>NC_090695.1:60224826-60834987 GCF_013368605.1 Nyctibius grandis | reverse complement strand
TGCCTGGACAGCTGGGAGGAGGTCAGCTATGCGATGCCGTGCCACCACCGGTTCTGCTACATGTGCATCACGCAGTGGGCTGAGGGCAAGCCCGAGTGCCCCCTCTGCAGGAGGACGATCACCTCCATCTTGCACTCGGTGCGGGGGGATCACAGCTTCCAGGAGCATGTCATCCCACCGTCTGCAGCACCAGAAGTTGCTAGTGCTCCTCTGGGCGGCCTCCCTCCCTATGTCTGGGCGCTCCTCTTCCGGCAGAACCCAGCTGTGCTCTGGCCCGTGCTGCCATGGCTGCAACAGCAGCTGTGGTTGATCTTCAGGCGTGGCCGCCGGGAAGGAGCAGAAGCAGTGCAGAGGCTCGTCCTCTTCAGCCTGCAACTCTTTGGGCTGGATGAGGAAGTCCTGGTCCACGCACTGCGCGCTGACCTGGGCTGGCACACGAGGGGCTTTGTACGCCAGCTGATTGTCACCATTGCGGACCGGTGCGGCAGGGAGGCCCGACGTCAGATGGGCCTGGAGGACGCCAATGCTGCCGAGGAGCGGGCGGGCAGCCCTGTGGCTGCCCTTGGCCCCGCTGCCTCCCGAGGGGGGTCTCCTGCCCCGAGCTCAGCCCCCTCCAGCAGCCCCGGCAGATCCGAGGCAGAAGAGCTTCTCAGCGCTTCGTCGGCTGCCCTTGGTGGGGGTGCTGGCAGCCCCTCCTCTGCCCCCGTTCCCACCCACGAGGAGCGAGAAGAGCCACAGGAGGACCCAGAGGAGGCTGTGGCCGGGCCCTCCGCTCCCGGTCGGGGCAGCGGACGGTCCCCTGGGGTCCCCCAGCGAGCCCCGAAGAGGAGGGCTGGCAGTCCTGAGGCCACCTCACCTCCGAACAAGAGGCCACCCTGCCGGCAACAGTAGCAGGCTGCCCCAGGAGCTGGTGAAACCCGTGCTGGGCCAACAGCTGGGGCACCCGCCAGCCCCCAGGGGGACCGGGAGACTGTCATTATTAGTCCAGCTCTGATGATCAAATCATACAATAAATGTGTGAAAACTACAGAAACAGTCTTGGTATTTCTAACAATGTACTTGGCGTCGCTGTCCCCACCTGTGTTGGTTTCTCATGTGGCCAGAGACGGCTACCAAGAGGACTCAGTCCCTACTTTCCCCCGGGGCAGAAGCGAGGATGACTGTCCTGGTCATCCTCTTGCCTTTTCTAAAGATGGGGTGCAACATTTGGTGCTCTCGAGCCTTTGGTGCCTCCCCCAAGCTCCACAACCTTTCCAAGATGACAGAGAGCGGCCTTGCAGTGACCTCAGCCAGCTTGCTCAACACCCTCAGACAAATCCCATCGGGGTCGATGGACTTATATGGGACACGATTTCTTAGGAGACCCCTGCGTTGAACATGTTCTCATTCTGGAATTCCTATACTCCTTGATCCCTGCCTCTGGGCTAAAATGCCTGGGAACAGCGTCAGTGAAGACTGAGATGAAGAAGGCACTGAGTACCTCAGCCTTGCCCACATTTGCTCTTGCTGTATCACTCAAGCCATTTGGCAAGTAGGTACGTACTTTCCTTGCCTGATTTACTATTGATGCAGCAGCAGAAGCCCTTCTTGTTGCTTTTCATACCCCTTGCTAACCCCGGCTTAGCTTTGGTTTTCCTGATTGGATCTCTGCACACCTCAGCAGTGTGTCTATATTGTCTTTCAGAAGCTGTCCTAACTCCCACCACCCGTATACATCTTTTTTTGCATTACCCTGCCATGAATTCCCTGTTTAGCCATGCCAGCCTCCTGATATATCTGTTGTGTTTTTTTTCTTGAGCATCAGCATGGGCTTTTCTTGTGTTTGGAGAAGATTATCTGTAAAGGCCTGCTAGTCCTTTTGCGCTCCTTTGCCGTTCAGAGTTGGCTCCCCTCCCACAAGAGCTGCCTCTCACCTACCTCTTTCCCTGAATGAGCTGCAGCTTTCTCTGGTGAGGTCCAGGGCTACTCACCCTCCTAATCTGCCCCAGGATCTTGACCTCCTCTGTATCAGGATTGCTACAGTCATGGCTCCCATTCACTATCACGGCCCTTCCTTGTTCTTAAGCAGCGCGTCCAGGGCAGCATCAGCCCAGGTTGGTCCATCCAGCAGCTGTGTTATCCCTGACACCTCCAGAAATCTCCCTGATGGCCTTTCGCTTGCAGCAGGTGCCAGGGAGGTTGTTGTTCTGTTCATGAGGAGTATTTTCTAAATTTTGATGCTGGTTTTCCTGTGCAGGTGGTTCATAGTAAGCATTTTCTTAAGATTTTTTTTCCTTTTGTGGTTGCTTACATGTGAGGTTTTTTGGCGGTGGTGTTGGTTTGGTTTTTTTTAAACAAAGCATACTTATTTTGTTTGTCCCTGTGTTATTTACCAGGAAAGTGATTCTGCATCTCAGACAACTCAGAATAACTTTCTACACAAGTTCAGTATTTCCTCTGTTTCAACTGCAGTAATTTTCCCTGTCGTTCAAATGTACGCTGAGATGATCTTTACTGTGTTCAGCTGTTGTTCAGCTGCTGGTCATGGCTATGTGCTACACCCTCATCACAGCAGGTACTTATTCTGAAAGTAAATCTCTCTTACTATTGAGGTCATACACTGTAGTCACAAGATCATTATACAGAAGCCAGTAACAAATTGGAAAATTGCTTTTTTTCATGTAATCTTGCAAAAGTACTTAACAACTGCAGTTTGGGTAAAGATTCTTGCCAATGCATTCACAACACATCTGTTCAAATTCGTTTCTGAACCTCTTATCTGAGACTCTGTAGGTTTGATTCATGGTGGTGGAGAGAGGTAAACAGTGCCTAGAGCTCCATGAAATGCTGATGGCCATCCCTAGAGTCTACCGTCCTTGAAAACTGGGCTTCATCTGGCCAAAACTGTCCACCCAAAAATTAAAACATGGGAAAGTCTAGTAGCTCGTGATCATTTTAAAGAAGGTTGCATGCATAAGGCAGATGAACCAGATCAGAAACTTCCTACAAAACCTCCAGCCTCATCTAATGCCAAGAGACCAAGTATTGGTTTTGAGTACTGTTCCTCTCTGGTTTCAGGGGAGCTGCCACAAGGCACGCCCGAGCAGCCATGATTTCAGATGGAAGCCCACACCTTGCAGAGAAACATGTGCTTCCAAGGAATTGAAGGACTAAGAAGGAACGGGAAAGGAGTTCCTAACTCCTCTGGGAACAGATTGTAAGGCCAGTTCCAATGACAATACTCCTTCAGGGGAGTTTTGGTGAGTTAAGGAGGAAAAAACAAAAAAAAAAGGAGGCTTGAGTATGTTTTCCTCTCAGCTCACAGGGCCACCAAAGCCACCGTGACATCAAATCTTCCCTTCTGTGCATCACTTTTTCTGAGCTGCTCTTCTTTCATGCAGCCTAAGGCATGCCTTTGATTCTGGCAAGAATGCATTCCTTGCTGGGGATTTGTTGCTTAGATTACTGGGTACCAGGGGAGGGAAAAAAGAGCAGTCGTTGAACTGATGTGGTACTACTTTGGCCTCTCCTTTGTGCATTTGCATATTTTTCTTGCCTTGTTGGTTGCTTTGTGGCCATGTGGCACAAGAAGTTATAAATATACGATCAAATTAGAGGCTGGCTTTTGATAACGTAATGCATTCAGGAGTCTTTTTTCTATACACTTGTTGATGACATGAGGCAACTTCTATTGAAATGTCTGATGAAAATAACAAACGTGGGAACGTAGAAATAATTAGAGGCCACGCTATTCTTTCACACTCCCTATAGCACACTGTACTCGTGTGTAAGTGGAACGGCTTTAACCCCTGAATAGCAATGTGCCTCCCGCTCCCAAATCCTGTGTGAGCAAGAAGGGCCATGCAATACGATAAGTAATGTTACCCTTTAGTTGTTTAGATCCTGTTGCACCATTGGTCGGTAGGCAGAGTTTGTGAGGGTCTCCCGAGGCATTCTGGGCCTTGCAGCCCAAAACCTCTGTTGCAAACTCTATCAACAAATCTCAATAATGTTGCAAAGTTCAAAGCAAGGAGGGGAGGGAGATTTTTATTGCAAATCAAAACTGATTTCACCCATCCACGTGCATGCTGTCGTATCCACTTATTTGCAAGCAGCTAAATGTGTTTTTCCACTTAGTCTGGACAGAATGATCTGAGGTGAGACAGAGGACACGAGACACAACCTTTAGAGGCCTCCTCATGTCTCCTGGATTGTCCCTGCCTGGGTGCCCCGAGAAGCTGCATGTGGGTGTGATCCTGAGGAAGTACTCGTGTGAGGGCCATCAACACCTGCCATTCTCACAGCCCTTTTTCTGCCAGTCCTGAGGCTTCCGTGCTCAGGTGTCCCGCTTCGTGCTGGGTCATAGCAATAACCAAAGCACTGAACCACACCTACTAGAAGGGTACTGAGGACATCTCTTGTCCAACCACAGTCTCAGGGAAGGGTCAACAATGAATATAGGCCTGGATGCTCTGGGTTGTGGCCACTCAGGTCTAGGAGATTGACCTCCAGGCTCAGGAATCCCACCTCCTCTCTGGACAACCCATTCCAGTGCCTCATTATCATGACAAGGATTTTGGTGTTGATTCCTTATCTGCAGCCTGAACCTCTCTAGCATCAGAAGGTGCCACTGTCTCTCACACTCCTGCCAGGCAGTGCTGGCAAGAGCCTGTCCCTGTCCCCTTAAAGCCTGCCCCATAGGCACTGGGATGTGCTGTGAGGTGCCCGACACCTTCTGTGCTCCATGCTGAACCAGCCCCACAGACCCTCCTTGCCTCCCCTGAGCCCCTCTGGTATGTTGGCCTCCCTCCTGCCCAGGACCCCAAATGGGACGTAGTGCCTGGATGAGGCCTGATGGGTGCTGAGCAGAGGGGATCACCCTTGTGCCCTCTGGCTAAGGGAGAAAGATAGGAGAAAACCTGTCAGTGTGAGCCAAGTGCTGCCTGTGACCCGGCGTGGGAGAAAACAGGGGAGCCCAGCGGGCTGGCCAGCAGTGCTGGGGAGGGGCGAGAGCCTGTGGCACTTTGTCCTGCAGCCTCCCAGGGAGGCACGAGGAGTTACCGAGTGAACCCTCTTGCCATGTGTGCCTGGAGACGTCTGCCCCGGCCAGAGAGACCTGACGGGGCCCTGGGAAGACACAGCTGAGGCCTCGGTGACTGGCGTGAAACACCGACGCCGAGCACAAGACAAGCGATGGGGGGATGGAGTGGGCAGTGACGCTGCGGTAACTCCAGGCGTGTGTGCTGGGGCTGCAGCGCTGCCTGGGAGAGTGCTATGGGCGAGGATGGCCCGTCACGACGTCCCCGAGCGATGCCCGGTGATGTCACCTGCGATGGACTGTGACGTCCCCGACTGATGCATTGTGACGTGGCGTCCCTCACTGCATAAATTCGGGCGCCGAGCCTCACCCAGCCAGCTCGTGCCCACACTCCAGCTGAGTGAGGTCGTGAGGTTTGGAGAGCTGAGCGAGGCCTTTGGTGCTGGTGTCGTGCTCAGGGAGTTGTTCGTTGCAGCTCTCGGTGCCCGACCCCAGAGCCGTCGGAGGATTTCCCCCGGCCCTGCCACGTTCAGGCAGCCGGGGCACCCAGCAGGCGTGCTCACAGCAGCACAGGTGAGCTGGGAGGGGACAGTTCACCCTGGGGAGCTGGGAGGCTTTCGTTCTTGGGGGACCTGGCCATTTCTTCCAGCCCTCCCTGGGCCAGCCCACGACCATGGCCACTCTTCCCTTTCTAGCCTGGCACCTGCTGCTGCAGCGCCTGTCAGGGGGAGCGGCCCGACATCCCCAGCTCCCCCCAGCCCACCGCAGCCCATGCAGAACATGGCCGCGGAGCTGGACAACCACTGTCCAATCTGCCTGGACAGCTGGGAGGAGGTCAGCTATGCGATGCCGTGCCACCACCGGTTCTGCTACACGTGCATCACGCAGTGGGCTGAGGGCAAGCCCGAGTGCCCCCTCTGCAGGAGGACGATCACCTCCATCTTGCACTCGGTGCGGGGGGATCACAGCTTCCAGGAGCATGTCATCCCACCGTCTGCAGCACCAGAAGTTGCTAGTGCTCCTCTGGGCGGCCTCCCTCCCTATGTCTGGGCGCTCCTCTTCCGGCAGAACCCAGCTGTGCTCTGGCCCGTGCTGCCATGGCTGCAACAGCAGCTGTGGTTGATCTTCAGGCGTGGCCGCCGGGAAGGAGCAGAAGCAGTGCAGAGGCTCATCCTGTTCAGCCTGCAACTCTTTGGGCTGGATGAGGAAGTCCTGGTCCACGCACTGCGTGCTGACCTGGGCTGGCACACGAGGGGCTTTGTACGCCGGCTGATTGTCACCATTGCGGACCGGTGCAGCAGGGAGGCCCGACGTCAGATGGGCCTGGAGGACACCGATGCTGCTGAGGAGCGGGCGGGCCTTGGCTCCGCTGCCTCCCGAGTGGGGTCTCCTGCCCCGAGCCCAGCCCCCTCCAGCAGCCCCGGCAGATCCGAGGCAGAAGAGCTTCCCAGCGCTTCGTCGGCTGCCCTTGGTGGGGGTGCTGGCAGCCCCTCCTCTGCCCCCGTTCCCACCCACGAGGAGCGAGAAGAGCCACAGGAGGACCCAGAGGAGGCTGTGGCCGGGCCCTCCGCTCCCGGTTGGGGCAGCGGACGGTCCCCTGGGGTCCCCCAGCGAGCCCCGAAGAGGAGGGCTGGCAGTCCTGAGGCCACCTCACCTCCGAACAAGAGGCCACCCTGCCGGCAACAGTAGCAGGCTGCCCCAGGAGCTGGTGAAACCCGTGCTGGGCCAACAGCTGGGGCACCCGCCAGCCCCCAGGGGGACCGGGAGACTGTCATTATTAGTCCAGCTCTGATGATCAAATCATACAATAAATGTGTGAAAACTACAGAAACAGTCTTGGTATTTCTAACAATGTACTTGGCGTCGCTGTCCCCACCTGTGTTGGTTTCTCATGTGGCCAGAGACGGCTACCAAGAGGACTCAGTCCCTACTTTCCCCCGGGGCAGAAGCGAGGATGACTGTCCTGGTCATCCTCTTGCCTTTTCTAAAGATGGGGTGCAACATTTGGTGCTCTCGAGCCTTTGGTGCCTCCCCCAAGCTCCACAACCTTTCCAAGATGACAGAGAGCGAGCGGCCTTGCAGTGACCTCAGCCAGCTTGCTCAACACCCTCAGACAAATCCCATCGGGGTCGATGGACTTATATGGGACACGATTTCTTAGGAGACCCCTGTGTTGAATGTCTTCTCATATTGGAGTTCCTCTGCTCCTTGATCACTGCTTCTGGGCTAAAATGCCTGGGAACAGCGTCAGTGAAGACTGAGATGAAGAAGGCACTGAGTACCTCAGCCTTGCCCACATTTTCTCTTGCTGCACATACTTTCCTTGCCCGATTTTTGGATAAATGTTTTTTCCTGAGATGAAGTAGACGGCTGAACAAGCAGCCCAGCAGGCTTCCTGTTTTACTTGTGTTACATATGTTACATTATTTAAAGCGTGTCAGTGTGAAAGTCCAAACTTGCAGAGCAGAAATCTGGAGTCCAGTTAAAGAGACTAAAAATCTCACTGTTGTGTGTCTTCAAAGGACATAAAGTCCTTCAGGAATCTTTTATCCCTGGAGTGGGATTTGTCAGCCTTCTGTGGCTTACAACTAAGATGTAAATCTTAAAGCATCTGTCCGTGTAGCTGTGTCGTAGTTTCTTCTTATGTCTCTCATCTTTGAAGAGTAAGTCCTCTTGCATAAAAGCTATACTTGAGTGATAAGTTTAGGGCCCAAACTGAGAGGTTACTGTCTTGAAAGCAGTCTTGCTGGAGAAACTTTTTCAAAAGATGGGAGGTTGGTGTGAACTTTTTCCTGAAATGGTTGCTCCCTCTTTGCATGGAATGAATTTGTCAATTTACTGTTTTACGTCTTCTTTTATTCGTCTTTCTTCCATTCCCTGGAGAGCTGCCCAGTCCCAAGAAGGATTTGTTTCCTCACGCTGAAGTTGTCTTGTTAGGTACCAGCAGTTCTGGGGACAGCCCATCTCCAGATTTCCATGTGGCAGAAGTACCACTTAGATGTGTCAGGCTCGTCGCATTCTTTTAACGCATCCAGCAGGTGGCATCGAAGCTCTAGAAAAGTGCATCCTTCATCACACTGCCAGGCCCTGAGGAGGTTCGTTCTTTTTTCTTTGACACTTTCGATTTAAAAGATAATGATGCCAACAGGATTATTTTAGGAGACTTCAATTTAATTTGCTCTTAACTTAGAAAACTTATGATGGTAGTGTACGTCTATATTTTTGAAAGTTGGTGATCTTTTCCTGAAGCCTAACAGTCTGGAAATTTTAATTTTCTTCTCCAGTGTACTTACAGTAAATTTAATAATAATTTGTCTTATACTGCTTTCAAGTGAGGTTATGTTTTATTTGTCCGTATGAGTCTGATTTCTCAAGTTCGTTATTAAACTAATGTCTGTACTCCAAATATATGCAGTATTCTGACTATTGTGAATACTGACATAGGTAACATAGCAAATGTTAATCAAATGTGTTGAAATAATATTACTTCTACATCATATCGTTCCTGATGTTCGATTTCACAGTGGTGGCCCAGTTTATACATAGCATTCAATAGCTTATGAATACTTGGTTCAAAACTACTGCTTATATGCATTAATAAAAAAGCTAATACAAAAGCCTATTATGACTATATAAGGTCTAATAAATTCAGTTGCACAGTCATACATTTGTTTAGTTGACTCCAATTTCTATATTTTGTTAGAGGAAAGGAATTTGTAACTATCGCTTCAGTTCTTACAAGAAGTAAGATATAATCCATTTGCTCTTTCATTTCCAGGATGGCAAAAGACAGCTGACTCTCTGTGTCTAATCCCACACTTACTAATCTTTATAGGAAGTCTCTTATGCCAGTTTCTTTCCTAGCAAACACTGGTAATGGGTGCCAAGACAACAAGAAAGAGTAGTAAATTAGTGCTTTTTCCCTGTTGTTATTCTTTTTAACAAAATAACTTTAACACTGCCAAACACAGGAATATTAAATTACATATGAGGGGGGTCAAAATAATTATTTCAGTTCAATGAAAGTCATGTTTGGTAGATTTTTTTCTAAACCCCAGAATATACAATTCAAATAGTCCTTTAGCAAAAAAGTATTGAGGTATTTATCCTTATGTACTGATTAAATCATTGATAGGCAGTTGTCGCTCATCCCTTAATTTCAAGTCCGAAGACTCAAAGGTAAAATACCTTCAGCTTTGATTGGAGCCAACCTTAAAGTTGAATCATCCATGCTATTTAAACAAGCCTGTCTGTGGTACTCAAATATCCTTTTGTGTCATCCTGATAGTAATAACGAACAATTAAGTAGATAACGGAAGTTTAAGAAGTGAAGTCTATTTTCCCCATAAATAAGATAGCAAGCTACCTTTTTTGGCAATGGGATTTTACCTGACTTTCTTAATCATAGATTGCTCAAGCTGTACCTAGACATTGGATAAGTCATTTTTGCCTGTCCTCTTGTTTATCCATTATAAATTCATTTACTGATTGTCCTGGTTTCATTGGGATTTTGTTTCAGTTTGTGGCCAGCCATGGTGATCAGGGCCATTAGCAGTTGAATCCAGGGCAGCTGACCCAGGCTGGCCCACAGGTGTATTCTGTAACACTAACATCATGTTCACTATAGAAGAGAGGGCTTGGTGGGGAAAGGTGGGGCTGGTTTTGCTCTACTCTCTTCAGGCCTCTTTTCTTCCCTCTCCCCATTGCTGGCGATTGCTATTCCTGGACAGCCTGCTGCAACTCTGTAGCCAAGTATACTTTTGTGTGTTTTGTGTTAGCATTTGTATTGGTTTATTTTATTAAATTTGTTTAATTTTAACCCATGAGTCTCCCTCTTTTTCCCAATTTCCTTTCTTGGTTGGAGAAGGGACATTGGGTGAGAGGAAAAACTGCTATTTTTTAGCCCTGGGTGCGGGCTAAACAAAGACACTGATGTTGATGAAACATCAATGTCTGGATCAAGAAGTTTTTATATCCCTCAGTGACATATATTCTGATCAATCTCGTTGAGCATTTCTTGAAGTATTGCTTAGGTTTTGGGCAGAGGTTATACAGCACATTCTTCAATTAAAGTGCCTTTCTCTGTGATTGTTTTCTACATTGTTAAGAATTACATCTAATATTAATTCTAAATTATTTCATTTTAACTCTACTCTTTATACTTATACTAATTCTCTGTGCTTAGTTCTGTTTCACTGAGACTATCCATGCTGGTTAACAATAGCTTTTCTCCAGATATGTAGTATGACAGAATTTATCACATTCTTAGTAAATAAAATGTCAGGTGTTAATAATATTCCTTTAATGTACATATACATGGTTGCATACTTGCATAACTTTCCCAAGAAGACAAATAATACTCATTCTTAAAGGACATTTCTAAAAGATTTTAATTTTTTTACTTACTCATTTAGCAGATGTATCGATTCATTTCTTTGATACTCCACCATTGAGGTAAATAAAACTAACAAGTATAGAAAACATAATGTGAAACGCTGCTTGTTAAATATTTAATAAGTACTGAAAATTAGCAGTTTAAGTGATCATATGACTGACTCAGTAGTTTGCTGCTGGAAGCCAAAGCTTATTCTCAGAACAACATGCAGTTCTGAAAAAGAAGAAACAACAGGTGGGGGACATTCATCAGAAACAGGTTTTCATTCGGGCTGCTGGACCAGGTCTCACTGCTTGCATTCACCATGAGCAGCCCAGACCAAGGCCACTGCTGTCTCTGAGGCCTTCTCAGAGCTTCAAGTGTGTGAGGCCCTGTGGCAGGGCAGCTCCTGCCCAACACCACTCCCACGGGCTGCTTGCTCACTCTGGGTGGCAGGCTCTCTGGGAGATGGATTTTACCATCTGAGACTGGGCAGAGAGCTCCAGCTGATCTCTTAGTTGCTGCTGCAATACAAACAACAATGGGCTTTCTATTGTTCCAGCAGAATTCCTGCTCAGGTGAATCTCCTAAAGCTTGCTTTTTTTTTTTGTGAGATGATGAGTGGTAATACCCAGATTGCCAACTCTGCTGCAGGAGAACAAGCTGAGTTAGCGAGCACATTTTAGCTGCCAGCTTTTTCTTTGCCATCATCAAAGTCAGTGAAGTGGTAGGGAGGGTCAAACAGAGGTGACGCTTGCTTGCAGGCAAATTATACTGATGTCTCCAGCTTCTTTCTTTGTTATGGAGGCAGTGCAGCCTGGCTATGACTAAGCTTAGAAGGCAAGGTTCAGTCAGCTTTCATTGCCTCTTTCAATGTCAGCCGTACAAAGTAAATGACAATTAAAAGGCCTTGTCTGTTCCTTCAGCTGGTAGCTGGAGCCCTCCTATTCCTACCCTAATTGTCAGCAAAAAGAATCTTTTTCTCCTGCACATTTTGAAGTCTCTGATGTTCACCTGCAGCCATAAATTTGGATTAGGTCTATCTTATGTATGAAAAATCATCTCTCAAAAACACCTGACTATTTCTTTGTCTCTGTACCTCAGCTTACTAGAGAAATAGCATACAGACTTGCAGCAAATCCTGCACAGACATCCAGGACAGGCTGCGATCCCATGCGTTTTGCAAGAAAACCATCCCTTTGTTGGAAGAGGCTTCATGTGGTTATCAGCAGTTCACTCGTACCCTGATATTTGCTGGGAAAGCAACACAGTGGTGCACAAGCAATCTACATTCCTGTGCTGAGGACATAGTGTGTCCTAAGGCAATTGCTGCATACACTGACTAGGAGTGGTGCTCTTCTGGACCTACTCTTTATCAATAATGAAGACTTTTCGTCAGCTTTGCCTACAGCAGCTGCAAGATTGTGAAGTCCCGCAAGGAGCTTGAGGAAGACGAGTAGTGGAATGAAGATCCTGAAGCCAAGAAAGGCAGATGTTAGATTTCTCATGGAAGTGTTAGGAGAGATCCCATGGGAGACTGCCTTGGATAGCAAAGGAGCTTAGGAGTACCAGGAGATTTTCAGAGATCCTTCATCAGAAAAAGGAGCAATCATAACAAGAAAACAGCTTGGTTAAAAACTGAGATACTGAGGGAGCTCAAATGCAGAAGAGATATATGAGAGAGATGGAAAAGGTGAGAATCCCACAAAGAAATGTAGAAATATTGCTCCTGCATGCAGAAATGTAGGTAGGAAAGTAAAAACTCAGGTGGAGCTCAAACTAGCAAAAGATGTCAAACATAGCAAAAAAGGCTGTTATGGATATGTTATGATGTGGAAGTACAAGGAAGCTGTAGGTGTGCTGCTGAATGGGGCTGGAAGGCTAATTAAAAATGCCCACTGAAAAGACAAAAGTACACAATGCCTTCTTCACCTCCGTCACCATGGGTGAGATCAGCCTCCAAGTCTCTACACTGAGAAGCAATGACAAACAAACGTGCAACTACCAATAGTGGAGGAAAGTTGAATTAGGGACCATCCCCACAAATTGGACACCTATAAACACCTTCCCCAATTTCAGGGGAAATTCTGTCTGGATATAGGAAAAAGAAAAATTCACCATGAGAACAGTTAGACATGGGAGCCAGAAAAGTGGTGAACTTTCACTTGATGAATGTATTCAAGACTCAGTTTGACAGAGCCTGGACAACCTAATCTAAGGCCACTGCTTTCCTCCAACAGAAGGTTGGAGTTCCCTTTCAACCTGGACCTTTTGGTCATTTTTATGATCCTCTCAGGTTTCTGGAGCAGGATTACAATGAATGAGAAACAAGTGATCTGATTACAAAACTGTCTTCCGTCTCTAGTGACCACTTATAAACACACATACATAACTCATCCCTTTGGCTTACACTTTATTTCACTTTTTCTTGCATCCTTCCCAGTCCTGTGCCCCTTCCACTAAAGAACACAGTAGATGCTGTAAAGAGAGAGGTTTTGTTCCCCAAAACACTGAAATTTTTATTCTGAATGATTTGCTCATAATGTTCAACCTTTGGCTTCTGGCAATGGCTGTTGCCTTCTGTTTCAGGGTCAGTGAAAAAAACATCTTTTGTTGTAATTTCTGGTATTTGCAGCTACTCACCAGGTTATGCCTTACAGAACAAGATGTGATAACTTCTTTGTAGCTCCCACTTGAATCATTTCTATTTTATGGCTGTCTTCTTTTGGTACATTCATCTCTGCATTTTGGAAAGCTTTTGTGCTGTCACGTGGAAAGAGCGAGGCAAGCATTTGTACTTCCATTCCAAGAAATTCTGTCCTCAAAACTCTCCCTCAGACATTTTGGCATGTCTCCTGACTTTTGAGGTCTTAGTGAGGAATATCTGAATTTCCAGCCTGTACCAGAACAATACCCAACTAACTTCCATGTTTTTCCAGTAGTGAATAATGTTTGCTTCTCTAAGGCATACTGGAGCCGATTAGGGTCTCACATTACAGCACTGGTGTGCTTACCTTGCATATAGGAAAAGGCTGTGCTGTCACTAACCTGCAGATTCTCACCCAGCCGCTGTGTTTTGAGTCCCAACAGGCAGAGTCAATGTTGGTGCGATTCCAGGCTCTGCCTCTGTCTCTTGGACATGCCACAACCTTTGTGGCAAGAATTTCATAGGCCAGCCACCAGGACTGGTGCTGATACCCAGCGTGCTCCAGCTAATTCCTTCCCTCAGCTGCAAGCCCAAGAGCTCTCCGAGATCACCACACAGTTCTCCCAGGACACACATGAGTTCCAGCAAGCCTAATTACTTTTTGGCTGATGCAAGAAATACAGAGGGGAAAAAACATCAACAAAAAAAGGGCAAACTGTACACCTCATTAGCCTGCTTCTGTGCCCTTGTTGCAAAGCAACCTTAAGGTTTAGATTAGCAGCTTTTAAAGAGTCCACCCTTCTTCCTCTCCCCTTTTCCTCCTGAAAGTGCTGTTTTCCTCTCCTGCTAGCAGCTGTTTTTCTGCCCACAGTCTTTACTCATTTTTTTGATATGACTGAAGGGAGAACCCTTCCTGGATTGTCAGTAGTCTCCTTGTCAGGAGTCTCCCAGATCAGAACTGTCAGATGTTCAAAATCCATCACCAACTCATCCGCAGATCACTTGTCACCCTGGCAAGTTTCAGATTGGAACAATTAGTTTACCTTGAGCCATTGCCACTTATTTTGCTGCTGTATGATTAAATGAACTGTAATTGAATAGCGGATTACCAGGATTTAATGACCCTCCACTGTTACGTCTAGCCAAGGTAAAGATTTTTTTTTCTTTCTGTCACCTCCCAGGGGACTTCAGGTGAATCTGGAGGCAAAAGGTCACAGAAGAGACAAGCAAGCACAACAATGAGAACAGAATTTGCAATGTGATATAGAATAGCATAGAGAGTTGCTCATATCAGAGTTTATAACAGTGGTTAACAGGTTGCTTTTCGTGTGCGTGCACACACACATACACAAACACACAAATAAGAAAAGTGCAAAATAGACTTGCTTATAAGAACTACATCTTCTTTCCTCATTAAGAAAACCCTCTTATTTAGTATACAATCCAGTTGGATTGAAGCATACTCTTAAATATAAAATTACATGCTCAGGAAAATGGATTATTCATCTATGACTAAGATTCTTATAAGAAATAAGTGTTTATTTCCCCAAATCCATCTCCCAGAACTTAGACATTTGTTTTCTGTACCAGATTTTGTTTAATATATATGTAACTCAGCTGTTGAAACTGTTATCAAACTAAATAATTTTTTTTAAGTCTTGGACTGAAACATTGTAGGCAATTAATCTATAGTCTGGACCAGCACATTTGAGCACATCAGGAAAGGATGTCAATGGTTCAGTGTCTTGTTTAGAAAAGAAATCACAATGTTCCTATAGTACAATCTGTTAGGCAAAGGTTTCAGCAAATGTTTGCTTGTGGACTATCAGCAACAGCACCGATGTGACTTTTACAGCTGGAGTGTAGATCTGATCTATTGAAACAAACATGCGCATGCAAAGCAGTCCCTCCTCTGTTCCTTGATATTGCAAACAGGCAATGATTCATCAAACCAAATTCATCTTTATGAGAAAACTGAATCATTGAAGACCTTCTATGTTCAGATTAATGAAGAAAAAGATGCTATCATTCATTCACATTCTTCTGGCATCTGCAATATGTAGGTACTGCCCATGCGTGTAATGGTGTGTTCCTTGCCCTGAAATGTTCCCGGTTCAAAGGACAGATTTTTTAGAGTGTACTCATGATGATTACACTGTGAAGGTCCTGGACCAGCGAGGTAAGCCCAAGCCATACATTTTCAGATCATTACTGATTTTTGTTTATTCATAAGTGACTTTACCAGGATTGACAGGACTGTTTCCGGACTTTGGGTTTTTCTCAAGGCTTCAGGATAAGATGCTAACAAAAAAAACAATATCTATTTAAAAAATCCTTCACAATCAGAACATACATGTAAAAAACCAAATCCTATTGTCCTTGAAGAGAAGAAAGCTAGGTAAGGAAGCATTGAAATAGGGTACAATGGGTGCATTTACAGACAAGTCATATTATGAACAAAAGAAACCCCCAATTCCTATTGTGTTTGCCTGCGTGAAAGCTCCAATATCCAGTGGGATAAGGTCATGCAGCTGGGGTGATACTGACACTGTTTCTGTCTTCCCTATCAACCCACATATTTTCACAGATCTTATGGGAACACCATTGCCAAATTTGGATGAAATTGGCAAACAGTTTTGGAGGTCGTACAGACTGTTTTCACAGAAGCTTAATCCTAACAAGACCTGGTTGAAGCAGGTCTGCTATGCCTGCAGGTACTTCTGTGTACATGCACTAATTGATTTATGTTAATTATAATTATTTGGATGCAGGTACAAACATCCTTGGATTTAATGTAATCACTAGGTAAACATGGGTGGGAATCAGAAACGCTTGCATCTTCAGAAGTTGATTATGTGCACATCCATCTGTGCAAAAGAAATATGATGCCCTCCTGCAGACAGCTGATAAATATCATGTCAGCTCTCCTCAGCTGCAGAGTCTCTGGCTGATCCTGTTATCTTTCTTTCATTGTTATTCTCACTGGCAGCAGGAGCCCTTCAGCAGTCCTTAGTTTGGGCCCTAAGTGAGAGATAATGTCCAAGGCACACAGCCACAGCACCCCCAGGCATATCCTCATCTCTGTTTCACCAGGGACCAGCACTGGGAACCTGAGCACAACACTTCATTTGTGGTCTGCTGGCTTCTTCTCCACATTTTTTGTTTCTCTTGTCTATTCAGCCTATAATCTTTTCAAAGGCTGGGACTGTCTCTAACTGTCTAGACACACAGGACCTATTACAATAGGACATTGATTTCTGATGGGGTCTCCATCTGCTTACTGTATTGCAAATGAGTATTGCTAACTTTAAAAGACCTACATTTCAGCATCAGGGTTCAGCAATAATAAGAACATTTGGACTTTATTACAAAGTTAAATAATGCCTCGTACTAATGAACAGAGAAATAATTTATTACAAAATAACAGAAGTTTGTAGGTTAAAGGTGAATTATGTGACTTTCATGCTTGGCTAAGGATGTATGCTTTTGCTTGCTTTCTTTGCTATCTGCTGAAGCCAACTGAAATGTCTGACAAGTTCCTTAGTTTTTCTGTGCAATATCTGTAGTATATATTGTTATTTCTTAGCACTTTTTTTTTCTCATCACTGCAGCCTCTGAATGTTTCAAAACAGCTCAAGAAATTACCCGTGGTACATAGATGTTATTACACCCATTTTACAGGCAGAAATATAGAGGCATGAAGTGATCCACAGACATTTAAAAAATATGTTACTCTTCTAAGAAGAAAAATCCAGAGGCCTTGTCTAATACTTTAATCATGGGTCTAGCCTTTCTACAGTACAGGATTTTATTGCAAAGCCTCAAGGAAACCTCTCAAGAGCTCTGATGTCTCCCTGAGATATGAAAAATACAAAGTGTGATTCCTGTCAAGATTATTTTTTTGAGTTGACAAAACCATTGCCATCTCAAAACAGTTCTCAGAATTGCATCTTTTGTCTGACTTTTCACATCCTTTGCTTCTGCTTATGCAGACAGCAGAAAGATTTTGAGAAGGTGCAGCTTCCTTTAAAAATACTCCTTTCTCCCCCTCTAATATGGCCACCTAATAGAGCGAAGGAGATATACAGGACAGTGAGAGTGATAGGCACAGGGCAGATTAGTAGCAAGAGATAGCCCTCTGTCTCTTTATAGGATAACAGCTGCAATACCATCACAGGCTGTGAGAAGACAGAAATAATGTGTCTGTGGTCAATTGTTCAGCCTTGGCAAGCGACCCCGGTGATTCAGTGTTAGCAGCCCCCTCTTCCTGCTTTTGTAAGAGTACACTTTGGATTACCCAGTGTGCTCTGCAATCTTGCCTTTGAAACATGCCCGGCTCACCAGTCATCCCAACCTAGAGAAAAAAAATCAGCAAAGGCTGCTATGCAAAGCAGCGTTTGAATAGCCAAGAGCCAATTTGCCAGCAAAACAATTCTGCATTGAGCTGATTCCTAGGTATGAATATGCCTTTCAGGGAGAACTTCCCAAACGAGGGAAATCCAGAAGCTGTCTTTTGAGAGTGAAATTCCCTGGGAATTCAGCATACAGCTTTGCCTGGCAGTGTTCCCACCCAAGACCTGACAAAAAACAACTGGCTCTAATCCTTCTCTTTATGTATTTTGGCAGCTTTCTTCCATTTAAAAAGAAAACAAAAATAAAAGTCCATCTTGCTCCCATATTGGAAGAAGTCCAAGATACACACATTGGGAGCACAGGAACTGGCATTTAAAGTCCTCCTGACACTTTTTATGCTGGGTCTTTGATCACATGGAAAAAGGCAGTTTATTTTTGCCTTTTACAGTCTTAAAACAAAAAGTTGCTCTTGGAAGCTTTCTGTAATACAATTTGGTGTTCAAGTTTCCTGATAAAAATGTTCTAAATAGTGCCATATAACAACAAACACCTCAATAATCCTGATTCTGGCCTCACTTATGTATCTCCTGAACCATGAATTTCGTGAAGACTAAAATAAATGTGAAATCAAATCTGGGCCTTTCTTTTTGTTTTGTCATTTGTGTGACCATTCAACAGTCTTTCTAAGATGATTTTTTTTAAAAAGCGGCAACAGTTTGGGAGTTCAAGATGAAACTGAGATGCAAACACACATGCTTTTAAGGTCATAAGTGCTATGCTTTTCAGATAAGATGAGGTCTGAGATAAAGCCCTGGGGAATATATAGTGTGAAATGGTGGCAAAAAGCCATTTATGCCACTTCTGCTGCCCTTCAGGCATGCTGCCTGCAGACAGGCATGTCAGAAAGTCTGATCCAAGATTTTTATAAACTCTGCTGCTATGTTCAGATCTGCTCTAAGTGATGTGTTGTCTCTGTCAGGCATTTAATCATGCAGAGTATTAGCTCCTACTATTTGTAGAGAACTTGTGTTCTCTAGGACACATTGACCTTTATATAGGAACAAAAACAAGAGATTGCAGTTGTCCAAGTGATTTATAGTAAAGATGTTATAAATTGACATTTAAAATAGGTGTCGTTGTCATGTAGCAAATATCAGGCCTTGCATTTCATCAGATATTATATCTTAATTTGGCTGTTAGGGAAAAGTCACATCTTACTGATATGAAATAATCTTGTTTATCCCGGGAGTGTTTTTAGAACAGAAACCAACAGATAGACCTAGAAGGGCAATACTGAGATGGTCAGATCAAAAGGTCAGATCCTCAGATGCTGTGATGACCTAGAATTAGTGAAAAATCTGATTTGCACCTACAGAGTGGCTAGTGATTGTGGAATTTGAAAAATCTGTAATATAACAAATGAGAACTAGAAAACACTGAAGAGAAAGGTGTGCCCTACCAGATATACAAGACAAGAGTAACCAGAGCAAAATACAGTGCTCCTTTTAAATAGAAACTTGTAACATATGAGGTCTGAGATCTTGTCTAGCAGATTTTAATACTCGGACAACAAAGGCTAAGCTGGACAGATAAACCATGGTCATTTCTGCCAGCATCTCTGACTGGGTTGTGTATTCTTTTCTATGCTGGTACATCCTCACCAATGGAGCTGGCATTGGTCAAGTAGATTGGTAGACGGAGGACGCCCACATTTTGACTTTCAGTATGTTGTATGTTGTTAGGGATGTAATTTTTGTTAGATGAAGGGCAATTGGGCAGGTGCAATGAAAAAAAGGTTTAACTGATGGAAATTACAGAACTAAACTTACGTGAGGATATTTTCTCAGCATCTTGCTATGAGAATCAACGAGCAAAAGCTCTGAGCAGTTCATGGGCTGGTAAAGATCCGATAGCCTGGAAGATGCATTCCTCCTTATCAACCTAATCCACCTCTGCCCAAAGCGGGGGACAGCACAACTCTGTTTGTTCTTGGGGGACAGTTGGCCATGGAGAACCTCCAGGGATGCCTGGGCCCAAGCTCACATGGCTGAAGCCACCATGTACAGCACCCTGCTCCTCCCAACTGCTGAGAGCCCCGCTCCTGTCCACAGCGAATGGGGAAATAGAGATAACTGCTTTTCTACATGTAACTGTAGCATTCTCTGCACTATTGACCATTGTTTCACTGAGGTGATAAACACTCAAACTCCTTCACTTGTATCCTATTATTGTGTAGTAATTAAGGTGTGTGTTTTGTCTCTTCTGACTTAACATGAGGATAAAGGCAATAGAATAAAATGAACTACCAGCAGAGGGCCCAATTCATGCCACCACATACCCTGGTTGACAGCAGCATTTCACACCTCTAGTGGAGATCTCACCAAGCAAGGCCTGAGGACACCATGCAATAATTTTGCTGTTTCATTTGCCTGGTCATAGAAGCAGATGTGTGTGTTGGAAGTTGCAAGAGGTGGGGACTGTTCTGGCGTGTGCTTACACTGCAAAGTACAGTGTACTATTAAGTCTAACCTGAGCAATGCCCCACTCTGCTTGAGCAGAGAAGTACAAGCAAAGCACGCAGACTGCACAAAGATGAGCTTGCAGGCAGGAATAGGATGGGACACAGCACACCCTTGCAGATAACCCTTGTCCTGGATGACAAAGCTGGTGCAGTATACAGGTGAGGGGACACTGCTGTTGAAGGATAGTCTGGGGTGATGCCTTCAGAGGTCACTGTGCTATCAATGCAGTCAATGAAGAACTGCCCCAGCAGAAAACACGGGATACTACCACCTGAAATTCTTGGCAGCATCCTTCATTTGCCCTGTACGTGCAGGTTTCCTTTGTGGTTTCCTCTTCTCAGTAATGTTTTACTTCCTCCAGGTTCAACTGAGTTCTGCATGTTTTCTTCAGTCATTTCACTTGCCAAACTTACTGGTTGAAAGTGTTTTGGATCCAAACGAAGCAGCAAAGAAATGAAGTTCAGAGTAAAGATGCAACATTTTGATCTGAAGTATTTTTGTTCTTCTGATCCATTGTATTGAAACTTGCTGAATACTGATTCCAGTGTCCCAGAGTTGTAAGGCTCGAAGCCTTAGAATGCCCATAGATCATTGCTGAAAGAGCAGCAACTCTTGTCAGGCTGATGAGGAGTAGGTACAGCTCAGCTTCTGTCATGTCCTGTAGAGCAGGGAGCATTTCTTACAAGGTAGTATTGAATCAAGCAGGAGTTGTTCTTTCATTCTACCCTTGGGAATAAGTAAACAAATCAACAGTGAGATTGTTCAGGGCAAGAGATAGCAAGTCTGTTTATATTCCAGCAGATGTCCAGGTGAGCAGATAGCAAAAAACTAATGACATCTTAGACATGGTCCAGTATAGATCTCTGAGTATGCTCTGCAGTTTGGAGAGGGAAGAACTCCCAGCCCTCTGGGAGGGCAGATATCCCAGAAAAAGATATCTGCCTCTACCCAGTGGTACTGGTTTGCCAAAGAGCAGGCTGTTTTGATGCTAATTCTGATCTCAAACCTTCTGACTTCCCTGTCTGCTATGTATTCTTTTCTATAATAAAAATAAAATATTTTTAATAAAACAGCATTGGGCAAATAGCATGTTCTCACATCTGATCCTGTCCTTCTCCATTTGGATTGTGCTGGCTTTCATCCTCTGCAGTATCCAGAAATGCACTGAAATATTGGTTTCACCATTTAGCAAGTGCAGGTCATGAAAGAGTGGATGTTCATGAGTCAGCATGGGACCACCTAACTATCCCCTTTGCTTTTCCTACTTGTTTACTTTTTCCCACAAGATACTACCCATTTAATTCTCAAGCTGAAGTAAGAATTGATTCCCTGCTGCGTCTGATAGAGCCACACTCAGTGTGGAAATGCCTGGATGTGTCTTACTCAACTGGTATAGGTTTTGCAGGAATTTTACTCTTAGCTAACTCTGCCACAGAGCAGGAGCAGTCAGAGCACCGGACACTGCTGCTTGATGGGAGATGGCAGCTTCCAGCTCAGGAGCGATAACTTCAAACTGTTCTAACAGCCTTTGCATCTTGGTTGCTCAAAACCTTCTGATGAAATCCGCACCATGGAAAGCAGCGACAGAAAAAAAACACCACACTTGTTTTGTCTCACCTCCCCTGTAAATTTTACTTCAATTTGCCTTTACTGCTAACAATTGATTGGACTTTCCCACCAGCAAGGTAAAGCAGAGGCCTTCCCTAAGCCTTTCCCAGCTTTATAGGCACCAGTGGCTGGAACAAATGTCCTGGGATAGAGTTATGCCTCTAGGTCCCAGTGTGGTGATGTTCTCATGTACTGGATGTCCTGTACTTATTTTTGGTAGGAGACTCATTCATAGGATGTGCTGTACTCCAAGAGAACTCATTCTAGCCCCTCGCACTGCACCTCCTCATGATGTTTATCCATGTTATTTTTGCAGTGGATTTCTTCATTTCAGAGGCTGTAAAAAGGAAGCAGCTGAGTATAGCAATTGCGGGCAAAGGACCCTTTCTGGAGTTCCAGAAAGCTTTTTTAAGTGAGGCTATCTCAATGATCTCTTCACTGTCTTAATAATCTTTTCTGTTTTATACCCTTGTAGATCTGCGTTTTGTCAGGATTGCAACGTTGGCAGCTGTTGGTGAACTCTTCAATAGCTCTCCTTCCAGTTCAGCTGAGGTGCTTAAAAGCTCAAGGATTTGGCTTCTTTCCTGCAGCTCAACACAAACTCTCACTGGGAAGGACAGGGCTCTGCACTGCAGCTTGATTATATGTGTTAGAGTAGCCACAGAGCTACTACTTGAGATCAAGTGCCAGTTGCCACACGAGCATCTGGTAAGAGACAGCTCCTGCACACAGGTCTTTACAGCCTACACCAATGCAGCTTGCCCAAGGAGGAAGTGGCTTGTCCAAAGCTGTGCAGGCCACAGCACCTCTGCAGGCCAGCGCTGCTGCTGTCAGGACACCTCTCTGAAATCCAGATGTGAATCCTCTGAACTTACCTCTGTCACTTTTGCTGCAGTGCACCTCCAGGGCCTGGCCTCCTGTTTGTTTTTCTTTTTTTCCTGTGGAAATTCCTGAAAGTCTTCCAAGAGTTTAGCAAAGTGTTATCTTGCAGAACTGCCAGCAGACAAGGTAGAGAAAATCTTACAAGCCCTTAGAGCTTCCTGCTGGCAGCTGCTTCTGAGAGCAGCTTGTAAAACTCAGTGCTGATGACTGTGAACATGACCCCTGGTCTTGCTGTGGCCTCAGTCCAACACCAGAATCATCACCTACACCTAACAGAGACCCGGCCTGAGGTTTGTAGAGTACCCCGATCTTCTCATCTGTACAGCATGCTAATCAGAGTGCATATAAAGGGGCAAGAAATTGTTAATGTTTCCGAAGAACACTTCCCCTTGTTTTTTTTTTTCCCCTTGAAATTAGATAAGTAATTCCCTTCAGGATTTCAGAATGTGAAAACTTGGATTAGTTCTAACACGCACATATCATGATGTATTTTATGTCCTTATTTAGGGCCAAACACTGATCCATATGCCCAGTTTTTAGACAGACTGCTTATTCCTTGGCACAGCCTCTCTGTTTCACAAGTACCCAGGCAGGGCAGCCTGTCAGCCACAACCTGGCACTCCTGTAGGCAATAGGATGAAGAGGGCAGAGAAATATGATTTTGTGATTGCCAGTGCTGCAGACAGCTCAGCAGAGCCAGCTTGGAAGAGAAAGAGCAAATGAGCAAGAGCCAGAATAAGGGCAAGAGCTGATCATTTTTTTTCCCTGGGGTGAAGGCAGGGAAAAATAAAGTAAGCTCACAACTCTGACTAACAGTCTGCTCCTAGGCAGTGTAATTTAGCATTGCTTCTTAGTACAGGCTATTAGCAACAGCTTCCTACATATGCATGTATTTAACAATGATTGGTCCTGAAGGTCATTAATTTTGGTGTCCTCCTATCTCATTCACAAGCAAGCCAAATCCTTACTGGCAGAAATCGTGAGTTCCTCTTGAGCCTCCCACTTGATCGCTGGAATTGCTGATGCAGATAAAAAAGAGTAATGCTCATACCACTTCTCCCAGTGGGAAGCTCAGTAAAAAGCTTCCTTCTGTATTTGAGGCAGTTCCCATAACCGATTCCCTTTGCTGTATTTAGGCACTTCCTCATTTTGTTTTTATTCACTGTGGTATTTAAAGCTCATATTCAAGTTTTTAAATTAAAAGAGGAACTTTAAAGGGATGCTCTCCCCTCATCGATGCAACAATTGCTATGTTTGCGGCTTTCTCTTTTTGCCTGTTTATTTTGCAGCCCTAAAAGAAGCAGCATATGGGAATTATCCTGGCCTCCAGAGCAGCCAGTCTGATACCCAGAGATGCACCAGAGGAACAAGTCTTCTCTGCTGCTTTTTTTTCTACTGCTAAGGGGACTCATTACTGCTGGCCTTTAACGTGAGGAAATCTTATTTCCTCCAGCCTGATGAGCAAATAGAAGAGTCAGAACACTGGCCTCTTCCTCTCTGCTTCCTGCAACAACATTGTCTTCCTTCTGAGGTCCCCAGGTCCACCCTTGCTCCTGTGAATGAGCCTTTGTCACACATTAAACCCTGCAAGTGTCATGTCTGAGCATTGTTCAAATGATGTTTCCGTTGCCTTTTGCCCCACTTCCATCCACCTTTTTGCCTCTGTTCTCCTCCAGGTTTGCCTCATTGGCTTTTCCTTTTCCTGCACCAGGCACCCATTAAACTGGAGCAGAAAAGGAAAAGAGGTGTCTTGTACAAATAAGCATGGTGGTGGGTCATAACCATTGAAAAAGCAGTTAACTAACACAGCAGCACTCTTCCTCTTCCAAGCCCTGTGATTTTTCAGCTGCGGTGTAGTCAGGTTATAAATTTGCTATTAGGCATGTTCATGGCAGTGTAAGTGATCAACAAATTAGCACCATTTAATTTCTTTTCATTGCATCTGTTGGGCACCATCCCATTCTCAGGAGAGAGAGTTGTTTTTTAGTTTTTCCTTTTTTCTTTTTTTTTAAAAAAAACCCTTGGAGTGTTCCAAGGAATACAGCAGACTGCATCTGAGCTCTGGCACAGTGCCGTGCAGACCACATGGGGAGAGGAGGTCAGGGTGGGGCGAGCACTGAATTCTTGCACAGTGCCAGACAAGGCTGATTGGGAAGCGTATTGGCAGAGCTCACCCCCCCACCCCACTTGCAGGCCCCCGACTCATGTGCCTACGGAGCCTGGGTGACTCTTCCCAGCCACCTTAGCCAGCACAGGGCTCCTTGCCCTGGCAAACAGGATAGCTGGGGCAGTGGTCTTCACCAAGCCATCAGGCAACTCCACACTGGAACAGTTGCCTCTACATGACCAGACCTGGTAGCTGTTCCTAGGTGGCCTGCCAAGAGCCTCTGGACAGAAGGGTGTAAGTCAACAAGTCCCATGCAACAAAACAATGAGCTCCAGCTGGTGGCCGTGGCAGGAGGGTGTCCCAGTGGATCCTGACTAGGATTATGCCAGGTTACACCTTTTCATCCTCCACCTTTGGTGACTCACCATAGAACTTGTCTGAACTTTATCAATGTTTTCCTATTTTAATACATCAAAGTGTTTTTTTTCTGTTTGTAGGCAAGTAGCTCTGATTTTCATCTCTATAACAAAGGTCAAAATCAAACGTGCCCTTGCAAAGTTCCTCAAGGATTGCATGTCTTGCTGGCTGACAGTGGTCAAACCAAGACAAAAAACAGGGGCTTTGGCTTTGAAAAAGATAGATGGTTGAGTGAGGAGGAGTCTGGTAAAATTTAATTTGTTTTACTGGGTTACCTTCTTTATTTGTATTTAAGAGGCTCTTTCTCTGGTGGGTGACATTTGGCAATGGTTTAACCTGCCTTATTCCCTCTTAAACTGTGTTAACTCATCCTGTCTATTTTTAGACTCTAAGGTTTGCAAAGCAGTCAGTGTGTTTTAGTTTGTGGTTGCTCAAACCTTGTCTCCAGCTTGCACTTAAATAGTAATAATCTAGAGGTGAAAATGTTCAGATAGGACCCGGACACGGCCACAAAGTACAAATCTGCTACTTTGCCTGTATAGGTTGTATTTTCACCATCCTGCTCCATCCAGCAGATCTGCCAGGGACTTTCTTCCTAAACAATGAGTAAAGTGGGTACTTTCATGTGGCCAGAGATTGTCAGATGGGAAGTTGTTAAAGCATTCAGAAAGAAATTGTTAAAGGTGTAGTACTGCAAAGAAACAGTTTGACTTTAACATAAAGCAGCTAATATTCTTGGCTTAGTGTGAAGAGTAGTAGACAACAACTTGGTTTGAGATCCTATCCTAGATATTTGCCAAAGGGGCTGAGCTGTGGTAGCAGTGTTGCAATGTGTACCCAGCACCAAATGGCTCTGGCGTCAGGGCAACCTGGTAGTTATGCGACACAAAATAGGTGGTGACTAGTACAACTGACAAGTTTAACTGACAGTTAAACTTTCATAACACAGAAGTTATGAGATAAATTGTTTTGTTCTGAAGAAAAAAAAAAATCTCGTATGAAAGCACAGATGAAAGGACAGTATCATTAATAGGTGTCCCATTAAGTGCTGTGTGGGTGGAACAGAATCACAGAATCACAGAATCACAGAATGTTAGGGATTGGAAGGGACCTCGAAAGATCATCTAGTCCAATCCCCCTGCCGGAGCAGGATTGCCTAGACCATATCACACAGGAACGCGTCCAGGCGGGTTTCGAATGTCTCCAGAGAAGGAGACTCCACAACCTCTCTGGGCAGCCTGTTCCAGTGTTCGGTCACCCTCACCGTAAAGAAGTTTTTCCTCATATTTATGTGGAACCTCCTGTGTTCCAGCTTGCACCCATTGCCCCTTGTCCTGTCAAGGGATGTCACTGAGAAGAGCCTGGCTCCATCCTCATGACACTTGCCCTTTACATATTTATAAACATTAATGAGGTCACCCCTCAGTCTCCTCTTCTCTAAGCTAAAGAGACCCAGCTCCCTCAGCCTCTCCTCATAAGGGAGATGTTCCACTCCCTTGTCTAATAACAGTCTAATAACAATCTGCTGAAACGTTATCTTGCACTTAAAGCACTGCCCCAGATAATCTCCTGCCTCTGCCTCTTTTTTTTTTTTTTTCCCAGGGTAAAACGAGGCAAGTTACTTAACTACACATTCTCTTAATTACCCAGCCATAGGCCTGGATCAGTCTGCTACTGTCTGCCATCCTTTCTCTTGCCTCTAGAGACCAGGGACTTTTATTTTATTGTGTACCTTACGAGTCCTAGTGCTGTGGAGCCCTGAGCTCACTTGACGTTTCAGATGTTACTGTTACAGAAATACTGTGATTGGATTTTGTTTGTTTTTATCTTTGTGCTTAAATCTTCTGACCCAATGCAAGCAGGGGATACTTGTGTCATATCTGCTGCTTGTATGCTGCATCAGGATAATTCAGCTGTGTTAGGGAAAGATGGGTCTTATTAGCACAAGCTGTCAAAGTGGGAGCTTTGAAGTGGGTTTGAGAAAGGAGCCTCAGCCCAGCATCAAAGTGGGCAGCAAGAGCTTAAAGGGTAAGTTTGTCAAAGAAAGAATGAAATACGGGGTTTACGCTGTCATTTTCTTCCACTGGCAGAGGTTTATTCTGTGAGCTATCACATTTTCTGCAGTGGCTGACTGTATGTAATAGGAACATACCTTTCCCGCCACTTAAACCAAAAAAGGTTGGCAAACTACGAGTGCAACAAAAACACAGGAGCAACAGCATGTAGATGAAGTCGGCACTGCTCTGCAGTAGGTTGCAGAACCAAAATAGCCCCTTTTGTACCCCAGGAGGAGCAAAGAACCAGCTTTCTTCTCCTTTCTCTCTCTCCTGTCTTGTGTTCTTTGTGATGCAAGTTTTTATGTCTGTGGTTAAGAAAAACCCCCCAAAATCAACTGAACAGGCATGCACCAGCAACCTTCATTTCTAAACCTCACATTCTCTCTTTAGCATCTGTTTCTGCTGTAGATATTCAAGTTTTGCTGAGTGAGCTATGAAGGGGAAGCACTCTCTTCCGCGAGGGATATGGGCAGTAAGTTTTCTGAGTTGGTGAAGAGCTTTCTGAGGCTTTTTTTCTGCTCAGGATGTGGAATTTCTGGTGGGGTGGTGGGAACGCTAAGGGCTTGTCTAGACTGCGACAAAAGGTGTACAGCATTAGTACACTGAGACATATGTGTTCCAACATGTTTAAAAGATCTTTCAATGCACATAACAACTAGGAGAAAGTCCATTTTTGCTAACTTCTTTATATTTAATAGCAATTCCTGGGGAATCTGAGGCTTGCTTGAAAGTCACTAGATCCAGAAGTTATGTAAATTCATGAGAAATTTCAGCAAGCACCATAAAAAGCCCAAAACACAGAGGGCAAATATATCAAGTATGCCAGGGTCATTGTATTTCCTGAGACACCTGTGGGGTCCCTGTAGACTGTGAGCTGGCCTCAGGTCACAGCTGCTAGATAAATCCGTGTGGTTTATGCTGGGTGAAATTGATAGTAGAGATCAAGGGATTCACCCTACGCCAGCTCTGTTTGCTGTTAATGGCAGACCAGCACACATGCCAGTTCCCAGCTTCCTCGCTGGCTAGGCTGGACAGCATGTATGTAACTTTTAACCCGGTTTAAAAAAAAATCAAAGTTGCAATCTTTTGCCTGCTTTGCATGACGTACTGAAACGGACACGCAATTGCTTTCCCAGTGGAGCCATGTCCAGCCCAAAACTAAGTAGGCAGCTGCAAAGGCAGCCTAGCAACCTGCTTGAACTCACCCCTGCTGCACTTCAAATCCAGCCCTTTGAGGAGCACTGAAATTCAGACGGACTTGCATGCAAACTGTGGAGATGGCTTTCCACCACCTAATGGGCCCAGGAACCACGAAGCCACATGATCAGGGTCCTTGTGAAGCAGAAGCTGCGAGGAAACAGTGATGGTGTGATGCTTTGGGAAAAACAAGAAAAAGAAAGTAAGCCTGTAATGTGAAAAAGGCTTTTCATATGCAACACACCCAAAGCAATTCCCATCTCCACTGGATGGCAGCAGTACTGTATCCCACTTTGGAAACCATTCCCAGCCCACAGCACAACAGCAGAAATAATGAGAAGTCTGGAAAGTGGCAGACTGGGAGAGAGATTGTCTCTGTTGAGACTAGAAGAGATTCAAGATGAACATGATGGAAAGTTTCAAATACTTAAGAAGGAAAAGGAGAGAAAGAGAATAAAACTCCACAACTGAAGGGCTGATGGCTTCAAGCGGCAGCAATGAAACTTGGACTAGACCTGAAGGGAAACATTCTTTCAGCAGTGAGGCAGTAGGAGAGGTGGTGGGGCTTCTATCACAGAACGTCTTTAAGAGCAGGTTAAGCAAACCTCCAGCGGGAATAATCTAGATAAAGGTGGGTCTGTCTTGGGTCCAGAAGGCAGACTTGATGATCTGCTGCTGTCTGTCCTGAAAGACTTGCTTGCCGTTTAGTAAGGGTGATGGCAAGAAGTGGAACATCTGGGCCATTGTAGATAGGACCAGTCGCTAGGCTTAGTTTGGAGGTTAATGTCAAATATCCCCTTCGCCACCAACTCCTTCTGTTGGGTAGTGTTGGATATACAGCTCACTGTGGAACACGCTACAGGTTTTGCACTCACAAAGCTGCTTTCTTTGGTTTTCTAGAGATGCATCCTCATCCTTGAATTCATCCTTGAATTCTTGGTTCACCACCACCGCAGCAAGGGCTAGCTTCATGCTGTGGCAGCAGGGCCAAGGATGGGGCCATCGTCCTGCTCTGAGTGGATGACAAAATAAGAGTAGGACTTAAATGTGCAGTGGTCTCCTCATTCCAAATAAATATACTTTTTTCTACAAACCCTGTTCTTAGGAGAGGCATTGTGGGTAATTTTTCCTTCCTTCCAAGGGTGCAGATGAGCACTGTGTCCTGGGCATCAAGAGCTGGAGAACCATTTTGCACTCACATAACCCAGGATGCAGTGGCAGAAATTCCCTTGGATTAGGAGCTGCTGTCATAAAATGGATCAGTCTCCAAAGCACTGAAAGGACTCACCAAGCTGAACACGTTCAAGCTTCTTACTGTGTCATTATGCTGGTGTTTAACGATGAGTCACTAGCAGCATTGCAGTGACGGCAGCTGCATTAATGCCTGTGGCTTCTATCACCCACCAGCACAAATATTTTTACCATTGTTACCTTGAAAATAATGTTTGAAATATGTGAGCTCTGTCTACAGAAGTTATTGTCTCATTGTACATCTCTGCTGCAAAAAGCACACTTAAGTTTCCCTGGTTTGATACACTGTGCCTATCAAATGGAGATAATACTGCTGACTTCCTGAGTAACTTCTTAATGCTTGAGAAGCCTGTTGCAAGATTCGTTTCTGCAAGTTCTGCAAGGAGGCAGGCAGGCAATGGCAGTGATGCTTACACCAGTGCTGCTGATGCTTTATGAAAAGGCAGACCTTACTGAAAAGCAGTGGTAGCACTTCAGTGTCTAAGTGCAGAGAGTCCTACGTCATTGTTCTGCTTTCCCTCTCACATTCCTCACTCATTCCAGCATAACACTTCATCTAGTCAGTTCTGGAGCATGGAGACCGTGTCTCTCTTTTTTTGCTCTGAAAAGCCATTTCAGAAACTGCTTGCTGAGGCCAAAAATAACAACAAATGCCTGAGTGCCTTTCCCCAGCGAAGGGAATCATATGGAGCAGCTGAGCGTGTGACAGCCTGGCAGCATCACCTCTCTGATAAGTCCCAGGCAGTCATGAGCTGCTGCAGCTCCACTTGTAAAATCTTTGGGGCCCTAGATGAAGCTTTGTGGTACCTCCCAAAGAAGTCTGCAGCCACACACAGCCCCCGCCCCACACCTCCACAGCTCCAGCTGGGTTGAGAGCTGGCACTCAGGTCTTTCCACCGCCCATGCGCTCATGTCCAAACACCTCATGGGTATGTGTCCTTAGAGGATGTTATAGTGATATGGGTTGTATCCATATCTCCTTCACTGACCTTTTGCAAATCAGGACTCAAGTTCCCTAAACCACTAGACCAGCTTCCCCTCTTTCTTCAGCATGCAGCACGGGTACTTTACTTCTCTGTTACTAATTCATTATGGATCACAATCCCACCCAGAAGTGGCACTGATCCATTCTTTACCTTTTCCAGTGAAGAGCCTTTACAGCAAGAGAAAAAATACAAATAAAAAGTTGGGGGGTTTGTTTTATTTGTTGGTTTGTTTTTTTTCTGGAAAGCAATTTAAGTGAAAGAACACCATTTTAAAAAATACTCAGCTTTGCTGGTGCAAATTTGGTTTTGATTATTAAAATGACAATTTTAAAGTAAACCATTTAATTTTCTATGTAAAGTCGAACAGTTTTCAGTTCTCATTCATACCAATGCAAAATGTGGAGGGCTTATTTTTGTTTTCCTCAGATATTACAGAACAATGTTTAGCTTTTCTTCAAAACTCTGCAAGGACAAAAGTACCTATCATCTCCGCCACATCTATCCAGAACGGCTATAATTACAGTATCAGCTGGCTTTTTGCATTTGCATGTTTACTGCGTTAAGAATATTATGAATAGCAGTGCCAGTTCCCTATGGGAACTATGAACTATTATTGCAGTATAAAATAATTAATTTGTTATTAATTAATAATAAGCGGCGTCCAGGTCCACGTGGTGCAAAGCCCAGGTGGAGCCACATGGGAGCATGCAGAGGCACCAGTGGTGGCTGCCCCTGAGCCCCTGAGCACCCCCCACCAGGGAAGCCCTGCTCCCATTTTCAGGCTGAGAGTAGGCACCATCCATCCTTGATGCCTGAGCACAGGTTAAAAAAAACCCTAACCTGTAACACAGGGGCTGGAAGAGTAATCTTTCATAACAGCAGTACCAAAAAAAAAGCTGGAGCAGGGAGGGGGCATGTAAAAATCAATGTTGTGCTGCTTAGGTCTGCATTTTATAAGAATAAAACCCCACACCTCTTTACTCATGGAAATTTCTCCTTGCTTTTGCAAAAGCACCACCACCACATACTGGTGATTGGGGTTGTACTGAGACAGCATGACACATGCCCAATTCGGTGCATTAACAAAGGCAGTAGGGAGTTAACATTCACAAGGGGAGTATCTTCCTCATGGATAAGTTGCAGGGAGTTTTGTTTGGGAAGTCAGCAAGTCAGTTTCAGAGTGAGCCTGATATTCACTTGTAAACCAGTTCCTCCTCCTCATCTCATGCTGGAGTAGAGCTAAAGAGACCCTCAGTGCTAGTGAGAATTCCATTGACCTGGAATGACGAACCCAACAAAAGATTTAACCCTGCTCTGGTGGGCTGACCTTGGCTGGCCACCAGGTGCCCACCAAGATGCTCTATTGCTCCACCTCCTCAAGTGGACAGGGGAGAAAAATATGACGAAAGGCTCATGGGTCAAGATAAGAACAGGGAGATCGCTTACCACTTACCGTCATGGGCAAAACAGACTCAACTTGGAGAAACTAATTTAATTTATTGCCAATTAATGCCAATTAAGAGTAGGATAATGAGAAATAAGAACAAACCTAAAAACACCTCTCCCCAACCCCTCTCTTCTTCCCAGGCTCAGCTTCATTCCCGGCTTCTCTACCTCATCCCCCTCAGCAGCACAGTGGGATGGGGAATGGGGGTTGCGGTCAGTTCATCACATGTTGTCTCTGCCACTCCTTTCTCCTCATGCTCTTCTCCTGCTCCAGCATGGGGTCCCACCCATGGGAGACAGTCCTTCATGAACTTCTCCAACATGAGTCCTTTCACAGGCTGCAGTTCTTCATGAACTGCTCCAGCATGTGTCCTTTCCATGGCATGCAGTCCTTCAGGAATGGACTACTCCAGCACAGGTCCACCACAGGGTACAAGTCCTGTCAGAAGACCTGCTCCAGCATGGGCTCCTCTCAACAGGGCCACAGGTCCTGCCAGAAGACCCACTCCAATGTGAGCTTCTCTCCATGGGCCACAGGTCCTGCCAGGAGCCTGCTCCAGCACAGGCTCTCCATGGGCTGCAGCTTTCTTAAGGACACAGCCACCTGCTCTGGCATGGGGTCCTCCATAGGCTACAGGGTGGATGTCTGCTCCACCATGGACTTCCATGCAGGGGGACAACACTAGTCACCATGATCTTATCCATGGGCAGCAGGGGAATCTCTGTTCCAGCACCTGGAGCACCTCCTCCCCCTCCTTCTTCATGACCTTGGTGTCTGCAAGGTTCTTTCTCTCACATATTGTCACTTCTGTTTCTCACAGAGGCTCTTGTGCAGCAGTTTTTACCCTTTCTTAAATATGTGTTATCCCAGGGGCGCTACCACTGTCACTGATGGGCTCAGCTTTGGCCAGCAGCGGGTCTGTCTTGGAGCTGGCTGGAGGTAGCTCCATCTGAGATGGAGGCAGCTTCTGGTGTCTTCTCACAGAAATCATCACGGCAGCCTGCCTCCCCACCCCTTGCTACCAAAATCTTGGCACATAAACCAAATATACCTGCTCATAATGCTTCCAGTTTCTGTGACACTTATCCTAAAGTTCTTCCAAAGTATAGCCAGTCTACCTTCCTACTAACACCGTTTGTCAGATGTCTCTTGGTAGGTGCTAGTGCCTCCAAATTTAACCACCCATAGACAACAGTCCATTTAAAAAAAAAAAAAAAAAGAGAAGAAAAGCAAAATTCTAGTCCTATTAATTGCAGAGGGAAAAAGATTGAAAATCAAAATTCAGATGATAATGAAAAGAAACAAGCTGTGCTACTTATTAAGCTAGACATGTTAGCTGATGACCTGCTCCAAAACCTTCCAAGTTCCACTCTGTCATCCTATTTGTCTTCTTGTATTTCCTGCATTGCCTACAAATGATTACTAAAATTAGTAAACTGTCAAGAGAAAGTGGGCTCAGTATATTGAAAGGCCATAAAGGAAAGGAAAAATGTCTGTGAGTTTAGATTTCTGCTTTAGATAAGATAATTCAAGATCTTTCACCAAATCAGGATGCTTATACCATTTCCTCAACAAGACCTCCAACTCACAGACTGATCAAATAGCTCAGGAAAAGACAGATGGTGTTCTCTGCTGTTGCAGTTAATAACATGCTGTCAAGCCTAAAACCAGTAAACAGCTCCAGCATCAAGGCCAGCAGGATTTCTTCTAAACCTCTGCATGTAAAACAAAGTATGTCAGGACAAGTGCCCCGCTTTCTTTCACTGGGCTGCTTCCCAGCTGCTGCCTGTTGGGGTGGCCCCCCCGCCATAATTCACATGTATTGAAGATGTGACCCTTTCACCATTTTATTCCTATTGAGCTTTTTTTGGCACATGAATGCAAAGAAGCTTATCATTCCAGATCGGGAAAATTGCCTGTTTTTACCTCCACAACTCAGAAAGTCTTTAAGTCAGATTAATGGCACAGCTCAAGGCGATGGGGTGGGGTGGTTTTGGTGTTCATGGCCCATGAGGGCGTGCAGACCTCTTCTTTTGCATTGGTCACGGTCAACAGCACAAGGCCTACCCTGGTACACATATATGACTTTTTGGTTAGGTGAAGAGCAAAACCAACAGGCTTCAAAGAAGTGTCAAACAGGAAAAAAAGGATGACATGGGGCTTCTCCTTTCCATTGAGGGGCACAACCAGTACTCATGCTCTGAAGCCTCTGTGGAGACATGCGCTTTGCCATGTTCAGCTCTTCATAGACTGTGCAAAACCCAGAGGTGTGTTTGAACAGAGTGAAGATTTAAGGGGAGAAGAATAATTTTTGTACTCTTTTTATTTATCTTCTGGAAATTACAGATGTATCCCCTAACTTTACCTGCATTATCTGTATATGTTTACACTTCTCCAGCTGTATCACATTGGGAACATATAGCACAGTGGAAAGCATATTTCTGTTCGCCCATGGAGATCTGTACTAGGAGGAAACCTGTAAGACCAGTAAGTGACTGTAATGTAACACAGGCTAGGTTAACAGGACTGAAAAATCCTGCTTTAGATTAAAAGCTCTTCAGAGCAGCACATTTCTCTTTGCTCAGGGGTGTAAAGGGTTCATCCTGGTGAATCCACGGTATTGTTTGGGACCTTCAGGCAATGCTGCCATAAAGATAATGAATGGTTTTCATTCTAGTTCTGTCCTGATCAAACAAACAACTAGGAAATGGGGAAACAAGAAACTAAAAAAAAAAAAAACAAAACAAAACAGAAAACCCACTCTAAATCTGGGAAGCTAGGCTAAAGTAAGGTAAGGATGAAACAGGTGTGTCAGAGCAGAAGCAAGTTAAACTGACATGATCCTTTTTAGACTCCTCCAGACCTAACCACATCTCCCTTTCCACCTATGCACAGGCTTCCCAACCACATGACTAGGAGAAAGGATGAGACAAGCTGCTCCACCTCAGCCGGACGAGAAGAGCCTGCACATAGAGCAGCTTTCAGGCAGAGCAGAGAGGTGGACAGGGTTCAGTAGATCTGGCCACAAATGTACCTAAATTTAGCAACAGAAGGAAATCTCTTAGCACAAATGTGCACAGCCAGGCTCCAGCCTCAGTGTCTTTCTCAAGGGTTGCCTTCCCTAAAACTCCATGAAGGCTTTGCATGGATAATTTCAGTGACCTTCAGCAGAGGTCAATCCAATGCAATGTAATGCTCCCTGTCTCTTTGCTGTCTTTAAATGTACTTCCTTTCTGCTACACTTCTATTTCAATATTTTGTTGCTAATTTCTATTCAAAGAGTAACACAATTAAAAGTGGGACTTGGAATGCACAATGAAAAAATCCAAACAAGATCCTTAAAACCGACAAACCCAACATCAGCATTAAAAATCTCTGTGGATGGAGGTTCCTACTTTTTTGATTTGGATTAAATAGAAAATACTTCAAATATATGAGGGTGGGACTTCTTTTGCTACACAAGTGACAGAACTTTGTCTCCTTGTATGAACAGATGAGATTTTTCTTCCTCTGATACCTGAAGTTACCGTTGTCTCATAACCATCCTGATTAATGCAGCAGCCTACTAGCAAAATTGTATCAGCCATAATGAAAGCACCCTGAGCATTTGACCTCTTTGCATTTTCACAAAAAGCACGATTAAATTTCATTTCTCCTTTTTTCTTCTCTTTTGTGGGGCGTTCCCTCTAGGGAGACAGTTGGCTAAGCCTGACGTGTAGGTAACCTTTCCTGATATTTTTGGCTATGAACGTCAGAGGTTTCACAGCACAGCCAATCGCTGTTAAATGTTGCCCTCATTAGTGCTTGGGAGAAGAGGGGCTGGGAGGAAAACAGTGGTATGTAAGTCCATGATCTGAATGCTCCTGAAATTCTGCTGGGGCAGATTTGGACCTGGTGCATGGCATCTGTTTGATGCATGAAGGGCACTGAGTGTGCCAGGCCCTCCTCCCACCTCACCATCGCGCAGCCCATGAGGGAGGGCTAAAAGACCTGTGCCTGTTTAATGTGCACACAAGAAGCTCGAGGGGATCTGGGGAATAAGTCTTCAAATACTCAGAGGTTTGCTGTATGGCACAGAGGAATAAACCACTCCCCATTGCTCGCCAAAATAGAAATAGAAAATGGGTGGGAATTACAGCAAGAGATTTGGGAATGACACAGTGGGAAACAAGGGGAGAAAAAGGGCAGAAAGTTTGGGAACTGTTTTTTTTTTTTTTAAAAAAAGGGTTATGGTAGGTGTGGAAGAGCGGTGCAGAGAAATGTGTGTTGGGAGCAGTCCTGATCTGCTGAGTCTGCTGTGGGACAGGGGGATCAGCACGTATCTTCCAGTCCTCCCTGGGCCTGTTTTTAGGTTTATACAAGCCAATGGAGGTGTGTGTGTTTGTCAGTGCCTGTCTGCCTGATTGGTATGGGTACGGCAGGATTAGAGCTACCCTAAACAAGTACCTCAGAACTCCTGCCAAAGCAGGAGCACCTCACCTGCCACTGAAGCCAGTTTGGGTCCCAGTGGACTGCTTTGCATGCAAGGGAAAGGGGAGCCAACCCTTAGGTCCCAAATGAATGGTTGCATATCAGTGTTTTAGGACAGGATTATCCCTTCTGTGCACACATGGTGTGAAGCATGCCTGTAAAAGCCACAGAGAAGAACAATTTTTGAGCATGCAGAAGGGAAGCAAGCAGACTAAAATATTAGAAATGGCTGTACACCACAGAACTATAATGAGTCATCTATCCCACAACCAAACGGCACGAGGAAACAGTGAAGACACAGCCAGGCACCAGTCTCAGTCATGACCTCAGCTCTGCAGGCATGTGGAGTGCAGATCCCACACCAGACTTCACCCCAAAGCTTGAACGCAGGAGCTTTGTGGCCAGGAAGGGGAAATGGCTGAGGTTGTATAAATGCTCTAAAAGACCATGTAAACATTTTATTCAAGGAGGCATACACCTTGACTGATCCAGGAGGGCTGGACTTGGCAGGCTGTAACAGCTTGCTACTGTGGATCTCTCTCTCGGATGCTCTAACGTGGTGGGACAGTGGAGAAGCACCGTTCCTCTGCATCAATCAAAGCCAGAGACATACAACAGCCAAGTCAAGGCAAAGCAAGGCAAGTCAGAAAATTGGAGGGGAGGATGGGACAGTGTACAGTCACAGAGAGGGGTACGTAAGACAGCCTCAGTGCTCAACAGCATTTGCACAGAAACCTTGAATCATATCTTGAGGATCACCAGTTGCCAGGGATAGTTCATCTGCACCATCTTGTGTGTCAGAACAGTCTCTTCACAGTGTAAGTACCTGACAAATGAGAGGTCTTTGTGCAGGGTGCTGAGCCTCTCCTGCTGCAAACTGCCATTTCAACACCAAGGTGAATTATGAAAACAGTCATCCTGAGGTGACCTCCCTACCTGTGCTCAGCTTCATTAGCAATCTTCATTGGTAGAGGAAGAGGAAACTTGGAAATTCATTTGTAAAATTCCCACAGGTTGTTGACTGATCCGTTCAAAGTGATGTTTTGATCAATTAGTCCAATGATTAGGACAAGAATACGTGAGTGGGTACTCAAGGGTTAAAATTCCTGAGTTTTGTGTGCTTGGCAGGCAGCTCAGGTAAAAGTGAGTTCCCTCTCCAAACAGACTTTTCCCAAGTTCTTACAGCCCACAGGACAAAAAAGGAGTGAGCGGGGTGAGGGGAGTGATGCAGGCTGAGCAGGGTGAAATAAAGATGTGGAGGCTGGGAGGCTGCTGCTGTACCACTCCCAGCATCTTCTTCCAGATGTCAAGAGACTTCAGGGGTGAGGACTAGGAAATGTAGCATGAGTAACCCCCGGAGTTGGAAAGCGAGGAGCTGCCGTTCAGGCAGCATGGGCTGACCTGAGGGGTTTGAGTCTGGAGCTGAGTGATTGCTTGATTCCCGAAAAGGAAGTTCCCACACAGATGCCAAAAGCCCAGAGGACTCTGGTGGCACATTGCATGGAAACAGCAACAAAGCAAAGGGGACAGGGATTAAAGCCGAGCAAGCCAGAGATTCCCAGTGTCTGAATCACAAGTTTAACATCCAGGTCTGTGTTACTGTTCCGTATATCGCAGGCAGCAAGCCTTGGCCCAGGTGGTATTCCTCCTCCCAGTCCCATTTGTACACTGGGAGTGAGAGGCTCAGAGAGCAGGGCTGTCCTGTTTCCTCCTCTAATCCCCGAGACACTGTTCCTACAGCCTCTGGACTGTGTGAGGAGGCCAGGTGGTGGACCTGAGGTCATGGTGGGGTGGGGGGTGGCACCAAGCCAGGATGAGTCCAAGGAAGGCAAAGACAGAGGCGTGGGGGCAGCGTGAGGTGAGAAGGCATGCTGGATGATGGCTCTGGGGACAAATATGAGAGCCAGCCCTGGACTTTTGACACTTCTTGATTGCAGAGAGAGGGAGGGAAAAATGCTTCCAGAAAGTGTCTGTCCCATACGAGATTTCCTCCTACCACTTCTCCTCCTGGGGTGGGACATGATCCTGTCCTGCACTAAGCTCATCTACAAAGATTGAAAAGGAAAGGACAGATAGGACAGCTTTTAAACCAACCAGAGAAAAAACTGGTGGAGTTCAGTAAGTGCCTTCTAATTTTGGTCCTTTAGAAAACTGGATTCAAAGGATGTAAAGAGAAGATTTTTCAAATGCCATGAGTTTCAGCCTAACTTTGGTGTCACTGAAGATAGCAGGAATTTTACTCCTGATTAACAGTGGGAACAGAATGAAGTCAGGACTCAGCCTTCCTGCAAAGCCCACCTTTACAAAGCAGTATTGTTCCTTCCCTCTAGAGCCAAGCAGAGGCATGTTTTGGATAATCAGCAAGAAAGCCTTCATTTAATGTCAGCCAAAGAGGGGAAAGTGTTAGAAACCTCATAGAAACCCTGGGATGTAGCACTGAAACAGGAGTCTGTGCTGAGCGGGGGATGAAAAGATAAACCGAGCAACGGCAGCATTCACACGGACTCTGTCAAAGAAAGATGGAAGGAGGGAAAGAGGGAGCAGGAAAGCTTGGGGAACAAGAGGACGGACTCTGCTCTTACCCAAGCTGAAACAAATCCTGCTGAAGTCCGTGATAACTGAGTGTACCTCCTCGGGAGCAAATCTGGGGAGGATGGGAACACTTGCCTTTCCTTTTATTTATCACATGGGAATGTATTTATACACCTATCAGGTATCATAGCTAGGGTGCATGGCTCTGGGTGCAGCAAATAATTGCTTTGTCCTGACCGGGGCAGGAGGGAACCAAGAAGTGCCCATTACCAAACCAAAAAGATGACAGTAGTAAGACCAAATTGTATACACCCTAAAAAATAGTGACACTTTGTCACAGTTTAAAGCTGGGCCGGGTATTAAACCTGTGGCAGACGCTCTCTATTAAACCTCGTCCCCCCGCCAAAAGGGGAAGGAAAAGAGAAAAGGGAGAGAGACTTACAGGTTGGAAAGTTAAAACAGTGTTAATAAACTATAATAATGAAAAAGAGTGGAATAATAATAATGGAAATAATTAAGTATATACAAATATATACAAAACCGAGATCGAGCTCCCCGATGTTGGTCACGTCACCACCGGCACTGCAGGGCAGGCTCTGGGAAGGCCCAGGCTGGGCCCAGCGATGGTCGAGAGCTGGATTCAGGGATGCACGGATCGGCATCGGGGGCAGCAGGAAAACAGACAGAGTCCTCTTTGGACACTGGCCATAGCAGAAGGGGAGAGACCCTCGTGATCCCCCCGCTTTATACTGAGAATGACATGTATGGGATGGAATACCTTCACTGGTGAATTTTGGGTCACCTGCCCTGTCCACTCCTCCCTGCAGGTGCGACCCCCCTTCGGCTCTTCACTCGTAAGCAGTGAGGAATTTAGCAGTGACCTCGGTTTCTCTAAGAATAAGTACAGCAAGAGCCTTTCTGCATAACATCCCTACCGGTGCCTCAGTGATAACTACAAACTTTGAGCGTTATCAGTCCTAGAAGCAAACACTGTCTGCAAAACATGCAGTTAGTTTCAGAAAGTGCAATTACTTAGAAGAGACTTAGCTGAAAGTAAAAATTGCTGAAAGTAAAAATAACTGAAAGGAAAATTGGTTTTGTTTTAGGCCAAACCACGACATACTTTCTGGCTTAACATCTATTACTATAAGGTGTCCACAGCTGTGTTACTTTTGATCATTACTCCAATACTAACACTGAAAAGTAATTGAAAGAAATAAAATACAGAGAAGAAAAGGCATTGCTTGCCTCTTTCTTTTATATTTGTAGTGGTGAATAGACCTCTAGTGGCAACAGTAAAAATATCCTATCAAGTGCAAATAAGTTCTTCAGTAAGAAAATATAGAAAACATCTGAACAAAGGTGAAAGTGAGGAACAGATACCTTGAGTAATCAAACATAAGAGTTTCGCTTATGAATAGCAATGTCATAATTATCTCTGTGTGCTATTAGTTGTCCAGTGGCCTTTGCTGGTTTTGCCTGAGCAAATAATAGTGTTAGTTATCAAAAACAGTGGAAAGTTTCCTCCTAAAAGGTGTAATTCATTCTGTGCCTCTTATAATGAATTTTTTTGTACAATTGAATCAAGACTAGCTTTTGTCCTTGAAGAGGAAATTTATACCTTTGAAATACAAAAGAACCTGAAACAGTGCGAAGATAAGTAAAGATTCAATCCATATTCACAGCAGTGGGACACCATTGCAGAGTTGCTCAGATGAAAGATTTTGTGTACTTTACAAAACCAGATGAATAAAGTGGAGAAAGGTTAAGATAGAAATCTAGGTAAAAAGACTATTACCTCCAACTACTTCTTCTCATTAGGAACAGGGTTGGCCCATGAATTCATCTCATTTGTGGCACTTTGAAGATAGACAGTTTGTGTGTCCTTTCCAAAAGAGAATCAGAAATTTAAAATCCTAAGTCCTATTCATTTTCAATAAGGCATTAGGTTCCCAATAGGTTAAGTTAGCTTTGAAAATGACCATGAAGTACCTGAGATTTTCTGTTTAAACCTCCAACTGTCAAAAGTCCCCATTTTGCAGCTAAATAAGAAACACAGGTATTAGAAGAGCATTGCTACAGCAAGGGCATGTGTGGACTAGGAAGGGGAGGCAGAATGAAAAGCAAATATGAAAGGAAGATGGAGAAAGATAATGTAACAGAAATGGATATACAACTATACATATGTATACACTTACTCTAAAAAAAGTGTCCATTTGTGCCAATTTGGCTATATGCCAAGGGATATTGTCTATCACTAATATGAATCACAGACCTCTGTTTTGCTTAAAACAACTTTTTAGGGTCAGATTACAAACTGCCTCACACATAGTCCCGAAGAAAAGTCCATGCACAGGGCTCTCTGACCCGTGGTAGGCTGATGTCTTCAGAAGTGACTTTAACTGATCTTCCCACCCTGCTTGTTAATGGTACTGGAGCAGGGTGGAGTAGGGGGGACACAGGTCCTCAGGGATTTGTGGACAACAGTGCAGAGGGTTTTAGACCATGGGAGAGCCCTCATCGGTTTCCTCTAACTTCTCCTGCTGAAGGTCCCTGGCTGGGTTTCTGGCATCTTCTTCTGTTTGGCTACAAAAATCTTTGAATGTCAGAGGTTTGATATCTGGGATTGACCTCAAAAAACAGATCCTCACATGAAATAAGGCTTCCTTGTACTACCAAAGTAACAAAAGAATAAGCCCAGATTGTCTCCATCATCAGATTACTAATTGAGATGCTGTGAGAGGTCCTACTGCAGCGTGAGCAAGTCTTGAAGAAACTGTAATGAGCCCAGCTCTGCATAATACAGCTGTGCCTCCATGGAAGGATCTGAGTACCTCATGCTTTTCATTTTCCTTTTGTTTTCATTGGGATGGGGTAGTGGCAATATTCCTTTTTTTCAGATGCAGAACTGCTGCACCAAAGGACCAAACAGCCTCATGTGAAACACCCGCATGTGGAGCAGAGAGCTGAGCTGAGATGTTGGGTTTGCCCCCATCCACCAGTGCCACCATCCTTCCCAACAAGCACCCCAGCAGGAGCCAGAGAGGCATCAGCCACCTGCAGTGGAAGCACCTCCACGTGCAGTGGGATTATGCAAGCACGCACAGTTCCTCAAGCCAGTGAATGACTACTTGGCAAAATATTTGCATGCTTAAATAGCAGATGCCGTGCTGCACAGTATCCTTTCACAGGAGTGGATCTTTGGTAGTGGTGCCTCTGTCCATGCCTGATAAAGTGCATGAGCTGGATCTGTTTTGGTATGGGAGCCAGCACTGAAATGGGGCAAGTATCTTGTTCTCTGAGTACTATTAATTCAGTCCATCTGGCTGTAGACACAAGGAGTCAGCCTTCAGTTTAGAAAGGTCAGGTTGTCTTTGCAGCTAGAAAGAGCTAGAAGTCTCTCTCCTTAGTTTTTTCCTCACAGGAGAATAAATCCAGACAGTGTAACCTTATCCTTTAAAATTTCCTTATCCTTTTTTTTTTGTCTTTTCTGCTGGAAATTAATACCACACTTGTCAACCTCGCTGGTGTCTTCTCCCAGGCAATATTCTGGTGGCAGAGCTAGCAGTACCAAATGGCACATACCCTGGCTCAGCTCCAGCAAGTGCTGCAATACACTGCTCTTCTCTTCACCATGGCTTTCCCTTTTCTGGCCCCTTTTCACTACTCCCGCAGCATGAAGGGGTGGGAGCGGAGCATGCCTGCCCTGTTAGTGACTCCTGGGGTACAGCGAGGTCTCTCAGCAGGCACAGGTCTGCCTGTGTGCCAAGTTCCACGTCTCTCTCCTCCTTGTTTGGGGGGTGAGTCAGGGAGGAGGGGTCTGCATTCTCAAGGTAGCTGGAGTTGGCAGGGGCTCTGCTGGCACATGGCCCCTTTGCATCTCCATCCACCTTTGCGTCTCCATCCAGCTGGGGTGGCTCCCAGTGCCCGTCCAGCAACACAGCACATGTGCCAGGACTGGCACTTCGCTTAACCCCAGACCTATTCTTCCTGAGTCTGGATACTTGTGCTTTGTTGTTGGTCTCCAGTCTTGCTTTCCTGCTCAAGTTATCGCAGCAATGATAGGTCTTCCTCCTTTCTTGTGCTACATTTATGTGATTATCTGCTAGTGGATTACTGAAAGGGAAATAATAGTATATTCAGGCTTGACTTCAGACAGAAGTTCACTGTTTGACATCAAGGGAGCTGCATCACATGCATAGCTAAGCCAGCCAGAAAGCTGCCACACTCTGAAAGCTGCTTTTCTTCTTCATCTTATTTCCCACTGAAATTGATTAATCAATAGTGAAGTAGCCCAGACAATCCTTAAACTGAGAACATGGCCTCATCACGCTAGGCCCCGCACATAGTGCTCTCCTTCCCTGAATGAGCTTGAAGCAGAGGTCTGGACGAGTGCTTTACAGAGCTGAATTTCAGACTGAGAGCACTTTACAAAGCCACATGAAGAACCAGGTTTGGAGACCAAACCTGAGTGTCCTAGAACAGAGGTGGCAGCCGCAAGCATCTCCTTTTGCAAAATTAAGAGAACAGATGAGCCTGTCTGAAAGAGCAGAATGAGAACAAGCATTTTCCAACACTTTTCAGTAAGTTTCTTCATGGGTAGGACCCCTAGCAGAATAAATCTTTTAGGAACTAATTCTCTCTACTCTCACCCTCATGCAAACTGGGAATGCCATAATGCTGTGGGAGACAGCTGGGGCACATTGGGAAAGCCCACCTCCAGATGCTGCTTAAATGATTCCCATCCATGAATATTTTCAAGACCTTCCTGGCATGCATTAGATGACATGAAGCTGCCATCATAGTTTTCATCATCCAAACTCAGCAGAGACATAGAAGAGGAGGGGCTGAGTGGGCAGCCCCGCTCGGCCCCAGAAAAGGCTCTTTCTCAGAGTGGGTGAGAAACGTGTCTGGGCAGGTCTGAGGAAGCTCACATTGCTGCTGCTCTCGCTTTGCAGAGGGGAAGGTTTTGACTAGTTTGAAGGATATGGTGCAGCTCAAATGCTCATTTCTCACCATTGCAAAGTTATTATTAGCCCATGTGCTATAGCTAGGTGGAGCTCCTCTCTCCCACCCCATCATTGAAAATGCAAAACCTAGTCAGCCAAAGCTTTTAGGTCTGTAGCACAGAGCAGCTGAAGATGTAACTCACTAGGAAGGAAATTTTTTAGGAGGAGGAGAGGGAGATCAAGCAAAGTGAAGCCTACTTATGATCCACTACTGCCTAAACATCACATTTTGATTTCCAATTTCAAAATTATGTCTGTTACCAAAACCCTTTCTTCTTGTTTATTTGCTTTCAAAACTCAAGTCTCAGCTGAAAATAAATGTTTTCATTCAAGCCTAAAGATTTGATTGTCTCTAAATGAGATTTTCCCCCTACTTTTTGTTTTATAAGGTAACAGTCAAAAAAAAAGATAGAGTTTTAAAAATTGTCACATGTCCAGTAAAACTAAAATAAGTGTGAAGACCTAGTTTTCACAAAGTTCCAGGGTTACCAGACTCTAATTGTCCTCTCCCTATCTTTAACCACATAGCTTATTGGCATATGCTAAAATACTCACAGAAGAGCTGCAGATTCAACAGTGCCAAAGTGATGTAGGAGGATAAGCCCAACTGAATGTTAATGGTAGCTCAGAACTTCAAAGCCTTTTTCAGTGTTTTTAAACCTCAATTTAAATCTGCACCTACCTGACTAAATGCTATTTGTAAACCGTATGTGGCCCTCTACACTTCAGAAATTTCGTTGTAACAAAATAAGAAAATAACCCCTCCTTTTCACTATGTGCTGTCTGTCTTGCAGTATATCTATTATGTACATAGTGCATGTCCAACATCATTGTGGGATTGGTGGTGTCAAATACATCACCAGATATATCTCCAATACCCAAATCAAGCTTTTGAGACCTATTCAGGTTTCCAGCTTCTTCAGAGATGTTACAAAGAAATAAGCAAAGAGGTTACCAACCTCCTCACAGGGAACACCCTTTTTGGTATTTGTTTGCTGATAAAAGTTTACTAAACCCTCTAGTGTTAATAAGCTATTGAAGTCCATGTTTGTGCTGTAATAATAATTAAAATATCACCATGGGAATGTGGCCCTGTGTGAACAAATCCTTGTATGACAATTAATGTAGTAGTGGGGTTTGCTCCTAGAAACAATTAAGAAGTAATTGGATGAGTTGATCCAGAAAGCATATGATTTATTTATAAGGAGGTGGAGGGGGAAGCAGCAGCTACTTCCAACATAGCACAAATTAGAGCACGAGAATAAAACTACATCATTGCACTCTAATTAGTTGAACAGTTTAACATCTATTTTAAATTTAGTTTCTATCACAGGGAGAAAATCACCTAATCATATGATTTCACAGCCTCAATTTCACCTCCACAACTCCTTGTGTGGCCAGATGATGCCACCTTCAAATAGATAACAAAACAACTCTTTGTCTGTTGCATGCAACACTGCCACCACTACCTCCCTTCTCCTTGTGGCTTCATTTGCATGGGGTCAGCTTTTCCTACTGCTGAAATAAATTAGTGCAATGTAGAGCTCATCACTTGGTGACAGAAGTATGATTGCGCAGCACACAAGAGAGCTAGAGCTGTTGGAGATAACTTAAAAGACGCCCTGGGGACAGCCAGCTACTGGGTTACACACTAAGCCTTCCTCCTCTCTGCCCAGCCAAAAGTTGTCTCCAAAACACTGACAGAAAGAATAGCCTGGGGCTTAACCTGCTCTTCTGGGAGAAACTGCAGTTCATCTCCTTTGCTATGCCACAGGCATCCTCCGGACTGAGGTTTGGTTTTACTGGCTACCTTCTGCACTGTCTATTGACTGTAAAGTAAGATGACCATGTTAGACTATTTGAAATCCAAAGGTAGGCTAAGATCTGCTTTATCTAGGTCCATTACGTGATTTTCTTATTTATGAAACAGAAGGCAAAGCATTTTCCCCTTCCCAGCAGTTTCTGAAATTAAAAAATGGAAAAAAAGCTCATAATGTGCACAAACTTTACTATAATAGGGGCTGTAAAAATACAAGCAAGAAGAAGGTAGGTAAAGTCTCCAAGATGCCTTAGATAGTTTGCTTGAGGATTACATATATCCTGAAAGGATGAGGAGTTCCAATGAAAACACCTGTAGTTCCAGTGCTGGGAGATGACTAACATACAGAAACAGTACTAAAACATGGCTGTAGTGTGAAAAGTGCTGGTCTAAATGACCTCCTAGACTTCCTTCCAGCTGTGCTTGGACCTCTTGAACTTAAAAGAACGGTCTTTTCTTTTGGCCTGGGTACTCACCCAAAATAGGGCAACACCATTAAATACTGTAAGAGCACTCCTACTCTTGCAAGACAGTGAGCATCAAACAACACCCAAATCCCACAGTAAATAATGGTCTGAAAATTAAAGTTAGCATTCACTGAGAAAAAAACAGATGAGCTCACAACACCTGGAAGAATCTTTGTGTTCGTGATGGGCAGAAAATAACTGGATTCAAGTAAATTCCCTCCTGTTCCCTCCTCTTGTTCTCCCCAGCAAGAAAATGAACTGGTACCATAAGAAGTTAGGTCCACACCACTGCTGTGGATCAGATCAGATGAAGCCTGGTGGCCTCCACCCCAGTCAGTATGGACCGGTTTGTGTCAACAGTACATAGGGCTGGAAACTACTGGAGGAGGCAAGCTACATTCACACTGTGCCAATTTTGACTGACTGGCATCTCCTGATACCTGACTCGGTATCAGGAGAGCAACCAGAGGTGTGAACATTGCCCAGTTTTGCTATTGGGCACTTCAGCTACTGCTTACTGCATCTAAGGCAACTTTCCTCTAGCCTGCCCAGGTCTCGCTGAATGGCAGCACAGCCTTCTGGTGTATCAGCCACTCCTCCCAATTCTGTGTCATCAGCAAACTTGCTGAGGGTGTACTCCGTCCTTTCATCCAGGTCACTGATGAATAAGTTAAACGGGACCGGGCCCAGTACTGACCCCTGGGGAACACCGCTAGCTACAGGCCTCCAACTAGACTCAGCACCGCTGATCACAACACTCTGAGCTCTGCCATTCAGCCAGTTCTCAATCCACCTCACTGTCCACTCATCTAACCCACACTCCCTCAGCTTTCCTGTGAAGTTGTTGTGGGAGACAGTGTCAAAAGCCTTGCTGAAGTTAATGTAGACAGTATCCACTGCTCTCCCTTCATCTACCCAGTTGGTCATGCCATCATAGAAGGCCATCAGGTTGCTCAAGCATTATGTAGTGAAGTGGGAGTCGGCCTCTTCTCCCAGGCAGCTAGCAATAGGACAAGAGGACATAGCCTCAAGCTTTGCCAGGGGAGGTTCAGGTTGGACATTAGGAAGAATTTCTTCTCAGAAGGGGTTATTAGACATTGGAATGGGCTACGCAGGGAGGTGGTGGAGTCACCATCTCTGGATGTGTTTAAAAAAAAGACTGGACATGGCACTTAGTGCCATGGTCTAGTTGACATGGTGGTGTCAGGGCAATGGTTGGACTCGATGATCCCAGAGGTCTCTTCCAACCTGGTTGATTCTGTGATTCTGTGATTCCCCTTGGTGAATCCATGTTGACTACTCCTGATAACCTTCTTTTCCTCCACATGCATATTTTTAACTGCTTCTGCCTGCTGCACTGGGTGTGATGTAAGTAGGTTATGAAGAGTTAGCTATGCTGGTACCAAACACTTTTCACAAGCAACAACATCAGTTACAGCTTCAGTGCCATTTTCCAGCCTGGGTTGTTTTAAAGGACAGAAATCTTGCCTACGTGCTTTCCAAGGGTGGCTATTTAAATGCCTAGAGGAAATAAATTCCAGTATACATCAAAAATGGGACTCTTGAAACACATCTGGATGCCTGTAACATACACTTAATTGAGTCAGTATCCCATTGGAAATCAGGATTTAATTACTATTGCATCAGAAAAAAAGTTTTTCTATAATGAAATATATTCTTCAGAGGTGAATCAACAACAAAGTTTCAGACTGACAGGGTAAACTGGATCATCTACAACTCGGTGCATTCTGTTATAAAAGAAGTGAGATAAAACACAGGTACCACTGCTTAAGGAAGTTCTGAACTTGAGCAAACTAGTTCAAGTCCTGAAAAAATTGAAGGTGTCATATAATAAAGCATCAGCTAAAATAATCAGTAATAAATACATGTCTTAGGCTCTATCTTTGGCTGGTAGAACATGCAGACACATCCATTATCACCTTTTCTCTTTCTATACGAGCCCTTCCACCTCTGGCTGTCCCAATAATAATGGATTTGAGAATCAAAGGAATTCATAGGAGCAGTGGGGAACATAAAGCCCTGTATTACGCATATGAAATACTTGTAATGGATAGTCTTGGTCAGTCTGTGTGAATTATTGGTGAATATTGTAGGAAGTTTTGGAGCACTGTCAAATAGTAGAAGAAAGTGAAGGAATGACACTTTTAAAGTTTTGTCCCTTTTCAATGGTGAGTGAGTCACTGTACCCTGGCAGTCTGTGAAAGTCACATTCATGGTTATATTGCTTGGTAAGGAGAGTTTCCTAATACCTTTAGCAAGTTTGGTGAGACCAAACCCAGTGTGAAGCCTCAGCTATAAACCAGGTCTGCATCTAAACTCTGCTTCCTTTCCTTACACAAACTTCTGTTCCTATGATACGTGTCTGAAATTGGCATTTTCCTGCATGAGGCAAAACTGAGACATCTTTGAGTGCTTCCTTTTAGGGAGAAGTTATTCAGTGGAATGGAGATTATCTTTGCATAATAAAAAGTCAATTTGCAACAATATTCAGATAAAGACTGTGTTCAACATTTTCCTACTCAATATTTTTATTCATTTGAGGGACTTGAAAATATATTTATCAGTTTGTCGATGGTAAATGAGAGGGCCTGTGGGCTTTGAAAAGCAGGCTGAGAATTCAAACTGATCTTGACAAAATAGAAAATTAATCTGGAAAAAGGATTTTAAAAGTAACTTAATTGTCTTAAAAAATAGTAAAGAAAATCAGGCAGGAAAAATTAACAGTACAAAAACAGGATGAAAATACCTGGAGGTTATAGCTGGTCACAAACTAAATGTAAGCCAAGAGTGATACAGACAGTATATGCCTAGATACAGGAATACAGCTGTTATGTCTGAGACATCTGAAGTCATCCCTCCACTTCTTCACACTTGTAAGGATTTACATGTATTTACTCAATTGGGCATTTTTGGGGCATCAGATTTCAAGAAAAATGTGAATCTACTGTAGTAAATGCAGAGAAGAGTGACAGTGTGATTGAAAGGCTGGAAATCATGACCTGCAAAGACAGACTGAAACCGTTGCTGGTTGTTCAGCTCAGAGGAGAGCAAAAGGTGGTAAGAGAGCAGTCCTCAGCTATGTCCCAGGCTGCTCTGAGGAAGAATGGAATAACTTGCTTTCCATTTTCATTGCAGATGGGACACAAAATTATGCTCTGAATTGCAGGAAAAGGTCTTTAGCTCCGTCTTCAGGAAACAAACAGTCAAACATCAGGAAGAGCTGAGCCCTAAAGCATATGTATCACACCTCCACCTCTGGAGAGATCGAAGCAGAGATTAGACAAATATCCATCTTGGATAACTTGACCAAGGCTGAACCAGCCTTGAGGCTCAGTGATGGAGTAGATACCTCTTCCAGGACTGTATTCTGTGGTTTCCTGTTTACAGATTGACTTTTTAAATAAATCACCTTCATCAAAAGATTTACTCTTCACTGTATGAATGAGTTACTGATGCTCAGATTCACTTCCTCTGTTTTTCTCAGGCTCATTTGAGGATTTCACATTGCAGACAACCTGAGAGCAGACTTTTCTAGCCGTCTGATCACAGCGAGAGTGTCCCTTGTTTGAACTGACACAGCTGAAGATGGTGGCCTCAAAGCACGAGAGACACTCGCTATATGTTAGGTGTAGGTATCCTGAAGTCTCCAAGATCTCCAAGATGGTGACATTACTTTTGCTTAGTGAGTGGCTTATTGTCAGCCTAACCCACGGCAAAACTGCAAGCGAGGGAAGAGATCTGCTGGGAGAAGTCTGAGCTGGCCAGCCTGACCTCTCTGCTGGAACAAGCCAAGTGTGCGCAGCCATGAGCTACCGCAGCTCAGCTGGTACAAGGCATCTCCTCAGGCTATGGCTGTTCATGTTCTTGAACAGCCACTGTCCTGATGTTAGCTCCCCAACTCTATTTACTCATGAAGATGAGTAAATTAAGAAAGACTTCAAGGCCTTAGGACAGTTGGTGAAAAAGTCTGGGGCGCAAGTTGTTTTCTCCTGCCTCCTTCCAATTTCAGGTGATGACATGGGATGGAATAGTAGGATTCTATCCATAAATGCCTGGCTACGAGACTGGTGCTACAGGCAGGGCTTTGGCTTCTTTGCTAATGGCTGGTTTTATAAGACAACAGACGTGACTGTAATACATGGGAAAGGTTTATGTCGTAGGGGCAAAAGGGTTCTGGGACAGGAATTAGCAGGGCTCATTCGGAGAGCTTTAAACTAGACTCGAAGGGGGATGGTGTTGTAGCTGGGCTTGCACCACTGGGGCAACGCTCTAGTGTTGAGGTAGACCAGGAGGCCTCCCATCCCCCTAGGGTGAAATCGGTGTGCTCAGCTCACTCCCTGAAATGCCTGTACACCAATGCACTCAGTATGGGGAATAAACAGGAGGAGTTAGAAATCCGTGTTCGGCTGGGGGGCTATGATCTAGTGGCAATTATAGAGACTTGGTGGGACAACTCACATGACTGGAATGTGGTCATGGATGGCTACGTCCTGTTCAGGAAAGACAGGCCGCTAAGGAGAGGTGGTGGAGTTGCTCTTTATGTGAGTGAGCAACTAGAATGTATTGAGTTCTGTCCAGGGGCGGATCAGGAGTGAGTTCAGAGTTTGTGGGTAAGAATTAAGGGGCAGGCTGGCATGGGTGATACTGTTGTGGGTGTCTATTACAGGCCACCAGGTCAGGATGAGGAGGTTGATGAGGCCTTCTACAGGCAACTGAGAGCAGTCTCACAATTACAGGCCCTGGCTGTCGTGGGGGATTTCAACTACCCTGATATTTGCTGGAAGGCCTACTCAGCAAGCCATCCTCAGTCCAGGAGGTTCCTTCAGTGCATTGATGATAACTTTCTGATGCAAATGGTGGATGAGCCAACTAGGAGAGGAGTGTTGCTGGATCTTATTCTCACTAACAAGGAGGGTCTGGTTGAAGAGGTGAAGGTTGAGGGCAGCCTTGGTTGTAGCGACCATGAGATGGTGGAGTTCAGGATCTCATGTGGCAGGAACAGAATAGCTAGCAGAATCACAACCCTGGACTTCAGGAGGGCCAACTTTGGCCTTTTCAAGCAATTGCTAGGGGAAATCCCATGGGACAGGGTACTAGAAGGTAAGGGGGCTCAAGATAGTTGGTTAGCATTCAAGGACTGCTTCTTCCGAGCTCAAGATCAGAGCATGCCAACAGGTAGGAGGAAGTCAAGGAAGGGTACCAGGAGACCTGCATGGTTAAACAGGGAACTGCTGGGCAAACTCAAGTGGAAGAAGAGGGTGTACAGATCATGGAAGGAGGGGCTGGCCACTTGGGAGGAATATAAGTCTGTTGTCAGAGGGTGTAGGGAGGCAACTAGGAAAGCTAAGGCCTCCTTGGAATTAAACCTTTCAAGAGAGGTCAAGGACAACAGAAAGGGCTTCTTCAAATACATTGCAGGTAAAGCCAACACTAGAGGCAATGTAGGCCCACTGAAGAATGAGGTGCGGGCCTTGGAGACAGAGGATAAAAAGAAGGCGGAGTTACTGAATGCCTTCTTTGCCTCTGTCTATACTGCTGGAGGCTGTCCTGAGGAGCCCCAGACCCCTGAGGCCTCAGAAGAAGTCAGGATAGAGGAGGAGTGTGTCTTGGTTGATGAGGGTTGGGTCAGGGACCAATTAAGCAATCTGGACATCCATAAATCCATGGGCCCTGATGGGATGCACCCGCGGGTGCTGAGGGAGCTGGCAGAAGTCATTGCTAGGCCACTCTCCATCATCTTTGCTAAGTCGTGGGCAACGGGAGAGGTGCTTGAGGACTGGAGGAAAGCAAATGTCACTCCAGTCTTCAAAAAGGGCAAGAAGGAGGACTCGGGTAACTATAGACCGGTCAGCCTCACCTCCATCCCCAGAAAGGTAATGGAACAACTAGTCCTTGGTGCTGTGTCTAAGCTCATCAAGGATAGGGGGATCATTAGGGTTAGTCAACATGGCTTCATTAAGGAGAAGTCATGCTTAACCAACTTGATAGCCTTTTATGAGGACATAACCCAGTGGATAGATGATGGTAAAGCAGTGGATGTGGTCTATCTCGATTTCAGTAAAGCGTTTGACACGGTCTCCCACAGCATCCTCGCAGCTAAACTGAGGAAGTGTGGTCTGGATGATCGGGTAGTGAGGTGGATTGTGAACTGGCTGAAGGAAAGAAGCCAGAGAGTGGTGGTCAATGGGACAGAGTCCAGTTGGAGGCCTGTGTCTAGTGGAGTCCCTCAAGGGTCGGTACTGGGACCAGTACTATTCAATATATTCATTAATGACTTGGATGAGGGAATAGAGTGCAGTGTCAGCAAGTTTGCTGATGACACAGAACTGGGAGGAGTGGCTGACACACCAGAAGGCTGTGCTGCCATTCAGGGAGACCTAGACAGGCTGGAGAGTTGGATGGGCAGAAATTTAATGAAATATAACAAGGGCAAGTGTAGAGTCCTGCATCTGGGCAAGAACAACCCCATGTATGAGTACAAGTTGGGGGCAGACCTGTTGGAGACCAGCGTAGGGGAAAGGGACTTGGGGGTCCTAGTGGACAGCAGGATGACCATGAGCCAGCAATGTGTCCTTGTGGCCAAGAAGGCCAATGGCATCCTGGGGTGTATTAGAAGGGGTGTGGTTAGTAGGTCAAGAGAGGTTCTCCCCCCCCTCTACTCTGCCCTGGTGAGGCCGCATCTGAAATATTGTGTCCAGTTCTGGGCCCCTCAGTTCAAGAAGGACAGGGAACTGCTAGAGAGAGTCCAGCGCAGAGCCACAAAGATGATTAAGGGAGTGGAACATCTCCCTTATGAGGAGAGGCTGAGGGAGCTGGGTCTCTTTAGCTTGGAGAAGAGGAGACTGAGGGGTGACCTCATTAATGTTTATAAATATGTAAAGGGCAAATGTTATGAGGATGGAGCCAGGCTCTTCTCAGTGACATCCCTTGACAGGACAAGGGGCAATGGGTGCAAGCTGGAACACAGGAGGTTCCACATAAATATGAGGAAAAACTTCTTTACGGTGAGGGTGACCGAACACTGGAACAGGCTGCCCAGAGAGGTTGTGGAGTCTCCTTCTCTGGAGACATTCAAAACCCGCCTGGATGCGTTCTTGTGTGACATGATCTAGGTAATCCTGCTCCGGCAGGGGGATTGGACTAAATGATCTTTCGAGGTCCCTTCCAATCCCTAACATTCTGTGGTTCTGTGATTCTGTGATGAGGAGCTTGAGAATCCTGGGGCAGCCGCACTTGGAAAGTTCACACCCCTCTTGACCCTTTGGTGCTGGAGGTCTACACGGAGGCAGAGCTCTAAATTTCACTTACTTTTGGTAGAGTTTAATTTCTAATTAGTCAGTCTTTATTTGCCTCCCTAAATATCCTCACGTAATTCGACTCCTAATCCCAGTTCTTGTGAGTCTAGTTAACTGGGAGTGCCCAACCCAGAAATTATGGGCTTGCTTGCCAACTGCAGGGAAATCAGTGTGAAATCAACAGTTTGAAGCCCTGTGGATTGTGTACCTGCAATGGATCATTTCCTCTGTGCTGGGCGTTCAGATGCAAAATCATACACGCTAACTTAGATAAGAAAGAACTTTGCAGCAGGGCCATGTGATAAGAGGATCCAGAAACCAGTGCTGAGAGGACAAGAACAGAGTCAGAAGAAGGTAGGGGTAGGAGGAATTTCCTGTTGAACACACAAACACAGAGAAAAAGCAAAGTAGAAGCCAGAAACCCATAAAACATATGGCTTACCCCAAAGCTGATGTTCACTTTTATGATTCCTTAAGGGACAGGAGGGAGGGATGCATACATTGTGTGAAAGGATGGCAAACCATCACCCTGCCTGAAGCCATTGCTGTTAACAGAAAGACACCTATCCACAGCAGTAGTCGTGGTGTTTTTAAGGGCTTGATCCGATTTGTGGCAATTGTTGGATAGGAAAAATTCTGTTCCATCCATCAGGTTGTGCAGATAAGGGCCCACATCCTTAGCTGCTGTCCAAAAGCAGTGTAGCTCATGATCGTCTGTACAGATATGCTTCCCATCACAAAGCTTAGCTGCCTGCCAGCAAAGTTCCCTTACTCTAATTTTGGACTAGAGATAGGAGAAACATTCCCAACAGTGTTGCTGTGGCACTTGGATCAAAATGAGTGTTATCAGGGGAAGGGGGACGAGGAAACAAACAGCTTTTTTTCCTAGCATCTCTTCTTTCTCCTTATCTTTCTGTCTCACAACCTGAAAAGTTGTACCTAGAATAAGTTTTGAGGGTTTTTTTTTAACAAAAAGCTAAGCAGGGGAAAAAACTCCAAAACACTAGCCCAAAAAGCACAGCAAACTTTCTGATTTTGGATTTTTTTCAGAAAAAGTGTGTAGGAAACCACCTTTTTCTGTTCAGAAAAGCATCCAACAACCTCTTCTTTCCCTCCAAATACAGTATTTCTCATGATCAATTGTTGTCATGTTTAAAGCAACTTGGTAAACATAGCAATTATCAAGAACTACCCCAGAAGTGTTATTTCTTGAGAATTTCAAAGCTTTCAAGTTCTTCTTACACCACATTTGATACCATCACTATTACTTCATTTCTCTGGCAATAGCACCTAGCAACCTCAATAACTTTGGTTATATGTTATGCAAACATACAGGCCCATTTACACTTTTCTGCACGTCAGCCAGTGAGCTCTTCTTTCATTGTTGGGACTTATTTGCATAGCTGGTTAGTGTTACTACGCTACCTGCCTTTCAGACATCCTTGTCTCAGCCAGATCTCTCTGAGAGCTTCTGTAAGTATAAGCAAGCCAGGACTTGGTTGGATCTCTCTTCAAACTGTCATACCCCCTGAGAAAGTTTTTTTTGTTGCCTTTGGGCTGCCCCTTTTCAAAATTGGATGCACCAATGCAGATAGATCAGAAGAGCTCAATACTTTCTAAGAGTTTGCTGGGCAGTATGCCATTTATATTCCCCTCACTTTTAGAAACCCTTCTCAGGGCTTTGTTTGCTTTTCAACTGCTGCCAAACATTGTCCAGATGGTCTTAATGTCACATCACTGTAGTTCCTTTATTTTCTAGTCTGTGCTCTGTTTTGTCCTTCCTTCTAAGCTAATGTCTTTAGGACTATTTTTGGTCCCTTACTTCATTTCCTCTTCCTTCTGTAGATCAAGCTGGGTGAGTCACACTCATCCGTCCAGGAAACCTCATCTATTACCCCAATTGTTTTGGATTGGAAGGAGGAGAAGAGCAGTCATCTCCAGACAACATTGTTTGCGCTACCCCAAAGTGGCTTACCAAGGGTTTAGGTACTTAACACCGACTAGTTACTCCTCAGACACACAAGGCTGCCTTACAGGGTATAACAGCACTGACTGCACCTCCAGGAATGTGCTTTTGAGAGGGAGCATCTTGCCAGGACCCTGCAGTTATCACATGCTGCTATATTTTTTAACAGTACCAGGAGATCCAGTTTCCACCTGCAAAAGGTACCCATGTATGCCAATGGAAGACAGCGTACAAATGTCTAAATGCAAACATTCAGCTGAGATTGCTCCACATGCAGAGTAGGTAAAGAAAGATGCAGAAAATCTTTGCATCTTAAATTCCGACAAGTGGACACTTTTCTCTAGCATTTTCCTCACCAACATGATCATTAGAAACCTTCATTTCCCTCCTTCTGCTTAGTTTCTCTCCTGTGTTACAAGAAATTATTCATTTTAAGTATAACCCCATCTCTTTTCCATTCCTTTGGTCCCATTCCCATTCTCAGGGAAGAAAACTTTTATGTCTTCTACTACTTCCTTCCAAATTCTGACATACCATTTTTTCCAAGCCTATTGCTTTCATCATTGTCCTTAGTTTTGATGCTGCCCTGTCTGCCCAGTTTCAAAACTAAATCCTATCTAAATATCCCATTCCTCCAGAACAGGCAGCTCATGGGATGCTCTGGTATGCTACCATCAGCAAATTGGAATGCAAAGAAGTTATTTAAGCCTCAAGGAACAGCTACTCCCACTCTTCAGTGGTGGAGTAGAGGAGACTTGTGGGTTTTCGAAACAAGGCTCTGCAATGTGGCAACATAAAGTTGTAGACCCATTTGCAACCCTTAGTGTAACAACCCTGATTCATGAAGGGAGTGGAAAAGATTTCTGATTAAAAAAAAGTCTGTGTTCTGCCTCTCTGTTAAGGAAGGACAAGGTCAGGTAGGTCTCTCACCTGTTTGCAATCAGGCTTTGAGTAACCAGTGCCACACTCTACCCCCAACCTTTAGTAACTGAAATGTCAGGTACAATGACTGGTACTCATCATCTGAACTTGCTCCTACTCCATACATCCAAGTATTGAGACAAAATGGCAGAAGGATGATGCAGGTCTTCATTCAATACAGTGTGAAACAATACTTAGCACCTCAAGCTGTGGATGCCTTGTCATATTTCAATGGCCAGCTGGGGTGAACCGGTGTATCTTGGTGGAAGTCTAATGCTCTGCAACTTTAAACACTGTGAAGATGGGGCCCATTGGTGTAACTGGGTCCAAACTTGTCATCCCTCCTGCTGTTAGCTGGCCTATTGCACTGTAACCAGTGTGAGAGATGTTGGGTTTGCTGAATCATGCAGCTGGGTGCACTTCAGAGATGTTCAAATCACTGCCAACCAACATCGCTCTGGCATCAGAATAATCCCATCAGCGTCATACCCAAGCTAACACAATCAAGGGAACTGAAAACACTTTGTAAATGGAAGAGCTGGTTGACAGCGTCTCAGGAGTCCCTGCGTTGTGTTCAGTTGCCATCTGGCTTTGTAAGATATGGAGCCAAATTCTCACGCTGCATACTTACTGGTGTAGATAAAATCCCCTCTAATTCCAGAGAAATTACTTTGAAGCCATGTACCAGCATGCTAGACAGTTCCCAAGAGGAAAACTTGGTGTTTGTTCCCTCACCCAGCTCCAGAATTACAACACCAACTTGGAAGTGCTGCAAAACTTTCAGTGAGGAAACAGCCTTTTTGTGTTTACCAACTTCAACCATTCAGCAAAAACTGCAGCCAGCAAGTTAACGAGGTAGCAAGATGTTAAGGATCGCAAGACCTGCATACAGATTAATTTTGATAAGGAAGGAAGTTTTCTTCCTTTCAATCAAAAAAAATGAAATCTACTTCACAGAAACCCCAAGCTGATCTGATTTTTCTGAAAGCACCCAATTCCCATAAATCAAAGGCACCTGCAACCATTCAACGCCTCTGTGAAATCAGGACAAATCGGGCTTTTCTTATTTCTAACGGTAATATAATACAGCAAATGCAAAACAAAAGATCCCTCCCAGCCTGCGCAGTAATCTCCTGAGAGCCATCCCATACGTCCTAACACAATGCTGTCAGCTGGCTGATGGCATCAAATAGCATCCAGGTTAAAACCAATGCAATCCAGAGAACAACGGTTTCAAAATCAGTGGGCTGCAAAGTGGAAGGTATGGTGTTCCTTTTGTTTTGTACATACACAATGTGACCTTAGGTATATTTTTCATGCTGAGAAAATGAGAGTGAAACTCTCAAAGGTCACACAGCACCCTGCCTGCCCACCAAGATGAAGATCTGGGACCTAACAGCTTGAACCACAGAGATGGCCACAGGAGCTTATCAAAGCCATATTTCAAGCGGAGATATATTTTACAAAATATACATTAAAGAAAATGCAAAAATATATACCATTTTTTTTTAATCTTTCCAATCCCACCCCCATTACTCACCATGTTGTGAGCAGTGGGGAAGTACAGTGATACAGGCTTGGGACTGCAGAAACCAAAATCCTCGGGTACAAAAATTGGCTTTGGACTCATCACTCCCTCTGTCTGTAACACAGCTTTCGTTTCTACAAAGAAGAGACAACAATCCTGACAATCTTGGTAAAATCCTTAAACTCTAGAAATTGTACTGTGTTGTACTGTGTTGTAGAGATGAACCTAGGGGCGACAGGCCTGCGTTGGGGGCAAGGCCGCTAGCCCAGATGAAGCGCATTTACACCAATGCACGCAGTATGGGCAACAAACAGGAAGAGCTAGAAGCCACTGTACAGCAGGAAGGGTATGATGTGGTTGCCATCACAGAAACATGGTGGGATGACTCTCATGACTGGAGTGCTGCTGTGGATGGCTATAAGCTCTTTAAGAGGGACAGGCGAAGCAGGAGAGGCGGTGGGGTAGCGTTGTATGTTAGGGAGAGCTTGGACTGTGTCGAAATTGAGGAAGATGGTGAGGATGACAAGGTTGAATGTCTATGGATGAAAGATCAGGGGGAAGGTCGGCAGGGCGGACATTACGGTGGGAGTCTGTTATAGACCACCCAACCAGGATGAGCAGGCGGACGAGGTGTTTTACAAGCGGCTGTCAGAAGCCGCCTGGTCGCCGGCCCCTGTACTTGTGGGCAACTTCAACTTGCCGGATGTCTGCTGGAAATACAACATGGCAGAGAGGAAGCAATCTAGGAGGTTCCTCGAATGTGTGGAGGACAACCTCCTCATGCAAGTGGTAAATGAGCCCACTAGAGGAGGGGCCCTGCTTGACCTGTTGTTTGTGAACAGAGAAGGACTAGTGGGAGATGTGAGGGTCGGTGGCCGTCTTGGGAATAGCGACCACGAAATGTTACAGTTTTCGATAGTGGGGGAAGTAAGGAGGGGCAAGAGCAGAACTTCTGCCTTAGATTTCCGGCGGGCTGACTTTAGCCTGTTTAAGAGGTTGGTGGACCCTTGGGAGTCGGTCCTAAAGGGCAAAGGAGTCCAGGAAGGCTGGACGTGCTTTAAAAAGGAATTGCTAAATATTCAGGAGCAGGCTGTCCTGGTGTGTAGGAAGACAAGCCGTCGGGGAAAAAGACCGGTCTGGTTAAACAGAGAACTTAGGCTAGAACTTAGGGAAAAAAAGAGAGCCTATTTGCTCTGGAAGAAGGGTCGGGTAACTTGGGAGGTCTATAGGGATGTTGCCAGGTCATGTAGGGAGAAGATTAGAAGGGCCAAAGCTCAATTAGAGCTTGATTTGGCTGCTACAGTCAAAGATAACAAAAAAAATTTCTACAAATCCATCAACAGCAAAAGGAGGGTCAAGGAGAGCCTCCACCACTTGCTGAATGAGGGGGGTAGTGTAGTGTCAGGGGATGAGGAAAAGGCAGAGGTGCTCAATGCCTTCTTTGCCTCGGTCTTTAATGTCAGGACCGGTTGTCCTCAGGAGACTCGGCCCCCAGAGCCTGAAGTTAGGGACGGGGGGCTGTGTGAACCTCCTGTAATCCAGGAGGAGTTGATTAGTGACCTGCTGTGCCAGCTGGACCCCCATAAGGCTATGGGCCCGGATGGGATTCACCCCAGAGTAATGAAGGAACTGGCAAATGAACTTGCCAAACCGCTCTCTATTATCTACCGGCAGTCCTGGTTAACTGGAGAAGTTCCAGCTGACTGGAAATTAACAAACGTAACACCCATCTACAAGAAGGGTCGGAAGGATGATCCAGTGAACTATAGGCCTTGATCCAGGGAACTATAGGCCTGTCAGCCTGACCTCGGTGCCAGGCAAGGTGATGGAACAGATCATCCTGAGTGCCATTACACGGCACATACAGGACAATCTGGGCATCGGGGCCAGCCAACATGGATTCATGAAAGGCAGGTCCTGCTTGACCAACCTGGTCTCCTTCTATGACCAAGTGACCCGCTTAGTAGATGAGGCAGGGCTGTGGATGTAGTCTATCTAGACTTCAGTAAGGCATTTGACACTGTCTCCCACAGCATCCTCCTAGACAAACTGTCTGCCCGGGGCTTGGATGGGTGGACTCTTCGATGGGTTAAAAACTGGCTGGATGGCCAAGCCCAGAGAGTGGTGGTGAATGGGGCAAAGTCCAGCTGGCGGCTGGTCACTAGCGGTGTTCCCCAGGGCTCAGTTCTGGGGCCGGTGCTGTTCAATATCTTTATAGATGATCTAGACGTAGGGATTGAGTGCACCCTCAGCAAATTTGCAGATGACACCAAGCTGGGTGGGAGTGTCGATCTGCTGGAGATTAGGAAGGCTCTGCAGAGGGATCTCAACCCGTTGGATCGATGGGCTGAGACCAACAGCATGAGGCTCAACAAGAAGAAGTGCCGGGTCTTACACTTCAGCCACAACAACCCCATGCAGCTCTACAGGCTGGGGGAAGAGTGGTTAGAAAGCGGCCCTGCAGAAAGAGACCTGGGGGTGCTGATCAACAGCCGGCTAAACATGAACCAGCAGTGTGCCCAGGTGGCCATGAAGGCCAATGGCATCCTGGCCTCTATTAAAAATCGTGTAGCCAGCTGGTCTAGGGAAGTGATCGTCCCTCCGTACTCGGCACTTGAATCCTGTGTCCAGTTCTGGGCCCCACACTTCAAGAAAGATGTTGAGGTGTTGGAGTGAGTCCAGAAGAGGGCGACCAAGCTGGTGAAGGGTCTGGAGGGTAGTGGCCATGGTCTAGTTGACGTGGTGGTGTCAGGGCAATGGTTGGACTCGATGATCCCAGAGGTCTCTTCCAACCTGATTGATTCTGTGATTCTGTGATTCTGTGATTCTGTGATTCTGTACTCTTTGGCACCTGGAGCCTGCTTCAGAGTCCTGAATCCAACCATCCTGGATTCCGTGCCAAGGCTGAATATAGCCCCTCCTGCAGAAAGCATCGGTATCAGTGCAGGTATTCATCACCAGAAAGGCACATATAGATGGGGTAGAGTACAGAAACAACGAATCCATTGGTGCACATAGGTGAGCCAGTGATCTCTGCACAACAGAATCCCAAGCACTCTGAAGGGGGTTTTAGAGGACTCCATGGCAAAAAAGTTTTAAGGAAGCATTTGCAGAAGAGAGGGCAGCTTTGCAGGCAGTGCAGCACGTGGGGAAGGTACAGGAAAAGGCATCAAGCTGCCTTTTTAAAAACCTCCCAAGTAGGAGTGTGGGCTGAATGGGATGTTCAGCAGAACCTGAGAGCCAGGGGAAGCAGCAGTCTTGTGTCTGATGCTGGGGAGAAAATGCAGCTAATGAAAAGGTGAAAAGACAGTTAAGTAGCTAAACAGTCACCTCAGCAATGGTCTGGACAGAAACGAGTAAGGCAAAGTAGTATTTGTTAAGGTCAGAGAAATGTTTTGATAGTAATTGACGTGCAAGAGTTTTATTTGCATGGGTGGGTGGAAAAGGCTGATTTTTGGGGTATTATGCAGACCAAACAGGCAATGTCAGAGCATGGCCTGAATACACAAGTCTGGTGAGAATCCCAAATCAAAAATACTTATGAATGGTTTTCCCCCACCCCTATTATTATTATTGTTGTTGTTGTTGTTATTGTTGTTGTTATTATTATTATTTCATCAGTTCTAATGGTTGCATTTATTCTCCATCTGTCAGGCAGCTGCTACAGAACAGGGATCCTCTGTGTATATACAGCTACTTTGATGACACAAGTAATTATAGAAGTACTTCATAGCTTTTTTTTTCCCTAGGCACTATGGAGATGACATCCCTGAGACAGCAGGATACAGGTTTGGTCTGCGACTGTGGATCATCACTAAGTTCTTTTCTGAGCTCCTGTCGCCATCCTGTAAACATAAATGTGAGTGGAATGGAAAGCAGAGTTTTCTTCTCAGACCCTTCACTTCTGTTGCTTACAAAGGAGGATGAACACATCCCACGTGGTCTCAGCACTTGAGGTAGAGCACGGAAGCCTGGCAGGTGAGAAATAAGGGGCATGTCATTGCACGTTGAGGCACGGTGGATGGGGAGGTCACTAGCAAACTGAGCACGCAACTCCACAGTGCACTTCTCCAGGCATTTCTGAGAACAGAGCTGTACTTCAACAGGTCAGGGCTGAGCCTTGGTCAGGGACATCTCTGTCAAGATGTAGTGCACATTTCTTCTTTTCACACCAGCTAGAAGCAGAACACAATGTAAGAGCTACCATTGTCCTACCATGTGTTGAATCCTTTGTGTCAAGTAGCACTCAATCTCAGAAGGCAACGCTCAGCACAGCTGAGTCCATACTACTCGTTCCACTTCACATACAGACGCTCAGCACCATTACGTGAGGCCCCTTAGCTTAGCAGAAACTCCAGCGGTACTCTACAGTTTTGAAATGATGTATGCAGCTAGCTCCTGAAAGATCCTCAGCTTTTTGCACTCCAGATACTAGGAGCAATGACTCCGAGGCCTTCTCAGTGTTATGAGCCACAATTCACTTCATTGCAATCACCTTTAGAAACATTAAAGAGCTAGATCTAGCTAGCTATTTATAGATCGACATCTGAGCACCTTCCAAATCTCTTGAAAAGCTCAAGGGTCACTCACTTTGTCACTGGAACTAAAGGATGGAATTTCAAAGTGCCTGACCATGCGAATCTGCACCCCTGCATATCCAACAGGGTTGCAAAGGATAGCGTGTGCCTCTGGCCATTTTTGGGGGCCACAAAGGGAAGCAGATCCATCAGAGTCAAAGGAGAGGTGCTGATTTATGCCAGTGGAAGAGCTGATGCCTTGGGGGAACTTCACAAACGCTTTAGTCACACATTCCAGTTCATCAGGAAATTTCTCATGCAGAGATACTGTAAGATGCATGTGTGTGCATGTGTGAAGCTAGCAAAGTCTTGGTTTAAAATTTTTTTCTGCACTGGGTGGGAATAGCTTTATCTAGTCTGTTTATGGACTGTATGCTAGCTATTCAAACACTATGTCTTTCCCCACCTTCTAATTCCATGCTCTGGTGTCCCCATCTTTCCATGTTCATAGAATCATAGAATCATTTTGGTTGGAAAGGACCTTTAAGATCATGGAGTCCAACCATGACCCCTACTAAGACTGTACTTGCTGGGCCCTCTCATTTTTCCCTGCCCAATGCATCTTAATGTGTGTCCTGCACCACCTACATGCCACATCTCTGTCATGCAGCACTTGTCCTTGCAATGCCTCAAGGCACCACAGAACATGATCTGGAACAAAATCTTAGTGCCACAGCTGCCCACATCAGAGGTCAGCAGCTCCACTGTCACTGCTGTAGGTTGGAATATCATTCAGGGGATGTCCTTCCATTGCATTATTTTTTCTCTTTTTGCAAAAACCTTTTAATAGTACTCAGGGTTTTATTGTATTTATTCAATCGTCCTGGAGATAATCTGACAGAACTCGTAATCTTTCATCAGCATGAAGTGCTAGAGGAGGCAAGAGCTGACCAGTGTGGGTGAGGAAGGAGATACTGACAAAACTTCTGGGTTTTTTTGCAGTCTCCTTCACTGAGAGGAACAGGCCACAGATGTGCAGTTGAGCAAGACAAGTGGCATTGTAAGGGAGCATTACAGTTCTAGGCACCATCTGATCCCAAACCTTTCCTGAACCTAAGGAAACCTCTGGGTAACAAGAAAGAATATTGAAGAAGAGCAAGTTCACAGACAGTTGAAAACTCTGTTTATTGCCCTTGGTTATATCTCTGGCAAGGCACAGAGAGAGGAAAAGACTCCAGTCTTCAGGCAGAGGCTGGTGGTAGGAGACAATAGGTAAAGCAGACAACTACTGTGGGATGCTTACATATCTTAAGGCATGCTCTGGCTCCCTGACACATTGGTATTTTTCAGTAGGATAGTGTGAAGTGCGTGCACTTCTTCAGGATCCACTGTTCATGTGACTCCCTGGTATTGCTCCTGCGCTTCAGAAGGTGAGAAACTGAGCCTTGTGAGGTCATGGAAAAACACCAGGGAAACGTCGCCTGACATGCTCTGTCTTTCCTCAGCCTGTGTTGTTTCTGTAATCCAGACCTCATCCTTTTCTCTGGTGTCCAGCCTGGATCCAGAGATGGTAACAGAAACTTGTCATCTCAGTTGCCTGCCACTTTACTAAGCTTCAGAGGACCTGCCAGTATGAAGGCACTGACTCCCTGCCTCTGCTGCTGTGGCTGAGATGCCATCAACCTTTAAAGCTCCCGTCTCCCTGCACCTCTGCTCCAGGTCCACAGAGATGAGATAATACAGCTGTAATCCCTCCTGTTTGCTCTGCTCCCATTAGATGTCCTCGTCCTCTGCACTAACATTAATAGAAATTGGAGACCATGAATTCCTACCACAGAGTATCTGTTTCACTTTAATTAAGTCTCCAGTTGTAAAAGGGTATCAAGTGTCCCCTGCACTGAGAGAGGCAGATTTGCGGGACTCGGTGAAACAGGAATGCACAAAACCAAAACCAGGGTTGTTTGGTCGGGGGTAGGTGAGAGTATCACCCCTGAGCAGGGACTGTGAGAGGACCTGCATGCTCCCCTGGCAGGGATGATCCATGCTGCAGGCTGTGGCACCTGCGGGGGTGCTTCTGTGAGGGGAGGCCCAGGTTTCACATCACATTTATTGGAGGAACAAGGCAAAACATGATCAGACCCTGCCAGCCTGTGGTGCCCCTCCCCAGTGCTCCCCACGGCATGGACCAGAGGCCTCTGGAGCCATGCCCATGGAAGGCAGTGGGAAGGAGAAACTGGAGTCCCTGGCCAAACCAAGAACACATGTCAAATCCCAGGGAAAGAGCAGCTCCGTCTCTGCTGCAGGTCTGAGCAGCTGGCTCTCCACAGCCAAGGACCCTGCCAGCCTACGTGGCTCGTGTGCAGACGGGGGTGACGTGCCACACACCCACAGAACAAATCCTTGGGACCGCTCTTAATCCTCTGCCACATGAGACGGATCTTCGGCTCCTCACACTTGCTGACAAACAGCCAGAACCAGGCAAAAGGTGATGGGGTCCCTTCCAAAAAGGAGCAAGGAAATGGTGTGTTTCAATCAAAATTAAAATCTTTCATTTCAAATTGAGCTTTCAGCAGTGTACTGTCTCTAAGCAAGGGCCATCCCTTTCAGGACTTCAGAAAATTGAAACCAATTGTTTTCATTTCAATGAGATTCCAGACAGACCAATGCTCTTGCATGGCAGGTTTTGCATTCTTTCAATCATCACCTCCCAGCAGAAAATCTTGCCTTTGGAAAGTTTCCAACCATCTCTGCTTTGGAGACAGTGCTTAGGGCAAATCACATGGCCACATCAACAGTGAATCATAGTTCAGATGGAGATAGAAACCTAGAGGATTTCCAGAGCAAGTTGGTTCACCACACCCTTCATGAAAAATCTCTTTTCCACTTCCAGTTCTTGCAAAGGGCAATGAGCATTGTTATAAGTGTTTACATTGTTGCGTTCTGCCAAATTAACATGATCACTCTCACCACCATAGGGGCTTCCAGGTAATGCTAATTACCTGCAAGAAACAATTTTAGAAGCACTAAAAGCAACGAGGATAAATGGTTACTTTTAACTATAACCCCAGTGATAAACTCTACTCCAACAAACAAGCTTAAGCTGTAAGTTTTGCAAAACCACCAGAATTTCAGATACTTCCAAGTTTTGTAAAAGCAAGTTGCTCTGATCACATATTTTGTTGCTCTTTGCTATTTCAGACGTTGTTCCACAGTTGCTGTTGTATCAGAAGGTAGGTAGTGAGAAGTAAGCAAAGAACTACGTACAATACCAGCCCACATCATGAACCAGGTTTACACAGACCATTTGACGATTGCCCATTTTTCAAAAGTCACCCTTTGCCTGCCTTGAACTTCCTCAGGTATTTACTTTCGCCACATTCCTGCTATGTAGGATAACACTGTCCCCACCGAGTTAAACACGAACCCTGGTGCAGTGTAGAAGACTGAATACAGTTCATCTGAACCTTACCCCCAAGCCTGACCTTTAAGACTATTTTTCCCTCTTTCAGTTGTTTGCAGCAAGTCTCAATATATCATCATCAGTGGCAAATATGTAACTGCACTGAAGAAGGAAGATAACTGGGAGACATGTAAGTAACTGAGACAATGCACAGCTGCCAGAACCAGGGCAGCTGCTGAGGGCAAATTTATGGTTTGACATTATGCACATCCGGGTAAATTATAATTTTTATATGCATTTTTCTGGGGGCACAAGTATTAGCACAAACATACAAGGAATTTTTTATTATTATCGCTTTGTGGAGAAAGTATTGAAAGCTCCATTTCACCAGTGACTGTTTCTGGAAGGGGAAGAAAACCAGTGGAGTCCCTCCCAAACTCTCTAGAGTGAGTTAAATGAAGACATTCCTTCAAAAATGTTAAATCTACCATGATAATACACGGAATCAGAAAACCCCTTAGCCTGCCAGAACTTCTTCAAAATTAGCTTTTCCAAACTTTTCTAAAAGCTTCTATTAGCTTTCAACAATGATAACAGGAGCCTAAACACTGTAAACAAACTATTTTTTCCATGCTGAACAGTTTAAGGAAAAAAAAAAAAAAAAAAGAAAGAGACAGAATGAGGAAAGCACTGGAGCACCATGGCTCTCCCTGTTTCTGTCGGGGCAGCTCCTCACACTTGGTCTGAGCCCCTCTTGGCTTCAGCAAAACTTTGGATCAAGCCCTAAACTTTGTCAAACAGGTTCTTGGCTGGTCTCAGTCTGTGTTGCTTTGTTAAGTTTGCAGCACCCTGTAGGTGAAAGCACTTTCCCTGCTGCTTTGTGCCGAGTGACTTCCTACAGCTTCACGAAAGCTGGAGCAGTGTAGCCCCGAGCCTCTGCTAAAACACGCCGTTTTGCCTAAGGGACTGAGTTTCCTAAGTCTTGTTAAATCAATGTCTCAATATCCTCCAGGCTGCCTGGGAAGTTTTGGCCAAGTTTCATCAGTAAGATAGGATGAAATATACCATCTTGTAGTGGAAATATTAATTAGTTACTGTTTCTGAAGTGTATTGAATGTGAAAATCTTTGTATCTGTGTCTTTTCTTATCTGCAGTATGGGCTTTCTGGCCCCCCTATCTACCTCAACCTATACGTTATATAAATCTGGAGCGCAAAGCCTGCACTGACATCTTAGAGGATAAGCCAAGTGACTTCCATTCAAATATTTATTTCATGAGAAGTTAGAACATTTTGCACTTTCCTCCACAACTCTTTCAAAAGCAGCTCATTTCTTCTTGCTGGAGGAGTGCCCATTGTTCATTTGACACTAAAGATAGGGCTTTGCTGTTTTCTTTTAAGTCAGTGATTGGAGGGTGGAGAGCAAAGAGGGAGTTAAGCTTTATTATGCTGCCTTGTCAAAAGGATACAACATTATGCAAAAGAAATGACGTGGAACAAAAAATGGCTTTATTTTCCATGCACTCTCTCTCACTGGCATACAGGTTTCAAACGATTTTTTTCCTTTGCTTTGCCCAGTAGATTGCTTTTCAGATGGCTGTGTCAATTAAATGGCAGGCACTTTGTGCACCTTGCTGCCTCAGTCGTTCAGGAAGCAGCAATCAGTTTTCTGTTGCCCTCAAAATTTCTGAATTAATAGGGCAGGAGGGTGGTGTTATTTGTCTGGTTTTAAATCTATCTCAAATACACCTTTGATCCCTTTAGTGCTGGAGGAGCCTGTAGTCAGGAACGAACAATATTCCCTCAGAGTAAAGACAGGGAGAGTGTTACATCCACAGAAGGGTAAGTGAGGCACAGAGGCACTAAGTGGTTTGCCTGAGGTCGCACCGAGGTTGCATGGAGAAGCAGGGACTCAGGCTTACAGCGTCCCTATCTTCAAACTGGAGGCAAACACAGATGGACTGTGTGATCTACCAAGAGAAAAGAGGAGAGCCAGTTGCTTTTCTCTGTGGCTTCGCAGGATAAACCAGAAACCACTGAGTGATGCCCCTCCTGATTTGTTTTTCTAACAATGTGTCCCTACCTCACAGCTGCTTGCCTCACTGCAACATGTTGTGCAGCAGGATCATTTTATAGCCAATAAAGTGTTTTTTCGCATGTGTTTATCATCCCTGAAAGTGGAATCCCTCATGGCTGAATGTAGCTCACACAGTGTGAGGTGGGGAACGTGTGGCAGACTCCTGGCAAATTCCAGTGTTGATCATGATTAGCTTCCCTGTACCTCTGAGGAATAGTACCAGGAAATTGCTAACGCTGTAAATTGTCTCAAATATGCACTTACTAAAGCCTTTAAAGAGCAATTACTGTATGTTAACTGAACACCAATCAACTGTAAAAACAGCAGTTATGTGGGTTTAATAGGTATATAAAGGAGAAAATCTCACCACCCTGCAATTAATTCTAAATCACGTAAAAAGTGTAACTTGTACACTTATTGCTTATTAATACATAAAACATGTACAGCATGTTAAAACATTTAATTAGCACTTACATAACAGGCTAAAAGTTAAGTATCAAATTATCACTAAAATACTGTTGAGCTCTTCATTAACCATGTGAAACTACTCCCCAACATGCAGTGCTCGGGTCGTTCTAGCAATTAGGTGCTTTCAGCAACCGTTCAGTGATTTTGTATCATCAGCTGTGTCGCATGCTCTGTTGGGAACAATGATATATTGTCCAGTTTCACTGTCTCCAGAATCACCTTACAATACGGGACATTCCTGAGAAAGCCACAAGGAAAAGAAGGGACAGCAGGAAGAGATGCTCCTGAGCAAGGTCTTCAGCTCTCATCTCTGTGAAGCTGTGCCTAAAAATCCAGCCAGTAAAAGACAGGTTAACAGCAATTCACAATGTGAAGAACTTAATCAGTAGCTATAAGCACATCAGAAGAGAGAGCAGAGTAAATCTGCAGTGAAGGTCCATGCGTGGAAGAGGAGAATATTAGTGGTAAATGACAGCAGCCTGAGGTTTGTGACAGAGGCCAGGGAAGAGGGGAGACGAAACCAGAGAGCTGGAGGCCTCCAGATACCAGAACAGGAGTTTGAAAAAGTAGGAAAAAGGAGGGGAGGCACCTTAGACTTAACTTGCAGTTAAGATGGATGCCTACCAGGGATCCCAGAGGAAAGGAAAATAATAGCCCATATATGCCATTGGGAACTTCATCCAATCACGCAATCTGTTGACAGAAGGAAACCACAATGTAGAATTACCCTTTGTTTAGTCTAAATCAGCTGCCAGTATGCACATGCACCACATGAAAGGCAAAACCTGAACACGTTCCCAGAACGTCTTCCTGAAAAAGCCATCTGCTGCCCAAGCTAATGTTACCATCCTCCCCATCACAATGAGTTTTGAAAGGATAAATTCAGTTTTCCAGGCAAGATAACATCCTCACCTCAGCAACACAGCTTAAGGCTGCCAAGTGCAGTCAAGAGACTGGTTTCTTCACAGAAGCTCTCAGCTATTGAATGCAGACTCACGGAAGAGGTACAGGTGTAGAAGGGGTTTGCACGCAGGCAGCACGGCCCATCACTCTTGCAGGTTTGTGAAGGGCTGTGGACTTGCATAACAGCTTCAGGGAAAAGGAAGGATTGCTAATGGTCAGCACAGAGGAAGGCAGAGCCATCGGCAAACTGGACAGGTTATTGGAGGTACACCTGTGTGGTTGTGCTTCTCTGCTTGCAGAAAGAGGTGGTAGAGCAAGGACATCCAGCCAGCTCCCTGACTTCTGTGGGGCAGGTGTGGAAGTGCCTGGTCAAGGTGAGGTCCAACAAGAGAGAGCCATCTCTTGGCTCCGGACACATAGATGCTTGGTTGCTTCTCACCAGAGTGGGTAGAAAAACGTCCCTTTCCTCAGAAGTGTCATTTAACAGACTCCAGGGAGGTAGGCAGATCTGTTCTCCCTCAGAAAAAGGGTGTCCACTCACGAATTTTGCCTGAATTCTTTGACTATATTTGATTGAATTTTTACTCATCTTGATAGTAAGTCTGAATTTATGTTACCCCACCAGTTTTAAAGATATGTCATACAAAAAAAAAATTGGATGCCTTTCATGCAGAAAGATATAACTTATTGCAAATATTTAACCTAAAGCATTTTCCCTCTTGATATAAATGTATCAGTGCATTTACCAAGAGGATAGATTTAAATGTGAGCAGTTGTGGGACCAAGAGATGGGTAGCTCCTTGTGGTGGGTTGACCTTCGCCGGTTGCCAGGTGCCCACCAAGCCACTCTGTCACTCCCCCTCCTCAACAAGACAGGAGAACAAAATATGATAAAAAGCTCATGGGTCCTCATAAGGACAGGGAGATCACTTACCACTTACCGTCATGGGCAAAACAGATTCAACTTGGGGAAATTAATTGAATTTATTGACAATCAAACAGAGTAGAATAATAAGAAATAAAAACAAAACTAAAAGCACCTTCCTCCCACCCCTTCCTTCTTCTCAGGTTCCATTTCGCTTCCAATTTCTCTACCTTCCCACTCTGAGCAGCCCAGAGGGACAGGGAATGAGGTTTGTGGTCAGTTCATCACGTGTTGACTCTGTCGCTCCTTCCTCCTCACACTCTTCCCCTGCTCCAGCGTAGGGGTCCCACTCATGGGAGATGATAGTCCTCCACAAACTTCTCCAACATGGGTTCTTTCCACAGCATGCAGTCCTTCAGGAACAAACTGCTCCAGTGTGGGTCCCCCACGGGGTCATAGGTCCTGCCAGAAAACCTCCTCCCTGTGGGCCTCAGTTCCTGACAAAAGACTGCTGGAGCAGGCTCTCCATGGGCTCTCCATGGGCTGCAGCTTCCTTCAGGGCACATCCACCTGCTGTGGCATGTGGTCCTCCATGGGCTGTAGGAGCACAACCTGCATCACCATGGTCTTCACCACAGGCTGCAGGGGAATCTCTGCTCCAGCACCTGGAGCAACTCCTTCCCCTCCTTCTTCACTGACCTTGGTGTCAGCAGGGCTATTTCTCTTACATTTTCTCATTTCTTTCTCACAGCTGCTGTTGCACATCATTTCTTACCCTTTCTTAAATATATCACAGAGGCGCTACCAACATTGCTCATGGGCTCAGCTTTGGCCAGCGGTGCATCCATCTTGGAGCTGGCTGGAGCTGGCTCTGTCCAACATGGGGACAATTGCTGGTGTCTTCTCACAGAAGCCCCCCCTGTAGCCCCCACCACTACCAAAACCTTGCCATGTAAACCCAATACACTCCTAATCCCTGGAAACTGATTAATGTCTTCAATAACCATCAGCAAGAGTAGCAGCAATCTTGATATCATCTAACCTGTAAAGTAACTAATTTGTGTCCTTATCAAGAGTTTGGACAATACAAAGCTGCTCAAAGGAAACAAATAATTTGTGGAAGGAACATATTTCTCCTCTCTCCTGGACCTGAACATGTCTTGAAAGTCATTGGAGAAAAATGGAGCTTTTTACTCTGCCACACAGCATGTTCAGGTCTATATTCTTTGTTCGGGGGTGTTATTCTTGGTCTGGCATTTGTTGCCTAGTTCTGAGGTGGGTTTAGTGTCCTTCTATGCACAGGAGCAGATGTTCAGTTCATTTTTCATGGCTGAACCAGTTTTATTGTTAGGTTAGTTTGGCAGGATCCATCTCCATGATGCAGAAGGTCCCTTCTGATTTTACATTCTTATTCTGGTAAAAGAGAAAGTCTTCAGGCTAAGGGCATGGGCAAGGACCAAACTTACCAGAATTTATTTTCCGGTCATGATAGACTTCCCCAAGACAACATCATTTCTTCTACTTTCTATAGCAGTTCGCCATCTAGCAAATGGAGATATTAAAACCTCCTTCTGCTCTGACAGTAAGCTGCGACTTGTTTGTCCCTTAGATGGTACGATTTTTTGGTGAAGTGTTTGTGCTCTATTCATACTATAGCAAGCACTACAAAAATACTTGTGTGACAGGACTTCTTTACGCTATTGTCATGTACAAAAAGATTAGTGTCTTGTTCCTTTTTTTTATTCCATCTTCTAACTATAAATTACTCTCTTTGAGAGAGCATTAATGAGAAAAGATACTGGCATGACATACTAATGGGCTTTTGCTCAAATTATGACTACCATTAGTGAAAAGAAACATGAGAATTAAAATAATTGAAATACTTCATCAACAGCAGAAGCCTTCCTAGTGCTATGGATCTTCCATGAAGGAGACCTTGAAATGGTGACAGTAGACATTTATAAATAGCTTTAAGCCTGTGTCTGTCACTGGAACATAAACAGGAATTAAGGTTTAGGAATTTTAAATGCAGGTTTGTACAACTCTTCCTGCTTTGAGAGGACTCATATAAATCTAAATATTATAGATTTAGTGAATGTTATTCACTACACAGTAAAGTTAGTCAAGGGAAGACTATCGCTACCTTTAAAAGAAAGAAATCCCAGCCTAAAATTAGACACAATTTGGACTAAATAAAGCTGTGCTGGAACCTGCTGTTGAAAGAAGCAAACAAGATTCCTCACTGCTCATGGACAGCTAAAGATGTCTGGAAAACTTTGTGCAGAACAAAGCAGTCCAACAATGAAAGACCTGCACGGAGAGGTTATTTAGGAACCATCAATTTAGATGTTCAGATTAGAGATTGATTTGAGCCATGAAGTTTTGATCAGGATTCAGAGATGCTGTAAGTAATTTTTCAGTCTGACCTACCATGGACACTGGCAGTATTCAGCTCCTGACTTCTCGAAAGCTTATGCACAATTTGGATCTGAGAAGATAGCTTGCACCCAGCACTAGCTCCAAGAGATCAGACACCTCAGTGCTGAAAAGAAGTACTTGCGTTTTACCTCACTTCATCTTTTGCTTTGAGGTGTTTGAGGAAAAGCACTATGTCAGCATGGATGGTAGTTACAGGTAACCCATGGACAGAAAACAAATTAGGAAGCGAGCTTGTACCATGATCCTCTGGTTTTTCAGTTTCTGTTTTCCATCATTAGCTTTCAGATGACATTAGACATCTGGAAAATATAAGCATAATGGCCAGGTTTGAGATACTTAAGTTATCTTGATAAAAAAGCAAACCACCTACATGTGCGTAAGAACCAACTATGAAATGGAGTTCTTGTTATTTGCAGAAAATATGACTAAAACACAGAATCAGTCAGTAAACTCTCAAAAAGCAGAAACTCACCTGAGTGCTGGAAAACAGCTCATCTGTATTAGACCCTTACCATTTCATTTGCAGCCTTTGCTAGTGTTCATATCAGGATGGAGCTCTCTGAAATTGAATCGTTATCATTTTAACTGAGAAACCTTGGAGGCTTGTCTTATTCACAGTTCCCATTTTGCATGAATATCAAAATGATCACATCTTCCCTGAACAGATTAATCACCTGTGAGCACAGCACTTTTCCATTGCTGACTGATGGCAGTACCTGATCATGCTTCTACTTGAACACAGAGTGTGTAATCACAGAGTTTGCTCTCAAGGATGATATTGAGGAGGAGGTCTCCTTTTTTTTCCCAGGCAAAAACCAAAAGATCTGCAGCAGATGACTGAAGTCCTCTGCTCCAGGTGAATGGAGACTGTCCATGAAAAGCAACTCTTCCATGTCTGCAATCAGAAAGAAGTGCCAAGAGATCCTGTTGGTCACCAGCACACCTGTAAAGCGAACTCCAATATTAAGTCCTGAACTCACATCTCCTGCGATGGAAAGCATGATTTTCAGATGTTTTCAAAACCATTCAGATGCCAAAGGATGCCAACAGGCTCCCTGAGACTTCTAAAAATCTTCTACTGCTGTTACAAATGTTGAAAGGCAAGGAGGATGCCAAGGAAGTAATGCATTTGCTTCCTTTTGCCACCATGTGTGTAACCAGCATATTGGTTTGGAGACCCTTATCCCTTATTCCTCTGTTCCATCTCTCTCTAAGTCTCTCCCAGACTGCACAGTATCCCTGGGAACACCCTACTCTGTCAGGGACAACACCCATTTGATATAAATTAATGGGAAAAGAGCATGTCCTTGTCAGGTTTCCAATTAAATTACATGGAAAGAAATCTAAGTTACAGCACGAATCCCTGCGGAATGAGGTCCTAATTGCTAAACGTGTACGTTAAATGGATTCAATAACACCATACATTTAATCTGATGATAAGAATGTAATTATGCTTTTGTTCCTGCTGTTAGTTAATTACATGGGATATGATATCTACATGTGATCGCCTCTCCTTTCTGATTTTGGTGAATAGGACAGAAGACCAACCAGATCCTCAGAGAAGGATCAGTCACATTTAAATTCATTCACCCCAAAAAAGCTATTTTCTGCAACTGAGCCGAAAAAGCATATGCCCTGTTTGCACCTCCCCTTCAGAACAGATCATGGAGACTGATGAAAGCAAGCACAAAGATACTCTTTTGATCACCAGATGGATTACATCTGGTCCCAACTGAAGCCTAGCAGACAACTCTTGTTTTCTTGCTTGCTGTATGCTCCCTCCTTCCAGGCAGGGACAGTGTCTGTATAGTCTCAGTCTTGCATGTACGTGAGCTTGGGCTTCCTGTAGGACCAACAACCACCAAGATGTTCTCAGTCTCCTTAATATAATAGCCCAACTCCTACCAGCTCCAGCATGGCCAGAGTTTGTTGTCTGGTTACTAAGGAGCAATCCCACAAAGAAAGGTGGAAGAGGTGATTACAAGAGCAGCTGAGGAACAGGGGAAGCAAACTTCATTTTTTGACCTGTTTTCCAGGAGGAGACTCCAATAGTAATAGCAAGAAATACCTTGTAGCTGCAGCAAGATGGCTCAAAGATCTTACTTCTTTCTGCAGGCAACATGTTTTTAGTGCTGTGTATTTATTTACCTATGAGAAACCAAATCGTTTCTACTTCTGAATGACTATTTTTACTTAAATAATGTGGTTTCAACAATCATATACCTGAGGTCCTGAAGAGTCCAGGCAGAGGAAAACATTATCTCTGGAAATTACACAACAAAGACTCATTGCTTTAAGGAACTTTTCTTCTAATTATCTACTGGTTCACAGAATCACAGAATCAACCAGGCTGGAAGAGACCTCAGGGGTCATCAAGTCCAACCGTTGCCCTGACACCACCCTGTCAACTAGACCATGGCACTAAGTGCCATGTCCAGTCTTTTCTTAAACACATCCAGAGATGGTGACTCCACCACCTCCCTGGGAAGCCCATTCCAATGTCTAATAACCCTTTCTGAAAAGAAATTCTTCCTAATGTCCAACCTGAACCTCCCCTGGCGAAGCTTGAGGCTATGTCCTCTTGTCCTATTGCTAGTTGCCCGGGAGAAGAGGCCAACTCCCACTTCACTACAGCCTCCCTTCAGGTAGTTGTAGACTGCAATAAGGTCACCTCGAAGCCTCCTCTTTTCCAGGCTAAACAACCCCAACTCCCTCAGCCGTTCCTCGTAGGTCAGACCCTCCAGACCCTTCACCAGCTTGGTCGCCCTCCTCTGGACTCGCTCCAACACCTCAACATCTTTCTTGAAGTGCGGGGCCCAGAACTGAACACAGGATTCAAGGTGCGGCCTCACCAGTCCGAGTACAGAGGGACGATCACTTCCCTAGACCAGCTGACTACATTATTCCTAATAGACGCCAGGATGCCATTGGCCTTCATGGCCACCTGGGCACACTGCTGGTTCATGTTTAGCCGGCTGTCGATCAGCACCCCCAGGTCTCTTTCCGCCGGGTCGCTTTCTAACCACTCTTTCCCCAGCCTGTAGCGCTGCATGGGATTGTTGTGGCTGAAGTGTAAGACCCGGCACTTGTTCTTGTTAAACCTCATGCCGTTGGTCTTGGCCCATCTATCTAACCTGTCCAGATCCCTCTGTAGGGCCTTCCTAATCTCCAGCAGATCGACACTGCCACCCAGCTTGGTGTCATCTGCAAATTTGCTGAGGGTGCACTCAATCCCTACATCTAGATCATCTATAAAGATATTGAACAGCACCGGCCCCAGAACTGAGCCCTGGGGAACACCGCTAGTGACCGGCCGCCAGTTGGACTTTGCCCCATTCACCACCACTCTCTGGGCTCGGTCATCCAGCCAGTTTTTAACCCATTGAAGAGTCCACCCATCCAAGCCCCGGGCAGCCAGTTTGTCTAGGAGGATGCTGTGGGAGACAGTGTTGAATGCCTTACTGAAGTCTAGATAGACTACATCCACAGCCCTGCCCTCATCTACTAAGCGGGTCACTTGGTCATAGAAGGAGACCAGGTTGGTCAAGCAGGACCTGCCTTTCATGAATCCATGTTGGCTGGCCCCGATGCCCAGATTGTCCTGTATGTGCCATGTAATGGCACTCAGGATGATCTGTTCCATCACCTTGCCTGGCACCGAGGTCAGGCTGACAGGCCTATAGTTCACTGGATCATCCTTCCAGCCCTTCTTGTAGATGGGCATTACATTTGCCAATTTCCAGTCAGATGGAACTTCTCCAGTTAACCAGGACTGCCGGTAGATAATAGAGAGGGGTTTGGCAAGTTCATTTGCCAGTTCCTTCATTACTCTGGGGTGAATCCCATCCAGGTCCATAGCCTTGTGGGTGTCCAACTGGCACAGCAGGTCACTAACCGTCTCCTCCTGGATTACGGGAGGTTCACACAGCCCCCCGTCCCTAACTTCAGGCTCTGGGGGCCGAGTCTCCTGAGGACAACCGGTCCTGACATTAAAGACCGAGGCAAAGAAGGCATTGAGCACCTCTGCCTTTTCCTCATCCCCTGACACTACACTACCCTCCTCATTCAGCAAGTGGTGGAGGCTCTCCTTGACCCTCCTTTTGCTGTTGATGTATTTGTAAAAGCTTTTTTTGTTATCTTTGACTGTAGCAGCCAAATCAAGCTCTAATTGAGCTTTGGCCCTTCTAATCTTCTCCCTACACGACCTGGCAACATCCCTATAGACCTCCCAAGTTACCCGACCCTTCTTCCAGAGCAAATAGGCTCTCTTTTTTTCCTTAAGTTCTAGCCTAAGTTCTCTGTTTAACCAGGCCGGTCTTTTTCCCCGATGGCTTGTCTTCCTACACACCGGGACAGCCTGCTCCTGAATATTTAGCAATTCCCTTTTGAAGCATGTCCAGCCTTCCTGGACTCCTTTGCTCTTCAGGACCGACTCCCAAGGGACTCTTAAACACCAGCCTCTTAAACCGGCTAAAGTCTGAGGAAATCTAAGGCAGAAGTTCTGCTCTTGCCCCTCCTTACTTCCCCCACTATCGAAAACTGTAACATTTCGTGGTCGCTGTTCCCAAGACGGCCACTGACCCTCACATCTCCCACTCGTCCTTCTGTGGTTCATAGAGACCAAAACTACCACTCCTTTTACGCAGTGTCTCTGCTAGAAGTCTTTGGTGACTTCAGTCTAAATGAGTCCACAAAGACTTGAAGCATCATTTGGCCCAGTAGCTTAATACGATTTCCTCCAGTTGTATAGAAAAGTTAAGATTTCAGTCCAACATTTTCAACACAAGCTAAATTAATTTGAGGCATAGCTGGTAAATATATTTCTCTCTTTAAACACTACTGAGAGCAGAATAGAACAGCTGCAGAGAGACACATTTTGCTTAGATTTGTAAGTCATGCATGTACAGTTGGCTAGACTGAGCTAAGCTCTTCATTAATAGAAGTGTAAACGCAAGAGAGAATTTAAGAATCAAGCTGAGGCATATTTGCTTTTACATCAACTATTCAAAGAGGCAAATTATTTGAGGAGAAGCATGTCTCTTCTCATTCCAGCAGCTGACTTCATTTTTTGCTAATCATCCTAGCTGAAATGAATCAATTGGAATTCTTGACAGATTATTTTATGTACATGAAAAATGCTTTTTATGAACAACATAAGAATAACAGAGATCACACAACTAACTTTTAGGAAGCCTTTCTTTTTAGGACAATAAATAACAATTTTTTTTTTACTACAAAAATATTTTATCTGTCAGTTCTCATCAGAGAAACCAAGAGTTCAGTAAAATTTAAAATGGAATCAGTAGCAAAAGTACTGTAACTTATATTACTATAACATAAAATGAATGTGAAAGAGGCAGGACTCCTCCTGCTTCCATGCATAAAGCTGTCATCAAAACAGATTAAGATGAGACTTTCATTAGGGACAGATTATTCCCTTCCTGCTCACCATGGGATATCCTGCTTTTTCCTTCAGGAGTCAAGACACTGAACTAGACAGGGAACAGACGTGATCTGATCAATTCCCACATTCTGTTAGAACAAAATAGATCTCAAATGCAGTAAAAGAAAAGCCAATAGTGCTACCTGACACTTAGCTGCACACTCCATCTGTTGCTACACAATGGAGTGCATTGCATGAGAAGTTATTTTGTTTTGCTTATTTTTCATGCTGTTTTCCTCATTTTTCTTCCAAGTTGACAGAACTTTGGATTGAATTCCTCCAGTTGTAACAAGTGAGAATACTGGCTCAATCACAAAAGCTAAGCAAAAACAAAACCCCACCACGCTGACACTGTTTTTTGGGTTATTTCACTGGATTTGTAGCATATTGTAGAAGTGCTGGAGAAAGGTAATTGTAGGATTCAAGTCAGAACTAATTAAATTGTTTGGGCCAAGATGAAATGCAGAAATACAGATCAATATCTTCTCCTACATGATAGCCATTTTCTACATCTAAGAGCTGTTTGGTGCTGTCCCCTGCTGATGTTGCATATAAACTCATAGAGAAAGTCTGTTAAAAATTTGCTTTGATCCTGCTAAGAGATCATTGCCTTAGGCACATCGTATGTCACTGAACATACATTTAGATGGAAGGTATGCCTCTGGTCAAAAATGACTGGACATCAGACAGAAATGCTGGTCAGAGGAGAGTCTATGAATCAGTGAGCGTGTCCTTAAAGTAGTTCACACTTCACCAAAAATGTGGGCTTGCAAAAAGTGAAAGACAAGATGGAGAAATCGACAGTTAAGAGAACACCAAAGAAATAGGAAAACAGGAAATTGAAATAGGAAATGGGTCTGGGAGGCAGTTCTCAAGGTCTCTGGTCCAACCCCTTGCCAAAAGCAGGATTATTGCTGACACTAAACCAGGTCAGTCATGGCTTTGTCTGTATTGCTCCAAAAAAAAACACCAACAGTGAAGATAAGATAACATGTGCTACTGTGGTGACCTGCCCCAGTGCTGCACCACTCTCCCAACAGGAAAGCTATCCTTTGTCCTACATGAATGTCTTCTCCTGTTATAGCCACACACACATACATCCTGCATGTCTGATGAATCAGGCTTCCTTCTCTCCCTCTATCCTTGCAAAATACGGACTGTATTTCCACACAAAGGTAACTGCAAATGCAGCAGGAAAGACAATGGCTTCAGCTAGGCTCTCCAAACAGCGGTTAATCCAGTCTTTAGCAAGACTTTGGCCACGATGCTTGTTCTTTGACTTATGTCACAGAATCACAGAATCACAGAATCACAGAATGTTAGGGATTGGAAGGGACCTCGAAAGATCATCTAGTCCAATCCCCCTGCCGGAGCAGGATTGCCTAGACCTTATCACACAGGAACACGTCCAGGCGGGTTTTGAATATCTCCAGAGAAGGAGACTCCACAACCTCTCTGGGCAGCCTGTTCCAGTGTTCAGTCACCCTCACCGTAAAGAAGTTTTTCCTCAAATTTAAGTGGAACCTCCTGTGTTCCAGCTTGCACCCATTGCCCCTTGTCCTGTCAAGGGATGTCACTGAGAAGAGCCTGGCTCCATCCTCTTGACACCTGCCCTTTACATATTTATAAACATTAATGAGGTCACCCCTCAGTCTCCTCTTCTCCAAGCTAAAGACACCCAGCTCCCTCAGCCTCTCCTCATAAGGGAGATGTTCCACTCCCTTAATCATCTTCGTGGCTCTGCGCTGGACTCTCTCTAGCAGTTCCCTGTCCTTCTTGAACTGAGGGGCCCAGAACTGGACACAATACTCCAGATGCGGCCTCACCAGGGCAGAGTAGAGGGGGAGGAGAACCTCTCTTGACCTGCTGACCACACCCCTTCTAATACACCCCACGATGCCATTGGCCTTCTTGGCCACAAGGGCACACTGCTGGCTCATGGTCATCCTGTTGTCCACTAGGACCCCCAAGTCCCTTTCCCCTACGCTGGTCTCCAACAGCTCTGCCCCCAACTTGTACTCATACATGGGGTTGTTCTTGCCCAGATGCAGGACTCTACACTTGCCCTTGTTATATTTCATTAAATTTCTCCCCGCCCAACTCTCCAGCCTGTCCAGGTCCCTCTGAATGGCTGCGCAGCCTTCCGGCACATCAGCCACTCCTCCCAGTTTTGTGTCATCAGCGAACTTGCTGACAGCGCACTCTAATCCCTCATCCAAGTCATTAATGAATATATTGAATAGAACTGGTCCCAGAACCGACCCTTGCGGAACTCCGCTAGACACAGACCTCCAACTGGACTCTGTCCCGCTGACCACTACTCTCTGGCTTCTTTCCTTCAGTCACCCAGCCCCACCTTTGGTTCACAGGGTGTTTGCACTCATCCATTTATCTGAGGACAGTTTGGTACATGACAGATGAGAAGACAATAAAAGGTTTACAAGCTGCATCCTGTCAGGACTGTATCCTTCAAGGCTAAACTTTGTACTCCAGACTGCTCAAACTGAAATCCCTGTGTCCAGCAGTGGTTCGTGTGAGGGGCGTGGAATTAACCATGCTCCAAACAAAGAAACGTTCCTCTAACATCTTAAGCCTATCTTGAATTAAAACCTCCCCTTTTCCAAAATCTTCTTACCCAGAAGTATTTCCTGTTCAGTAATCTAGCTGCTTTGGAGCCAGGCAGCTGACTTTCACAGAATCACAGAATCACAGAATGTTAGGGATTGGAAGGGACCTTGAAAGATCATCTAGTCCAATCCCCCTGCCGGAGCAGGATTGCCTAGACCATATCACACAGGAACGCGTCCAGGCGGGTTTCGAATGTCTCCAGAGAAGGAGACTCCACAACCTCTCTGGGCAGCCTGTTCCAGTGTTCGGTCACCCCCACCGTAAAGAAGTTTTTCCTCATATTTATTTTCATGGTGGAAAAGTCCTGTGTTATCAGAAAAATATTGAAGAAAGACTTCAGGATGAGGAAGAGTGGAGAAACTTGGGGCAGTTTTCATTGAAACGTACTGAACATCTGCAATTGTATTCAAATATTTTCTTGAAGCCAGGAGACTGACTTTTGCTGTTCTTCACACGAAGTCTTCTGTGTGCCACCAGTTTCCAAGATAACTGGGCCACAAGTATCAATGTTTCATGTAGTCCTTCTCACTTTGCAAAGAGTGGACTTTCTACTGGAAACCCTACAGTTCCAGACCTATCATCCTTACTTTCTGTGACCCTGCCAATCCTCAGTGTTGTGCCCTGAGTCACAGGGTAACTGCGCCTGCTGTTCTCCAAGGAGATTTTGTGTTTGCAAGGGAGGGAGATAGCTGTCTCCCTTCCCATAGCAACTCCCTCAAAGCCTTTGCACTGGTGTGAATACAAAGGCAAGATCTTTGCATGGAGGGCATTCAGGCACTGTACCTCTAGACCAAAAGAAAATGCCAGCAGCAGCTAGCAATAATGTGGCAAACATTTACCCAGACTTCTTAAGAAAAGGAAGGACAATGAGCCTGGGAATAGAGTGTGTGCAGAACACCAGTTGTCCCACAGCACTAATGCTCCCTGTGAAGCCCAGGGCTCTCAGTTAATGAGAAAGGGAGTTGTTCGGCAAGGCAGAGAGGTAATGTGAGTAAAGGATCATGTTAGTAACTATTTCTTTTGCCTCTTCCCTCCCACCCCCTTGTATTTCACGTCAGCACAGGAATCTCAAGGCAGGTGAACCCATCATGTTCAGCCAGAAACCTAAAACTGGGAAGACTGAGGGCGTTGTTTCAAACTCACACAATCCTGCCACTGAGGTGAATGGGATAATGCAACTGTAATACTCTAGAAACCATCCCAAGGTCTGTCATTACATCAGTTATGTTATTCTTGTTAGTGATGTACCACTCAGCAACTCTTTCTCTTTTTAAATCGGTGTAAGTGAAGCTTAGCTCTGGGCTAGAACATACAGTGTGCAAATTATTTGTAGGTCTCTCTTATGAATAAATGTTTCCAGAGACCACTGAAAAAAGGCACTGTCTGACAGCCTAAACCATATCCTTTTTTTTTTTTTCCCCTTTAAAGATAGGGTAAGGAAATAAGTGTTTTAACAGGGAACTATTTTGACTCCTAGGGAGAAAGTTGGAAGGTGGAAGCATGTAAAGCTAACAGGTGATCAAAGCTTTCATACTGTTTAACGCCATACACATTCAGTTGAGATCCAGTTCCAGTACAATCCAAAAGCTACTTAAACTGGAAACAGGATCTGACTAAAAAACACCCAGAAAAAAAACCTCTGACATCTTCTGAATGTGCATTTAAAAATTTATATTTAGCAAAGAAAGATTCCAAGACAACACCACAAGCATCTTTTTAATTTTTCAATTGAGAAAGAGGAAAAAATAGCACTTCCTACTCCATCTTACTGAGTGTGTACTTTACTCCAATTAAGCACAGCCTCAATGCTGGATCCAGTAGGCAAACAGATATTGGAGCACACAGTATCCAAACGCATGAAGAGACTGAGTTGAAAATCCAAATACCAGCCTGTCTCCATCTATTTTGATCTTTCAAGACAGCCTGCAAAACTTCATTTCTGTTTGGGTTCAGGAGGAGTTGGCAGACCTTGTCAGTGTGCCCTTCACCTCTCATGGATGTTGGGCTAGTGGGTATTTGAGGCATTCTTTGCGGATGTGGTAGACCCTAGACCTGCATGAGCTAGGTGAAGTCACTCCCCCCACCCTGTAAATCCAAAATTCCCTGTGAAATAGGGGAGGAAAGGGTGCAGACAGGAAAAAGGGTGCTTTGCTCCCTCCCAGAGCTGCCAATTGCAGAACCCATCACTTGTACAGACCTATCATCAGAGTAGCCAACACAAAACAACACACGGACAAGCACACACTCTTAAAAAGTTTTTATTAAGTTTCATTGTTTTTTTTTTTAAAAAAAACAAACCCGTCAGTGCAACAGTTCAGTATCCCCTTCCTATCCCCCATCAGTAAGCAGTAATTTTAAAATCAGGAAATACCGAGTGCTGAAGCCAATGGGTTAGCATTTTGCTATTATTTCCTTCTGTCAAACTCTGAAAAAGTCCTCTGTATAAATTAAACAATGAAAAAATGTTATTTTCAATTCTATGTCATTACAGTCAACAGAATCATAATAATGCATCTAAAATGTGTGTCCACAATACATCAGGTATACATTTTTGGGAAAAGAAAAAAAGGAAAAAAAATATGACATTCTAGGCTTGTTAAAAGGATAATGGTCCCATACTTTTTATTAACAGGTTAGCAAAACAAAATCCAATGGATTACAATATTTACATGTTATTTGAAAAATAAAGTAGTGATAAAAGCATGTCACAATCATTTTTTTTTTCTTTTTAATTTTTGGTAACCATTACAAACTCCCAATCCAGGTATGGAACTGTTTAAATACATTTGAAATGAGGCCAATTAAAAAACAAATACAGACACAAAATGTGTATTTATACTTGTCCCTCCAATGTGTTTTTCCATGTCAATCCCTCCCTACTTCAAAAAAACAAAACAAAAACAAAAAAATCAAAAGAATCCCCCTAACACACAACTGATGAATCCCCAAAAGCAAAACACCATGCTTCTCAAGTAGCACTTATTTCACAAATGCAACATTTTTGCCATCAATTTTATGTGAAGCTCTCTAGGACACCGTTTCCTCAGCAGCTTCCTATTTTCCCCCCTCCCCCTCCCCCAGATCACCCCCAAAACAAAAAAAACAAACGAAGACACATGCATTTCTAAAACTAGGTTTCAGTCAAGTACTTTCTACTTTTTGGAAAGAAACTTTTTTTTTTGTTCACAATCAGAGCATACCATGGGCACCAGATCCTGTATTCATTGCTCAGGCAAAATCCCCATTGAGTTTGGTGGGCTTTCCACCCAAGAAGTAGTGCAGGATCAGCCACTTAGGTATGCAGGTTCCTATTCATTCTACACTGCTCCCCTCCTGCTAAAAGCTAAAGAGGAGGGGAAAAACTTAGCAACTCAATCTTGAATCGCGTGAAAGTAGTTCTCCAGGCTCAATGTCATATGTAACTATTTCACCTCTGCTTGCAAAAAGATGTGTTAAAAGACACCCCTCCCTCCCACCACACAAAACAAAAAGAAAACATGCACACCACAGACAGAAGAAAAAAAGGCAGCCAATCTTAACGCAAAGTTACTGGTGTGAGACTGATAGATGTTAATATGACAAGCAACAGAATGGTTATGAGGACCTATGTGTTTGGCCCGCGAGCTGCATAGCTGTGCTGTAAGTTTGGTTCTTTAGTTTTTTTTAAAAAAAAAGTTAAAACTTCTTTGTTATTTCCATATGTTTAAAATCAACGACAACAACAACAAAAAATTCTATTCACAAGATCCAGCCTCCTTTCCCTGTCCCCCCCTCAAAAAGAAATACTCATTTTACATGAGAAACTTAATTGTGCTGTATTTGTAACACCTCAGGCTGACAGAAAATAAACACGTGGCAAACAAAACCGCACAATCAGTCACATGAAATCTATCAAATACTAAAATTATAACTGAATACTAACAAACAGCTTACCTGGAATAAAGGATGACAATTCACAAACAGTTATCTAGGAATTAAAGTCTCTCTCTCTTTTTTTTGTTTTTTTTTTTACTAAAATAATTAAAAAAATCACAGTATTTTAAGAAATAAAACCCACACTGGGATTTTAAGCACAATTTGTTTTCCTTTCTTTAGAACTTTTTTTTTCTTCTTCCATTCACCACCTTGCCCAGCAGTCTCTCTACATTTAACCACAACGACAACAGGTAGTACTGACAAATGCAGAGATCTCCCTTGGTTAATTTTGAGGTACTAGGAAACAGGTGACTGTTTTAAGCAAAGCAGTTTCTGTTTTGTTTTTGTTTTTGTTTTTTTCTCTTTTTTTTTTTTTCTTTTCTAAAGCAGTTGCATTCCATCTGGAAAAGCGTTATGTATTAAAACTAGAAAAACGCACCCAAATTTGTGCGTTGAAAAGTTGTCCCCCCACTTCTTCCATGCTCACGACACTTCCATTCACAAACAATCCAAGTCTCCACTGCAAAGCACGATGTGTAATGTAGGAATACGGGGAATTGCTTCATTAGTCCAAGATGAATGTAACTTCCCGTTGTCAAAATCCAGAAGAAAAGATGCAGTGATGTAATGGAGCCACTTATTCCATCACTTAAATAACTTTAATATACACACACTCACACAGGTACCAGTGCTTTGAAAATAGATCATTCAGTCCTAAAAGCAGCTTTATTTCTTCCTTCTGTCCACCCCACCCACCCACCCCACCCCGTTCATCACGTTCAAGTACGTTGATTAGAATCACACCAAATGCTTATTCGTTTTTGGCCTCCAGGTTGTCTTGGAGAGGTTTGTCAGCAGCTACCATGTTGACTGCTGTTTCACTGTTGTGGGAATAGTCCACCATCATTTTCTCAATGCCTGCTTTTTCTTCTGGCAGTGTGCTAACAGTTTCTTCTATGTCCTCCTTTGGGTGGCTTTCCTCACTGGTCCTGTGCTTGCTTTCGTTCAGCGCCCTGGAAAGCCAAGCGGCAGAAAACACACACTTACAGTTGACACAGAGAACAGCAAAGCCAATCCGTGCGAATCACACGAGGAAGAAAAACAGATCACTTTCTAAAAAGGCAGATGCAAGCAGCCACACCATTGCCACCTCATGCTCAAGTGGACAGACAATGGAATGAAGCTACCATGACATTCTAGCTTTGAAACCAAATCTTTATTTGCTATACACTGGGACAGATACGAGATGAGAGGGAAGAAACCCAACTCTGACTTTTTAAAAGTTTATTCCCCTTTTCCCAGTCCCTTGTAAACAAGACCTACAAGGCACCAAACAAAGGCACAGGAAAAGAGTACTTTTCCCAAAGAGTTAATGATCCAATAAAACTTTTTATAGGTTGCAACATTTTAAGTACTCATATTTAGCCAGACAAGATTAAGGGTAAGAGAAATAATGTCTCTCATTGCACCACAGTTTACCTACAATATCGTATTTAAATGTCTTCCACATGTCAGCAACCTTGAATGAAATCTACTCTTTGAGGAAACCCTGGTCAGCAAAGATATCTCCGCTACTGATGAGATCTTTATCAAAAGAAGGAAGATGATTGTTCCAGAGATGCCTATCTTATCTGTGGTGTGAATCATCCCACCGTGTGCAAACTGCCATAGAAAGGCAAAGATCTTCGATATGAAGATGAACTAGTGAACTTCATTATGCACATTTTAGGACGAGTTCATTCAGATTGATTTTACTTCCCTTGAAGTTCTTGACATTTCTCTGCACACAACTCTCTGCACTGCTATGCAAGTTTAGCTGCAAGCATACGAAAGAGATATAAAAATAAGGAGAAAAAAACCCCAGTTCCTTCCTAGAACATTCCGTATAATTTTCTGCCATTTTTATGCTGCTCTGCTGTCAGGCAAAATCAACAGTACACTCAGGTAAAGTTAATCCTGGGCCAAGTGGTATTCACCTTGGGACAATCTTAGGTTTTAGAACCACAGCTAAACCCTACCATCTACAGCCACCCTAGCAGCAGAGTTAAAAAGGACGAACAGGAATTTCCCATGCAGAGACATCTGATGACTGTATCCACGCTTGCGATAAAGAGATTGTTCTTCATAGAACTGTGTGTGCTTTCATCACATCCCTTTGCCTTTGGGAGGCGAGGAATGGGGTGGGGGAATGCACACAGATCTACTGTTACCTTTGGCTGTTTGGCAAAGGAGTGTAAACCAACTTACAGGCCGTGCCTCAGAACGTGTCGTTCCCACTCAGAGCCTTCCGTAAATGATCGGCCACAGAACTCGCATGGGAAGCGTTTCTCCGGAGCACCGCCATCAGAAAACATCATGGGATCTATAAAAAGACAGCATAGCCCGTGAATTCAGAAGTGCCAGGGCAAGAAGGGACCACTGTGATCCTACTCTGACCCCCTCTGCTGCACCTTCTCATCCCTAAGAAGCAAAAGGACTTACCTATCAAATAACTGTGCTTGTGAAAATGCAACTACCCCAAAGCAAAGTGACACTGCAAGTGACAAATCCCATCCTAAGTCTTAAAGCATTTCTGCAAATAAGGGTGATAAGTTATGACGCCCTGTTCCCCTATTTCAACAAACAAAGAGACTATGGAGTTTTAATTCAAAACCAAAACTGAGAAGTTTAGGGCTGAAATGTCTTGAAAGCAAAATCAAAAAACCCACTAAAGCCCATCTATAATTTTTAAATTGGTAGTACAAATTTTAGGAAACAAAGACTTAATATATTTAGTATGTGATCCTCATAACAAATAGATACCCCTTCACCATGAACTCTCATGGGTTAAGTCCTGCATCTTAACTGCATAGGTGTTTCAACCCATCCTAATCTTTTACACAAAGTGCTTGAGGCCTCATTTGCAGAAGTGTCAAGCACCTAGTAATATGAGTAAAGTCACTGGCAGCTCAGGGAGCAGTATTTCTGAAAGCCAAGCTCCATGTGAACACAGCCAGCTTTAACAAAAGATGAAACATTTTCTCACAAATTAAGAAGACCACCACACAAGCCATTAAAAATAATTGCATGGACTATCTCACTTGATTCTTTTGCTGGAAATGAGACAGCACCATCTGCTCAGAGCATTAATTCCTTAGCAGGGATTATTTTAAGCAAGAAATCAACAGAATGTCTTTCTGACTCCTCCCAAACTACATAATAGAAGAAAAGGGATTTTGCTTCATTTTGGTTCTGATCTCTGCTCACTTGATTTCTTCACTCTCAGACTTACTCTGCTCAAGATCAGCCTATGAACTTAAGATTGACCACATTTTCCCTGTGGAAATATCTGTATTTAAGTCCTGTAAATGTATTTTTATGACACATTTCTCTCTGGTTAGCCTTTACTAAAGTTTTATATGGAATGGTTCTTAACATAATTTTTTGCCTCTTCCCCCTGAAAGAAAAAAACCTCACTCTGTATTTCTTACTGTCAGTGATTTATATGTGGTTAAATATCACAAAGCAAGGTGCTGTGCCAAGAGCAATACCAGATAGTAAGTCAAGACTAATAGTTCAGTTTACATCTGGATTTTAATACCTTATCACAGAATCACAGAATCACAGAATGTTAGGGATTGGAAGGGACCTCGAAAGATCATCTAGTCCAATCCCCCTGCCGGGGCAGGATTGCCTAGACCATATCACACAGGAACGCCTTCAGGTGGGTTTTGAATGTCTCCAGAGAAGGAGACTCCACAACCTCTCTGGGCAGCCTGTTCCAGTGTTCGGTCACCCTCACCGTAAAGAAGTTTTTCCTCATATTTATGTGGAACCTCCTGTGTTCCAGCTTGCACCCATTGCCCTTGTCCTGTCAAGGGATGTCACTGAGAAGAGCCTGGCTCCACCCTCATGACACTTGCCCTTTACATATTTATAAACATATAAATATGACTTCCAACGGGAAGTCATGCTCAACAAACTTGATAGCCTTTTATGAGGATGTTACCCGGTGGATAGATGATGGTAAAGCTGTGGATGTGGTCTATCTCGATTTCAGTAAAGCGTTTGACACGGTCTCCCACAGCATCCTCGCAGCTAAACTGAGGAAGTGTGGTCTGGATGATCGGGTAGTGAGGTGGATTGTGAACTGGCTGAAGGAAAGAAGCCAGAGAGTGGTGGTCAATGGGACGGAGTCCAGTTGGAGGCCTGTGTCTAGCGGAGTCCCGCAAGGGTCGGTACGGGGACCAGTACTATTCAATATATTCATTAATGACTTGGATGAGGGAATAGAGTGCACTGTCAGCAAGTTCGCTGATGACACAAAACTGGGAGGAGTGGCTGACGCGCCGGAAGGCTGCGCTGCCATTCAGAGGGACCTGGACAGGCTGGAGAGTTGGGCAGGGAGAAATTTAATGAAATATAACAAGGGCAAGTGTAGAGTCCTGCATCTGGGCAAGAACAACCCCATGTATGAGTACAAGTTGGGGGCAGAGCTGTTGGAGACCAGCGTAGGGGAAAGGGACCTGGGGGTCCTAGTGGACAACAGGATGACCATGAGCCAGCAGTGTGCCCTTGTGGCCAAGAAGGCCAATGGCATCCTGGGGTGTATTAGAAGGGGTGTGGTTAGCAGGTCGAGAGAGGTTCTCCTCCCCCTCTACTCTGCCCTGGTGAGGCCGCATCTGGAGTATTGTGTCCAGTTCTGGGCCCCTCAGTTCAAGAAGGACAGGGAACTGCTAGAGAGAGTCCAGCGCAGAGCCACAAAGATGATTAAGGGAGTGGAACATCTCCCTTATGAGGAGAGGCTGAGGGAGCTGGGTCTCTTTAGCTTGGAGAAGAGGAGACTGAGGGGTGACCTCATTAATGTTTATAAATATGTAAAGGGCAAGTGTCAAGAGGATGGAGCCAGGCTCTTCTCAGTGACATCCCTTGACAGGACAAGGGGCAATGGGTGCAAGCTGGAACACAGGAGGTTTCACTTAAATATGAGGAAAAACTTCTTTACAGTGAGGGTGACCGAACACTGGAACAGGCTGCCCAGAGAGGTTGTGGAGTCTCCTTCTCTGGAGACATTCAAAACCCGCCTGGACGTGTTCCTGTGTGATAAGGTCTAGGCAATCCTGCCCCTGCAGGGGGATTGGACTAGATGATCTTTCGAGGTCCCTTCCAATCCCTAACATTCTGTGATTCTGTGGGGGCGTAGCCGGAAGCACCGCGGGCGATTTAAGCGATTTAAACGCACCACCCCCTGTGATCGGGTGATAAAAAGCCTCCTGGAGGACAGGGACTAGTCCCTGCCCAGAAGGGAGAGGGAGACTCAGCAGTGACTGGGTGTGTCCCAGGGCGGGAGAGGCCACAGCCGTTTGCAGCTCGTTGGGGAGGGCGCTAGCTCCCTCCCAGTGCACAAGGCGAGGAAGGTGCCAAGGAGCTGTGAACCAGGGGTGTCACCAACAGGTATTTCCCAGCTCAGTGAAAGAACAATGGTCTCCACCCGGCGGAAGAAGACCAAAATGGATGTGGGAACCTACACAGAGCTCCCACGGAAGGAGGCGATGGTGCAGGTCGCAGGCTGCAGGGAATGCTACAGCGTCTCTGTGGTGACATGGGGCTGTGTGCGCTGTGAGCAGATAGATGATCTGCTCGGCCGAGCGGCACAGCTGCAAAGCCAGGTTGAAAGGCTTCAAGCCGAAGCAGAAAGGCTTAGGAGCATTCGGGAGGCTGAAAGGGAGATAGACTGGTGGAGCCAGGCTCTGCCCTCCCTGCAACAAAAATGGGAGCACCTGCCGCAGAGCTCCCAGGATCGAGGGACACCTGTACTCTGCCCCTCTCAGGTGGAAAACAATAACCTAGAGGAGAGGAGTGAGTGGAGGCAAGTCTATGGCTGTGGCAAAAGGCGAGTGCCCTCCTTGCCTACTTTGCCTCCACAGGTGCCTCTGAGCAATAGATATGAAGCCCTAGTGGAATACAGCTGGTCCAATGGGGATGTGGTGGAGAGGCAACCTATATCAGAGGTCCCACCACAGTCAGAAAAACCTGACAGGCGTATAGCTACCTCCTCCACAAGGAAGAAGAGAAGAGTTTTAGTGGTTGGAGACTCCTTCCTAAAGGGATCTGAGGGCCCAATATGCAGAGCTGACCCCCATCACAGGGAGGTCTGCAGCCTGCCTGGAGCCCGAATCAGGGATATCACCAGGAAACTCCCCAACCTGGTGAAGGCCACAGACTACTACCCCCTGCTGATCTTCCAGACAGGTGGGGAAGAAGCTGCATCCCGTAGTCTGAGGGGGATGAAGAAAGACTACAAGGCCCTACGACGGTTGGTGAAAGAGTCTGGGGCACAAGTTGTTTTCTCCTCCCTACTTCCATTTTCAGGTGATGACGTGGGATGGAATAGTAGGATTCTCTCTATTAATGCCTGGCTACAAGACTGGTGCTACAGGCAGGGCTTTGGGTTCTTTGATAATGGCTGGTTTTATAAGACAACAGACGTGACCGTAATACATGGGAAAGGTTTGTCTCGTAGGGGCAAAAGGGTTCTGGGACAGGAATTAGCAGGGCTCATTCGGAGAGCTTTAAACTAGATTCGAAGGGGGATGGGGTAGTAGCTGGGCTTGTACCACTGGGGCAACGCTCTGGTGTTGAGGTAGACCAGGAGGCCTCCCATCCCCCTGGGGTGAAATCGGTGTGCTCAGCTCACTCCCTGAAATGCCTGTACACCAATGCACGCAGCATGGGGAATAAACAGGAGGAGTTAGAAATCCGTGTTCGGTCGGGGGGCTATGATCTAGTGGCAATTACAGAGACTTGGTGGGACGCCTCGCATGACTGGAATGTGGTCATGGATGGCTATGTCCTGTTCAGGAAAGACAGGCCGCTAAGGAGAGGTGGTGGAGTTGCTCTTTATGTGAGTGAGCAGCTAGAATGTATTGAGTTCTGTCCAGGGGCGGAGCAGGAGTGAGTTGAGAGTTTGTGGGTGCGAATTAAGGGGCAGGCTGGCAGGGGTGATACTGTTGTGGGTGTCTATTACAGGCCACCAGGTCAGGATGAGGAGGGTGATGAGGCCTTCTACAGGCAGCTGAGAGCAGTCTCGCAATTACAGGCCCTGGCTGTCATGGGGGATTTCAACTACCCTGATATTTGCTGGGAAGCCTACTCAGCCAGCCATCCTCAGTCCAGGACGTTCCTCCAGTGCATTGATGATAACTTTCTGATGCAAATGGTGGATGAGCCAACTAGGAGAGGAGCGCTGCTGGATCTTATTCTCACTAACAAGGAGGGTCTGGTTGAAGAGGTGAAGGTTGAGGGCAGCCTTGGTTGTAGTGACCATGAGATGGTAGAGTTCAGGATATCATGTGGCAGGAACAGAATAGCTAGCAGAATCACAACCCTGGACTTCAGGAGGGCCAACTTTGGCCTTTTCAAGCAATTGCTAGGGGAAATCCCATGGGACAGGGTACTAGAAGGTAAGGGGGCCCAAGATAGTTGGTTAGCATTCAAGGACTGCTTCTTCCGAGCTCAAGATCAGAGCATCCCAGCAGGTAGGAAGTCAAGGAAGGGTACCAGGAGACCTGCATGGTTAAACAGGGAACTGCTGGGCAAACTCAAGTGGAAGAAGAGGGTGTACAGATCATGGAAGGAGGGTCTGGCCACTTGGGAGGAATATAAGTCTGTTACAGTAAGAGGATGTAGGAAGGCAACTAGGAAAGCTAAGGCCTCCTTGGAATTAAACCTTGCAAGAGAGGTCAAGGACAACAGAAAGGGCTTCTTCAAATACATTGCAGGTAAAGCCAACACTAGAGGCAATGTAGGCCCACTGATGAATGAGGTGGGGGCCCTGGAGACAGATAAAAAGAAGGCGGAGTTACTGAATGCCTTCTTTGCCTCTGTCTATACTGCTGGAGGCTGTCCTGAGGAGCCACGGACCCCTGAGGCCTCAGAAGAAGTCAGGATAGAGGAGGAATCTGTCTTGGTAGATGAGGGCTGGGTCAGGGACCAATTAAGCAATCTGGACGTCCATAAATCCATGGGCCCTGATGGGATGCACCCGCGGGTGCTGAGGGAGCTGGCGGAAGTCATTGCTAGGCCACTCTCCATTATCTTTGCTAAGTCGTGGGCAACGGGAGAGGTGCCTGAGGACTGGAGGAAAGCGAATGTCACTCCAGTCTTCAAAAAGGGCAAGAAGGAGGACCCGGGTAACTATAGACTGGTCAGCCTCACCTCCATCCCCGGAAAGGTGATGGAACAACTTGTTCTTGATGCTGTCTCTAGGCACATCAAGGATAGGGGGATTATTAGGGGTACTCAGCATGGCTTCACCAAGGGGAAGTCATGCTTAACCAACTTGATAGCCTTTTATGAGGATGTAACCCAGTGGATAGATGATGGTAAAGCTGTGGATGTGGTCTATCTCGATTTCAGTAAGCGTTTGACATGGTCTCCCACAGCATCCTCGCAGCTAAACTGAGGAAGTGTGGTCTGGATGATCGGGTAGTGAGGTGGATTGTGAACTGGCTGAAGGAAAGAAGCCAGAGAGTGGTGGTCAATGGGACAGAGTCCAGTTGGAGGCCTGTGTCTAGCGGAGTCCCGCAAGGGTCGGTACGGGGACCAGTTCTATTCAATATATTCATTAATGACTTGGATGAGGGAATAGAGTGCACTGTCAGCAAGTTTGCTGATGACACAGAACTGGGAGGAGTGGCTGACGCGCCGGAAGGCTGCGCAGCCATTCAGAGAGACCTGGACAGGCTGGAGAGTTGGGTGGGGAGAAATTTAATGAAATATAACAGGGGCAAGTGTAGAGTCCTGCATCTGGGCAAGAACAACCCCATGTATGAGTACAAGTTGGGGGCAGAGCTGTTGGAGACCAGCGTAGGGGAAAGGGACTTGGGGGTCCTAGTGGACAACAGGATGACCATGAGCCAGCAGTGTGCCCTTGTGGCCAAGAAGGCCAATGGCATCCTGGGGTGTATTAGAAGGGGTGTGGTCAGCAGGTCGAGAGAGGTTCTCCTCCCCTCTACTCTGCCCTGGTGAGGCCGCATCTGGAATATTGTGTCCAGTTCTGGGCCCCTCAGTTCAAGAAGGACAGGGAACTGCTAGAGAGAGTCCAGCGCAGAGCCACGAAGATGATTAAGGGAGTGGAACATCTCCCTTATGAGGAGAGGCTGAGGGAGCTGGGTCTCTTTAGCTTGGAGAAGAGGAGACTGAGGGGTGACCTCATTAATGTTTATAAATATGTAAAGGGCAAGTGTCATGAGGATGGAGCCAGGCTCTTCTCAGTGACATCCCTTGACAGGACAAGGGACAATGGGTGCAAGCTGGAACACAGGAGGTTCCACATAAATATGAGGAAAAACTTCTTTACGGTGAGGGTGACCGAACACTGGAACAGGCTGCCCAGAGAGGTTGTGGAGTCTCCTTCTCTGGAGACATTCAAAACCCGCCTGGACGCGTTCCTGTGTGATAAGGTCTAGGCAATCCTGCTCCGGCAGGGGGATTGGACTACATGATCTTTTGAGGTCCCTTCCAATCCCTAACATTCTGTGATTCTGTGATTCTGTGACTTTTTACCAGGGCCTGTAGTGGTTTTAAACTGAAAGAGGGTAGGTTTTGATTGGACAAAAGTGAGGAATTTTTTAAGATGATAGTGTTGAGATACTGGAACAGGTTGCCTAGAGAAGATGTGGATGCCCCATCATTAGAAGTGTTCAGGGTCAGGTTGGATGGTGCTTCAAGCAACCTGACTGAGTGAAAGATGTCTCTGCCCATGGCAGGGGGGTTGGACTATATGATCTTTAAAGGACCCTTCCAACCTAAACTAGTCTATGATTTATACATGCAACACCCATTAAGATTTGCAAGTGCTACTCTAGTAAATCCGTGTCCTCTTCAGAAAACACTATCTTGTTCACCCTACTTCCTAATCAGTTTTGCTTCTAGGGCTGTGAATTTGGACTGCTTCCCTGGAGAAGTATCAGAAGCTGCTGTTCTCTGGGGCCTGCAGAAGACAGGTAGCAGACTACACAGACACCTGACCTCTCTGTGGTTTTCCTGCATCACACATACAAGCACTCATGGACATTTATTTTTGTCTACCGTGGAAAAAACCCTCTCAATTCCAGTTTCTGCTAAGACCAAGACATAAAGGCCAGCAGAGACAGACAGACCCTCTGGGATGCAGTCCCTAACACGGTCAGCTGTTCTTTCCATGGTCTATGCCAGGCAGTCTCTTCTTCCCCCCTCATGTTCTTCCTCCCAGGTCAATATATTTTCTACTATCCTTCACCAGCTGCCAACCACTCCCTTCCTTTCCCATCCAAGACAGCAGTTCAGCTCTGCTGAGCTCTGCTCTGCCCAGCTCTGCCTGTTCACATGGGCAATAGCCCTTCTTTGGGCCACTGTCCAACAGCCCATTTGGAGAAGCAACACATTCTTCTCTGCACCTTCAGTACTGGACATACTAGCCTGAAGTCAAAGTGGTGGATCTAGGCAGCTGTTTAACTCATGGAAAGAAATCCTGGTTCTGACAAAGTCACAGACTTCAGAGGGTTCAAACAGCATTTGCTTCCAGATACTCAGAGCACACAGAGGCACTCTCAGCAAGTACCACTTCCTGCTAACACCACAAATGCTAGAATTGTCAAAAGCACCCAAGTGGCATACAGTATCACACAGTTTGATGTTGTCTGAAAGCTGTGACAGCATTAGCCACTGTGATAGGCTATATTTAAAACCATAGGTCTGGTCCTCTGCTAACAGGGCAAACCATTTCTGTGTTAGAACTATCTTCTGAAAACCCATATGGAGATGTCAGTATGCAACTCAGCATCCAACCATGCCTTCAGTCCCTGTCTCAGCAGGATATTTTTGAAAGTGTATCTTGCATCTTGCACCTTACAGTGGTAATCCACAACTTGTCTAGAAAAATATAGTCAATATGACTGGATCTTTTCTAAATACCCTTGCTATAGTAGCCATAAGGGTTTTCTGCATATTCTACCTACTTTAGTATAATATATTACAAATGGTAACAGATTAAAAAGGAGGAAAAATAACAATGGCGAAACATTGACCCTACAGGCCAGTCAGGAAAGAACAGCTGCAAAACAAACTGTGAAATAGGTATGATTTTTTTAGACTGGTCATCTGAACAACCGTGTAGAAATCCTTTTAGCCAGTCACAGACTAAAGAAACACAGATCCATGTGAAAAAAGTACAAAATAAAAATTAGAATTACTAAGACACTATCCCTTGCTTAACTGTTGATCACATGAAACATGGGAATAACACTTATCTATTATCCCTGCAAATTTAAATCTCCAGCATAGAAGGTGATATTTTCACATTTTCACAGTGTAACCCAAAGCCAATTTAAACAATAAGCTTCACCTTGGTGTCCTGGTTTGGCCTAAACCAGGCCGATTTTCCTTTCAGTGATTTTTGCTTTCAGCTAAGTCTCCTCTAAGTAACTGCATGTTTGCAGACAGTGTCTGCCTCCAAGACTGATAACGCCCGAAGTTTGTAGTTATCGCTGAGGCACCGGTAGGGATGTTGTGCAGTAAGGCTCTTGCTGTACTTATTCTTAGAGAAACCAAGGTCACTGATGAATTCCTCACTGCTTACAAGTGAAAAGCCGAAGGGGGGGGTCGCAGCTGCAGGGGGGAGCAGACAGGGCAGGTGACCCAAAATTGACCAACGAGGGTATTCCATTCCACACACGTCATTCTCGGTATAAAGTGGGGGGATCACGAGGGTCGCGCCCTTTTTCTGCTATGGCCGGTGTCCAAGGAGGACTCCGTCTGTTTTCCTGCTGCCCCCGATCCCGATCCGTGCATCCCTGAATCCAGCTCTCGACCGTTGCTAGGCCCAGCCTGGGCCTTCCCGGAGCCTGCCCTGCAGTGCCGGTGGTGACGTGGCTGACTTCAGGGGAGCTCAATCTTGGTTTTGTATATATATTTGTATATATTTGATTATTTCTATTATTATTATTATTATTTTTTTTCATTATTATAGTTTATTAAAACTGTTTTAACTTTCCAACCCGGAAGCCTCTCTCCCTTTTCCCTTTCCCTTTCCCTCTGGGGGGAGGGGGGGGGGATAACAGAGGGCATCTGCCACAGGTTTAATAACTGGCCCAGCTTTAAACCGTGACACTTGGGCTGTTCCCTTCCCCATGGTGCATTTACATATGTAAGACTTGGCAGATAGCACCTTCTTCTCCTTGGTCTACATACCGTGGCTTCCAAGGTCACTTCAGCACCTGTGCTTGTATGTAATGCTAAGGTAATCCTCACAAGGACAGCACAACTCTTCATACCCTGCTAGCTGTGGGTCTACAGAAAACATTAATCAGCCTGCTGCATCTGCAACTAAGGTGAGTTGGTCCTTTAGTCAAATCATTACACAAATCATTGTTCCAGCCATGAAGCTCTTGAGGGTCAAAGCTGTCCCTGAACAGACGCCCAAGCACGTTTCCACATGAGTTACTAATGCTGAACTTTGAAATGCATTAGGAACAAACATCCGTTTAGGTCCTCCTCTGATTTTTCTACTGCTCTACCTAAGATCTTGTGAAGGATATTCTTTATTAAAACGTAAATGGTTTCCTATCCAACTCGCTTCCTTTCTCATTTAAATAAAAGCTATCACTAAACAACTTGAAATGAAGTGCTAGTGATAAGTGCAGACTGGATTTATGCTGCAGGGACACTAAACAAAAGCGAAGACGCTGGGGTCTTGCTATTAAAAGGTAAGAAGCACGATCTGAGCCCCTCCTGTTCTGTAAACAACCTGTGAATCCAGAAACTGGAATTTTTCAAGGTCCAAAAAGATGTAGGAAGACACATTTTCTTTTGTGAACAACTCCTGAGTGAATCTGAAAGCTGAAAATTCAGGAGGAAAAAGGTAAACATGGTGGCATACCTTTAGTTAAAGTACATAGAACTCGGCTAACTGCGGTCGTCAGCGTCAGGAGAGTGGGTGACCCCAGGAACCTGACATTAAGACATCACAGGGCTAAAGATGTTGAAGAGTTGTGCCTTGTGAAGGCAGTGGGATTAGTCTTAGACATGAATTTGCCACATATTTAAATACAAAATGGTACAGGTGGGGCATAGACCTGCCCTGGCTCCACAGCTGCCAACTGCAGCAACTGCAACAGGACTGACTCCCTCTGACAAGGAATGCTGGGCACAGTTAATAACAGCCCAAAAAAATGTTTGGTCACGACCCCTTCATCCCTTGTTTGAACAATACCGAATGAAAAGCTGAAAATTAGTTACCAAAACAGAAAATCTGACAGACCACTAAAATACTCCCACCTACATAGTTTTCCAAGCCGTACAGATGTTAGCTGCATGGGCAGATAAGACACAGATGCTATCTTTTTTTTCTCATAGTACTTATTTTCCTAACAGACAGAAAACTTGTAATAAGGATTAGGAACACGAGATTCCCCCAGGAGCAGTGTCTTCGCAAAAGCCCCATTCTGCTCCTGCTGGCATGCCTGAAAGGCTCTACAGGAATGTGCTGTAGAGTCAACAGCTGACCTTGCTTGGTGGGACTGGTGGGGCATGCTGAAGTGCCAAAAAAACCAAAAAGAGATGCACTGACCTCTCTCTTCAGTCTTGGGGCTTAACTCGTCTTCTTTTTCTTCTTCATCACTGCTTGAGCTCTCTGTTTTCCCCTTCATTTGTTCCAACTGGTCCAAGTTAACCCGTCCAACCAGCTCAAAATTACGACTCACCTTTGAAAGAAGCACTTTTGTCATCTGTCAGCATAATTATCAGCTAATCAGAAAAATCACCACATATGCAAAACAAAGTTGACTACACCCCAAAGCCTACTCAGCTTTAGGTGACACACAGTCACCTAATCAAATTAACACCCATTTCTTTTCAATTATAATGATTCTTCTTTTGCTGTTTATTCTGCATTTCTCATTTTTGGTTTTCAAAAATTAATGACGTTCAGTAAACCTCCCTCACTGCTTCCTGGTTTTGATACATTAAGACAAACAAACAAAAAAAAAAAAGAGAAATGCCAACCACTGTAAGCTGCATTTTCTTTTTATGGGACCATTCAACCACTGTGATCAAATGTTGCTATTGCACATCCACACTGAAGGAAAATTCTTTGTGACTGGTTTATTCAGCTTCATGCATGAAAGGATGGTCCTTTTCTAAGCACATGGCTGCTGTGTGCCGCATACACTTTCACTCATTAGTAACAGATTAATTTTTATTACAAAGGGCTGCAAAGTGCACTGCAAAGTGCACTAAACTGATATACAGACTATAATGGGAACACTTCACCTGGCAGTCAAATTCAGCTAACCCTAGGGTGAAATGCTCTAGCTACTTAACAGTTCACAGCAACAGTATGAAAGGAGCAGCTTAGGGCACAGAAGTCAGGAACTCCACCACATCCAACAGCAACAGCAGAGGAGCAGTCCAGATTTACAGTAGAGTCGGAGAGTGTGGAGCACAACCAGGACACCAGGGCTAATACTTGTTGGATGACAAGCGCCCTCTGAGCTCGTTGATCACTGCTGGAAAGGATTTTGGATTCATCTTTCATGCAAAGCCCTCCAGCAGCACAGGCACTGAGCCACAGAGGCAGAGAGGATGGAGATGGAGGAATGAGCGCAGTACACCACCTCCTGCAAGATGCTGAATGAAATATCAACACCCACTGACTATTTTTTATTCCTCTGCAGGAAAGGGAATGTGAGTGAACCTAAGGAGCATGTGAATTAGACTGTAGTATATCTCCAAATAGCAAACTATCCTAAATGCGGCGGTGTGCAGACACCTAGCACTACTCCACCCCGACAGCTGTGACGAGGTTCTCTGACTTAACACATTACCCACTGAGATTTAAACAAACAAGACCACGTGCAAGGCACTTAATTCAACTCAGATCATGCACAGGAACTCTTTAAGGTGCAATATACCACTTGGGTATCTGAGCGAGAACTTTGACACAAATTAGCAAGACATAAATTACCACAGTGAAATGGGGAAAAGATACCCTAAACTACTGGCACCATCACTGCAGGTCCAGATTGGAAGGGAGAGCTAAGTAAGGGAATAGTCTTCACAGCCTGATGCACTGTGTCAAAATAATGAGGAATAGTGCCTCCTGGATACTCCAGGCGCCTTGCTCTGGTGACTAAGAGGTGTGGAGCATCTCCCGTACCATGTGAATTGCAGAAGACTCTCCAGAAGTAATAAAGAGGGCAGATAAGTTTACAGAGTTTGTTTTTATAAGACAGCCAAATATTTAAGCATGAAAACTTTTGCTGGGACTTCTGCTGCTAACACTGTCAACAGAAATGTATTTGGCTGTAAGGAAAAGTGTCATTCAGTCAATGAAGTTGGAGTGAGTTTTTTAGCGAGGGCCGGGGCAGCTCAGCTGCCTCCCCTGGAAATGTGACAAGGAAGCACTCTTAACAAATTCTCCAAAACACATCTCAGTTCTAGAACTTAAGTGTCTTTCAGCTACACAGCTCACAGTTACAGAAATTCAAAGCTAACAGTCTGTGGAAAGCCTCTAATGACTTCTCAAAGACTGGATCAGGTCTGCACTCAGGCACTCCACAAAAACTCCAAAGCAGTCTTAACTTAGGACCTGGTTATACTTGCTGTTTATCTTTCCCTTGTTAAATGTAAACAGCAATGTATTGCCCTCTTTGTTATTAAAATATGCATGGCACGTCACGCTGCTGAAGTTGCCAGAGCAATCTTATGTTTGGAATCTCCTGCCTTTTAGAGAGGCTGAATCACACAGCCTTAATATTGTTTCACAACCCTTTTTTTTTCCCTCTTTAAATAAACTTAGCATAACACAAGTGCCTTTTTCAGATCATCCTCCTCTGCACGCAACAGTCTCCGAATTCTGGTCAATCTGAACAGTTCTAGAAACCCTCAATTTTGAGTTTCTAAAGAAAAAAATAAATAATAGAAAACAGAAGATGTGAAGCCCAGCATGGGAGGGATTAGTTTCCAGATTTGGGGAGGGAGAGGAAAAAAAAAACAATGGCAAGTTGGCTACTCAGAGTTCACATGCAAGTAAATTAATGCAGCATTTGCAAAGAGTAGATTGCTACAAATTAGAACTATTTGGATGTTACCTTGTGCTCATCTCGAAGGTGAGCGTCCAGCTCCTCTGTGTGTTTGGTCTCATAGTAGCAGAGTTGGCATTTGTAAGGTTTCAGTTCATTGTGCTTCTCTATGTGCTGCTGCAAGCTCTCGTCACTGGAGCAGGTAAAGGTACACTTATCACAGCGGAAAACAACTCCCTGCAAGTACTTTGACAGTTTGGAACGGCAGACTTCAATGGGAACGACCCGCTCTTCTGTAGGGACAGGACAACATTCACTTAACAAATTTTATGAAATACCGGGCTCACAGGTCAACAGCTTGGGCACTACCACCCACACAAGGAATAGGATCTGCTATTTGGGTAGGTAGTCGGTCTATAAAGGAATGAGAGCTAAGCTGGACTGACACAAAAAACACAAGACAAAAGTTCTTCCTGCAATGACAGGGTTAATCCTCCAAAGCTACAAATGCAGGTGTCCTCACAAACATAACTGCTCATTGGGTGAAGAGGATGGGAATATAGGTTTTGGGGCAAATGACACTCCACCTGTGAGTCAGAGTAGCAGAGCCTGGGAATACAAAACCAGCCATAAATCAGCCAGACCAAAAGTCCATTTTGGTTCAGTACTTAACAGCAGCCAGGAACGGCTGCTAGAAATGTAATAAACAGGGAAGCTGCAGGGTGCTTCCCAATGCATCACCCTGCTGGCCCTACAAAAATCGGAGCTGGTATCTTCACCATCACATCTAAAGCTACTCTCTGGGGACTAAGACGGTCACTCACCAGAAGATCCTCATTATGGGCTTTTGTCACTCAACTGGCCTTTTGAACTAGAACACTGAAATTTAGCATTGTTACCCCTTATGGACCATAGATTAAAGAAGGAGTTTGATCCTCCTCATGCATGTTCATCCCTAATGACAGATTAAAACGAACGAACAAAAAAACCAGTCCTGAATCTCAGATGGTAGACATGAAGGCTAGGGGAATGTGAGAAGTGGCAATCCACATATGGATCTGAGCCAACAGCCCTTTTTCGTTAGTGAGGAGGATAATATCACATTCAAAGACAATTACAGAAATACAAACTCCCTTAGGGTTTCTGGAAGGTGGCAAAAGCTCCACTGTTCATTCAATTCTGGCCAATCCACATGCCACGGCTGCTCACAAGACTTTTTCCACAGCCCAACAAAATACTTCATCTTGGTCAGCTTCTCCCTGAACAGAAAAGTTATCCTATCTCATAACTTCCTCTTCGGCCACTTCAAAAAGTGGAAGTTTTCCCCAAAGCTATGCCTTAAAGAAAAACCCTGTGAACTTGTAATTCTTTTCTACACCAACAACAGCTTCTCTACCTATAAAGACACCACGTGGTGGCCATTCAGGGTGGAAAAAGGGGAGGGGACAATAGGGTCTAAGAGACAACAGAATTTAAAGCTGTGATTCTGGGGCCATAAGAAGACTTTTTACAAGGTTGTTGCAGCTGTGTGCTTTTGAACTCACTGAAATAAGTGATGCAGCTGGTTTCAAAAGTGAAAATGTCAAGTGAAGTCTTCAAAAAGAGAAACATTAATTAAAATATTTGAAACTTCACTTTTCCTCTAGTACCTGGCACAGATTTAAAAAGCTAAAACATGGGATGGTATAAAACTTTTTATCTATCAGTCTGGAGTAATGCAGCATTTCCTAATTCACATCACAATCACACACACACTCCCCAAGTTAAATGCAGCACAATAACATGAGAAAAGCAAAATAAACATCAATTCCAGCCTGAAGGATTTCAGTTTCAGGGGATGATTTAAAACTTTTACAGGGCAGCTCACAAAATTACAGCAAACCATAAAGCCCCATACACAGATTGAAAGAGGAAGCTTCTTTATTCATGTGTAGACTTCTTCAAAGTTCAGAAGTGTCTAAACAAAGACTACTGTATACACCTCACAAAAACATGTCCTGAATCACGGAACAATTTAGCAAGAGGTGTAATTAAAAAACAACAACAAAACAGAAAACTAAAAAGCATCGTCTTGGCTTAAGAAATCCAACCATTCTATTAGACTGAAATATTCAGGCTAATTGTAATGCAGATCAGAGATTAAATTGAAGGACCATTAATGCACTAGGTATTTGCAGTACAGTATCTCAGAGCAGACATACATTTTTTCGCTCAAGGCATAAAAGAGCCCATGACTCTATCAGTCCTTAATTGTAAGGAAAAATCTTTACTCGGCAACATAACACAGCAGACACAAGTTATTTCCTTCCCTTAAAGGTAAAGCAAGTACAAACAAAACAGTCCTACCATCTAGACACAGACCAATTATTTGGTCATGTTGGGTGTTTGAAAACACTTTTGCCTGCAAATCCAAGCTACAGTCACAGAACATGTTGCATTTGCATTCCAGTAGCCAAAAGCAAGCACAGCACAAGGGTTCCACATGTATCAATGAAGCTGTGTGTACAAGGAATAATGCCAGAAAAAAACACGTGCAAGGAATCAGGATATGTAGCAATGAAGATTTTGGGGAGGTAGATGAATTTGAAAATTTGGCTTTTTTATCTTAAAGTTACTATTCAAGAGAAATGGGTGTGATTTCTATTAAATGGAAGAAAAAAATCACTGCTTTGTTCTCACTACCAGGAAGAGAATAAAATGATCACCAAAAGAACTAAAAAATAATGCCCCAAGGATTTTAAAGCAGACCCAATAGTGATCTTGCTAAGTTGCATTTCGCCCTGGAAAAATACCAATGTGTTTCAAAACGGGTGATGGGAATGCTACTGGAAGGAATAATGAAAACTAATTGCATTGACCAGACTAAATTAAAGGTCAACACCTCTGCTGGCCACAGAGCAAGAGTTCACTGTCTCCTCTGTGTCTCCTCTCACCAGGCTTGCCTGTTACAAAGGACAGGAAGAAATCGAGAGCCAAACTTCTCTTCACCTACCTGCATAGCAGCCTCTAGCCATGTCAGTCCCCTGCTACAGGCCACCTGTAATGAGTCTGTGCTCCATCTGTGCCCGCAGAAGGGATGGTGAACCGCTTTTACACTGATGAGGAATAGGTGATGCATGGAAGAAGGCTCTTGGAGGCTTCCTGTTTGCCGTCATTCTCAATGGGAAGTAAATTCCTTGCCTAATTTTTCCTCACTAGACATTCAGCCTTCTAGCCCTGTAAAACTCAGCTTCTGTAGCCACTCATTAAGAGGCAAATATACTCTCAATTTCAAGCACATGCTGTTTCACCAAGGATTAGGGATGCAGCAACTTGGAAGTAATGTAAGTCACGCATCTGTAAACATGTTTTTTTTAACACAGGAGGAACAATAACTATTAAATGGATCAAATCCTTCACTCTTGATTTTACACACTGCGCCACTCCATCTACCTCAAAACTAATATTCTTGGGCCACAGCTCAGGGCTATGTCCTTGTTTTACCAATGCAATGGCTATAAAAAAGCAAGGCTATCTCAGACTACATTCACCATTGCTCAGTCTCTCTTTCAGTGCTTGTTACATCTTATAAAAATTGCCTGCTTCAGCTGCCACACAATTAAACGCAATGGTGGAGGGTATTTTTGGCTGGATATATGCACCAGAAAGAACTTTAAGGAAGGACCCTACTTCTTTTATTACCTGGATGCTTGATGCCATAGAAAACCCTTCTCCTTTCCTCAGTGGCCTCCAAGATTCTTTATCAGCTAAAATTCCATTTGCATTAAAACTTCTTTTACTCTGTTTTACCTCTCCCAATGCTCTCATGATGTCCTTTGCAATCTGCTTTGTTTCAGCAGCACAAAGGCTTAAGGTTGGTCTGTGCAACTGAAGCAACAGCTCTACAAAAGAACAGATCTACAGTGTCACTTACCCAGGAGGTAACCACCTCCTTGCAATTGGTCAGAAACAGCTCTATATAGGCAGTACAGCTGCTTGAGCTCATGAAGTGCTCTTCCATTTCTGCAACTGGACATTCCCAGCGTCAAGTCAATGCATGATGAAAAATATCCTAAGTTCATCAAGTTCTCCCTCAGCCTGTCTGTCTGGCAGGGTCCACTGGAGCCCCGGCACAGCCACAAACCAGAGCACACCTCGGCAGCACTTGGAACCACATGCTCCCCTGCACAGGGGTTAACGAAACCCTCCTCTCCTCTAAAGTGAACTAATTCTGGAGAACGCCCCGGAGCCGAGCAAAATCTGACAAAGCTACACCTTCATCTGCCTAACTCTTACAACCAAATAAGGCAGCTTTGTAACATGCTTTCTGAATCACTGACAGGTCATTTTTCCCAGATGTTCCCTCAGAACTGCCCTGCTAGCAGACAGAAATTTGTACGAACTCTGCCAACCTCACTACTTTGGTACACGAAGGACTTTAAGCTACCAACACTGAAAAGTGGTATGTTACAAGGAATTACGATAGTGCTTGTCACACCAGGATCTCCTCCAGGAAAAAGATGGCATGCAAAACTTGTGTTTGCTCACGACTAATACCCTACTGTGAAACTCTGCCCAACCTGCAAGCAGGCAGAGTGCCATCCCAACACATGGGTTTGGATTTCAGCAGCCAACAGACCATCTACAAGCATCAAGTGTGATAGCTATGGGCAGGAATCCCAGCCCAGAGAGACCAAACAGCTGTCTCTTCTGAGCTAGCAAGCCTGCAGTTAATAGAATACAGAAATCCCTAATCCCACTTTTAAGCTGTTTTAAAAAAAGAAGGGAGAGGTGGAGATAGAAAAGGAGTCTTAAAGGAAAACAAAAATATGATAATTCTTGTTTTGATCCTAAGAACACTGAAGAGAAAAAACTCCAGCAAGTAATCAAGGGACATTTTGGGGCCTCTGTGGTTAGTTGATATACCCTGTCACAGAGTATACGATAGCAAGGACTTTATAATAACAAGGACATAAGCAGAAAACAACTCTGGCCTAGATCAGAGCTGTAAATTAGAGCAACTCTTGCTAAACAGGTGTTTGATGACTGTTAACCTCTCTAGATTAAAAGCTTAGAAACAATTTTACATCTGCTCTGTTTCAGCATAACTTTGAATTTTACAGGAAATAAATAAGATGCACCATTTAGAAATGAAACAAAAGATACTCTAGGGCTGATGACTTACTCAACATACTTGTCCTCATGGACAGAGAGGGGAAAATTTAATGATGTACAAACATGGAAAAATTTAATGAAACCAGTCTGAAAGACAAGGGCATTGTTCAGCATTCCCCTCATCAGATACAGACACATACAGGGATATTGTTACCTCTGTGCAGAACTATATGGTCAATCATGTTGCGTTTATATTTGGTGTGATATAGGCAAAGAGGACAGCGAAGGTCTTTGGGTCCTTCCTCAGGAACTGCCGAATGCCCAGCTTCCACGTGCATAGTAAAAGCAGATCTGTGAAACAGGAGGGAGAGATGGAAGCAGTCAGAAGAGGTGTGCAGGGAACGATGAAGTGTCATGGCTCTATAAGGAACGTGTTGCGTAAAATGGTACAGATACCACTCACCCTTGTCTTCACAGTGCCACATGGCATTTCAGTCGGGCTACTCACATGAGTAACACATGAGCAGAGGAATTTGCAGGCTCATATCCTCAAGTAACGAACACTTATTCTGACAAGATATTCTTTTGCATGGGTTGCTCTATAGTCACATTGCTATAGTTAAGATAGCAAAAGAATTCCTATCTTTTATGCTCATTATTTGTCTCCAGGCTGGAATATTCAGTATACTTTCTGTGGCAAAGATTAAATTTTTAGCAAGTTGAACAAAATCTGTCAACTGTTCTGGACTTGTAGAGGTGACACAGACTTACTTCTGGAGGCAGATAACATCCTCAACCACCTCTGTCTTTCTAGGACAAGCCCAAAACCAGCTAAAATGTTTAGATTCAGGATTCAAAACAGACTTGCATTCACAGTGAATTTGGCACTGACTAGTTAAGTTTTAAAGCATCAGCTGTAAGAATGTAAAAAGCCAAGACTAAGAATACTCTACTTATTAATGTGGAGGAATGAATAAATACTCCACGGTACTTTTGAACAAAAAACATCATGCTGGCATTACACTGGCTGTGTACTTGAAAGTTGCAAGAGATATGCATACAGAGAAAATTAACTGTACACCTCCCTAACCACAAGCTCAACTACTGAAATATGAGGTGTCTGTAAACTTGGGGCACTTGGTCATTTTTTTCTAAAGCACTAGTAAAGCTTGCAAAAGCTAAGCAGCTTGTCACATTGAACTAGAGTTAGAAGTCTCTTTGAAGTTCTTCAAGACTGTTAGCTTGAACACAAAGCAACTTACTAACACAACTGGCTTTCGGCCTAATCCAGCAATCACTGAATTCTACAGGTGTATTTCTATTACCTTCAGTGAGTGCTTTCATGCATTTAAGTTTCTATGGTGAGTTGAAGAGGAGACTTGTATGGGGTTTTTTTGTGTCCCTCCCTCTTTTTTTTAAAGACAGAAAACATGCGGTGCTTCTAAAAGAAGCAAGACTTAATCCCTGAATGTTTGAGACACCACATGAAAGAACACTACTCCCTTATGCAACTATGAATGTGTTTAAATGCTGCTTGATTTAAGATGATTTCATTTCATCCAGGTAGAAGAAAATGGCACTTGCAAGATATAAACAGACTGAACGGACCTGGCAACTGCTGGTAATCTTTAAGAGAGATAGCAATCAGGATATAAAGCAGAAGCAGCAAATTATACCACAGAGGAAGCAAGGGGCTGAAGCAACAGAGGCTAGAGATATGTAACTATGCTCTTGTGTGGATTCTCTCAGGCTTGTGCTCAACATTTTGTTCAACAGAACTCCTCTCCTTTGTCCAGTCATAGTGTCACCAGTCTCCTAAGAACTTAAAAAGTTTGAGACCTCAAATGTCAGCTGAGAGTGTTATTCTCAAGGTTCCAGCATCTCAGGAGGAAATGATGAATAATGCATAGGCCTTTTTTTTTCCTTATGGAACAGCAGCTAAAAACACACACACAGAGAAACACACACAGCACCAAGTTTTTAAATTTTTCACATCTACTTGAATTTTCTGAAATGTCTCTGTATGCTATCAGATACGCTAGAGAATGCTTTGCATTTCAGCTAGATAGATGGTGGGAAATAAAATTACATGAAAGATTTCTTCAGAAAGGTGATATAAATTCTCCCGTCTCCCTAGGACACTTGATCATCCCATGCTTCATGTTGCTTGCACCAGAAAATGACACTATTTTTGTAGAGAAAATTTTCACACTTGAGGATAAGGGTAGCCCTCTAATTGCCTAGGCTGAGGAAACAGTGCTACCTGTACCACTTCCTCCAGCAAGTAAAACCTAGTGCAGGGACTTACTGTGTTTTCATCTGCAGCAGATGGTACCAGCTGTTGTAGGAGAGAGGAAAATGGATTACATGGATGCTGCTGTGATCTGGCATGGCAATTCCTATGTTCCTCTCCCTGGTCAGCAGCGGCCATGTTTCTGTTAGTTACAGGCAGCTCTCAAAGATCTCAGAAGTCTTTTCAAGTGCTAAAAAACCCGTTAGGAGTTCAGTTTATCTTTTTTTGCACAGTACTTACTTAAAGCCTGTATAAAAGGAACAATCTTTGCACTTGAAGAGTTTTTTCCCTCCGTGCTTGTCACGGTAATGACGCCGAATGCTCTGTATGTAACCCGAGGAGAATTCACAAAATTCACAGTTAAGGATGGCTTCTGTTTTTTCCACTCCTGCAGCGCTCCCGGAAAGTGGGATTGGGCTGATGTTGTTGTTGTTCCTGGCCAAAGCTGCAGACTGGTAGTGGTTCAACTGCTGCTGAACATCAGGAGGCTCAGAGTATGAAGAGTCTGTAGAGAAACAGAGGGAAGTTGTTATTCTAGGTGGATCAACAAATCTAAAAAGTTTGACGCCTGCTCCACCACCTACTGGCTTTTAGAAGGGGTTGATCAAGATGTTGGTTATGCAATCCAGCCGACAGCTTTCCGAAGGGATTAAGAAAAAGAGGGGCAGCACTTCTTATCTAATCTAATCTAATGTGCATTCTACAAATCAAAAGGTGTTCAGTATAAATTATGCTTTTTAGATCTGATTTGAGGGGGAAGAATTGACAGATTTAAATTAAAACCAGTCTTATCCCTTATACACATCCCTTACACAACCCAGAAAAACTCTGTCACACTAATTTAATGCAATGTGGAGAAACACAGTCCAGAGATGTCTCAGTACTGAAACTGAAAGCTATAATACTTTAGTTGGACCCCCCAAAAAAGGAGTGGAGGAGGGTGGTGCTGAACCTTTCCCAACACACTGTTTGAATGTGGAGGTTAGGAATTCATCTGCTTTGTCCTATATAACCCGCAGCTGCCCATGTATGGCACAAATGAAAGCAGATGAATAACACACAGATGAAAAAAGCACAGATGAATTTCAGTGTAATTTTTCAGGAAAGACGACAAAAGGCTCTTTTCTTAAGCTTTCTGGAAGAAGGAAAGAAAAAGGGGCAGGGGGAGTTGGGATGCAAACTGTACCAGTCACCTGGGGAGTTGGGATGCAAACTGTACCAGTCACCTCCTGCTTTGATGGGTATTTGATTTTCCAAAGCTTAATTCCCTGAGGCTGGATATGTAGGAATTCTCTAACAGACATACTTGTGGGAACTTAACACCACCCATTCTAACCAATTAGTATGGAGAAACAAAAGGCAAACAGGCCTATACAGAACTCAGTGTGGAGACTTCTCTACCTGTCTTCAAAAGAGTAAAATGCTTACTTTCTTTTCTCACAATAAAAGGGGTTATACATGCCCAAGAAACAAAAAACGAACAAACAGAACCAAAAAAACCAAACACGCAAACAAAACGCAAGCAAGAGATGAATGTCTCCGGGCTTCCCTGGCTTCATCACCAGGTGTACAGCAAAGACAAAGGCAGAAACATGAAAGACTATGTTAAAATGAATGAAATACTTTCTGTTTTTCCTATCCAAGCCTCATGAACTGAGGCTGGATTACAATGCAGCATTTATCATCTCTTGTTTCCACCACTTTTACAGAAGGTTTGCTCATCATGAGGGCTCAGTAAGCTCCACCAGTTCAAATGTCATGGCTTTATTTCTCCTGTGTTTGAAACAGGCTCCCCACTTCCTTTACTTTGGCACAGGACAGACGTTGAGGAGCCACAAGCCTGTGCAGAAGTCTCTTCTCCCTCAAAGGAGCAACCGTGCCCTTGCCCTCTTTTGGAACAAGACCTTGAGGTCCACAAGGATGCATGGTTCAGAGCATATTTGCTGACTTGCGTATCTTCAGTCTGGTGTCTGGGCTACCAGGTTCAATGCTTCTAAAAGCTCAAAACACAGTTAGACAGATTTCCCGACAAGGATATGACAGTGTAAAGAAAGTTCATAGCACTAGAAAGAGGTTTTTTTGTACGTGTACTAGTCAAATTGTTGTAGGGTACTGTTTAAAGTCTAGTTTGTAGCTTACTGTTCCCTTCCTCAGGAAGAAGGGATCAAAAATTTCCATCACATCATCAAGGTTTCTAGCCTCAGTGATATCCACTGCTACGAAAGTTACAGGTTTAAAAAACATTATTTTCAGAACAAGGAAGTTTTGTTGTTGTTTGGAAGGTCTGGGGCCCCCAACATAAGAAGGACATGGACCTGTTGGAGCAAGTCCAGAGGAGGGCCACGAAGATGATCAGAGGGCTGGAGCACCTCTCCCATGAAGACAGGCTGAGAGAGTTGGGCTTGTTCAGCCTGTAGAAGAGAAGGCTCTGGGGAGACCTTATAGCAGCCTTCCAGTACCTGAAGGGGGCCTACAAAAGCTGGAGAGGGACTTTTTGCAAGGGCAAGTAGTGACAGGACGGGGGGTAACGGTTTTAAACTGAAGAGGGGAGATTTAGATTAGATATTAGGAAGAAATTCTTTACTGTGAGGGTGGTGAGACACCGGAACAGGTTGCCCAGAGAAGCTGTGGCTGCCCCCTCCCTGGCAGTGTTCAAGGCCAGGCTGGATGGGGCTTTGAGCAACCTGGTCTAGTGGAAAGGCGTCCCTGCCTGTGGCAGGGGGGTTGGAACTAGATGATCTTTAAGGTCTGTTCCAACCCAAACCATTCTATGATTATATGATTCTATGATCTACTATACTTCAGAAATTTTTACTTCCTCTATCAGCTGGTGTTCCTTATTCCACCTTTTGAACTTCCAGTTGATATTTACATATTTCTGCAGAATCTGGTATGTGACAACTGCAAAAGTAGATAGCTTGACGTCTACTCCCACAGAAAAAATACGTACACAAAGTAGCTTTCCTTGTCATCAGCAACAGCCAAAAGCAAATTCTACCTTTAATATCTGAATTCTTACTTTCTTTCAACCAGGATTCATCCTGCCCACCTTACAATTTTTAGTATATTTCTCCATTACAATTAAGATAAATATGGTATTTACAGGAAAAAAAAAACATCTGAAGAGCTTATATGGAGAGTCTTACACTTAAACAATGGTAGCATGCATGTCCCTAGTTCTGTCTGTGTATTCTTCCCCTTTTGCTTTGCCAAATGCTTTCACTATTTTGCAATCCTTCTGGGGTGCAAAACTTAGCACTTTCTGAAGAAAAACACCCAGGATTAACACACGTGTATAGGGCTTCTGTTGGTTTCTGAGAATCAGCTTGACAGACAGCTATCCTAGCATGCAGGTGCAACCCAGCTCCACCAGGAACACTTCACACAGAGTCCAAAGACAACTAAAGGCATGGGAGGGTTTTCCACTGACTTCAGTGAACCACACTTTTTCATGACCGCTCCAAAACCAGTGAAGGCAGTGGAAAGATAGCAACTGACTTAAGTTTGCTTCCAAACATGCGCTTTAGCACACAGCGCACAATGAACTGACAGTAAATAGGAAACAGATGACGGGGTTGAGGTTTTGGATTTTTTTAATTTATTTTTCAAAAGCAGCACCTGAGAAAAGGACTAGGAAGCAAATCCACAGTCAAGGAACAACAGCACTGCCTTAAAATGGCAGAGCACTTCTACACAGACACCTCCTCTATTTCTGCTTGAAGAGTGGGCTGATGTTGCAAATGGCTCTGCATGTACTTCAGTGCTGGGCTGACTTAAGGTGTTGATCAAGTATTATAAGAGCCTTAACATTTATACAAGCCTTGAGCTGCTGTACACCAAACTGCTGGATACCTTTTGGTGGTGTTGCTGCAACAACAGGATGCCTGGATGTAAGAATGGAGAACGAAGGAGGAAAAAAGCAGAGCTTTTCCCTCAGAACTGACCAACAATTGAGTCATGGCTGTATACAATGCAAGTTCCACCTCAGTCTTTTTCCTGCACCCCACACACAAAGGGTTGAGAGTACTCCAGGAAGGTGTTAACAACCTTGGCCTGGAGCAGGAAGAGGGTCTAGCCACCCATGTCTGAAAAAAGTAAAATGGCCTTAGAAGCCTACATCAAAGTCAGAAAGCAGATGAAAGACATTAAAATAAGAAAAGGGAAGAGTGAGAGAATTTGTATTAAGTAATGTGAAACACGAAGGCAAAGAGAAAACATGAAGAAGAAAATGAAGAAAAATGAAACACCAGGAAGTACCGATTACATGTTAAGGAAAAAAATGGCATTTTTTTTCTTTGAACAACCCTAAGGCAGCACAAGAAAAGAAAGGATGCTCATATATGCAATACAAGGAAAGAAAATGGAATACTAAGTTCTCACCAATTTAAAACAATCAATCAAACAAAAAAAGCCCACACCAAAACCACAGAAATCCATCTTTAAAATTAAGTTTATCCAAAATGAATGAAAGGACTTCACCGTGCAACTCCAAAAGCAAGGTAACGGCATGGGATGATCTGACATAAAAGGAAGGATACCTAGCCAAGAGGCAAAAGTTAACAGTAATTGATGTAGTCAAAAATAGAAGAACAGCAGCGAGCTGCAAATCTCAATTTTGCATATTCAGAAGATTTCACATATCACACTTACCTACAGACTACCTGCACAAGTAGAATAACAAGGTTAGCAAGTAGCGTAATCCATGCCAGCACCTATGGATCTAAAAGACCACAGAATCTACCCTCAGTATACAACAGCATTCTCATATCCAAATGCAGAAATGAGTAGTTGAAAGGAAAGCACTAGAAATGACTGTTCACATGGTGCCCCATCTACACAGCCATATCTAAATTACTACTGCATGCTGGTAATAATACATAAGTAAGTCTCATAGTGTCTCTGCACTGCATGAAGAGAGACAGCATTTCCAGAGTGCCTAAACCACTTATATGCCTGGTAAGGGATCTTGCCACCCTGAAAATTTTATTCAGAGTACAGACACAAAGACCGGCACAATGAGTCAATCAACAGTACTGACAGTTACTACCTTATCCAAAAGAGCATTCACAGTCTCCACTACAATGCAATGCAATGCAATTGTGAAAACGCAGCTTGATACACACCTGCATACCCTGGGATCATACACAAAAAAAATATACAATGAAAATCCACCACAGAAGCAAAATGAAAATCCAGGTTTTCATGGATCCTCTGCAGCATGTAACATGTTTCAGATACCTACAAGAAGAAAAACTTGGGATCTTTTCACAAGAAAAAAATAACTAAAAATTCTGATTTGGATACATAAATTTACTCAGAAATTAAATGATGTTTTAGATATTTGTAGGTATTTCCAGAGCTATCAACGAACACACGTGCAACAGTAAAACACTCTAAAACAAGACACATAAACCAAACAACAACAGACCAGAAAAACACCTGGGCATGTCTAAGTAAGAGACACTGAGCAGCAGCTGAGAAACCAGAGGAAAAAGTATCTATTAAAGCAAAACAATCAAATCCTTGCTTCATCCTTTCAGGGTGAACAGAACTAAATACATCTAATAGAAGTAGTTGCATTCCTGCACAATGAGGGATATGGATCACAGAATCACAGAATCACAGAATGTTAGGGATTGGAAGGGACCTTGAAAGATCATCTAGTCCAATCCCCCTGCCGGAGCAGGATTACCTAGACCATATCACACAGGAACGCATCCAGGCGGGTTTTGAATGTCTCCAGAGAAGGAGACTCCACAACCTCTCTGGGCAGCCTGTTCCAGTGTTCGGTTACCCTCACTGTAAAGAAGTTTTTCCTCATATTTATGTGGAACCTCCTGTGTTCCAGCTTGCACCCATTGCCCCTTGTCCTGTCAAGGGATGTCACTGAGAAGAGCCTGGCTCCATCCTCATGACACTTGCCCTTTACATATTTATAAACATTAATGAGGTCACCCCTCAGTTTCCTCTTCTCTAAGCTAAAGAGACCCAGCTCCCTCAGCCTCTCCTCATAAGGGAGATGTTCCACTCCCTTAATCATCTTCGTGGCTCTGCGCTGGACTCTCTCTAGCAGTTCCCTGTCCTTCTTGAACTGAGGGGCCCAGAACTGGACACAATATTCCAGATGCGGCCTCACCAGGGCAGAGTAGAGGGAGAGAAGAACCTCTTTTGACCTAGTAACCACACCCCTTCTAATACACCCCAGGATGCCATTGGCCTTCTTGGCCACAAGGGCACATTGCTGGCTCATGGTCATCCTGCTGTCCACTAGGACCCCCAAGTCCCTTTCCCCTACGCTGGTCTCCAACAGGTCTGTCCCCAACTTGTACTCATACATGGGGTTGTTCTTGCCCAGATGCAGGACTCTACACTTGCCCCTGTTATATTTCATTAAATTTCTCCCCGCCCAACTCTCCAGCCTGTCTAGGTCTCTCTCAATGGCTGCGCAGCCTTCCGGCGCGTCAGCCACTCCTCCCAGTTTTGTGTCATCAGCGAACTTGCTGACAGTGCACTCTATTCCCTCATCCAAGTCATTAATGAATATATTGAATAGTACTGGTCCCAGTACCGACCCTTGAGGGACTCCGCTAGACACAGGCCTCCAACTGGACTCCGTCCCATTGACCACCACTCTCTGGCTTCTTTCCTTCAGCCAGTTCACAATCCACCTCACTACCCGATCATCCAGACCACACTTCCTCAGTTTAGCTGCGAGGATGCTGTGGGAGACCGTGTCAAACGCTTTACTGAAATCGAGATAGACCACATCCACAGCTTTACCATCGTCTGTCCACTGGGTTACATCCTCATAAAAGGCTATCAAGTTGTTTAAGCATGACTTCCCCTTGGTGAAGCCATGCTGAGTACCCCTAATGATCCCCCTATCCTTGATGTGCCTAGACACAGCACCAAGGACTAGTTGTTCCATTACCTTTCTGGGGATGGAGGTGAGGCTGACCAGTCTATAGTTACCCGGGTCCTCCTTCTTGCCCTTTTTGAAGACTGGAGTGACATTCGCTTTCCTCCAGTCCTCAGGCACCTCTCCCGTTGCCCACAACTTAGCAAAGATGATGGAGAGTGGCCTAGCAATGACTTCCGCCAGCTCCCTCAGCACCCGCGGGTGCATCCCATCAGGGCCCATGGATTTATGGACGTCCAGATTGCTTAATTGGTCCCTGACCCAGCCCTCATCAACCAAGACAGACTCCTCCTCTATCCTGACTTCTTCTGTGGCCTCAGGGGTCCGTGGCTCCTCAGGACAGCCTCCAGCAGTATAGACAGAGGCAAAGAAGGCATTCAGTAACTCCGCCTTCTTTTTATCCTATGTCTCCAGGACCCCCACCTCATTCATCAGTGGGCCTACATTGCCTCTAGTGTTGGTTTTACCTGCAAGGTATTTGAAGAAGCCCTTTCTGTTGTCCTTGACCTCTCTTGCAAGGTTTAATTCCAAGGAGGCCTTAGCTTTCCTAGTTGCCTCCCTACATCCTCTGACAACAGACTTATATTCCTCCTAGGATGGAGGGAGAAACACTGTTCAGGAAAAGCAACTGTTTGAGTACACTGGAAAGTTAGCTTATTGCATTTGCAAACTACTAACAATCGCATAGCTCAATGACCAGAAGGAGATAGTGGAAGACAAAAATGAAGACATCACACTTTCCTGGTAAATCCACACAGGAATATCAACCAAAGTCAAAAGAGGTCAGCATTTGTACGACAAATGAAACTGAGGAAGGGGATGTTTGGCTCCTGAGATAAGAAAAAAACAAGGAGAATGTATAAAGAACAAAAAGTGCTTAAAAACACTTTTGGGGGAAAAAAGGGAATGTAGTAACAATACAGCCCAACGACATTATGGATCTGTGAGACAAAGTCCTAAAGAGACTAAAAGGAAACTACTTGGAATGCTATTTAATCTTCTCTGAATTCATTCACATAAAGAGAAGGCTTCTGTGAAGAACGACAGAGAAATTCCAAGGAATTAAGAAATGCACCAGACAAATGGTTTCCTCTGGATAGAAACATATTTGTGAAAAGAAATCAAGATGCAATACTATACCAAAAAATACCAACAAACACAAAGTGTATGGTGCCAAAAGCATGGAGGATTGAACTAATAATAATTATTATTTTAGAAGGCATAAGATAAGGCTAAGAGTGTAAATGAGATTTAGGAACATAATCCCTTCTGAAATTCAATGGGACCCAAAACTACCAGCTCCCCGAGTGGTAGGATAGCATATAGTCATGAACGGCAACAGCTTGAAAAGTGGGAAGGTGGCAAAGCAGGGTGTCATACAAAGGTTGTCAAAACTACACACATTTGTTCACTTTATGCCATGCAGCATTGACCTGGAAGGAAGAATATGTGGGAGGGTGAAATGTTCTGGCAAGAAATTAAGCTGAGGGGAGGGGAAGATAGAAGAGACTAAGATTCAGAGGGATGCAAAAAAACATTCATGAAGCAGCTTAGGGAACCATACAGTAAAAGGAAGTTTTATTCGTTGCATGTTTAAGAACAGTATGAACTTACTCTGCTACATACATTCTGATTTCTACTGAAGAACCTTTACATTGCTAGGATATCATGAATGAGCTGTAACAGAAACAAACTTTGTGTCCTTGTTTGCACACTCCAAAAGACAAAGAAAAGAGTGATCACAGAAGAAAGAAACTAAAGCCCTGGAATAAAACTGCCATTTAAAGGATTTACACCAAAAAACCTCAAAAACCAAAAACCTTGTTGGAGGAATTTATTTCAGCATTGTCTGTAAAGGCCACTTTTTGGATCATTTTGGACCAGCTTTTGTGAGAAAGATATTACATATACGTCTAAGGCTCAGAAGAGGGCAACCAGAAAGATACATGGACTATGCAATCTTTTTTATTCAAAAGAGGTGAGAAACTATATCCATGTTTCTTTATAACTTCGAATTTCCTTTTGAGTAATGTGCACACCTATCTCTGAATGGAACTGAGACAGGATATATGCTATGCAGCTTCTTGTGCTAATAGCAAAATAATTTCAAAGGGACATAAATTTCATCTGAGAAGAAGAAAATAATAAATAATTTTATCATCTGAGTTCCTTTACAGAGAGTCTTGTACTGCTGCCTATTGAAGAATCTTGGGAGTTTCATAGTTGAGATCAGGGAGAGAGTGGCTATAGCAAGTCTGTATAAGATGATGCAAAGGAAAGCAGTAGGAATTCTATAAGACTTAGGAAGGAGTAACGTATTGATGAAACAAGTTATACCATATATTTCCATAAGAGAAGGACCAGTCCAAGAGCTTCCCATCTCCTCCTGTTTTTGACCATCCAACACTTCTAGGAACTCCTATGAGCATCAGCTTTCAAGACAGGCACAGCATGGTCAAGAACACTGTCTGAATCATTGCTCTGCTAATGGTGTGATTTGGAAGGATCAGTTTTAGAAGTCACGAAACAATCATAGAGCCATTTAATTTCTAGTTATCCCTTCTTTTCATCCATCCTCCCCACAACAAAATTTACTTCCTGGCTTCAATTCAATTTAACTTTCCTGGAGTTGTTTAGGTGACTTGGCCACTTAACAAGTCACATTTTGGCTGCGCACAACCCTTACATTATAAACTAGACTCTTTCAGTAGCTGCTCTACCACTTGCAACCTTTGCAACATCAGTGCCAAGCCACTACAGCTATCTAACCCCACTAGTTCTTTACCCATTGCCATTTTTACTTACAACACAGAGACGATGCATGGGGAGTGCAACGTGTTTCCCTTCCTCTGGCATTCGTGTTATTTCACCCGTGTTTATCCACTGCCTTCTGTTTAAAGAACATTGCAGGCTGAGAATCTGCTGCCACTGGCTTATACTGGGTGAACAGTTCAAACTGTTGGCCACGTTTCAACCCTATATTCTTATCATTTGTTATTAAAGGAATAAATTTCCATTGTCTAAATACAGGGCGGCACTCAAAACCAAGACTTCTGTTACACATTAAACATTGCGCTTACCTATTTCCATAAAATGCATAAGACAAAAAGTTCTCTAGCTATTCCTTATTCTGTTGAGATAAACTCAAAACTCATAAATGGAAGTGTACTTACAGGAGAGAGGAACACAAACAGATCTGGAAATAGCTTTAGCAAGATGCTGATTTAACCAGTCTGCCCAAAGGACTTACCGGTAACAGGTTCTCTTCTGAATTTACAAAGATTTCAAACTTCGATCGATTCTTCACTCAGACAATGTACCGAGTAATTTTTTTATTTTTTTGGCACTGGTAACTGAACCATCCTTATGCTATTATGTTCCATGATTTCCTTCTCATATTTAAGGGCAATTAATCAGATATTTTTCAGAAGCACTCCACATTTCCTTCTCTATTGCTCTGGCACTTTAAGTACTTGTATTAATACAAACACATAACCACAAACACATGCATCTGTCACCTAAACGCTCACTTGCCTCTAAGCTTGAAATGAAGAGGGGAAAGAAATCCAGCTTTAACAAGTGTTACATTTTTGCATTCTGCTTTAAAACTGGCCCTAAAATTACAGTGACAGTGTATGGGTACTGAGGATCCATTCTAATCATAGAGCTCAGGAACTTGTAATTTGTTCTGGAGACCTCCAGCATACACCTTGACATTATTATTATTATTGCCAACAGAAAGGCCTCATCTCTATCACCAGCTCTTAGTGATCTCAGATCACTTCAGGCAGTACTTTCAAACACTGGTACAAAAATGTAGTAACAATGTCCCTTAAAGAAGAAATAAGACCAGCTACTTAGACGTCACACTTTGGACTGTTAACTATGATGATGACATATGTTCATTTCAACAGAGCTAAAATGAGCAAAGGAGTTTTACCTCTCTGTCAAGCACCAAACCCTCTAGCAGGTTTTAGATCAATAGAAAGTAACTGGACTCGCAGGGGACAGGGACAGTATCAGTTAGCTTACACAAGAAGGCTACTAACACGTGGGAACAATAGCCTGCAGAAATGCTCTCTTGCGCAGCACTGGTCAAGTCATACCATATATCCCTTCACAGCAATAGCATCCTTTTTACTCTGTATAGAGTGATAACAAATTTCCGGGACAGCAGTAGTACGTGACAGCTAAGAGAGCATCACGTACCACTTTGTCTCCTATCCTGAATATAAAAATCAGAGACAAAAGAAAGCAAAAACCTCAGGAAAAAATCAACAGGAGTCTAGCTATGCTTCTTTTTTTCCCCCATGAGTGCAATCAGGTCATTTTTACCTGCCCAGAAGGAAACCAGAAGATGTTTCTTCCTTCACTTATTACTTGATCCACCCAAACAACTTATTCTGTCTTCTCTCTACCCTAGGCAAGTCTTTCAGTATCACATCAGTCTGGCCAAATCCATACAAAGACTAGCAGCAGCCTTCTCCCAGCTGCATGAGTTCCTGTCTCCATCCTGTTGAATCTCAGTTTTGCCTTCACGCATTCAGTTCAAGCACAAAAAGCTCAGGACCAGAAACGAGCACAACGAACAGCAAGTTGACACCCCCCTGAGCACAGCCAACGACAGAATAAACATCTCCCTCTGTTCCATTAGCCACAAACCTCTTCTCAACACGCTGTAGGAAAAGGCCAAAAGCCAAACAACTATACACCAGTGGAAAAAAGCTGCAGAGAACAAGGTCATCCCCAGTGCTCTAGGTCCTTGAAACAGTGAGGAGTTTGTTCAGTAAACTTGGAGGTGAACATGTCCCGCACTTGTTCCACCAGTCCCTGCCAATCTGATGCAAGAGAAAAGTTCCCATCTGATCCAACATCTGCGAATTAGTTTAACGATGACCACAAGAAGTAAGACACAGCAGCAAGTACCGCAGAGTTTTAACAAGCACTGGCAGGCAGTGTGGCCACTGGGAGCACCTCTAGGAAGGAAAGACAGGCAAAGTCTGAGGGGAAAGTAGAAGCTTGCTCTAGGTTAGAGAAGAAGGAACACTGCTGGGGGCGGGGGGAAGCAGCCTGCAGGGAAGAAGGGTTAATCTGATATTTCAGAGTGAGAAGATGCATGCAGCATCACACTTACAGAGCACAACAGCAGGCAAAACAAGTAGACCTCTCTTTGCAGCCTGACTGTAACTACAAAAGCAGAGGTATCTTCTGTTCTGCAGTATGCAGGTCAGCATCTTGCGTCCTTAACATGGATGCTACCCTTCCAACTCACCTCGCAATTAAAGCAATTGGGTATTGAAGCTTTACCTGAATTTGCCCTGTAGTCACTACCGGCTCTCTGCCTCCCCAGTCAAACAACAGTCAAATAAAATGGTCTCAAACTTCTAAAGAGTGAGGTCAAAATCCCTCCCCCCAGAAAAAAACAAACCCCAAACTAAATACAAAGAAAAGGCTATTCTGTTCCAATACAAGGTTTCTAGGCCGTGAGGACTCTGACCATTGTGGTCTTCCCCAAACAGCAGCAGCCATAAACACTAAGACACAATAGCTAAAATGAGAGAGAAACAGCACCAAAGATGAAGAGTGACGGTCTTGGGAACTTTCTGCCGTGACTGGAAGGTTAGAAAAATATCCCTTATCAAGAGCAACAGTGCATGCAAATAGAAATAAACAAGTCAGCCACAAACTATGATATGGATTTAAAAAAAAAAATCAGGGGTAGCATGTCTGAGCACACGGAAAGCTTGCCTCTCTTCCGAAAGGTGGAAGGAAGAGGGAGATGTGTGGCTCTAGGGCTGAGTAGATCACTGTAACAATCCTGCCTCATTGGCACCAGCTGAGAGACTTCTGTTGAAAAGGCTCCTTACTTCCCACTGCTCTCCTCTCATTCTGGTAGTACATGAAATTGCTTTAGCAAACCTGCTAACGGCGCTCTGCAATCCTCAGGATTCCACCTGTCAAGTAGCACAGAAGACACACATCCTGATTATGCATTATCCACTTTGAAAAAGTGTACAGAAATGGGAAGTTATTTACAGTTCTTAAACAACAGTCCCAGAAACTGTACTTAGTCATACAGTTTTGTACCCAGCCTAGGTCTGGCAAAGCAAGCAGATGTATTTATATTTCAGTCTCCAGATAAGGCAAAGTTCTCTTCCACTGGCAAAGGCTAAAGTTCAGAAAAAGCTGGAACAGGGGACTGGGTGTTTCACTTAGAAGTTTTCAACACATTTCCTGCTGCAAGTAATTAAATTTAATGAAGATGTTGATGTATCGTGTACTGGGAAACTCAGAATATCTTCTAGTTCTGACCCTGCATGTGTTTGTGATGTGTGTTAGTGTTATTGATAGATCCTGTTTGGTTTGCACAACAGTGCAAAGCATGACTATTGAGCTTCAAGGGCACATACAAAGTGTGTTGCTTTCTACATTTCAATAACTGGTTACCACTAGAAAGGAATGATCTTGTACAACAGCAGCATAACTGAGAAGACATTAGAAGCCACATCCAGATCTCTCTAGTTTGTCACTTGCACTTCACTGTTTTGACAATTTAATATTCTTAATCAGTAAAATTTAAAAACTACTATTTTGAATTACTGCACAGAGTCATGATACAAACAAATTTATGAGGCTCCAAATCTGCCAGCCATATGAATAAAGAGTAGTACTTTGCTCTACAAAGCAGTTAGGCCAAAGGGATTATTTTCACAAAATAAAGAGCTACTCAAAAAAGCTGTAGTACTAGCCAGGGCAATTTAGGACAAGTATTTTACATGCTCCCAAGCAGCTTTTGCTGAGGATGAAGTCATAACACGAAACCATTTATCAATCTATTGAGTCATTCTGATTTATGGGCTTTATGGCAATAGGTTGCACTCATACATTTCTCCAGTTTATAAGAGGAACGCAGTCCACCACCTCCACAGCCCTTGAATACAAGCAAACGTGTAACACCAGTGCTTACACATGCAGCATCTGTTGCCATGTGCATTCTCCTCAGCTGATGATCACTTTGCAGATAACACCTGTTGCTATTGTTCCTATTCCTGTTTTCTAGTGTTCAGTCACACAATTTCTGTGTCTTTGCCTTGATTCCAACTCTTCCTTATTGAATGAGATGTTAGTCTTTTAATGTTGCCTTGACAATGCAGATTGTGGGTTTCCATTGCCTTGCACTCCAGTCAATAGGAAGAGGAACTGACCCTGCAGAGTGCAACACTGGAAACCCTTATCTGTGACACATACTGCCCCATAGGATGACACTATCATCAATAAATCCATACAACCCTTCTGGGCAGAGATTAACATGAATATAAGTTCTGATTCTGACAAAGACTGTGAAAGAACACAGAAACAGATCTTGTTAGGGGATTCACCCAATCCTCCTAGCAGTTTGCAATATTTGTGTTTACACTGAATTTTTACTGTGTAAGGTCTCAAAAGTGTTAAGTCACATTTCAGTGTAAAGGGCAAATAAGTAATCAAGTCCAAGCAAACAAAAAGGCCAACCACACAAATGCAAATAAATAGTCAAACACCATCATTTCTTTCTTGCAAGAGGAAAAATACCTGTAAACTACCAGGACAGCAAAAGAACATTTTACCACAATGATAATCTTGTAATTTCAACAAGAGTTGGATACCACAAACAATTCAGTGCCTCTATGCTATGCAAAACAGAAAAGTTGCACTGGTGATCAACATTTGCCATTTTTTTTGTGGCTGTTGGTAAGAAAAACACCCGCAAAAGAAAACATCATCACCCCATCCCCCAAAAGAACCTGAGTACTTGACCTCTAGTTATATTAGGATACAAAGAAAACAGGTTCCTTACATATCAAAATATCGCCCAACATGCAAAGAGAGTCAGGATACAAAAAGCAGGATCTTCCAATGATGTCTCTGTAAGAAAGCCTTCTCTGCTGACTCACTGAGACTGACACCATCACCTTCTTAGACTACTTCCCTGAGAGAGGCATACAAGCACTGAAGTGGTTTTTATGCTTTCTAATGATGATATAGTTGCCAGAGATGGGCCTGCCTAAAACGTTCAGCACATATTCCACTTTAACTTGACCTCATGAAAAGTATATCACGCAACCAAAACATCTCCAGGATATAAAGTTGAACACTTCAGACATGCTTGCTGCTACCAACACAGAATTTAAAGAGATGAGTCACAGAAATTTAAATATATTCGCATCTTTTAATGAATGAATCAATCTAAAAGAACAAAATAAATGTTCTAAGAAAGGCCACTCGGGGAACAATTTCTGCAAGAAAAAAAAAAGCAACAGCAGAATTTCCACTGGGCTGTTGTCCCAGAACAGTTCAATTCAGACATGCACTCTGAGATTACAGTTCAGTACCCTTTTCCCTTTTCTCCATTTTTACAGGGCTCAACAATTGGCAACATGACTTCTGCTAGCTCCTCAAATCTCCACAAGTCATCCTGTTCTGTTTCCTATTCCAACCACAATATTCATCCACAGACAAGAACAGGCCCTTTCTGCAACCATTTCAATTATACTAGCCTGCTGCATACCTACCAACCTACAAAACAAGATCGTAGCAATATGAGGCAGCCTTTTTGTCTGCCTTTCAGCCCAGCCCTGATTCAATTTTGCATCCCCAGTAAATTAACTTGATCACAGCCCACACTGCAGTTATTTATACACACTAACACAGGAAAAATCCAAATATGCTACAACATGTGAGCCCCACTTAATATTGGCTCCAGCTGGACATAACAGTGTCTGTCACACAGACCTGCATTTCCTATTCTCAGGACCAGTCTTTTATCTAGTCCTACATATAACCTGCAACTTGCAGGCCTAGGCCACAGAGACATCGATTTACTCCCTTCTAAAAACCAAAACTAAGTGATGTCATAAGAGCAGACATCATTAACTTGATCTGCAGCCAACTTCCTAATGTAAAAAAATTACTTATAACAGGTTATTCCTTCCTCAAGCTATGCTGAAAATATTAAAATGATTATTATAACACCTGTACTCATCTGACTAGCTCCCCAGTGGGTGGCTTCTATAATTGTCAAAGTGACTTAACCATTAACCCTGTTTAAAGATGATCAAGCTAACTGGGACAAATTCTGCCTTGGTTTCAGGCTGCAATACAGATCTATGTAACAGAGCCAACCTCATGAAATGCTTTTGTATTTTTAGGAAGAGTTCCTAAAGGCTGTAAAATTATCTTCTACAGAGAACTGCACTTGAATTTTAACTTCACTAATCATGACTTTGAGCTCCTGGGATAAGCAAAAAAGGAGTAAATGAACCATCCTTCCAAAATTAAAATATTGTCCTTCTGTATCTCTCAACACACCATTGCTACCAAAAGATTGCTAACACACAGGAAAGACTAGGACAGCCACTGAAAATTATTCTCCGCTTCTTAGTAATGGAACATTTTTTTTAAAAAGTAGCAGAATACATCACAAGATGTACTCTGCTTGTTGGATTAGTTTAAGCTAGCATTAGCAAAAATAAAAGCTCAGTTAGTAAGCCTTCATTGCACTGTTCCAGACAACCCTTTGACAAAATGTAGTCTGAGAGCCACTGGTCAAAATCTTTTTTATAAGAGATTCTGTTTCTGACCCCAGAAGTGACTTGCTGAACCACAAAAATATTACTCACGTCTCTCTTTTTCTTCAATAAGGTATTTCTAGGCTGATTACTTTTTTATTTAAATTCTTTTCTGCCATTTTCTGAACTTATTTCTTATCTTTCACTCTTTCTCATGTCACACTTTTTTCTGGTGAGAAAGGAAAGAAGGGAAGACAGAAGACCAAAAATGCTGCAAAATGATTACTGATGATATTTACCTCCCATCCTTAGTTCTCCAGTAACCCAAGAAAAACAGCAACAACAAAACACCCTAAGAACCTCTCAAAATTCTGGAAAAAAGCTATTTTTTTCCCTCTTCTTAACACCCCCTCCATCCATCCTAGTTCCTTGAATATCTGCAGGTCTGAAACTTTTATTTATAGTCACCTACATTCTCTTCCCATATCAATGCAACTCATCCAGGAATTAAGATATTTCTCCCAAAGACCAACTATTTTCTTAATTGGCAGGAAGTGATACCCAAAACATGCCTCATAAGCTAGCACTTAAAAAGCCTTAACAGTTGCTGTGATACCACACAACACCTCTTCTACGAGTCTGCATTTTCTCTGTTAACAGTGTTCCTTCCTCTGCTGTTTCCAAACATCTTCTGCATACTCCTCCAGCAAAGGGGATTAACAGCTTTCAAAGAAAGCATGGAAAGAAAACAGTTCTCAGATTCTCCTTCCTGCAGACGCAGCTTAATATCTGAAGGTAATTTTGGTGTCCTCTGTAGCAAGGACAAGAATAATAATTAGCTTTACGATCATTATAAATTCACATTTTAAGCTTAATCCTGTGGTTTCACTGAAGTGCTCTACCAGTAAGATAAAGGAGTGTTTTTCAGGAGCATGAATGGAATTAGATGATCCCTTTCTCACTTGCTGTCAATAGAAGCTCTACCTTTGAAAATTTTCTACAATTTAAATCTTTGCTACGAAGTAAAGCCAGCATTGACGTACTCCAAAGTCAACTGGTGACAGGACAAATTAATGTAGTATGAACCGGTAAGGATCTAAAGCAGATCACTTCCTACAACACCACGTTTACTCTTGTTTTTGATGAAACTTCTGGTTTTTCTTAATGATCAAATGAAGCTGCATTTTGGGCAAGCTTCCTGCTGTCATTTTTTTTGTAAGAAAAAAATTAAGTGGCACCTTAGACAATTAAATTCTTGCTCTGAGGCACCTCTTACCATTAGAGTCCTCCACTTCTTCAGCAGGAGAGTGGTTCTTGGAGGTGTGGTGGGCGTGTGAGGCTGCAAGGTTGACAATGCGGGGTCTTGGTAGTGTCAGTGCTTTCCCATGCACTTTCAAGGAGTGCTCTTTCAGCTGGCTGATTGTCATGGTGGAAAATGAGCAGGAGGAACATTTGTAGGCATGTTCACCTGGGTGAGCGAAATACAGGCAAGTCATCAGCTCACAAAAGAAACAAAATGGGGCCCCCATACTTCTCTTACTGAACTCAGCAGTAAAATTCCCATGGACTCTTCAGCGAAAGACTGATCCAAAGAGAACAAGCTATGTGTGTCTCAATGTTGGAGCAGTCTGGAGTCTGCGGGTACAGACACCTGCTTTGGACCAAAGTATCGCTTTCTGACAATTGCAGATCCTTGTAAAGAGACCGATGCCAAAAACCAGAGACCAGACTCTTAGCATGCCTGTGTTGCATGGTATGAGAAGAAAACAGACTCTGAGATGAAAATGGAGTCACTTAACTATAGCACTGCCAAATTTCTTTGGGAGTACAGCAACTAGAGAGGATGAAGTCATCTGTTTCTGCATGCAGCACATCCAGCATCATTATTAATGCAGAAAGGACACTACAAAATGCTAACAGAGCTCCTTCCAGAAAAAAAAAGGGGGGGGACATGACACATTTACACTTGGAGAAGGTCACATTTTCCTTAAGAAAAGCCTTCTGTTAGGCAGGAGTAATCTTCGTAGAACTGGTAACCAAGTCAAGGTTGGTTTACTACAAGAAGTGAACATGGCGATACCAAGAACAGTGCATATCTGTAAGGCTATGTGAAAGTGTGTTATGAAAAAGCACTAAAAGAAGTGAAAGAACAGAAGTAATGAACAGTAGTGAATTTAATTTTGAATACATTCCAAGCTATAGAGAGAGCAAACAAGGGGAAACAAATCCTGAGACAAGATTTGTTTTGCATTAAGCATGGAGGCAACTGGAACACGAAGTGAAACTGTCCCAACACAAACAATGTGATACTATACAGGTGCCAAGTTATTGTTTTGAAAGTGCCACTTCCATGTACAAGAGTAACACTGGCCACATGTGAGTTGTACATTAAGTGCCAAAACCAATATAGGAGTGAAATATTCATGAACAGTAACAGAAGGACAAGAGTTCTGGTAATGAACGAAGCAGAACATGTTTTCCATCTCTCAACAAATTTAGCAAACAAGGTTCTCAAACAGCTTTGTTTCCAACACCAGAAATAAGTGAACCAAAAGAGAATGTGGAAACACACATATTGCAGCAAGTCAGAGTAAGCATACCTGAAAAGATTAGCAACCATCCTACATAAACATAACTCCCACCCCTCTCTTCCAGAAAAAACTATGCTAATCATGAGGACAAAATACAAACTCTTAAAAAGCCTCTTTTGGTACATCTGAAAAAGAAGAGAACACTTAAGAGTCTGAACTGGTGAAGTAAGAAATTGTCCCACGTTTTTTCAAATGGCATTCTTCACCTGCATATTGTATCAGTTATATATTACCTTTTTGCAAATAGAAGGAAAACATTTTTTGTATAGCAAGTACAACAAGTTGCTCAATGGAACAGGATAATACGAGGACAAAAGAAACTCCAAGGTGTAAGATACCAGTGAGGTACAGATATAGACCTTCATGGTTTGTCGGTATAAGAGATTCCTGGATGACACCAGGCACCAACCGTTAACTTAAAAGCACCACAAGACATTAAAGCAAATATAGAATGATTACATATTAAGCAGTCTAGACACACCTAATAAATATATCCACTATTCAGCCATAACAGTTCAGGTGGACATCAGGATGAAAGGATGTGTTTGATTGCAGAGGAAAGGCTACAGTTTGGCTTAATAGAAGCCTTCTGCATTTCTTTGACTGCTAGTTTTGCATTTCATAAAATGATTATATTAATACCCATACAAATAAATAAATCTAAACATTTCTGTAGTGAGTCTCAACACCCACTATGTAGTCAGAGCATTAGTTCCACATTACAAAGAAACTGAGCAGGGCCAATATCCTATCTTACAATCATCCATTTGTGCATGAAGCGCATCTGGTGTCATGACTAATGAAGCAAGGACACTAGAAAATGCTAACAAGGCCCCTCAAAAATATAAGCAAAAAAAAAAAAGAACAGGTGAAAAAGTTCAGATGAAAACAACAGACAACCCATTTACAGATACGGTAAACTGTTCTGCTCCAGGCCAAAGGAGATGGCACATACTGGATGAAAAACAAATGCCAGAAACACTGACTGGTACCAGCTGTTAGGCAAGCATTTTATAGTTCACTGAATTTTGACCCACCCCACCCCCAGAAAATGAGGGACAGAGGCAGACTGAGGAAAAGACTTCAGGATTCAGGATTTTACTGAATTTTAAAGATCTCCAGGAGACTTCAGAAAAATTCAGGTACACTGAAGTTTCCACTTCTAAATAAACTCATAATGACATGACTGACAAGAGGAAAAAAAAGGGTCACAAAAGAGAAGTTCAGAGAACCACTGTGTTATTGAAAAACTTGGGAGTCTGAGAAAAAGTTTTCGTAACATGTTTATTCAGTAGTATTTATTTCTGAAGGACTGACTCAAAACACAACAAAGCAAAGCTCTGACTGAAAAACATACAAGCAATTGTGCTGTGAATATTTGTTTGGTAGAAATGGACTGAGGCAGAAACAGATCGTAAGCCTTTGGAAACCCTATTACACAAGTCATTGTGCAAGCATTATCTAGGCAACCATGAAGCTGTGTTCTTGTATGATGCAAAACATGGTCCTTCAAGGAGGCCCACTAATCAAGTTCAAGAGCATGAATTCATAATAAATAAATCAATGACTTAGATGAAGAGGACTGTGAAGTAAGTATTAGTTGCATGCTAACTTTGGCTCTAAAAATCTGGCAGGTTCAAGCAAGGTAACACAAAGTAGCTGCACTGTACAATAGCATAAAGAAAACATCACTTTATGGTTGGCAAAGATAAAGAACCATGTCACCTCCATACAGGTTATGGGACTCTGTAAACTGGAACTGCTGCATAGAGTTGGATTTCCTAGAAGGGACATAACGCCGTGGTCCCATACAAAAGGAGGCTGGCAAAGTTAAGCTAATCCACAACACCCATCCAAGTACAGAAAAGGGTCCTGGCACAAGCTCTGCGAAATCCGAAATCAATACAGGAAATGAAGTACAAGTGACCATCAATCCCTCCTACATTTTTGTAGATGAAAAGTGCCTTTGGATCAATGTTGACAAATAACTTTTTTTTAATCAGCAGACAGCTATAAATTCCTCCTGCCTTTTCTCCCCATTTTCCCATCTTCCTCCTCCACCCCAACCTGAGTATACGGCATAGTGTAAACAAATAATAAAGAAAGGAACATACTTCTAGCCCTTTTGTTATCTGTTCCAGGAGTTTCTATGTGCAAGTTTTAACAACTGGGCCAATCTGCAGTTTTTTAGATCGGTCAATATTCTGTTATTTGCATTAGAGTGCATGTTTGGACTGTGGTTTGAGGGTTGTTTTTTTGTCCTTTTAACCATAAAGATACAACTGTAGCCAAGAGAGCCAGTGGTTTTTTACTCCAGTCTTCTGATAACCTTTCTATGCATGATGCATGACGGTGCCAAGCCTAGGGCCAAGGAATAAACATGAGGAAATTCTGAGTCTTGCACTTTTTAATAATCAAAGGTGTAACACTTTGAGGTGACCTATCCTGTATGACACATCACCTTCCCAATTCCTGTTCATCAGAAGCATGTCTGCTTGCTTGCTTGTATGGATTCCATACTGCAATACAGAGATTTGAAGACAAATTTCCATGCATGATAATGGAATTGTGCCGTTCTCAGTCTGCTGCATGCAGACCTGACTCCCAAAGTTTGTAGTGTTTGGTTTTAACATGAAAGCCAGTGTAAGACTCTACCAAAACCAAGGTGCAACCCGCAATCCTTTTCCCAGAGTCACCTACAGTACAAACATAAATACAAACATAGCAGAGCAAAGCTTACTACAAATCTGTTAAGACACCAATGGTATAAATGGACTGATTAAATTCTCTTGGAAACAAGCAGAAATAATAAGAAAAAAAAATCATTCATATAGAAGAAAATAGAAGAAAAGGAACAAGTTATTGAAGTACTCATCACTGTTTTAAAGTCTTGTCCTTCCAAAAACATTATCCAACAGGTTCACAGGCTGGCCAATCCTGACTTGCCTTTGAAAATCTTACCCAAATTTGGTGACAAAACACGTGATTCAAACCAGCATCTCTGATCAGCAACAAGAACACATGGGCCATTTCAGCAGCTGCACTGCAAAACTGAGAGAGAAAACTTACCAGCATGAGCCTTGAGTATATGGGTTTTCAGGCGGCTATTGTAAGAGGACTTGAATGGGCAGAGTTTGCAACGGAACGGCTTATGGTGTCCATGATGGGTCTGCATATGACGATCCAGACTTGAAAAGAGAAAGACAGAAAAAGGAAGCACAAAAGAGTATAGATCATTTCAACTATCCTTTCAGATGCAAAGCAAAATACTTAACAGCAATAATAAATTAAATAAGATGCAGACCAGGCTCAACTATCCTTTCTCATACTCTCTCTTAAAATTCAATAGGTCTGCTTACAGAATAAAGTAGAACCTAATCTGAGGAAAAGGAGCAGAGCTGACATCAATTCTGTTATGCAGAAAGCAAGCCACTTAAATAAACTTACAGGGCAAAATCACTATAAATTAAATTATACCCGATCCAGAGTTAAAGGACCAGCTCAAGAAACAAGAAACAAGACAAGAACAGTAAAATTATCACTACAGAATTTTTCTCCTGGCAAACATTTTTGTGAAAATACCCCCCCTTTTGTCCTGTTGATGAAGGGGATGGGGAGGGGGGAAGTATTTTTGACCAGCTTTACTGAGGAAGCCTTCTTTTGGTTACAGCAGCAAAAGCAGATTAGAGATCCTGCTCTGGGGAGGGTGCCAGGAGGCTGCAGTTGATGAGTTCCAGGATTAAAAAGCAGCAGGGTTTCAGAAGTAACAGTGTGGGAGATTCTGCATGAAGCTCAACAAGAGAAGAACGGGTGGCAAAGACCAGCCTCTGCTTTCTTCAGGGAAACTGGAAGTTACCGACAGCCTGAATACTGAGGGGTGAATAGAACCTGCTCTCTCTCCAGAGTTTCTCGTAACAGCTCAGTACAGTTTGGAAGGGAAAAAAGGATATTTTCCACATTTTCTAACAGAAGACCAAATTCATTCTATCTGAGTGAGTCCTGCAGAGCTCTGCAGTTCCTACACTGTGGCTGACAGCCATGAATTCACAGTCTCCAGGTGGCAGGCAGGTAGCTTCAGCTCCGGTTGTAAACATTTCCAGTACAGCATCTTCTGTAGACACATTCATGCCCTGTGATCTACTCTTAGTTTGAGTCGTCTTATGCATGGTAATGCAACAACAATGGGGCAGATACAGCACACAGGAGGAGTGGTGATTTACCAAAACTGCCCCACACCTGCCATCTTAATTCTAGATGTATTTCAGGCTTATTTGCTGTTTTTTTCCTAAATTGTCGTGTTCTTTTTTTTACTGAATATCAACACATAGATCAAGTGGCGGTTGTTCCATCCCTCTCACGCTACACAAGATTGTTATGGGATCTTTAGTCCCACACTGACAAGAGCTTGAACCAGAAAATCCCTGTTTATGAGAGCTAACACTGACATCTGTGCATTCAAAAATCTGATGACAGCAAAAAAATAGAAAATGAACTTATTTCTCCTCTCAGGGCCACTTCATACAAATACAATCTAATAGAAATCCAGGATGGAGTTTGTGGCAAGATAAAATGTACAGCTTTTCCAGAGAAAAGGAAAAAAGTATCCTAAATGAATAAGACATTGAACACTTGCAGTGAATACTTTATAGACAAAATTTGTTTTAAATAGCTGACACGGAAGGGGCTTACTTAACAATTAAAGCAAACTGCCGAAGATGTACAAAATACATATCAAGCTATTTTAAATATATACCTTAAGGTATTCTACACAGTAATAATTAAAACTATATTCACAACCACATACTTTGCCAGCAAAATTCTTCCAAAGGGAGGTTTTTAAGTTTTGGTCAGATTTGGGAGAACAGTGGGCTGTTTAAAATTTTGGTTTGTTTCTTTCTTTCACAGACTTTATCTCCCAAGAGAGTAACTGCATCAGAAATGAAAATAAAAGATGAAGCAAACAACTTCAACAACAGCAACAACACCTATTATCAACTTAGGTAATACCTGTAGAGTTCTTCCCTGCCATCCACCAGTTTTCTGACTTACCCGTCCTTCTACTTGTAGGACATGACTCTATTCACTTCCTAGGTAGGAAACAGAGTGACCAGAGACCAAACTCAACACAAGTCTGATTTTGGAAGCAAACCGGTTTACTAGGCGTTGTGTAAGCTATGTGAGGTAGGGGCGTCCCCCACTGTCAGCCCTGGCAGAGCAGGGTGGGATACACCCAGTAGTACCCATCCTTCCCCCAGTCCCTTTCTCACTGTTGGTTACTCAATCTCATGGACCTTTCCAACACGGCAGATCAAACTGTGGCATCAATTTGCAATACTGTGCCACTAGCAGAAATCTTGCTTTTTAACATAAAGACTTTAAAAATGCTTTTTATCATGCTTTCTCTCCCACATGCATTTGATTGCAAAACAGTGACATCATCAAATTTAAGAGCACTACTGACAGTGCTATGAATGCCTACATCAAATGAGCACCTGGATCTCTATTCTTCTGTTAAAATGGTAAATAAGCAGCTCTCCCCAGAAATTAGAGAAAACATGTACCTGTGAGTCAGTTCAAGATGCCAGTGGAAAATATCCCACAAACCCCTTTTTTGGGGGGCATGCCATATACATATGATTATGACTACAATTTTTTTAAAAACTATCCAGCTTAAGGCAAAGTCAACCTTAGGGAAACAAATCATAAGAAATGTGACTATTAATGATGACTATGTATTTTTCACATGCTACATCAGACAAGGAAACAGGCTGAGGGAGTCACTAGTATACCACACTGGTGTGAACTTCAAGTATTTGTAGACTGAAGTTGCATATCATAATTAAGAAAAGAAACAAATCTAATTTTAAGGTAAGTTTATGACAGTTACTTAACATTAGAAACAAAAACTCAATCATCAAAGAGTTGTAGTAATTATAAACAAGGTAGCTATTTGCAGCAGAAGTTCCTTATAGATGGAAGATTAACAGGGAAAATACTTTTCTCTCCTCTTCTTGGCTTAATAAGTCTCATGCATTTGACAAGGTTGCATAAGTGGTGGGTTTCACTGTTCACCTACTGAAAGAAGTCTTATTCTTTTGCTTGCATGCTTTTCCCCTACAGGCGAAAAAAGGGCTTAAATAAATTCAAGAAGATATAAAGATGAGACCTTTTATAAATAGCCACTCATAATGGCCAAAGATCTTGCAGCATGGAAAATACCTAAACGCTGAGAAAAGTGTTGCTCAAGATCAAGTTGAGTGCACTCTTCTTCAATGTCAACCTACAAAGCAGTAGTGCTAGTTTGTGCTTCTTTTGAAAACAAAAATAAAAGCCACAACTTACTTGTGCCTGAAAGCAGAGACAAAGGAGCAATACTGGCAGCTGTACTTGTCTTCCCGGGTAAACATGGCCAGTGCCAAGTGACTCCTCTCGTGAGATCGCAGACCCTGCATAGACATCAAAACCCGGTCACACTGGCTGCAGTGGTAGCCCCCAGGCCTGGTTTCATCTTCCAAGGATGCTCCAGATTCAGCTTCTGTAAATTCCACAATGCCAGGGTCTTTGGCTCCCTCACAACCCTCCATCAAAGTTGTATTTGAAGAATCTTCAGCTTCCTGCTAAAAAACACATACCCCCCCAAAGCCATCAATTCTCTCTCCCTTCTGCCTCTCAGTCTTTCCCATGTGTTCATTATAATGCCTACGTTTCCCACTGCATGATTTTTCTAAATATATCCCTACACAAACTCCACATCAATGGCTTTCTGAAAAAAGAGCCTACTCTTGGGAGGGAAAAACGTAATTATATCTATTATATACCTACATGCACATGTAAAAAAAGAATCACTCCTTGATCAAATTTGTGTCAGATAATGCAAAAAGACATGAAACCGAATCAACTACCTTTCAATATTCTTGATATGGATCTTCTGAACTTGATCAGATAAACATTAGTAAGGTATAGAGCAAGTTCATCTTAGTTTACTTTGCTCTAGCTTCCAGTGTCTACTCTGCAGACCAAATCAGTAGTCTAGCCTGCAGTAGACTTGTCCATCACTGTCAAACTTACAAGCAAGAAGCCGGTACTCTAAGACCCTAGAATCCTCTCTAAAAATAAAAAGCAAACAGAAAAAGTCTTTTTTTAATTCCCTTTCCTAACTTTCCTTTCCTTTCCCTCTTCTAGCCAGAGCATGCATTTTTGCAGCAACTTTAATAACCTATAAAAGTATTTCTATTCCATTCTTTTGGCCATAGATTTCTGCTTTTGTTCTCTGCTGCAAAATTTCTATTTTCTCAAAAGAAAGCATTGACCCTACATAAACTTCACTTGAGAAGCAGGGAGAAGAGGAAATGGTCTGTTAGGAGGGAAGCATCTGAATCTGTCACTAATACTAAGTAAGGTAAAGAAGGTCAGTGGTACGGCAATGAAAGCTCTCTCAGGTAGCATGAGTTAAACTAGGAAGGACTTGGCTTCCTCACAACAAGCAGATTAACTTCACGAAAGAAGCACCCTTAGTCAGGCACCGAGTCCTACAGCAGGAGTCTTTGCCGAGAGCTCACTGAAGCATGTGGAGGAATACGCAGCTAGTTCCCACAGCCTTGTTGGACTTTCACTGCCCCTGCCGATATCCTGGAAATCAGGCTGTGGAGCATGGCCTATCCTTGGTGATGTCCTAGAAAGCATTCCCTTTCACAGGGAGAAAGGAACAACACATTTACACGTAATCACCTGAATGGGACCATTGGCTCAGCTGGCCACTGAATGTTTTGTTTGGAGCCAGTGTGCAAATTTCACGTGGAAAGGTGTACCACAAGCCACTTCACACATCTGCATGTGCATGTTTCTTAAAAAAACAAAAATTAAAAGAAAAAAGAAAAAAAGAAAACAAGCAGCTCTTTTAGGGCTTAACTAAGCAGAAAAGTAGCCCAGAATAGCTGAGAGAAAGCCTCCTGCTCATAAAACAAGTCTTTCGGTCATCAACGACATCAACTCCTTTGTGGCTGAGAAGAAATGAGAGTTAAATAGTCTTCATGACCCTGGATCAAGAGTGGAAAAAAGTTAAAACATCTTAAAATAAACCAAATGTACTTCAGAAGCTTAGCGTTAGATTAAAACATCATGCTGAACTGGAATACCCAGTTCAAAACCCATTCAACTTCACAAGAGCCCTCCACAGGTTTTCAACAAGTTCTTTATTTTAAACAATGCAAGAAGTTGCAGTCACCTTCAGCCACCTTTTTAAAATTCTTACCTTTACTGTAGCTGACACCGAAGAGACATTCCCATACTGGACATGCTTGCGGAGGTGATTACAGATGGCTCGAAGTGTTGGATGGACTTCCACGCAAAATTTGCATTTGTAGCCAACCACCTTCCTCTCCTTAAGTTTTGAAACATCTTCCAAGTGTCCAAAAGCCTGTTTGAGTACACAAGCATAAATCACTGAAGTATGCTTTCTTATCTCATTTTTAGGAACACAGACCAGATTTTACACCTGAAGGGAAATCATGCTTGATGTACACACATCCTGTTTTGCAGAACTGCAAGGTCAATTTTTGTTGACATCTATTAATGCCTCCAGAATAACTGGACAAGACATCTGTGCAGGAGAAACCTCCAGTTTCTGCAGAACAGTGGTCCTCTAGAAGACCATTTAGTTTGGCCTGAAACTGTGCTCTTTCATTACACCAAAACTTCCCCAATAGCCAAGTAGAGTTTTTCCACAGCAAGTACATTTCAAACTGAAGCAGAAGGACAGGGGTAAGCAGGCAAGAAAAGGAGCACAATTTCATCTTCTGGTTATGAAGCACTTGCCCAAGGCTTCAGTCACCAGATAGATTCATGTCATGTTAGTATCGAGTGCTTAATCAGAAAAAGTACTGAGAGAGAGAGAGAGAAGGCTGAGAAGGAAAGTGATTTGTTATTCACAGGTACATTGATGAGGGGGACATTTTGTAAAGAATCCGCAACAAAGTACATGGCAGTCTCACCACAAAAGAACAAGTAACTGTCAGATACAGATGGCCTTCCAGAAGGGTGGGAGGAAGGAAAGAAGATAAAGAAAATACTGAAGGAAGCAGTAGGAAGAAGCAGGGCTTCCTACAAAACCTAGGGAGGGGCAGAGGATGGATGAGGAAATTAACACAGAATGTGTAATTGACTTATGGAGCTCACTGGCACTCTGACTCATTCATTAGCCTGTAGTCATTTGGCTGTCAAAGAGAACATGCAAGTGGACATTACCAACAGGCGGTCTCCTGGGGTGCAGAAAGAAGGGTAGTGTTTTTGCTTCTCTCCCCTGGCAGGGAGCGGGGAGCAGGGAAAGCAACCAAACACACAAATCCTTACCCTCTCTTGTTTGAAATCTGCAAAAGCACCATCTGCATATTTCTGCTTGCTCAAAAGCTGCTTCCTCCTCTCTTGACGTTTGGCACGCTTCTGGAATTCCTCGTTGTGACCATTCAAGTGTGCGGTCAGCTCTGCTGTGCTATGCAATTTCGTATCACAGTGCTTGCACTGGTAGACAGGGTTCTGAGAGCGGGTGCCGCTTCCCAGTATGGTAAAGTCCCTCTTCAAATCCTTGCTGTGGTGGTCGGTGTAATGCATGCACAGCAGCTCTGCTGTGCTGAAGGACAGCTTGAAACATTTAATGCACCTGAAGGGAAGCCACTCAATTTCCTGAGCCTCAGCCTCCACCTCAGGCTTTTCAAAGTCATTCCCCTCCTCGGTGGGAGTTGGCTTTTCATGCTCATCCGCATATACGGCAGTGAAGTAACCCCCCAGCTTGCTTGCATGCTGCTTCTTAGGGAAAACACCAGGGTGACGCTTCATGTAGTGAGACACAATACCCTTTTTGCTGAAGGACTGGAAGGAACAAAGTGAGCATTTCTTCTTCTCTACAGCTCTCCTCAGCTCCTCACTTAACTGAGGAGTGTCATCCTTGGGAGGAGATGGAATGATCACTTTATTGGGTTTGTCGCTTACTGTCCTGGAGGCTGCTAAGCAGTGAGTGTAGTAAGCATCAATATCATGTCTTTTCTGGTAGTGTGCTGCAAGCCCTTTGCGGATAGGGTTGGTGTATGAACACAAAGCACATTTGAAGAGGTTGTTCTTGCCCTCTGGCTGTGCCCGGACGTTGTTATGTTTGATGCGGTAGTGTCTAGCTATCCCCTTCCGAGTAGAACAAAAGTATTTGCAGAGCTGACACCGGAAAACTGTGTGAGACACTAAATGAGAACTGGAGAAATGAGGTGCTGGCAGAGAGACTTCTCCAACATCCTCAGCAGCAATTTCTGGGGAGGCCTTGATTTCAGTCACCATGTCTGGCTCCACTGAGGCAGACACCTTTGGTGGTGACTGGGCAAAAACATCAAATTCAGGTTGATTGTGGTATTTCTCATAGTGAATTTTCAGCTTCTCAAGTGTTCCATGGGTGTAAGGGCAGAGTTTGCACCGATAAGCACCATAGCCTTGCTTGAAAATCCTACTTGTCTCTTCCACGTCATTCTGAGCAATATCATTTGACTGCTCCACATCATGCACAAAGTCTTCAGCAGTGACCTTTATTGATGGGTGCCGTTTCTGGTAGTGTGTGAGAACGCCATGAATACGTGTATTAATGTATGGGCAATGTCTACACTTATATACAGCCCCTGGGTTAATGTCTATATCCTGAGCAAAGTCCGCAGCTTTCACTTTCATGCCAGGATGCTTTTTGCCATAATGTGTCAGAAGACCATGCAAGTTGTTGTACTCAGATTGGCAAACCGTACACTGATATGGAGTGGAGGAGATGGCAGGGTTTGCAGAAGCCAGCTGGACAGTTTTTTCCTGGGCAAGGCTGGGATCCTCTGCACACTCTGCACCCTGATCCATCTGTGATGTTATCTGGTCTTCAGAATCCATCCTGGCCCCAGCTTCATCAGGCTGCGGGATGGATTTCTCAGCAGCATCTTTCTCCTTAATGATATCTAACAACACAGATTCATCTCCGTTCATGGCCCATGGGTGAAATGCTTGGTAGTGATTAGTAATATCCCAAATGGAAGATGCTTCAAAAATGCAGTCTCTGCATTTATAGGTCTTCATTTCTGTTGGCATCACTAGGGCAGGAGGGGAAGGATCGGGACCTGCCCAGAGTTTAGTTGCCATATATGTATAGTCAACATAATGCTCGGGATGTCTCCTTTGGTAATGCACAAGCAAACCACTTGGCTCTGTGTGTGAATAAATGCACCATTCACAGTGATAACCAGCTTCTATCAAGCCATCCAGAAATGCCCATCTCAGAATGGATGTGACTGTGGCCTTCAGATTCGGGTGGTCTTTCTTAATATGCTTCCTCAGTGCATAGAAGTAAGGTGATGTGTAGCTACACTGCCTGCATTTAAGGGCTCTCAGCTTTGACTTGTCCCGTTCAGTGCTGGAGGTGTGAGCAGGCACACTAACAGTCGATTTCTTCTGGCTGCGATCGCAAAGGCTTCTAATGGTGGCTGTATGCTGCCTAATCACATCTGCGTTAGCTTTGAAGTCACGATGCTTCTTTTGATAATGAATGAGCACGCCTTTCACGGTCCGATTTCCATAATCACAGTGTTGGCAGAAGAACATTTCATTCTCAGGAGGATTCACAGAGGTGTCAGATCCACCCCGGCTCAACTGCTGCATTGACACTGGTGGCCTCTGAATACCAGGTGGCAACTCACCAGTCCTCATCATCGCTGCGGTGGGGGGTGCCTGTCTGATATATTTGGCAGTGACCTTTATCTCTGGGTGCCTTTTCTGGTAGTGGACAAGCACTCCCACAACTGAGCGGTTGCTGTATGAACAGTGTTTGCAATAGTAGAGTTCGGTAGCGAGGTCTGGGGGTGGTGGTGGGGGAGGTGGAGGTTGAGAAGCCAAGTTGGACAACTTTGGGGAGACAGGCGTCCCCAACTCAAAAGACATCTGAGCCAGGGCAGAGCCCCTGTCAACAGAGACTACACGCATGGTCTTCTGAATTCTGAAATAAGATGCTTTTTCTTCAGGGTGCTTTTTCTGGTAATGCACCAGAACTGAATGCATGTTAGGGCTTGCAAATGAACACACATCACAGTCATAAACAACCACAGTATTGACTGAGGGTTCCTTCTGATTTTCACATTCAGGACTAAAACTCTTGGCGGCACTTTTGTTGAAACCAGCTGGCACACCAGCCCCGCGAGCCACAGGGGTGGAGGTTGCCATAGTTTTAGGAGCAGAATTCAAGATCTCTCTCAGTGTCTGAGACTCTGTGTTCAGCCCTTCTTGCTGCTCAACAACATAGCTCGAAAATATCATTGCATTGTTAATTTTCACTGTGGGATGCATTCTTTGGTAATGTGGCATCAGGCTTCTAACATTCGGGCTTGTATAAGAGCAGAAGCGACAGCGGTAGATCAGATCAGAATGATCAAAGTTCAGTACATTCATAGCTTCAGGGTGATGCTCTCCATAATGCTGCTGCAGGTCTTCAAAGTTTGTGTAGTCAATGTAGCACTCAAGACACCGGTATACTGCGCTGTGATCATTGGGATCCAGGATATACCTAAAACTGAATTTAATATAGGGATGCATTCTCTGGTAGTGGGTGCTAACACTCCTGGCAGATTTGTTGCTGAAATCACAGTGTTTACAATAGTAAAGCCTGCCAGAGTCATTAAACTCTGAATTCTCGTTGTTCTGATCAGTACTATACATGTTTGACTGGCTCCCCAGAACAGAGGCATTAGGGCTCTGATGGTCCTTCATGCTGACAGAAGAGTAAAAGTCTTCCTCATCTTCAGATAAAGTGAGCTCAATCTCTGCTCCATTGGTGGAATTGTAGTCATGCTGCATACTTCTAAAGTTTGTCTCCTTCTGGGAATCATTAGCCTCTCTGCCCCACATTTGCTGGGGTGCGTAAGAACTGGAAACCTCTATCATTGGTTCTGTTTGCTCTTCTTCTCTGTCTAACTCCACTTCTATCTCCACCTCATTGTCCTCCTCCTCTTCCTCATCATCCTCTACATTAATCACAGCATCTTCTTGCTGTTTGTTTTGGTTGATTTTGCTCTGCAGATTGCTCGCTATTTCATCAATTCTAGTTCTCTTTTTCACTGGAGACAGATCTAAAGGGAAGTCATTTGTCACCTTCCGAGGGGCCTTCGCAACAAAGTTATTTTTAGATGAGAGCCCAAGGATGGAGGTCTGGCTCTTCTTCACTGTGCTGGCAGTGGGGTGAGCATCTGCCTCACTCTCTTGTGGTGTGTTTGATTGCAGTCCATCATATTTTGGCAAGTTGTCACAGAATGAATGCTTGTGCTGCTGATGAACTCTGAGGCCCTTCAAAGTTGTGGTGGAATAGTTGCACATTGTGCACTTGTAAGGATGCTGTGAGTGGGGCTGGGGTGACTGCTGTTGTTGCTGTTGCTGCTGTGACTGCACAGATTCCATCATCCCAGCTGACTTCCTGCCATTTATATTTCCACTCTCGTAAGACACTGTGCTGTCATTCAAAGAAGAGGCGATGCTTTCAGTCTGAGAGTTTATAGTGTCCCAGTCTGATGTTGTTCCTGTGTGACATTGCTTGTGGGCACCAAGCTTTAACGAACTCTTGCAGGTGAAAGGGCATTCATCACACTTGTATACAGCTGTCTTCCCAGACAGGTGGATGTTCTCAATGTGACGGGAAATGCTTCGGCGGTGCATCGTCAGGAAAGGGCAAAAAGGACACTGGAACCTGTTCATATACCTTCTAAATGGAATCCCCTTTGTTTCCAATAGTTTGTTGCCATCAGATCCAATCAGCTGCTCTGCAGACATTCCTGAGGTCTGGTGATCCATGGAGTTCAAGCCATTCTCGCTGTCCATTTCATTTAGCTCTTCATCTGAGCTGGAGTCATTTAGCATACTGCTTGTTTCCAGGTCAGCAGAAGAATTAGTCATATCAGCAATTCCATAGCGGGATCTGTCAGTCAAATTAACCATGCCCGAGTTGTGAGGTGACTTAGGCTTCATTTGAGGGTAAGATACAGAAGAAAACTTGGAAGATGTAGAAGAGTTGGGTCTGATAAGGGAATTGCCCATAGAGCCCCTGAAGTTTGAGACATTAGCATTCAACATCTCACGTCCTGTTGTATTCATGGAGATATAATTAGAGTTTGGAGAGGCATTCTGGGCACTCTTACTCTGTACATCAGATGCACTGGTTCCGTCTTGTTGCTGCCTCAGGCTTGACAGTATTTTTACCATGCTGCGGTGCTTCTTCATCATGTGGTCACACCAGCGCTCCCTTCGAGGTGTCTGGTAGCTGCACCATTCACAGCAAAAGTTTCCCCTAGACTTTGTCAGGGGCTTGACCATGGATTCCAAAATGCTCCGCTCCACCACCTCTGCAGGCAGCTCCTTGCAGGGTTCCTGCACTGGCACAGAAGCAGACGTTGATTCAGACATAGCAGCAGCAGCCATAGGAGGAGCTGAACTCTCCTTCAGGTTGTTTTTGTGATACATTTTCTGGTGCTTAATAATCCTCGCACGCCTGGGTGACTTATAGGTGCAGAACTGGCAACTGAAAACTTTGCCAAACCCTTCATACATCATGATGTTGTAATTTAGGGAACTAGCAGCCGGTGGCCCCACTGAGCTCCCCCCAGCCTGTGCTCCATGAACCTTGCGTGTGTGCTCTATGAGGAGGTTTTTGGAACGGAAGTAACGCACACAGAATTTGCACTGGAAGAACTTGCTGGTTGGTTTAGGATTTGGAGCCATGTGCTGACCATAGAAAGTCTGGCTCTGGCTATAGTAACTTCCAGTCCCCATCTGACTTGTTGCATTTTGCCCTAAAATGAGAATTAAGGTATATATGTAAATAAATAAAATCAAATAAAGAGCCTTTTTCTCCACCCACCCTCTACGTATAAGAATGCAACCACATCCTGAACAGATAATAATCACACCAGGATTCCCTCACTTACGTATGGTGAGATCTACATACTTGGCAATGGTCAGAAAAATGACCATTATGCATAGTGTCTACATGTATATGACAGTGGTGTACAGTTTGGGACAGATAATTTCCAAAATAATCTTCTTGGGGAAAAAAGAAAGCTAGTATACTAATGAAGTTGAAAATTTTGAGGTGGTTCACAGTAGCAAAGAACAACCATGAATATTTGAAAACCAAAAAGCAGCATGAAGAAATACATGAAAAGCAGCTGGGAAATAAAATCATCCTCCATGTTTGCATTTACAGAAAAAGTTGCGGTCAGAACCAATACACCTGAAGCTAGCCATCTGCTTTGCTGACATAGCCATAAAGATAATGCGAGTTTTTAAAATCACATTAAAAGTAGAAACTAAAACACACTGAAATAAACCACATGTAAAATAGGGTGTTAGAGTTGAGATCTTAAGAGTTGAGATCAATCTTAAGAGTTGAGATTTACCTGCTATTTCATCTGCAATTGTAAATTCATCCTTTACAGAAGAAAATTCAACCTCAGTCTGGTTGCTAGCATTCATGGAACCAGACCTTGGCTGGCTAGGAGTTTCCTCAGAGACATCGGTTGGCTGCAGAAAAGCAGTGTGAACGTCCTGAATGTGAGCTTTTAAGTCTTCATAAGATGGAGCTCGAAAATCACACCCATCACACTGCAGCACCTCCATGGTTCAGGGATGATCTTTTACATTAGAAAATTCTGCAAGAAAACAGGGGAAGGAAAGAAGAAGAGAGAGATGTTTTACAGCAATGCCATTGTAAGAAATCCTGAAAAATAGGTAATACCAAGCTTATGATGACTCAGTCATTTCCAGAGATTCAGCAAATACTGAGGCATAAAACTCAACCTTTGCTTACCATATTAAGAGGCACCAATTCACATTCATATAAAGTCCTATCTAGGTAGCTCACAAGTTGCTGACTCAACACTACAGTCAACTTTCTGACAAGTGACTATTGATTCAATGGACTTTGTCCTCTTGGCTTTTCCACTGAACAGGACAGGGCTGTTGTTCAGAAATTTGTCTTGTTCAAAGACCACAACCCATATGCTAGAGAAACAGTACATCACTCCCAGTCATGCACTGAAATTTACAATCAGAAGACAGAAGATGACAAAAGACATATTCTGCTTTATGAGACTCACTCTAACCTTCCTGGAAGTTCCCAAGCCCTGCCTGTTTCACTACCATAGATCAAAAGTCTCCACAGGAAGAAACTTGCCTTTCTTCTCAACATCCTATCAGTCCTGATGTTGGTGGAAAACCTAGACGTAACTGCAAGATGAGATGCAGCTACGTGAACCCAAGATAGAATGCTTTGCTCTGCCCTACCTCCACCAAGCTTTGTAGGGGTATCTCCACTCTTTGTTAAAATGTTTACAGTTTCATTTTAGTCTATTCTGGGGACATGACCTTTGTGCATTAGCAGTCTGGGGGATGGAGAGGGCTGGAGGACGAAAGGGACAGCAACGGGAACAGGAGTACTGCAAAAGAGTTACAAAGACTCAGAGACATCATGACTTCCTTGATTGATCCAAAAGCCCTGCATACCTTTAAGTACAAAGCAACATAAGATGTGGTAAGGAAGTATGGTGGTTCACCTTGTGACCAATTAATCCTGCAACAGAGAGTTGTATGTTTCTGCACCACCAGGAAGGAGAGGTGATGCAAAGCATAAACAAGACAAAAGCCTTAGACCCTCCTACCCTGTGCAGTACTTAGGCACAAAAGCAACCTTCCTATGTTAATGCAGGAATTACTTCTTTGAGCTTCCATGTGCAGTGCTGGGAAAGCATGATAAACTGGGCATTTCAGAGGTCCAAGACACAAGGGCAGCCCAAAGCACTGAAAATTCCATGTGTTTATTGTATGTAGAGTATGAAGCTACTTCCACAGCAAGAAGAAAACTCAAAAACATTAGGGCACAAAAACAAGAGAGGGTACTGCATCAGGATTTTATATGAAAGAGTGCTGCTTCTGATAGCCTGCTAAAACAAACTTCTGGCAAGCCAAATTCTGGACAGTCTGAGCACAGAGGCTCTCCACATATTTACCTACAGTACTTGCAGGCTACACTGTGTCCTTTCTCTCCTCCCACTCCCTCCCACCACCAATAAAGAAAATGAACGCTGCACCAGCTTCTTTTCAGCTAACAAAGTTACAATAATCGAGATACTCAAGCTTTTATGTGCAAGCACCAGACCAAATTGTGTGGAAGAGGTTGCTATCTGCTCTGGATCAAATTACAGCAGTGACTGAAGCCCCACCCCACGTCTCCTTTAGCACAGTCCATTAGACCTGAAAACAGATTTTTCCATGGAGCAGCCGACTCCTGCATGTAGAGCACTTCACAGAAAAGCAGATCATCCAGTTTTCACTACCCATCCCCCAAGCTTAGTCCTTTCATCTCAGCCAAACAAGCCACAGCTCTGCTGAATGTGTTTATCACACTTTCAAGAGATATGAGCCCCTGCGTCACTGAAGCTTTAAGACTCACTAAGCTGCCCTAGTCCTCTGAGCTTTGGGAGCAGCCATTTTAGCTCAGACAACTCCTGCACTCAGAGGCTCAGAGCTTCTTGCCTGTGCACAACATGGCCTCACTTATCTCAGCTTCATCTCAAGCACACCAGGCTTTTTCTTTTCCCCTTTTTTTTGTCCTCCTCCTTGGATGACGCTTGAAAAATCAGCATCCCCAGAACATCATCTCCCCTTCTCTTGCAGGACTTCCCCCCCCTCAAGTCATGTCACTGCTCTCCCCCTGCACTGCCCAAGCAGCATCTTCCCTCCCTGAGCAGATCACTCGCAATCTCCTAGGGTTGGTTCCCCTGTCTCATGGATGACAAATGTGACGGTTCGTTCCAGAAACAGAGCATTACAGCATCGAGACACTGGTCCAAGCTGTCCTACAGGCAGAGGCAACACACAGCTCTCCGAGGAGAAGGAGCAGGGGAAGGCAGATGGGGGCCTTCAGCCTGTCCTGTCCCTAGGGAGCTCTCCTGCTTGGCGCAGAAGACACACAACCCCACTCCCCTGCCAGATTCCAAAGTCTAATGACCTTTGTTAATCACCAGCCAGCCTGTCTGCATCAGCAAACCCTGCCAGCAGACACACCCTTCACACAAAGGCTGTAGCTATGCCTTTTAAGAGAGGTTCTCTGAAAGCTCCATTGTGTAGCACAGAGGAAAAACAACACACACATCTCGCTCTTCCCCCCTTAACACCACCACCCCCCCCCCCCCCCTCACCCCGGGAAAGCTTCAGACCCTTTAGAAACACCACCACAAAACGCTTTCAGCTCTTTTGGAAACTTCAGGCCAGCTTACAAAATAGAAAAACAGAAGGGAGAGCAAAACTGAGGTTCTGAAAAAAGATAATCCTGGCAGCTTCAAGAGGCAAAATCCACCACCATCCCCATCTCCAGCAGTCACGATACAGTGATGCTTGGAGAAGGCATCCTTAAGGATGCTGGCTGCTGTCTAGACAGTCTTAAACCAACAGTACCCTTCTGCTAGAAATCAGAAGGAAGAGCTGAGAGATCATTAATAGCTGCTAATTACAAAAACTGATGTAGACTTTCTAATGGGTTCCAGCTTGAATCTCAGCAGAGTCTATACCACAAAGGCAGCACCAAGTCAGAGAAGAGGTTAATCTCACTGCAGCTATGAGGAACAAACATCAGGTACAGCTGAATAGACTTCAATTCGATGTTTTCACCATGCATCACACTGAAAGCAGGATGAAGCATTTTGTAAGGAATTCTTCTCTACCGTTGCCACATTTTTCTTTAAAATTCAGGCATTGCACAAAGAAAACCACAAACTGCTAGTCTGAGCTCATGTATCAAAAGAAACTGAAACACAATGTGTGTCTTCTCTCTTTTGTGTCTGCAGGGGATATGGAACTGAGAAAGACCCACCTACCCACCAGCAAAGACCATTTTCAAGTACAGCTCTTAACACTGGCAAGACACACACCCCAAGCAAAGAGGACAAAGCAAGATTTACACATCTCCATCATGACCAGCTAAGGCAACACATTCCATAATCCTTTAAATTTGCAAACAGCACAGTAAGAAAATTTAGAGGGGAATGGAGGTAGAGTGAGACAGGAGTTACCAAATCCACTAACTCAAAAGCAAAACAGGAAGCCTGGGATAAAAAACCAAAACAACCAAACACAACCACCATAAAATGAATCCATAAATCCCACAAGCCCTCTAACATTTTCACAACCAATCTCTTGAGACCACATTGCCCACAGATGTGACTTCTAAAATACCCTTACTAATGAGATGCTAACCTCACCAAACATTATTAAAATGCCATTGTCTGACTAATTTGCATTTACAACCTCTTCTTAAAATATATGGCTTTAATGCTTAATAAGGTGAAGAGGTATTCACATTTTCCTTATGAGCAAAAAGCTTCCAAAACATTGGGCAAGAGATTCTCAAAGCCACAGTTTTAAAGACCCAAGGTGAAGTCTCAAATTGTCTCCAACATCCTTCTCTACATTCATAAATGTGTGAGAACAAAGACACTAGAGTTCTAGTTTAGTGCATTAGAGTTCTAGGTTTTTTAAAAATCCAAAACAAAAAATAATTGTGCTTGTTGAACAACAGTCATTACAGAATTTGGCAGTAGCCAAAGCAGTACAAATCATTATGCTTAAGTTTGGTTTTAAAGCTTCAAAATACAAAATTAATTGTGAAGCCCAAGGCACTGACCTCAAAATTGAGCTTCTGTGGTTTGACTACCCATCCAGTATATATTGAGATGGAGTCAGCAGAGCTGCAAGAAGTTAAGAATATACACATGCACAACCACAACTGGAAAGGTCAGTCAGACCACACACACTATGTGAACTTCCACCTCAGTATTAGTAACTTTGCATGTAAAACAAAAGAAATCACCAGTTCTCCAAGCCTTCCTCTGGTCAGATAATCAGAGGCATCTTTACCCCTACTTCATACATGCAGGTTGCACACACAGCTTTCGTTTTAGTCTGTGACAAGGTGGAGCTGAAAGAAATTTCTTCACCAAAAGGATTATCAAGCACTGGGACAGGCTGCCCAGGGAAGTGGTTGAGTTACCATCCCTGAAGGTATTTAAAAGACATGTAGATATGGCACTCAGGGACCTGGTTTAGTGGTGGACCTGGCTTTGTTAGGTTTATGGTTAGACTCAATGATCCTAAAGGTCTTTTCCCACCTAAATGGTTCTATGATTCCATGATGTTACACATCCCATCACACCTGCAGAAGCACTGACAAACCCCTTTCAACTAGACAAAGTTCGCCTGGAGATGCAGTGTGTGTCAGGGCCCAGAGGAGCACCCGCAGGCCTCGCGCTTCCTCAACAGCCCTCCTGGGGCTCCCCCACAGCTCAGGACCCCATTTCCACCCCCTGGCACCATCAACCCTCACCTCAGCAATGCCACAGCAGGGCTGGCCTCCAGCTCTCCACAGCCCTGCCCCAGGCCCCGCCGAGCCAGGCCTATCGCCCACCTGGGCCCCAGGGAGGTTCCCAGTGCCCAGGGCTGAGCCTGCCCCTGGGCTTGGCCTGCTCCCAGCTGGGGCGGTGGGACGGGCCCTGGCTGCCAGGCCCTGACCTGCCTCTCCATGGGGAGCCCCGGCAGCTCCCGTGCGCTGCATTGGGTCAAAGCGGATCGGCACAAACAAAACGTCTTAGCAGAGGCTGGAAGCACACACCAGAGTCATGTTTTTCCTTCAAAACATGCAGGAAGCTTCAGTGTTGGTCTAATCCCCCCGCCGCCTTTTTCTTGCTTTTGGAACATCAGCCTACCACAAATACACTACCAAACACTACAGCAATGATATTCACAAGAAACTAATTACAGACATGACAAGTTTTCAGAATTCCCATGAGTAACACCGCAGGCAATTTTCCCTGCCAGACAAGCCCAGGTCTTATGAGGCATCGGTGCCTCCAGCTGCAGTGAGGACCTTCCAGCCATGCCACCTGGGCTCCTGGCCGTGTTCAGCTCATGTACAATGGAGCTGCTGCTCTGATGTCCTTGGGTTTGGGGTTGTTCTGCCCTTTTTTTCTTTTTTTTTTGGTTAAAACACTTTTTATAACATAAGATCACTAAAGGGAAAATGAGGACTAAACAAATAAAATCCTATCAACAACACAAAAATTTATACATTTGAGAAACTGGAAACCTGAAGGCTACTCTAACTGGACGAAGCCAGCCTCATCTTTCATGTATTTAAAAAAAACATAACTAATGAGGAATTCTTAGAATAAATTCAACTCTCAACTACAGTCAGGCAAACTTACTCAATTCATGGGTCTTTTTCAATGACTAAATTCTAGTCAGACTACTGGGATTCTTGGTCCTCTGAGGGTTGTATTTGGAGTTACTCCTCCAAGCTGGTATAAAAATAAACTAAATTGCAATACCATTTCTTTTTTCACTTTTTTTAATTTGATAGAACTGGATTTTGATAGAATTCCATTGGTTGGGTTGCAACTGTCCACTCCGATACACTTACTTTGTGGTTCATATTTCCACGTAAAGAACTTAGGGTAAAATTTTATCACCAGGTGATATCTTTTTTCCACACTGATGTCCAGTTTTGGGTAATTTATTACATTTTGAAACTCAACAGTTATACCCATGAGAGAAATCCATTAGCTGATACATGCAATTCTGTCACCCATTTCTTCCAGTAAAGATTTCTGTTGACCTACATGGAAATATGTATTACAATATGTTTTCAGGAAAGAACTTCTATTAGAGATTCATTACAACTCAACAGTAAAAACAACAATCTATGTTGAGCAGAGACAGACTTACTTTTTTCCTAAAATGTACTTATCCCTGAAGTGGGAACCAGCTCAGATTCCACAAAAGGAGGTCTTCCTACTACACATCCTTTGCACATTATGTTCCAAACTTTACAGAAATCTCCCAGTGATGGAAAACAGGACAACCAACTTTCTTGATCCCTATACAGTCACTATTTACTTATGTTCCTGAATACATGCATTCATTTAACATACTTGATACTACACTATGGATCACACCGTAAAGCTACCGCATAGCTTGCAAAACCTTCTACACTTTAAAGCAAACATAAACCACATTACTCTTAAAGCTTGTGGAAGAGAGGCTACACAGTGCTAGGAGCTGCCAGAAGCACAGATGGGTTTTTCAGTTCAAGAAGAGAACAAGGATTCACAGAACCTCTGGTTATTTTTCTTTTGGGGAACTTAATACATAAACATATAAATGACCTGAAACAGGTCCAAATGATGGATATGTTGCTATCAGTTCAACTGTTTCTCCAAGACTATGACTTTTCAAAAAAATGGATAAAAAAACTCAAAACAAAGACACACACAAAAAAACCCCACAAAACAGAAAAACATGGTGCTCAGTTACTGAACATTAATGCGCATTGGCCATCTCACTATAAGACCCTATCAAAATAAAGGCACAGCATAGATTTTACAAGGAGGTGTGAAAGAAAGGGGAATCACAAATAGGAGCACAATGTCAGCTTCTGCAAGGTATCTTGAGGAAACGACTGCAGTCCCCAGCCTCAAGCAGACACAGCAAACTGATAAGTTATCTCACTGCAGAAAACACAAACTTCCCTAGCAAGGAAGAAGAAAGTCCAAGGTGGAATACTTGATCTTACACCCACGTGTTACTTGCAAGGTAATCAAATCAACAAAGATATTTCAGATACAAGCAACGGAACTACAAGGAGCATCAGGCTGGGGCTTTACTGATTCAAGCCACCTAAATGCTGTCCACTCCTTTCCCGTTTCTCACAAATAATGTCTCTTTTTTCTCTGGGCTTCTGGAGTGTACAGATATAACTGTTGTTTTTAAAAAATACATGAAGAGGCCATCTAAATGTCTGAAGGATACTTTCAAATTTCAAACTTTTAAAATAAAAGGAGATGGCAAATAAAATGCCACAACTTAATTAAAAGACAAATTGAGAGAGAGTCATACCAAGTATTATTCTGACATTTTTGTCTTCCCTTCTTGAAGGTTAGCTGTGAGGCATTACATGGTACAGAGCATGGACAACTGAGTCTTAGGATTAAGAACTTCACCTGTGAGAAGGCTCTCCAATATTAAATGCTTTTGCTCCAAGCAAGACTAGGATGGGTTTTTCTGATCTTCTGAATTACTTTCATGGCACTTTATTAATCCCAACAGAAATCAGAAAGATTCTAAATGTATGTGAGAATCTGAACAACTAAATGGTCAGAGCAGGACTTCTTCCCTTATTAAGTATAGCAGGTACTTAATTTACTGCACAGAAGTATTTGTGGAGGTGCAAATACAGACACACAGATATTTTGTCAAATTTTCCTCTGGTTCACCAAAGTCAACAAACAGAATACTGCTTTGGCCACGTGTTACAAGAAGATGCAACAACAATTTTAGGAGGAAGGGGTGAATTCTGATCAGACAGGCTCCTTTTATTTTACAGAATAAACTTAGTTTCCTTTCCTACCAAAGGTGAAGAAGAGGAAGAAAATGAAAACACACACAAAAAAGCATTAAACCATTTTCCCAGTCAAAACCTGTAAAGAAAAGGACCTGTTTAAATCCTGCCAGGATTTAAGAGGAAGATGGAACAGCATAGGGCAAAACTCTGGAGCAGAAGAGTGGTCTGCCACTTGGTTCCCATACTAAATGCTCATAGGAAATGAGCCAAGTCATCCACCTCACTGACACAACCCAGCTTCTCAGTGCCCTTCTGCATAGACATACATGTTCAAGAGGCAAGTGGGCTGGCCCAACCTAGGAAAACAGATACCAGAGCCAAGCAACTTGGCTTTTGTACTCTGCTCCTTACTGCTCCCCATATGGCATAATGCAACTGAAAGCAGTGGGTCTGGGGTTTCTAATTTCCAGCCGAGAGTGTATTGTTAATCACCTCAGGAGATCCAATTCCTGTGAGTTAAGAGAAGCACACTCCCCGTGTACATGGACTTGGGAGAAGAAGCTGTCAGTAGGTGGTGCTGAAGAACACGGCAGAACTCTGCCTGGGTACCGCACAACCAACCTAATTCCTTCTCATGCATTGCAAATAACATCTTCTATCAGCTCTTTACACAAAGGATGCATTACGAGCCTCACCCTGGAAGGAGCAGGGCAGGGAGCTGGCTCCTCCGCCTGGCATAACCCCAGCATAGATCTCTTTCTTGCCAAAAGTCAGAGCTGTTATAAAGGGGGTTCTGCCAGTAGCCAACCAGATATGACAAACTCAACCACATACCCTGCTACACTATAAACTGAAGTGGGAAAGAGCAAAGCTGTGACTGAAGAGATTATCTCCTGATGGCCATCTGCCCTTAGATGAACCCTAAAACAGACTTGCGCAGCCTTTAGCGCCTTTAAAAGTAATCTTGCTGTTCACTCCGAACTACATGCTTCATTCCATGGTCACTTACAGTGCTGTAGCTGGTGCGTTGCAAGCATGCTTTAGAAAGGACCGATGTTAGTTTGCACAGAGCACAGTGTTTTTACAGAGGCTAAATACAGCTTATGAACTGGTGACAGAGCTAAACCATGGGTACACATGAACTGCTGGATTATTTTAGGGGCCACAGAATTTTAATCTTAGAGATCTGAGATTAGACCAGCCAACACAGCTGGTCCAAAACACAAACAGGCACTCTCAGTGTAGTCACAGAGGTGGAAATCAAGTCACTAGCACTCAGAAACCAAAAATGCCAAGGGCAAAGCTCTGTTTTGGGACTCCTGCTGAAAAATGTCTTCAAGAAGGCAAAATAAAGAGAGATTATCACCATCTTGAAAGACAGACGTGAAAAGATGCTTTGCTGGACACATGTTCCTACTTCAAGTGCAGAGACTGGACCTATGTCATAGCAGAGAATTCAGCTGATGAGAGGAGTAATCGTTCAGCCAGAGATCATTTGCATAATACAGTCCCAGTTTGGTAGACATTCAAGATTCTTTTAAGTAAGAGAAATTCACAGAGCAGCCGGGAACCAAAGAAATCTTGCGTGGATCAGATCCAAGCGAGCCAAAGCCCACCGCCTGCCTTTTGGCACCAATATGAGCTTAGCCTAGGAAGGACCCTGGGGATGATGCAGCCCTCTCCCTCAGTCCAACCTGAGACCCTACATGCTCCAAAGGAACTCCTTTAAAGGGTTAATCCCATGCAGAGAGCATGTGGAGAGGATGAAAAAGAGCATTCAGAGGAATCGGTTAAATCCTGTAAAGCAAAACACCAGAAGTCTTGTTCTGTATCAGCAAACAGCTGAATAGAACAGCACATCACCTCATGCGGACCCAAACCCACCTCATGCATGACTGTAATTACAAAGCAGGATCCATGGCTGAAACCCTACTGTAGGACAAGAAAATGCTGGTTTAACAAAGTCTAAAGATGGTTCTGCCTTTCCCGTCTAACACTTGTTTGAGGAGCTCCACTGACATCCTAGCTATTTTAATACCACCTTTGTCTCCAGCTATCCCTCCCCTTCCCCAAAGCTTCCTGCTATATTTGACATTTGCTGGGCAGCAAGCAGAAGCCTCTTTGTCAGCCAGTTTATTTCCTCAGGTAATACAAATCCATCACTGACCCATTTATAATGCCAGGCAATACACAGTTTTATTTACCCACTGACTCACTCGCAGTATGGCAGCCAGCCTCTCTGCCCCACGTAGAAGAATATATACTTTTCCAGTATTTGACAGATCTCAGACTAGTGATTACTACTGTGCTGCCACTCTTCACCCTGCCACCCCTCCCAAAAGATCTTTTCCACCTGTGCAAGTGAAGATCCTCTGTCTGTTTGGGATGGTGGCAGCAAGATGCTGGTCCTATCACTGATGGCTGAAAAGTGATACTGCTGAAAAGGAGGAACAACAAGTTGCAGCTAACATTTATGTTGTCCAAAATACTTTACTTTGTCCCAAATAACTTTTTATGTATATAGTCCATTGGATTACATGTTGGGATGGAATATATACACACTGGAATGCAATATCCTGGGTCCAAATGAGAACCTTACTTTTTTTACTCCTCCTTCAACCTCCAACTCCACCCACTTGGTCCTTCCAGGAAGCAAGTTTTTGCAGTTGGTGTAATACATCAAGCCCAAGTACAAAATATCTAAAATAGCGTACTGGGTCAATCATAATCATTTGTGTGATATGCAGACAGTCCCTAGAAGAAACTAAGTGGAACATCTACAATGCACTTCAAGGAGGAGTGAGGGTGGAAGGCATTCACAGTGATCCTAGGATTATGGATCACAATGTCTATGAATTGACCAACATTAATGGAAGTTCTCCAGCCAGAAAGTGTTGGGATCAAAGAGGCATTAGAAACTACTACATTAAAAACAGGAAAAAGCTGCTATTCTCTGTCTGTAAAAAAAGCACACTTTTGTTATTCAGGTAATAATCAAGAACAACCTCCCTTTCACTAAAAGGAAAAAAAAAAACAACCTCTTGTTCACATCATTTCTTGTCTCTCCAATAATAAACAGTCCTTTCCCCTGACTACTCTGGACATATTCAAATTAAGAAGAAAACTATTATTAAAGCTGAGTTGTATCAAAAGTGGTAAGACATTGAAGCTCTTAATGGAGTTCCTCTGTCCTAGTTTAATCCTTTTTGCTTTAAATAAGCTGTTTGAGGGTCAGCCACTAAGATACAATTTCTTTTTCTTCCTCCTAAGAAATACCCAAACAGGAAATGGGAGTATAAAGAAGAAAAAATAACTAAGACTTTCTTTGTAAAAAGGCCCATGGCTAAGAGGGGCTGAGATTATAACCAACTGCATCCTTCAAAAGCTGCACAATCCTTGCAAGTATGTAGACATTACAGAACTATTGCAGCTTTTTTCTCTTCTGCAAGTCCATTACACAACACCTTGTTTTTTTCTGCCATTGTAAATGCTTTACATTTAACCATTTAAAACTGAAAAATTTTCAAGCGTTTTAAGTAACTAGGAAGGTAGCAAAATCCAATTTTAGAACAAAATAGTCAGTTCGCATTGTCATAAGATTACTCTCATTTTGAAGAAAGTGGAACCATTCTCACTTTACCCTAAAGATACAGGGTGAAAGCTGATAGAAGAGAAACTAGTTGCCAAAACTTTATCCCAGAATAGTAAACAATTGCCAAACTACATATAAAGAAAACAATGCCTCTTGTCATAATGAAAGTTCAATTCAAGACTAGTTCATCAACATAAAAAGTATCTCTGAAAAAAAATTGGAGACCATGAACACCCTGTTCTTATATTTTTCAGCCACCACTCCTTCTATTTAACCCAGTGAATTAAAGCAACAACTTCTCATAATTTACAAATAGTTCATTAAAGATTTTAGCTATCTCATGTCATCACCAATTTGAAACCTGCCCATCATGTTTTACTCAAACACTCTGAAAGAAGATGGCATATCTTCATTATGGAAAAAGAAAAGCATAGGACAGTCTACTTCAGAGAAGGTCTCCAGATAAATTAATTTCCTTAATGTTTGGAAATCCATGTAACATGGCAACGGAACCCAAATGCTTGATTTTTGTAAGAGGCAGGATGCAGAAAACTCAACACAAGTGCTCAGAGAGCATGCTGTCTAAAGCAAGGTGAAGACTGGAAGAGATTTTCAGTTTTCCTGGCCTAAAAGAAGAGACTCCTGGGGTAAATTCAAGGTGGAAGGACTTTTTAGAAAGTGCTATGTCTAGTCAAAAATGGGACCTTCTCCAAATAGGAAAAGAATGCCCTGAAAAAAACAGAGATACTTAGACAAATTCAAGAAAAGGTAGCCGAGTGGCACCTTAGACTTCACCAGGATTTTGGTTTTGCACATAAATACTAAGAAGTGACAAGAGAGAAGCCTGAAGAGAAACATTAGATAAATGGCCAAGAAATGGCCTTCTCTTGAACTTTGTCCTTAGAAAATCTCTTATTTCATTGCAAATCCAGGTATGTTATTGAAAATTCATGGGACAGTGGCTCTTCAGGACAGGTATTCTGCTTTTGGCTACAACCAGAAGCCCATCCACGTTTGTCTCTAGGAAAGCAGTCTGGGCAGTTCTCCTCTCTCCCCATTAGTACACTAGCCATTGCTTTAGCTGCAGAGAGAGTAACTACTCCAGGGATATTCCCTCTCTAGAATGAAGGGGACAGAACATTTTGACTGCCAACAGCTCCAAAAACAAAACGGAAATACAATGAGGTCATTGTGCATCTGCATGTGGAGCAGATCCATTTTGTTCTGAAGGATCCACTTAGTGTTACGGTTCTCACTAGAAGCCCTCTGCAACTGACCTCAGCATGTCTTCCTACAAACACTTTCATCAAGACTCCAGGTCATCCTGCGTGTCACACCAAGCCATGTGAGTGAGAAGAACCAGAAGTGGGGTTGTACCCACACTTGGACATACTTTTGGACTTAAGGAGAGTTATTTAAAACAGCACTAGCTCTGTCTAAATAACTCCATGGGTAGACAAACCTTGACATTTACTCTGCAAGCAAAGCAGGTGGAAGCAGATAAGATATTTTAAGCTAACAAAGATGACAAAAGACATTTTTAAAACTACCCAAAAGAACCCAGAAGATTCAAGCTCTGATGGTTTAAAACACCGAACAGAACTTTCAACCTGATGAGATACAAATGAAATTATGCAATATAACGTGCCTTTTAATTAATCTGAGAACTTCAGAAGTAGTGTTCTGAAAGCAAAGGAAGGGTAGTCTGGCTCACAATGCTTTCAACAAAGAGAAAGAATATTCACCTGTGGTAATGACAAAGACACACTGCAATGTTACACCGTTCCAAAGCAAAGGAATACCTAACTGAAATTGGTTTTATTGATGATTATAGAACCACTTAAAAAAAGGAACCAAAGTTTGACTTAGAAGGAAGAAACTTACAAACTTCACAACTTACTGCTTTTCCAAGAGGTACACATAAATACTTCAGGTAGATCAAGTGTAATTGAATCCTCCAGCTCAAGAAGTTTTAAAATAAAGCAGGATTGCTTCAAAGCAGAACCATATAAAGAAATTCTTTTTTCTTCTCACTAAAGGAACAAAGATGGAAACAAGCAAGCAAGAAAAAAAAAAACCCTAAACCACAAAGACCATAGACTCAACTGTTATAAAATCGTATGTCCTCAGATTTATGCTGGTCGAAAGGACAGATGCATCTTTCCAACTACACATGGAGAGGAGACATGGACAGTCACAGAGATAAACAACACGTATCTCTTTTCAGTAAGAGTCCAGCTAAGTGAACAGTCCTTCAGACACAGGATTCAGCAACACCACTTGCCAGTCAGGTGAATCTCCTCCATGTTTTTGCATTCCAAAAGAGGCATACATGAACCATATGACACCAAAAAATAGATACAAAGAATATTTTGAGGCACTTCACATATGTTAGCCGACATCCTTTAATACTATGGAAGAGAAAAAAGCAAGAATGTAATGTGTTTTGTAGTTCATTCTAGATGTTTTTTTCCTTTAAAACTCATTTGAATAAAAGGCATTTGTACTTTTTTATTTGTTTCTTGCAACAAGCATTCATTCAAGCGTGGGTTCTTGTTTGCAGGAATGTACACAGAGTGAAAGTTTCACATTAATTTAGGACTTCATTGACAAAAGAGTCCATGCCAAAAGTATAAAATCAGTCCTGCAGAAATTTCATGTTTTCTTCTGCTGTTCATGGAACACCAAAGCAAGACAAAAGACAGTATCATGTGTTCCAGGTTTCCATTCATTTATCACAAACAAGTCACTTAAGTCAGCAGAAGTGACTTGCTCTCAGAGAGAGAAAAGACCGAAGTATTCCCCTGGTTTTCAAACCGCTTCAAATTATTGAGCAAAACCTGAAGACTCACGACCTGTAGGTAATAAGTAAGGAACAAAAAGGCAGAATTAAATATATCAAGTAGCAATGCTGACACTATTTCATGCAGTTACTACCTATGTATTTGACTCACGCAGCTTCAGGCCACACTGTTGTAGGCACTCTCTGTGTGAAAAGCACAATGAGTGAGTCTGCACCACAGAGAACCTTCTTCCTTTACCTGGTAATGGAGAAGCACAGGAAAGCGAAGCAGCCTGGCTATGGGTCACAGAGCTGGTCTGTGGCACAGCCAGCAGCAGAAAGTGCGTTTCCAGACTCCAGCCCTTCCCTATTACGCCATGCTACCTTTCTGTGCCACTGTGCCTGAAATCCCAGCGCTAACTTCCCACAACTACAAATGAAAGGTTCCCCAGCATAGCAGAAGTTAAAATTCCAGGAGCAGCGGTAAATCATACACCACACTCAAAGATATTAACTGATGCTCTTTATTTCTTTGTATCTGCTTCTTAACTGGAGTTGCCATTTCCAGTTTTCTGCACAGAATCCAGGCCTTTTGGCGAAGAACTTAGGTCAACTCAGCAAAATGACTGCAGAGCTGAGGAGAATAGCAGTGGAGACAGAGTTTAGGGATAGTGAACATGGTCTAACCCTCATAACTACTCGAGATCATAGTGGGAGGAGGGAGATGGAAAAAAGGGTGGCCATCTAAAAAGGGAGCTTTATACGGGGGTGAGGAAGGATATTAATTTTGAAGGACTGACAGCTAGAAAAACTGAAATCCTTATATGGTCTGAGAGCCTTTTCTCTTAATACGATTTTGCCCAAACTGCTGAATCCTTCTACCATTTTCCCAAACTCTTCTAAATAATGGACAACATATTAATAATTCTTGTGTTGTAGAAAAAGCCTGAACAAAAACCCATCAAAACTTACTAGAAGTCATCATAGGGAATCTTCCTTATAGTACCCTTATAAAAACATATGTAACAAGAACACTCTATGTCTTCCTCAGTGTCTTCTGTAAGCAGGAGATATTCATGACCAAAGAAGAGGAAGTTTGATTTAATCAGACCTCTCTTTCACACATGCTATCTGGAGCCACAAAGCATGTGCACACTTCAACTCCACCCTGGCTAATAAAATTTATGAGAACAAACCAAGCAATTAGTTTTCACATGCTGACAGTTGCACCTACCCTACATTGTTACGATACCACCACAAACAAGACCCAGATATGTTATGGATTTTAAAAAAAAAGTTCAGATTGTAAGAGAACCAAGTCCTAAAAAACCTTGAGGCTACAGCATCACCTTCAGTGTATGTTCAATGATTCCGTAAAGCTAGTGTGTTTTTTCTGAAAAACTTCAATAAAATAAGTGTTCCAGTTTGAGAGTCTGGATGTCTAAGAAAACACAACTTTCAAAAAAACGTGATTAGCCTGTCCTGAGAGCCATACACAGGCTATCGAGGACTTTTGATCCTGTTTAATGTGAACCCAAACTCTGCAGAGGAGCTCACAGATACAGAGCAGTCTCTGTAGTAATCCAAGATACTGCTGGCATTCCTGTTGCAGGAAGCATACTGAGCATGCTTCATCCTGTGTCTGCAGAGCAAAGCCAGCCTGAGCTCTGCCAAAAGCCAAGTGTGTCATGGGCAGCTGTGACTGTTACTTTGCCTCGGCAGAGATATGAAGTGGCAACACCTCTTCTTTGTTTTTTTTTTCCCCTGTAGCTGTCAACTGAGATATACAAACATGTTGCTGCAGCTGGAAGAAGCCTAGCTAAAAATCTAGTTTGCGTTTACTATGAGATGCATCTGGGGATCAGGGTTTTTTCTGGAAACTGCATCTGCCCACTCCATGCAGTCAAAAGTGTAGACTCCAATCTTTTAGCACACTAGCTTGAGGCGGCGTACAAGACTGTGCACAGTCACTACCTGCACACAGTTTATGTCATGTCACCAGAGAAGCACACTCCCTGCTGCTTCACACTGAGCCACTGGAGGAATCCTGTCTTCCCACCCTTGTCAGCCCAGCTCACAATTATCAAGTAAAGTCTAGAAGTTGATATGATATCAGCATTCTGGGCAAGCAGGCAAAAAAAGGTTAGATCTTTCACCTTCTTCATCCTTCTCTCTCTTCACAAGTGATCAAGAATTGTATCTTCCAATTTTCTTAGACTGTTTGTCTGAGTAGTGTCACCTTTTCTTTCAAAAGATCATTCCTTTCTAACATAACTTATCTCTTCTTCCAAGCTGTATTCCTGGCATTAAATCTTAAATTTCTGCCTTTCTGCATAAATAATTCTTCCTGGTCTATCTACTACCTCCTCTGTAGGTCTCTCCTTCTCTAGGTCTTCTGGAAAGACACAAACTGATCATCTGCTATTTCCACAGCCAAGCAGAGAATGATGCTGGTGACGTGCATCTTTAAAGTAGCTCTGAAGCTAAAGGAGTTGCTCTTTCATTTCTTCTGAAGACATTTGTGTGTTGGTCCCTCAGCACTCAGTATGAAATAAAAGCCACTGCTTTTATCCCTGAAGAAAGGAGTACATCTTCAAAAAAGACTGCTCTGCCCAGAACTTATTACTCAGTAGAGCAGAGAAAATGAGGGACAGAAAAGGAAGGCTGGGAAGGGGCTACAGCAGACACCACCAGGAATGACTGACAGTCATCTGGTCTTACTGTCTCTCAGCCCTGTTGGTGATGAGGGGCCTTCCATGCACTCCAGAAACTGGTATCTCAGCCTGCAGAAGTCTTACATTTCCTCCTCTTTCTTTTTGAGGAACAAGACTCCCTTTTTGGTTCTCATTGTCCGTTGCTCTTAACTCAGTAACTGATGTAACTGTGGTCAGTCAAGATATTGCATATGTGTGTGTGTGTGTATGCTATGTCTGGATCCTCAGGAAGGCAGCCTGGTATTTTATTTTTAAACTTTGGCTCCTGTTGCACAGCCCCACATATAATGGCTCCACTCCTGAAGGTTGGATAGTCTTCTGCTATCAGTTTTCAAAGAAAAACAAAGCCATGCAAGCCAATACCACCAAGAGAAGAGGAGCAAAGTTCTCTCCCAAAGATTTTCTTTCCCTCATAAAAAACAAGACATCACAGAAAGATTAAGCCATCAGTGTCATTCCAACTTCCTGCTCCTGTATTCTTACAAGCTGCAGAATATTGTGCAACTCCCAGTATCTGCTGTGCTTTCAGAGATTTCTCCTGTTTTTTACTTCTAGAAATTTGCTGGAGTTCTGCCCATTTTCCCCAGCTGAGGACCAGATCTTTATGTGGATCAGTACTTACTAAAGCCTTTTATTAGGAAGTGGAGGGTCAAAATAGGAATATTTCTTCCTCCTTACCTGAAAGCAGAACCTGCAATGGATCTTCAAGGTTTCAGAAGCTGAAGGAGGCAGAACCAGACTTGCTAATCATAGGACTGGTGCTACAGTTCACCCTTCCTGAAGAGCCTGCCCTTCAGATGTGTTCCAAAGCTGACAAACTAACTTGTATCATATACCTCTAGCCACCTGCAGTACAAGATCATTTTGGCAGTGAAGCTTCACTGTCAAAAAAAAAGTGGTTTCCTTTTCAGCTGAGCACACAGGGGCTATATCTGTAGGCTTGATTACTAGAAGAAAGGAAACGGTCAAGTTAAAGACAAGAAGGCTCCTTTGCACCCATGCCTGGGAGAAAAGATTTTATACGGAATAAGGCAGAAAAATGGAGAGGGAACAGTTTGCCAAGAGGAAGATACCTTCTTATCTTAACTTTACTTGCATTTCATGATGGAAGACAGCCACTAGTCTCAGCATTACTTACAGGTTAAAATAGCCACTCATTCCAAAACAAAGAAACAGAGGAAACAGCTCAGACCTCTTTCTCCTTCTTCATTCCTGAACTCCTTTGTTCTTCCATTGTCTTCTAACTCCTCCAGCTAGACTACTGAAATACAGAGTTCTGAATCTTGAAAGCTGTCTTCCAAAACTGAAACTACAAATTAAGAACTGAAAACAATTTGTCAATTAGGGAATCAAAACTCTCCTTCATCCTGCTGTAGTAACTGGTTTATAAAGTTAAAAAGAAAAGCACTTACTGTGAGGCCTCTACTGCAGCATGACCTTCGAAACCAAGCTAATGTATTATTTTTTTCCAGAAACCGACTTGTTTGTGCATCAGTTATCAAAAAAAGAAGAGCTAATAATAGTGCTTATTGTTAAAGTCTTTGATTAGCACAGAAGACAAAAAGAGTTACTAAGTTTCCTAGATGTATCATCCTTAACAGATCAAATTCTAAGATTTTGAGAGGTGTCCAATAAAAAACTGAACATATTTCTACTGAAAGGGTCAAGCCTCTTGAATCAACTGAAATGCTTTCATAATATAATTGCTGGGATATCTCTAACAGAAAGTTAGGTTACTCTAGGAAACTGACAGGTTGACAAATTCTGATTGGGTTTTTATGCCACAACCACCTCTATGGTAACTGCAGGACCAAAGTCTCTAGCTCCTGTCTGTAAAACCAGGACTAAAGTTCTGGGTGACCGAAGTGTTGGGTTGTAGAGCCCAGAGGAAACCAGAAGTCTTCTGTTTGGAGGATTTACTGTCCTTTAGAAACCACAATGTGAAAAGTCTATAGTAGCTCTGTCAGGACTACAAAAACCCTGTTCCGTATCTTCTTTTCCTCTATTGAGACAACAGGAAAACACATTTTTAAGAGGAAGGCAGCTTCCACCAACCTTGTGCATAGATTCCACTTCGAGAACAAAATGCAAATAATTTGTCCATAGTTTTACGCCTAAGACAGGAAAATGGACGAAAACCTGCTACAGATAATCAAGCCTAAACTGATAACTACAAACCCGCAGTCATCTTTTTCATTTCACTTATTTGCTTCCCTTTTCTTCTCGAGGTGAGAAAGAGTATTCTTGCATGTTCTGGTAAAACTCAATTACCTCCTTAGGCTCCCTACACCTCCAAGTTACAGCATTCCCACCAGCTGTTTCTTAGGACAACTAATCCCTGACCTAACATGAGATAACAGCAGTGGGAGTTATCTTGCTGAAAGTTCACCTTCTACAACTAGACAGTTGTCCAAGTCTAACTCAATAGACAGTCTAAAGCCTGTCTCCCACCACAGCATTTGAAGAGAAACTACACTTAGGCTTGAAGCCTTAGGACATTCTACGGAGTCCATTAGTCACCCAATAGCTCTTAATCTTTTTCCACTATTAACTTAGAAATAAAGAACACTATTTATACAGCAAACATTTTCTAGTCTTAGATTCCAGCCACTGCATCTTTTACAGCTTGGTACAGATTCCAGATTCCTACAATATGGGACATAGCGTGGCAAATTAACTGCTTTTAGTCCTTTAAATGTCCCTTCTGAAAACCTCTGAAAGGGAGGAATGGACTATCTGAAAGCTCTCGCTGTGAAGTACAATTTTCCATACTTCAAATCATTACTATTCCCAGCATTTCCACACTTGTTTTTACACACATGCCAACTTCGGGAATGGATTTAGTATTCCAACAGCAGTACTGCACAGATCAGCAGAGGGTCAACAGTATCTCCTGTGTTTATGCATCTAAGTGCTGTACTAGTCCACTTAGCTATTCTAACCAATTTGAATGATATCTACTACTTTGCAGGATCACTGTTTTCTGATTTAAAAGGAAGACCGGACTTTTAAAGTCCACATAGGCTACAAAGCCAAGACATTTGTTGGGTGAGTCACAGAGCATTTTCTGTTCCACATTTTCTTACAGGTATAAACTGAATGAGGAGCTTTTAGGTCTGATATATTTTTAAATATAAATTACTGGTGTAGAGAACAGAAGGAAAAAGGAAAAGTCTCTTTAAATCCTGTCAGATACCTTTCTTGTCTGACCTGTGGGATGCTTTTGTTTGCAGTGGAATGGTTCCAGAATAAAAAGGAAAACCCTTGGTTTTCTCTTTAGGATCAAGGGCTCTCAAAGGCACAACATTGGTGTTATTTGTTTGATCTATCAAAGCAAGGTCATTATTTACCCCCAAAAGTCTTTTCTGATACACTAGAAAAGCCAATGGACAATGAGACTTATGATTGCTCTGCACTCTCCGCATGAGGTTTTCTCATCCCACAGTCCCATCCTCCTTGAGCTGCAAAAGCAGGTGCCTCCATCTGGATCATCCCTGAGGAACTGCCCCAATTCTCAATCCCTTTTACTTGGGGGGGGGGGGGGGGGGGTGGAGCACAAAAGGTGTTAGACTTAGATCTACAGATTGTACAAATACATGTTTTGATCATTTCCCTTCTTCAGCTCGACTCCTTTGTGAACATTTGATGACAGCCCAAAAATTTGCTGTTGTCTTTGAAGTATAATGGGTAAATTCCAAAAGTCAATGTTTGGCCACAGGAACTTCAGACATCCACCTTGCCTGACCTCATGGATGACTGAAAAACCAAGCACTTTGCTCTTGTTCAAAGTTTCATGCAAGCCAACCCTTCATGGTTCCTCTTTCCTGGGCTGCGATATAGCCTTTTTTGTGAAAACATTATCAGCTTTATGATTGGTACAGTGCTCTGACTTTTCAGAAAACAGTGATTGGTCCAACTGTCTTATATTTCAAGAAGTTCTATTATTAAGAAAATAATAAAAACGTCCCACAAAACAAAGATAAGATCTGCTTAATATGAAGTTTGGAAATGTAACAGCTTCAAAGGATGCTTTTCCTAAGATCCCCGAAACTAGCCAAGATCCTCTGCTGTGCTCCTATTTCCTGAAGAGGTGAGTAAGCAGAAGATAATAAGAAATTCTTTTGCAGCCTTCACTGATAGACAATTGACTTTTTGTCTCTGCTTAGCACCAGGCTGACACTGTTCTTTCAGAAAGTGCTCACTTTCAGACCCAAATCTTTATCACTTGGGACAATGCTCCTTGATTTATTTGTGAGATTTGTGTCCACCCTGGAGATTTTTCCTCTTGTCCTCACACCCACGCATTGTTTGAAAGCTCACTGAACTCTTTTCCAATAGACATTTTTGGAATATATGCGTTATTGATCACCCTGTACAAATAACACCAATTTAGTTTCGACACGGTTTAACCATGGTTGAATAAAAGAGGCAAAGCAGACATAGGAATTCAGCCACTGAGCAACTAGTATCATTATTTCCTCTCCCCAACAGTACTTCCTCTATGTCAAAGCAGCTGGAAAGCCATACTGAAGGTTCTGTTTAGTCAAAACCAGCATGCGACATCCTCTGGGATGTGTTTTAACTCTCTCCTAAGAATAAACAGAAGGAATTTTCACAATTGCTTTTGAATCATAAGACCCCATTCATCACTCACTTAGAAGTTTCAACACAGACCTCCACTCAAGGAGTCTGATGACTTTCTGATGTGCTTCTATAAGTGGGCTCCTAAAGCAGCATCTTCATCCCACTGCACACTAGTGATGGACTCTGTCAGCATCCTGTGGAACTGACTACTTCTCTTTTGAATAGACATAACCTTCTAGACAGCATGTGGGAGAACAAAGGATGGAAGGGATCTCATGGTTCACCAAGACTGGTTCTGTTATCACAGACACAAATCTAATCTCCATTAACTTACAGAAAGAAAAATAGCATGCTTGCTAAAGAAATTACTCCTATGGGTCCGTGAGCCAAGAAAAGCTTCATTTTAAAGAAAATTAGTTCCATATGAAAGTATTGTGATCATGAGAAACCTAACTGCTAGCCATTTCTAGTCCCAGTGACCATGCAAAAAGGTAATACACAGAGATCTAATGAACTATGATACTCATAGAGCTTCTACACCCCTCCGTCTAAGGCATTCACTTCTCAGCTGAAATCCCCCTTGAGGCTGGAAGTCAAATATTATAGCTCTGGAATGCGAAACAACCCTCAGTTCTGCCCAGCATATCAAAAATCCCTGTCCTGCTCCCTCTATTCTCACATTTCCTTAGCCTCATTATGCCTGTAAAAGGGGAGCTTGCTACTAAAATCCCACTACGGTTAATTTGGCTATGACAGCTTGACAGCTGGAGAAAGAGAAACAGAAGGACTCGCCTAAGCAGAAGACGACTCTGACTGTCCCAGTAGTTTGATCAGCCCAGCCCTCCCTATGTAAAAATCCCCTAAGGAACACAACTGAGAGGTATCCCAGAACACACAGAGTTATTCAGGGGAGACAGAAAAAAAAGAGGAAGAGGAAGGGGGAGAGGAATAGGAACAGGAAAAGGAAGAGGAAAAGGATGATGAAGAGGAAAAAGGGAAGAGGAAAAGTAAAAGGAAGAAAAAGAGAAAAAAAGGAAAAAATTGTCCTCACATACAGAAGAAGTCTTAAATCATTCTTTACTAGCAGGTCAGAATTAATTGGATTTCTACACCCACTGAGCTTCCCTCAAGGTAGGCTTGGTCCCGTATTCCAAGCCTGGAACATTTCATCAGCTTCCTAATACCAGTTAAGATTTTCTAGGCAGGCTACAGAAGAGAGAGTACTCATTCAATACCAGTAGTCCATTGCCATACTTCCCTATTACAAGCTTGTCAGCCTGCCAGTGCAGAGAACTTCGAGAACTCCTGCTTGCTCTCTTCCCACAGAACACAAAGCAGCATATTCCTTCAGAAGCTCTATTCAACCTCCCTTTCTTCTCTATGAGCCTGCATCTTTGAGACAATGGATAATAGGAGGCAGACCACTTCCTCCATTCATTTGCTCAGCCTGCTGAAGCATCAGATCTGTCTGATCTTGCAGCAGAAGCATTATCCTTTGTTCTGATCAGGTTGCACAAATAGCTGTGCTTGTGTCAGTCCCCAGAGCAGAGATTTTTTTCATGACCAATATGATTACAGCTCATGCAACACATTGCGTCCTACTAAAAATGTTGCAGTTTGTTTTCGCCCAGGTCCACTAGTTCTACAAAATTACTATTCAGTGTTATGCACTAAGGAAGACGGCGAAACTGTGTAATGCTGTCACTACATGTATATTAGCCAAATATGCCAAAATACTCATAGCCTCACCAAATGAGCCCAGAGTCATGAGAAGCATATGAAGGGCCTCGAGTTGAAGGAGTTACAGGGGTACAAGATGATTATGACTCCCAAGACATCCCACCACTTTCCTGCAGGTTAGGCACTCCCCATGCTGATCAGCAACAGCTGCCTTTACAGGTCCTGACAGCTTACTTCTTCCCACATAGACAAATTGGGCTGGCCCCAGCCACCCCCACCGCTGTCGTGACATACCTTTGCCCAGAATTCACACCTGGACTGCTTGCAAGCCATCTGCAACTGAAGAGACACTTCTGGTTATAGCCACTGCCAGGTTATATGAATATTCAAAGCAGTACATCTGGTAAGCAGTTCAGTTTCCCACACTGACAGAAGAAAAATAAATCACATCTACTGATAGTCATGAGCTCTCAAAAGGTTACAAAGCATGGCTTTCATTTTCCCTCCCCCCTGTTCTACCATAATGCACACTACTTATGAAAACAGTTATCGCACACCCTTCCTTTTCCTAGGGCAGAAAATCAAATTAACCAGAAAACACAACCTATAGGCTCTTCAGAACTTCAGCCTGTCCGGAAGTACTCGTTCAGGCTGGAGGTTGAACTTTATCTAGTACCTCCAAATTTCTTATATTTTTGCCTAAGTGTAAGTATGTATGCTGTGTCCTCTCTGATACCAGGTAAAAGCTTCAATCCCCATTTCTGGATTCTAGCCAGGATTTAAAGAGGAAAAAAATTTGCTAATCCATGGTTTGCAATGAAAAAAATACCTGCCACAGGGGAAAAATCCTCCTGCCTTTAGCCAAAACTAATCTAATCTTTCCTCACAGCTCTAATATCACCCTGAGTGCTTCACTCCTTAACTTTAGCTTCACACACAGAGCACAGGGAATTACTGATACAAACCTTTCGTACAAGTCCAGTCTGCAAAAAATACATAACTGGGTCTGATTAACACTACTGAGTTTGCAATCAGAATCAATATAGTTCCATGAAGATATTGCCATTTTTAGTAACTACAATACCCTCCAAAATGAAACAGCATTATATGATTTCTGTTTCGTAAAGGCTTTGACTTTTCTTCTATTATCCCAGTCCTGCTTTAGCACATATTTTATATTAGAATGCGTTCCAGGAGGCATATGGCAATAGAACTAGGTCAACCATTAACCAAATAACAGGAAGCTGCTCTGCAGAGCACACCCTTCAAAGCTTGCTTAATGAGCTAGCTCTTCAGAATGTGTCCTTCAGTAAGGTTGAAACTAACAGTTCCATGGGATTTTCTTTAAAGCCACAAGGTCACCCAAGTTAGGCAGCTTCTGGACATGTCAAGACTATGAACAGCCATCCTGAAGTGTAAAGGCATCTAGGTCAGACGTTAAGAGATGAAGAACACTCCACAATCATGCATGGGTCACTGAACATCAGGAACCAGTTCCAATGATTTCTTCATCTTATCAGCAAGCAGAACCAATCCCGTCATTAATCTACCTCCACAATTTCAGCAAAGAACACAGTAAATTGCCTTTGTAGAGCTTGTGGGGAAGGATATCGCCACTAGATAGTTACCATCTCTCTCCCTCTTTCCATGCTTTCCTTTCAGAGGATGGCAAGTGACTTCCCAGATGAGAGTCAACTCTAAACACTTGTAAGGTTTGAGAAAAAGGATTGGTATTAAGGCTTGAAAGCCAGTGTCTGACTAAATTCTTCATGTCCTGTTCTCCCCTTGATCTTGTCGAGATACGTACAGGATTTAACATTATCTTTCAAATCAGTGAGAAAAAAATTCCAGCATCATTGTTGATACCTTCATTTGCCATCTCAATCTTACCAATTGCTTCCACTAAATATCACATTCCATACTTCTAATCAACCATAGACGCCCAGGCTTGAAATGTAAGTTGTTAGGATTCTGAGAAGCTTCGAGTGCCAAGGAACAGAATGTGTAACATGGAGGTTAGAAAAAGTTCTGATTCATATTACACTGTTAACAAAGCAGTAGAGATGGCCTGATCAAATTGTTTCTAGACAAATAAAACACAAATACTTGCCAGCACTCTACTTGAAAAGAATTCTGCATCCAACAGCCAGTGACACCCATCACACAACTGTTGCAATAATGTGATAACTCAACAGCCATGTACCACAAAGCAGTATCAACTTCTCAAACTCAAAGAAGTCACCATCAAGCTACGTGACTACTATGAAAATGACACTAAACATATATGGGTATTAATATTAGTTTTCCAGTACCCTCAGAAAAATGGATATGGCCTCTTACCTCTTTATCATAGTCTTTGTTTTGGACAATATTTCTACAAAGCAAAACATTCAGAGAACTTAAAGTCATTATTTACCCAAAAAAACAACACAAAAAACCATCCTCTCTACACAACTGCCAGTGGTAGACTTATGTTTCTCCACCATTTCTAACAGGAAAGTGTGCTGTGAACATACATATATCATGGGTTACCCCAGTAGTTCACATCTATCCTTGTGACATCAAAAATAAAACAAACAAGAAAAGCAAGAAAAAAAAAACCAACCATGTCCAACAAACATTCTCCTACTAGTGCCTCCATAACTGAGAACTTCTCTGTAACCTGATGTTTATGAGATGGGAACAAAAGTTCATCTTTCTGGTGCTAGATCCTGCTGGTCTACCAGATAATAATTCCAGCACCTAATTATCAGACACAGGAAATGATGAGGCATCCATGATGATAGAGAAAACAGTCAGGGTGTGTGATCATACATCCCTGCAGATTGCTTTGTAACTTAAGCAACAGCTCCTTGCTGAAACAGGCTAACTCAGTGGAAGACTGCCAAGCATGCTCTGGTGAGATTATCATCTTAGTAGTTATTTATAATAAACTATCTTCGGCAAGTAGCACCTTTTTCGATATGAAAAAGTCAAGGACAATGTATTTTCTTTGCAGTATAGCGATGTTCTGCAAGAAAAGGTGCAGACAAAATCTAGAAGCGTTATTCATTTGCATATGAAGAAGCACTTCTGATGAACGTTCTCCAGTGTGTTCTAAAAACTGTTCAACACCACTAGAAAAAATACAAAATTATGAGCTACTAGAAAATAAAACCTGCAAGGGAAATTACATGGACAGACACGGCAGAGCAACCATACCTTAGAAAAAGTCTCTTGATTTGCCTGCGTCCTTAATAATTCTGATGCTGAAACAGCTACCACAACATGGAGTTATCTATGGAACCGAGAAAAAGTTCTGCCCTGAGAGATGGTGTTCGAGTTTCACATAATTCGTCAATGCCATTTCTTTGCAAGTGACCTATGCAGAAGTGCTAGACTCCCATAGCGTCAACCAAAAAATCTCCTGAATTGGGCCAAAGGAGCAAGGAGGGCTGCGTAAGGATGAAGTTACTGCAGAACAGAGCGAACAGTCTTCACACACAAGCCATGTTTTATATGCATCCCCTCCTCCCATCGCCAAATTGCAACTGGGAAAACATACCTGTGGGTTGACTTCTCCCAAACTCCCCACTCCAGTTCTTAGGAACATATGAAGAAAGTCATACCTTTGCAGGGCTACCACAGAACAGCATCTAAGACAAGGAGTCATTCAAGGGGAGCTGTAATATTATTCTTTGAAAATCCTGCTGAACAGGCAATAGAAACCATGAGCACTCTGATTATGAAGTTCCGCTCTGCCATGCCTGTCAGGAAGCAAGCTCTGGTATTCTAGAGCTTCTCAGGCTGCAGCTACAGGAAGACATCTCCAAATGTTTGGTGAGGGAAAAACCCAATAACAAAAAAACCCAAACCAGTTGACCAGTCTATGACTGAGCTGACAGAAGACATATCACTAGATTTTTAAGTCCACAGAATGCCTAGCAAGCTTATTTAGAAATCCTTTTTCTGCAGATTTGGACAGTCATGTAACAGTATCTGGCTCTTAAAAATACTGGCGTCATCGTAATTTGCTACTAGCTTTAACCAAACAGGAAAAAGAAATTCTAATAGGGCATTCCTGCTAAAAAGAAAGCAGAAACAATTACAATAGCTTTCTACAGTTTCTCAGTAATTACAGAGTTTCAAAGTCTACACAGTATCACTTGCAGTATTTCATACCTTTCTGCATTTTGCAGCTGCAGTACAATGTTCTCAAATGGTTACAGCTTTTGAACAAACTGTCTCTGCACTAAAGCCAAAAGGATCTACAATGAAACTTCATCTGAAGCTCAGGACTTTCACATGACTGAACTCTTCTTTCTCCAGATCTGCTTAGCCCTTCAGCCTCCCCCCAGCCCCTTTTATAATCCATCAGACATGCTTTTGGAGTGCACTTCACTTGTTTAAAAAAAAACAAACAGGTTCAAAAAGAGAAAGAAATTAAATCCCGCTGGGCTGAAGCTTTCAGATGACAAAGCAGAAGGTAATCGTTTAATACCAAGTATGAAAGCAGCATAAAAGGACAAGATGCAGAAGGGAAAAATCTATTTAGGCTTCCTGCACTGGCATGAAATGGCTGCTTTCCTTCTTACTGCCAGCTCCCATGCTTCATGTTGACATTACACATCCTGTACTGTAGATCCACCCCCATGCTGATGCTTGCCCAACAGAATTATCTCCTGCGTCACAGCAGTGGTAACAGAACTGCTGGCTCTGCAGATCTGAAAGCACCATTTCAATGCTTAATACATGCAGCAACTGGACACACTACCAGATATTCTGGGTTGGTTTGTGGCACTCTCAGCGCTGTATTACTTGGCCTAACCTTCTGCTAACCAGACGGTCTGCTCTCCCCTTGGGACCAAACCATTAAACTTTATTTTATTAATTTCTACCAAAATGCAGGGACAGTTTACAGCACTTGTGTCTGGTTTATCTCCAACAGGGTTGCTAAGATGAAAATGACCTTAAAATAACTGGAAATGCTGCTTCACACCAACAGAGAACAAGATCTTTTAACGTAAATATTTACATGATCTGCCAGATGAACTACCATAGCAGTATGAACCACATGGATAGCAACTTGTATTTAATGTACACATATACACACTCCTGTAATTGTAAAAAGGCCTAGCTTGCATCTTCCTTGATCCAAAGCACCTCTGTCTTGAACAAGCAATTACCATATTAGTATCTATTCAAAACAATCCCTTAATCAAAAAGAAAAGTGGGAAAATCATGGCTTCCGAAAACACCACAGTTAGTGATGGAACTTCAGAATGCATGAACATCATCTACAGGCAGCACAGCAACATGAATGTTCTCACTAGAACACCCACAAACTCATACGAAATCATATTTCAGGGACATGCCAGCATTAACTGAAGTCAACGTTGAGTATTTGTAACATACATTGCTCCCTCTATCAAAATACAAAGAATGAGAATGAAAGAAAAGGAGCACATGAATGAAAGCAAAAGAATTATCTAACACATAAGCTCCCGTTGGCTCTTGCAAATCAGCTACAGCCATGCCCTCACATGCAACCACAAATGAACATCTCATGTATGTAGGTGGTAGTTGTTGAAAGCTAACGGCATCCTCTACTCAAGATGTAATTTCCAAACGCCTCCCTGAAAACTCCACAAGAATTATTTCATGCAGCTAAGGATTTGATCTTCAAATGTTTACTCACAGGAGTAGCTGCAGTGAAATTCAAAATCAGATCACAGCAACTAGTCACATGAATAAGCTTCTACAGTATAAGGGCTTTGGCCCCTATCTCCTATTATCTGCCAAATGTACTACAGTAACAAGAAAATGCAATGGTAGCTGAGGTCTGACCTATTAAAAAGCCTTTGTTAACATTCCTAACAGTGGCAGTGAGGATTTATTAAATAAATAAATAAAGCGTACATGCCTGCACACAAAACAAAATCCCGAGAATGTAAGAAGAATCCTGTAAAAGTTAGATTTACTGCCTTCCAAAGAAAATAGGAAGCCAATCCACATAAAATCTAACCATAATAAATCATTAAAATCTGTTCTTCATGGCTACCACTACAGTCCAGTGCTTCCAAAGCAAGGCTGGATTCACTGTTCAGATTGCTGCACACACACATTTGTCTGAGGCAGTCTTCTCAACCTAAAGCTCCAAGTCTCTGCAGGCTGGGGTGTCAAATATGTTTAAATAGGACAGGACCACTATTATCCAACTTCCCACATATGACTAACTTCTGATGTTGAGGGAGATCACAAACCATCTTCTTCACACCACTTGGGCAACTACAAGAGGACAGGGAACTGCTAGAGAGAGTCCAGCGCAGAGCCACGAAGATGATTAAGGGGGTGGAACATCTCCCTTATGAGGAGAGGCTGAGGGAGCTGGGTCTCTTCAGCTTAGAGAAGAGGAGACTGAGGGGGGACCTCATTAATGTTTATAATATGTAAAGGGCAAGTGTCATGAGGATGGAGCCAGGCTCTTCTCAGTGACATCCCCTGACAGGACAAGGGGCAATGGGTGCAAGCTGGAACACAGGAGGTTCCACATAAATATGAGGAAAAACTTCTTTACGGTGAGGGTGACCGAACACTGGAACAGGCTGCCCAGAGAGGTTGTGGAGTCTCCTTCTCTGGAGACATTCAAAACCCGCCTGGACGCGTTCCTGTGTGATACGGTCTAGGCAATCCTGCTCCGGCAGGAGGATTGGACTACATGATCTTTCGAGGTCCCTTCCAATCCCTAACGTTCTGTGATTCTGTGATTCTGTGAAGAGTCTTTTGCTCACCCAGTACTAAAATTCTTATTCAGACATGAATAACCCTTCAATCTGGATGTCAACAGATCAGCAGGCATTGCCTTCAGCTCATAAGCAGGCTGCTTATTTCACCTGTAAAGAGGATTAGATGTCTTCAGCACATCAAGGAAACAAGCATGAGAACAGACTGTATGGCACTTTAGGTTCATCTATCTTTAAAATTTCCCCAAAGAGCAGGATTTTTTTAATGTCCCATTTAAGTTACTACCTCATCATCATATGACTGGCCTCCACTGCCATGACATACAAAACTTCAGTATATGGTGACAGGTCCCCCAGAAAGTCATTCCATAACCTGAAACATCATCTACCCTTCAAACACACTAAAAATAGATTGCTCACCCCCTTGAGGTCTCAGCAGCCCATCTGATATTACAGTACAGTATTAACAAACCTATGTAGACACAAATTCTTAAAATAAATATCTTCAGAGATAAGACCAGGATACCAGCAAGCAAATTATATTTCTCTACACCACTGAAGTAATATGGCTGAACCTGTGGAAGCACTGAAGAACCATGGAGGGCAACGAGCATGTAATGTTCATTTTGCAAGAGCACACCACATGCAACCTTTGGTCAACCTGCCTGTCATCCTGCCAAGCAACTTCTGACTCAAGGCTTTTGGTCTGAAAGACATTTTCTCAGTGCAACCTCAGCAGTTTTTATGTGGTTCCTTGGGAGAACACCACACTGAAAAGCTTGTATTCCTCTCCTGCTCCACAGTGGAAGGAAAGCAGCACATTTGTAGAGGGCGTGGAATGGAAAATTCATTGCAGTATGTTATCACCTCTGTAATCTGATAATTTAAAAATAATTCAGGTTTATTCATTTATTCACGCAGCTGGGAGACCCAAATATATTGACTCACTCTTTCAGCAGCTCCAGTGAGTAATACAGTTATGCCCTTGGAGCCAGGGATTTCAGAAGCTCTCACACATGCATGGATAACCTGGTAGGAGAAATCTGCATGCTCTTGAGAAATAATAGCTTCTTCTCAACCTACAAGGGTGGAAACACACCAGGAGCCAGCACCACTGAAGGGTTAAACACATGAATCCCGTAAGCCCCAAGCTGAGAGCCATCATATATGCTGATTCACAACATGGCCTTCAGTCATATTTACCTCCAGAAGGCCTGATAAAGTCCTCCTCTCCCCAGGTCCTGGTGCTATCGCACACTGGTTATGCTTGATCACAGACAAGAGAACTTGACCTGTATATGACCTGACATAGCTGAAAGCTGATATGCTGTCTCCCCACTGCGAAGATAAAAGGTCATTTAGACCAAAAGGAACTGGTCCACACTGACTTCAAGTTACATGAATTCAACTTTTGCGATGCACTCCTGGCCAGGAACCCAAACCCCTTCTTGCAGGGCTGCAAGCCACAGCCATATGAGATGGCAGGAACAATTCAGCAGTCAAGAAGCTAATTAACCAGGCTGAGAGCTGTCTGGCTGCTCTCAATTATCTATCAGCCATTCGTTAACATTTTTACACTTGTCAAGTTATTTAGCTGAGCATGATAGAAGCAGAGTTTCAGAGCCCACCAGTGCTGGAGGTCCTATATCCTGCAGCCAGAGCCACCGAGATGTAGACAAGGAAGTGAAAAACTGAAATGCAAGATCAGAGCTTCCAGTCAAATAAGGAGAGAAATCATTCCAGATTTGTTCATATTGACATTTATTTATTTTTCTGACAGTACTTGTCACACAACACAGAAGAAAACAGGATGCCTCCTTATGGTCATCGCCTTCCAGACTTCACTGCATTACCAACTAAAAACTAAGTAGATACTGTATATATAGTCTCTTCTTCCATACTCACCATAAGAAGCAACAGACCTGAGAACAAATGATCAGTCAGAATGACAGCTGTGACATAGAAACAAAGTGGCAGGTAACTCTAGTTCCCATCTCCCAAGTGTTTGCAAACACCACAGAAGGTCTGCTCCAGTCTCACACACCAGAACCACTGCAAAAGGAGATTTTTCTTATCTACATATTGGTTTGTTTCAACATACGTGGCGACAGAATCCCACACCAAGGTCTTAGTTTCCAACATCTGTGTTAAATCCTAATTATGCCTAATTTTACTGGGTAGAGGGATGGATAGTTGATGGAATTAAAAAAATTAAGAGCAAGATTTCAAAGGCTGGACACTAATTCTTTGGTCTCCTTAGTGTTTGGTCAGAGAAGCCTAAAATCCCATTATAAAGAGCCACATGCCCACAAATCTAGCTGAGTCTGACTAGAACTGAACAATCCAAGTCTGAGTTTAAATAAATAAATATTCAGGGCCTAAGTTCTCTCCATAATCAATTTGCTCAACTGCAGATGAACAGTCATGCCTGATTCACTGCATCCACCTCAAGACCAGCACTACTCCAAGGTATCTCACAAGTTTAGCCCAGACTGGAGTGTCCACTGTGTTTAAAAAAAAAAAAAAAAAAAAAGGAAGAAAGGAAGGAAGGATGAAGTTGTTAAAAAACCACCACCGACATAAGCCACCTTCACCAATCCCTCTAGAACTTCTGACCTAGGAACTATTTGAGCTGACAATTTAAGATCAACAAGAGGGAGGCAAAAAGGAAAAAAATCACTTTTCGGCATCATCAGACAGCTGAATTCTGGCATTCAGACCACAGCAAGGCCTTTATTAATGATTCCTTTCCCAGCTAGACACTAAATTAAAGTCTTCAGCAAGTCAAAGTCATTTGAAGGTAAAAGCACCATCCTGCATGTCACACTCATGATGGACCAAAACCTTCCAGCACATGTAGTCTTCCCTTAGCTACCCTGTTTATTTGATAAATAAGGGGAAAAGTCAAAACACGGGCTACTGGAACACGGGTTCTGTGTGTCACATTCCTGCATTCTGCTCTTTTCTTTGCCAGCAATGAGAGGTCTAAGGATAATGTGTGGGAGGAATGTGTTTACCTGGGTCCTGTGATAAGTAGCTATTGTCTTTTGAATCCATTTGCATGACAACAGTCCAATCCAGTATGACCTATCTTCTTCCCAAAAGGAATATATGATGCCTTTCCACAACCACCCTGAAGCAGCACTATTTGAACCTTAAGAGCTGCAAGCGGGAAGGAAGAGTTTGCTCATTCGGACAGCGCAAAGAAGCCCCTATTGTCCTACAAGGTCACGGAAACAGTGACCACATGTACATCAGAAGATTCCATTTTTAGCATCTTTCAAAACAAAGTGTTCTCTTTCACATTATCATGAGCACACTGAATCCTCAGTCTTCCTATATCATTCTCTGCAATGTCTGCTTTGTTTTGTCTTGAAAAATCATTCTCCTGCCTCTCTACCCCACGCAATTGCTCTATTAGCAGCAAGTTTCCACTACACATAATTATGGCATGCCTTAGCCTACTTTTCTGTTTGCTGAATAGTTCTGCCTATTTTCTACTTGTGCTGATGCTACCATTTACTTTTCCTGACACTCTAATCCTTGTATCCTTTGAAGGCCTGACTTCCTCCACCGTGACAGCAGCCAGGGTTCTCAGGCCCCTTTCCAGAGCTTTTTTAATAGCAACAGTAATGCCATCGCTGAACATCCCACTCCTTAATCTTCAGGTCAGCATAGAGCCTGTACCTGTAACAAGTGCTGCAAATACACTGTCCAGTGCTGCTGACCACCCATTATCTAAATGACTAGCAAGTTCGTAGTTGCATATTCCTGGCATTGAAAGGAGAAAGAAAAACAGAGGCACACAATGCAAGCAACTTGCTTCTCCCAAAGGCATGAAATAACTCTCCAATTTTTCTGCATAATCCCAGTTAGATTATCTTCTGCCATGAAGTAACAAGTGACACACTTCAACAACAGAATTCTTAATTTCACTTGTTCAAAACTAACAGGAGTAGTCCTATGAATCAAGTGTTTTCTCAGAATTATTTGTCCTCAACACACTGGCCTTGCAATGATTGCTACCCCGATAAGCTCTCAGTAAGTCCTTTCTAATCACTCATGACATTGATGCTGTGCCTACAACTCTTTATGCTGACATTATTAAACATGTATTCTTAAAGAGACTGTATTTGACTCCATTCAAGAACAACGACTGCACATCCTGAGATGTCTCATTTCCATCTTCTTTAAATTACCAAATAAACATAAACTGATTGTTTCTCTTGAGGGATCTTACCATCTTCTACCCAGAAAGTTTCTGCTAGCCCAAGCCAAAAACCTATTGTATCCCCCCTAGACAGCAGCCATGGAGGCCCATAATTATAGCGCAAAGACTAGCCAAGAACAAGGAGGCTTTTAGATCAAGGGGAAATAAAAGGCATAGCACTGTTGCTAGGTCTGGGACTGATGTTCTGATAGCCAGTGTGTCTGGTACAAAGCAATCACAACCAGTGTTGAGGGAAGGTTCTTTTTCAAACACTGCTTAAAAAAAGTTCCTTCAAGTAGTCATTAGGCAAGGAGATTTTGAGTTACTGCAGTAACACATACCACCTCAAGCTGAACAAAGCAACTGTACCAAGATCTTCAGCTCCTGAAGAGATGAAGAGAACACAGAAATAACTGAAATTGTACATAAGACTGTGTGTTTCAAATACGACACCAGAAATAGACTCCCTTTTCCCCATCTCAAAACTCTTATTTCAAAACCCTTCAGAGTTGTGTTTGTACTGCAACATCTGGCACAGCTTCATAAAACTCAAGAGATGAGGGGCAGACTTTAGATCTTTGGTATTGTTTTTAAAGTTAAAAGAACAAAATGGAACAAAACCCAAAACAGTATCGCGTGACTTTTTATTTACCTATGTGTTCGACTTCCCAAACACAAGCTGAAAGCAGAATACTTCCAAAACTCAGGACAAAATGAAGACTGCATTCTATTAAATCTAGTCCCCTCATTTGGAAACTTCTACTAAAGCCTTTTCACTACAACCAACATGATAATTATCATAAGTTGAGCTATCTCCCTTCCTCCCCCCTTTTCTTCTTTCAGCACTGGCATACAAACCATGCTATTTTAACTTCTTTCCTGTTCTCCCAGTTCTTCTGGAACATTTTATTTTCAACAGTCAACTCATTTGGAGAAGTGCCACGCTGAAGTTCAACCGTTTACAATGTTAACTGTGTCTCTGCCAGCAGCTGAAGACTTGCATCACACCACCTTCTCCAGCACCTCTTGATTAAAACATTTGAGTTCCTCTCTCCGAGAGGTTAGTAGATGTTTACGCAGCCTTCATTCTCATCATACTTTTTTTTCCTTCAAAATTATTCTTATTGAAAAGTAAGGTGGCATTTCTCATCCTCTCCTCAAGTAACACTTCACAGACCTCCTGCTCACCTCCTATGGGCCCACATCGTATTTTAACGCTATCTGAAAGATTTCCATTAAACAAACTCTTTCAGACAGATTGCTTGGTTATTTAATACTCTAGAAGGAAGCAACTGCTTGAAAAGTAAGCAAGCTTTTTAGACTGATGAAGTTCAACATTTTTACTGAAGCCAGCAATGAGAAGTTCATACTTGATCACACCTTGATCAAGTATGCAAGTTAAGCAAATCATACAGTTGTGGCACTAGCAGCAGATGGTCTTTACCTGGAAAAAGTTCACAAAATACATTATTTAATTTCAAAATAGAGAAATATCTGTGAAGAGAGCATTTACATTATTTTTCTACAATGGATTGGAAGTATAACAAAAGACAAGGAAACAAAATACGTGAAAAGACACAAAGACATATTGGCCTTCATAGACCCTTCCTGATCTGTCAAAACAGGATCTCCTTCCTCTACCAGTATGCTTCTTCAAATCACTCTCTTCAGTATTTCACTGGGGAATTTTGGAACTACAGGGTTTGTCCCTAAGTTTGCTTAGTGATAGATTCATAACAGGGCAATGTTAGTTGATGTATACTACACAGCTATTTGCTAGTTTCACACTTTTAAGTCCTTTTGCTGTGGTTTCTTACTACAAAGCAGTGTTCTGCTCAATTTAAGAAATTATCCACAACACCACGCAGAGAAAGCATCACAGCAAACTGGAGCAATCTCAATTTATATTGTAACTCTACACATGTTGTTTGGAATAACAGGAAAACTCAATACAAAAAACTCATTTACACTTGTTTCTGGGAGTTCCAAATTTCAAGAGACATCTTTGGGTTTTTCTGAAGTAACCTTCCTCAAACTGTAGTTGTACTATTATAAGACTTTAGCTCTTCCCATTTCTTTTTTAAGGCCAAAATTAAATTTGTCTATTCCTTGGGGCCCAGAGTAACATCTGCCAGATGTCCAGACATCTATGTTGAACACAGTTCTTCTCCAATACTTATTGACTCTCTTTTCAATCACTCATGTCTTCAAAAAAGTCAATCCTCCTTTAAGTCAAGGTTCACAACACTAAAGAATTTGTTATAAACTTTACTGAATTGAGATTTTAATCTTTTTTTTTCCACTTCTACTTGCAGTTGTTCTACTTTCCTTTTCCAGCATCCAGTTATGTACTCGTATTCTTCACAGTCTAAGCATACACAACATATTTTTAGTTTTCCTCTTTTAACAAAATAAGTTTTAAAAATTATGGAAAGAAATTCTAAACATGATGTTTTAAATTTCTTAACAATCTAATCCATTATGAACCCAGTGAAAATGTACAAGGAAATCAAATCATTGTTTAAACATTTTGAAAGCAGTGGTCCATAGGCTATGTCTAATGGGGTTGAGAAAAGCGACTAAGAAAACCAAGTTTATATACTGAAGAATAAGCTATGAATGCAGTTTCTGCTAGAGCCTGCACCATGAAAAAGTTCTGGGTGCCCACAAACCAAAAGCCATTGTCCAAATGAAGAAATTTGTGCCTGATTACAAGAAACATTCTAGTCACCACCATCTCATGAATTAAGATTATCTTTCTAGAGCTCCTTTCAAACTCACTGGTTTGGGTTTGGGGTTTTTTTTTTAGATTAGTTTTGTTTTGAAAAACAAAAGAATCCCCTCAGCTAGTACTTTAATAGCAAGGTGAACTTCAGCCTGTCTGGGCAGAACTACAGCAAGAAACATCATTACCAAGAATATCATTCTCTAAAGGGATTTCAGTCTCATAGTGAAGAAACCCCCCTTAGAAATAACACCAAATAACACCATTCTCACTCCAGCTCAAACTATTGCAATGACATTTGGTTTTCTAGGGTTTCTGTCACGACAGGAGGTAGGTAAGAGGCCCTCACATAAAGATCCTCAGCTTAAATCTCAAACTTGTTCTTGGATTGCACATGCCACGTTCAAGAGCAATGTATCTGTAGGGCACATGGTAGTGTAAGCACTGAGTTGTCCTCTCAAGGAGATTCACAATTCTGAGCTATGAAATACAAGCAGATACCTAAGAAGACTGCATACAGTCTTCTTGTACAGGGGATGGATATTTAGGATCTGACCCAAACGAGCAAAGGCCAGTGAGGACTTCTTCAGTTTCTTCAGTGGCTGCTGATTTAGCCCTGTGCAGAGATTGCAAAGTGCATCGCAGAACATTACCTCAGGGAAAAAAAAAATACAGTTAACCTCCCTCTTTACTTTGTCAAAATCTAAGGTTAAACGTACCTGAAATGGTACGTTCCATGGCCCACTTCTGAAAGATGGAGACAACCACAGTATCTCAGTGATTTGGGTGACATATCAGCAACCATAACTTAATAAATGCACAGCTGATAATGCAATATCCTTCTCAAGTATTAGATTATATACTATAAACCATTTCTTCCACAGCAAAAATAAAACAAGGGCATTGATTTTAACCTTGCAGCAGCTGGATCCCAAGTTCATCACTAGTCATTGCAATCCTCAAATCCTTCTATTCTTCTTGCATCTGTGGGAGCAAGTTCTGATTCAGATTCACTGGTCCCCTATCCTGTCACGTACACCTCCCACATGTAACACATTCTCTCTTGAAGTCTTCAAAGTACCTGTGTATGAATATAACTGATACCTTTTTGTGGATCTGCGCCTTCAAGCTCAGTAGCACTGCACTCTGGTATCCCCCTCATACATTTCAGCATGTAGTTTGAATTTTTTGAGGAACTGCACCTACTATGCAACTGACATGCAAGTTTAGGTTGGTGGGAAAAGAGTGAGGCCTGGTTTGAGTCTACTCAAAATTATTTCAGATTAAAAAGTGGGTTAAAAAAAGGCACACAAATTGCTGTTCAATTGCTACCTCACTTGAAAGATCTTAGGTTTCCATAATGACATTAAAATCATAACAAGAATGCTGCTGTAAATTTTCAGAAAAAAAATATTTTAAGACACAAAAAGACAGCCGTGAAAACTGTTTTGCTTTTTCCAAGAGAAACTATGTATGTTGTGATGCTCTGAGGAACCTACTAAAAGCTTGCCAGTATCATTTTAATGCAACCTCATGAGTGGGGAGAAATATTCCATCTTAATTTAAAATACATCCAAAACAAGGAATGCTCTTGAAAATCAGATGTTAAAAATGCCAAAAATCAGGCATCACCATCATCACCTAGAAAAAAAAATGACATTTCATGATGTTCTCTGGAAGAACCTGAGCAGCCTCAAGCTGCGTGCACTTACCTCCAAATGCTTTCAAAAATCTATAAATATATGCATATATACACTATTTCTTTGGCCAACTGATCAACCTCCTAAATTCTGTGGTCTTTAACCAAAGAAAATATCTAGAAAGGTGACCTCTGCATGAAAGCGTAAGAGCAAAAAAGCCTGAGGATGTGTTTCTCTGTGGAGGAGAATCTGAGCAATTTCCTCCAATCCTCATTTCCTGATAGCATGAAGTCAGAGAGAAGACCCATCACAATGTTGTACATTGAAAAATCTGAAGAAACCTTAGGGGGAAAGATCATGATTAAGTCAGCTACTGCCAGCAAAGCTTCAAAACATGGAGAGACATCCACGATGTTAGGAGCACTTCCCATCTCAGCTTTGTCTACTCTCTCTCTCCTCCATTTTCTGGTGGAGCTAGAGAACATGACATGGCTTACCTGACTCAGATCACAGCTCTCTGCCAAACTAGTCACTTCCTCTTAGACATGCAAGCAGCTTCATGAGACAAACAGACCCCCACAGACACACACACAAAAGCAGCAGCAGAAAGCACTCAAACTTGAAGGTCTTTCTCCTTCCAAACACCAAAAAAACAAATGAAACTTCTCCTTTTCTCCCCCAAAAGAGGGAGGTGAGAGAGGGAGAAATCCTATCAGATCACAACTACATGAAGCTCCAGGAGGATCTCTCTGTGTGGAGAATAGAAACCACAATGCTAAGAGGAGAGGAGCGGAGCGGAGCGGAGCGGGGCGGGGGGGGGGGGGGGGGAGAAGGAGGTTACTCCAGAAGACATAAAGACTGTAGACTCTGTGTGTGCATGTGTGCGAGAGCGAGGAGAAGCTTTGTGTTGTGGAGCTTGGACTGGAACCAAAGCAGACAGCTTGCAAATGGAGGACAGGGAGATAAAGAAAGGGAAAGAGGGGGAGAGATAGGGAGAAAGCTGCTCCGGGTGGTTGAGAAAGGGGCAGGGGAGGAAGCGCCTTCTCCCTCGCCTGGTTTAAAGGTAGGGACATCGGGGAACTGAGCAAGAAGTGGGCTCCTTCCCCTTCCTTTCTTCCCTTCTCTTTCTCAAAGGAGAGCACAAGCGTGTGTAATGGCTCCTGCTCTCCAGCTGAACGCTGTCCTCCTCCAAGCAACCTCCTGCGGGCACCACCAGCCCCCCAGCCCCGACGCCGCCGGGGACCCCCGCATCCCAACTCCAGGAGCGCCGCGGTGGGGGCACCACCACCGGGCTGAAGGACCAGTCTCACCAACGGCGAGGAGGAGGGCAGCGAGAAGGGACGAGGAGAAAGAGGAGAGGAAGAGGGGGAGAAAGAAAGAAAGGAAGAAAGAAAGAAAGAAAGAGGTCACCCGATTGCCTGGGTCGTGCCAGCACGGAGCTTTTCTCCTCCGTGTCTCTCCCGTCTCTGATCCAAGTCCACACGCACAGTCCTCGCACACACACACACATCTCCTCTTGGGCACCCCCCACCCCGAAAGCTCGGCTGATATCTCACTTATCTCCCCATATTCCCCCCCTTAATGCAACAACAAAAAATTAATTAACCGCCTTCCTCCTCCTCCCACCACCTCCACCACCACCAGCACCTCCTCCTCTTCTCCTCCTCCATGCAAGAGACTTCTCTCTCAAACAAAACACCCCGCTCTCACTCCCCTCTCGTCTCTTTTTTTTTCCTTCCTTTCTTTCCTCCTCCTTCCTCCGTTGACCAAATGAATGGATTTCAGAGGAAGGTGGTGGAAAGAAAGAAAGACAGAAAAGACCAAACAAAAAAAAAAATATATACACACACACTCGAGAGATGATCTCTCCAATGCCAAACCGGAGATGGGTTTTAATTGCAAGAACTTACAGGAGCGTCCCGGCACTGCTGCTCTTGCTGCTGCCTCCTCTCCTCTTCCTCTCTGCCTAGCTCTTCTTCTTGTTATTGTTGTGGAAGTTGTTTTGTGAGTCTCATGTGCTCCTTGCCAGGTCTCAGCAATGGAGGATCGCCATCTTTCCCTGCTTCCCCCCCCCCTTCTCTCTCTCCCTCTCTCTCTCTCTCCTTCACTGGTTTGCTGCAGCTGCAGATGACCTGAGATATCCGTCTCTCTCTCTCTCTCACTCACCCTCTGTGTCTCTCTCTGAATAATGAGCAACCAGAGGGAGAGAGAGAAAGAAGACAATCTCCTCTCCCACCACACAAAACGCAAGAGCACCAGGGGGTGCAAGAATCCTTTCGAACAACAACAACAACGTGTAGGGGGAAAGGAGGAAAAAGAGAAAGAAAAGAGAAGAAAAGAGAGGAGGAAAAGGCAAGAAGAAAGAGAGGGAGGGAGGTGGAAGAGGAGGGGGGGAAGCAAGCAAACGAGAGAGATCCAGGAGGCAGGCAGATGGAGGAGAAGATGGTAGTGATAGAGGAGGAGGTGTTGAAGATGAAGGAGATTAAGAGGAGGAAGGTGGTAACAAAAAGTTAAGGTTTGGGACACTGAATCACTCACAGGCCAGGGAGGAGAAGAAGAAGGGGGAAAGATCTGAAGATCTTCCCCTTCCAAGCTGTTGCCTTCACAAAGCTTCCTGTGCAGGAGCGCTCAGCAGCTCCTGCGATGCTGGGGGAGCCACTCCGATGGAGCACTCTGCTAGGTCATAGCTCTCTTCCAGCCATGGCAAAAACCGGTTTCTGCATGCAGATCTGCCCCTGAGGTGATCCCTCAGACACATCCATCTAGAGGCTAATCTTCCCTGAGCAGGGTAAAGAACATAAATGGAGCTGGAGCTTGCAAAGTGTAAAACCAGATCTACCACGTGGTTGGTTTTTAATCCCCCTTCCAGCTCGCATTTGATGTGGAGAAAGGAGACTCGAATTGTCCATTTCTGGCACGTATTTTGAAGTCTACTCCCGGAAATAAAGACAGTCATCTCCAGGTTTTTTGTTTCTCACAAGCATTTAGGAGAAAAGAGAGCTTGTACTACAGAGCACCAAAATCACTTCCTACATTGGTGAAACGGTTTTGGCTGCAAAATAAATAATTCTACTTAAAATAACTTTTATGCCTTCCAACACCTAGTTGTTTGCTCCTTTGTGACTGATTATTTAAAACCGTGGAAACGAACAATCAAGGCTCCCAAAGAAAGGTATCTTGGTGATGAAGGCATGCAAGTAAAGACAAAGCAGCTGTAGCCTGCATTTTTATTTAGTCTTGTTTCTATTAAGCATTGTGCTGAGCTACTTCTTTTGCTCGACATCCCCCCCCCCCCCTCCAATCTTCGTACAGCACCAGGTCGGATTCTTTCTAGGGTTATGTCTAGCGGGGGGAGGGGGGGGGGGGGGGCGGGGGGAATTAGGGGTTACATGAAGACTCAGAAAATCAATACAAGGGAGTGCAGCAAAATCAATCTGAGCACAAGGGCATGACTGGTATTGGAGCATCACTGGGAATTTCTCGAGCCCTCAAGCGCTGCAATTTGCATGGGTGGAAGAGAGACTAGAACCATAAAGCTCCAGTTCGGGTGAAGGGGGAGATCCCTCCCCTGCTCCGAGTAAGTTTTATGTGAGTGGTGAAGCTGAGATGATCTTCTTAAAAGAGTCCAGATTTTACTGGCTCTGGGAGAGGTCAGGCGTGTTAGAACTTCATTGTCTGAACTCTCCCAGCTCAGCTGAAGACCAAATGCAGAAATGCTAACGATAGCAATAAAATAAGAAAATTCGGTTGCCCAGGTACTAGTCAAATATTAAACTCATGAACTCTCCAATCTTCCCATCCGCAAGACTGCCGTGAGTACAAAGCACACAGGCAGGATCTCTCTCATTAAATCTCCTCTTTCTTTGAGCCGTGCAAGTTAATCACTAAACAAGAGAAAGATCTTCTCCCTCCTCCTCTCCCCTCTTTCCGCTCCCCCCCTCCTTGCCCCAAACAAGTGCTGTGAGAAATAGGAGGAAGGATAATGTCTGGGCAGAAGGAGCACTGTTCGATTTAAAGAATCTTTCTTAAGAAAAAGGGGAAAAAACATCAAAACTGGGGATTCCTACTAAGACTACCGGTTTCATGCAGACAAATGAAGCGGACACCTCCTAAGAAGCTGATAAAAGAACATTAAGGAAAAGGGAGAGACTGTCTTCACCACTGCCAGAATGTGCATGTGTCCTGCCTGCAATTTTCTATAAATCATCCTCTTCACAGGAAGAGAGCGCCTGGGCTTTGCAATCTTTGACGTACCATCAACGCCGAGACAGATAATTTACCTCTTTGTCTCTAAGCATTACATTTTTTTAAAAAAAGGAAAATAGAGCCACCCCACAACCACAAACCCCAAAACACCTGACTTCTGACCAGCCACCCTCCAGGGAAACAACAATCCCATTTCAAAATGAAGGTTCTTGGGAGGAGTGGGCATCAAACCCCTGGGGATGGATGGGGGGGGGGGGGGGGGGGGGGGGGCGGAACAAAGAAAGAAAATGAGAAAATGTATCTTCATGGAGGTAGCCTGGAAATGTTTTCCCGCCCTATCCCCCCGTCCTTTGAAAGGGGAGGGTCTCCCCTGCGCCGGTCCTGTGGGGGACCCTGGTGCTCCGGCGGGGAGCGCGGGTGTCCGGGCACCCACCCGGGATCCCGGGGAGGAGGTCGGGGCGGCTAGAGGAACTCCGGCGCTGGAGGGCAGTGTCGGGGGGGGGCACGGGGCGGGAGGCTTCTCCTTAGGGGTCGGGTGGTCCATAACTTCCTCCCGCAGGCTTTCTGCCATCCCCACCGTGCTCCGAGCGCCTGCGGGGAAAGCAAGAGGCAAGGTGGACACCCTGAGCTGGGAGAACCCAAGAAGCAGCCACCAGGGGAAAGACAGGGGGACGCCTCCCCCGAGCCCCCCGTGTCCACGGACCGCTGGTTTCGCGCCGGAGCTGGCGCTTCTGGCTGCGGAGTCCCGTGGAGGCGAGGGGGGCAAGTCCGGGGGGTGCAGGACCCTCCACGGGTGGTGGGCAGGCGGGGGAGCGCTTTAGCTGCGGGGCAGCCCCCGAGCTCGCCCCGGTGTCGTGCCCGGCAATAAAGAGTTTAACCGTGCTCACAGCCCGCTAGTCTTAATTACCCCGTCGGGTTAACAGCCCCGTTAAGGGAAACGAAGGTAGTTTGCACTTCTGTGGGTGCATTTGGGTCGACAGGGACGCCAGAGGACGTCGGGGTGCAGACGAAGGCGCCAGTATCTCCACCGCCAGGCAGCCCGGCTACGGGACGGGAGTGGGGAAGCTGGGACTGAGCCCACGATGGGGCTCAGCACCCCCGCTCCCCACCTTCTATCCGTCTTCCCAGCAGGGTTTGTGTCCCACTGCCGTGTTGGCTGAAGCCACAGGAAAGGGATGCTTTTGGTTATAAAGAGAAAATTAACACACACGCACAACCCCCCATCGAGCTGAGGTAGATGGATGGTGTTCTATCATGTGGCCAGGTGAAGGAGGGCCTGCAGCTGGGGAAAACACATTTTCCAGCATCTTCCCTCACACAGAAAATCTGACTAACCCAGGCCCGAGAGCTTCAGCCCCAGGCCAGGTCTCTGCTGGTGTGCAATGACTCAGGTTTGCATGGCCCTGCCTGACACCGGCATCCTGCTCCTGCAGCCACTGGAACCCCGTGGGGGCTGCACGGTGAGCCCCATAGTGGAGAGGCAGGAAGCTCAAGATGGTGCTATTCTTATCCTGTCTTCCCATTTTTTATTTTTATTTTTTCAGCCAAACCCATTGCTCCATGGGCTCTAATTAGCTCCTCAGGACAGGTAACTCCTACATTTAGCATGGCCAGTGAACACAGCCTTAGTGAGCAGGAGACATTAGGAAAGCAATGTAGAAAATAAGACACTGAAAACACAATTCTTTATACATAGTCAGCTGTGAGGCAGTGTTGTTAATATCCCCTCACAGAACTGAACGTGGCTTCTTTTTTTTTTTTTTTCTCCCCAGATTTGAAAGAGTTTCTTCCTTTTCCTGCAAAAAGTTTGAGTGAACTTCCTATTTATTCTCCACTTCTTCATGGCTATTTTACCCTACCAGAGCAAGGTTTCACAGTCCTTATGCAAAAGGCAAGCATTGTAGCTCACTGGAGAATTGAATATCACTCTCTTCCTAGAATATTATTTTCTTCAGCTATTGAGAGTATTTCACTTTCCTGTCTAAGAAGATTAGAAATGTGCTGTTCTGACCTATACCCTGGCAATTCACTTATTTCTGTAACCTCCAAGGGTTTCCTTATTGTGAGGGACTTTGAGGAGATACTGATTGGTTGGAAGCAGAGAAATACTACTCCGATCCATGAAAGACAAGGGATATCTAATCAACAAAATTTTCTTTTGGCAAACACTTTTATAGAGGACAGTGGATTCAAAAGAGTTTACATGTAAATAAGCCAAACCTAGGCTCTTAAGAACTTTAGAAAATTCTTCTATTAAAACCTAAAACTTTCAGCCTGCAAATAAAATTTGGAATGTTCTGTTTCTGGCAGAGCTCAGACTGAAATCTCCAAGAGCAAGCTCCTCACTGTAAAATCACTTTGTTATCTGCAAGGACACCTCAAAATGTAGTACACATGTTGCAGACCCATAGAAAGATACCATATAAAGAATATATTTCTATGTTGCTGGGAATGCTTAGGAGAAGTATACTGGTGAGGACCAGATTGGGTATTGGAAGCCACTTCCTTATCTGACAGATATATAGGTTGCAACTGTTAGAAATACAGTTTTTGCTCTTTTGAGAAAACTGAATCTTCAGCAGTCAGATGTTTGGGTAAACTCATAGTTATGTTTTGTACTTGACTGCAAGCTTCCTCAGAAACTCTATACCAGGACCAGGAGCCAAGAAGTCACTTTACAAAGACAACCAGTCCCACTCCGAAACCTTTTAATTTAGGCGTGCGTCAAGAATAATGGGTATATGGAGTTGGAAGGCTATGGTAGACTTCAGGGTGGATTTCCTAAGTACCACAGGTCATCACTTCTCCAACCTAAGAACATGGCTAAAAAGTGAGGCAGCAGAAACCCTTGTGTTCAGAGCTCAAACTCCCAGTAGAGTTAATGAAAAAAATTCCTTCGATGTTAAAATTAACTGGGTTGGAATCAAACAGAGCACATCCTTAGTAACTAAAACATGAATCACAAACGATCCTAGATCTTTAATAAGTAATTCATCAGTCTATAGCCTCTTTTCAGTGATCAGTTTGGTTTAATAAAAGAATAAAATGCAGTCTAGTCGAAAGGGTGTTTTATCCATCACCAGAAGACAGGCAACAAACTGATTTTGGGGAAATCCATAATTACCATGACAAGGGTTTGCTAAGCAACTAAAGGCACATCCTGACTTCACTTCTTACTGCTGAAAAACAGTGATCATGAAGCTTAATTACATTCACTTTGCACTTTTGAAATCTTTAGAAGCAATATTTTTTGCTGTAAGTGCAAATCAAGTTTTACGAAATTCAGTCCTTCCAAAGATAGCTGGGTTTCATTTAACTTCTGCATAGTTTTGATGGAGTCAATGAGATTGAAACTGCAGTCCCTTTACACCATCTGACCTTCTGGATCATTGACAACTGTTTGCTGGTTAGTATAGGAACATTATATCCCAGTATGGTATTGTACTCGCTACTAAGAAGACTTCAAGAGAGAAACAGTTTGATTTTTTCTTCAGAAGAGATTGGTACTGAGTGATTTGTGAAATGGTTTTGAATTTATTGGTCAGATACAAATGGTCTCTGGCTGTATTCACTGGTCATTTTTCAGTGTCCTGTCCCCACTCCCCACCCCCTGTATATTTTACTAGATTTATGCAATTCAATACAAAGCTATTCTTACTTGCATACCCTTGAAAAATGCATTTTCCCCCTTTTCTTTTTTTAAGATCTAAGTGCAACACTTGCCTCTCTTGATGTGGCTCTCTAGTACTCCGGTATTTTTAAACAATGAGCTCTCAAATACAAGTCAAATACTTTTTATTCTGTAGGTTCTTCTCAACTTGTACAATATACAGCCTCCGATAGATTTGAGTTCCACTTCCTAGCCAGTATTTCTGATATCTAATTTTTCTAGACCCACCATAAAATTGAACAAGGCCATCTCTGGCTTTGTAGGGAAGTGGCTGGTACTGCTGAATAATTTGTCTGGTATATGCAGTTTGATGACATTTTTATTGATACATTACAAATTTAGCCCAAATTTCATTTTTTGAAGCAACTCCAGTAGGTATTTTCATTTCCCATGGAAGCATTTCAGGCATAGTTGATTTCCCATCTTGCATGTCTTTGAAGATATAAAAGGGAAACAATGCATTTTCGCTCCTACTTTTGAACTGCTTCGGCTTACAGTTTATTTCCTAATGAAGTTGTTTCTTTTTCAGCTTTTGCTGAAGTCCCAGTTGTACATATGGGTCAATTCCAGTTCATTTTCCCTGTGAGCCTAGGGATGCACACTGCAGAAAGTTGAACACTGCTGAAGTGCATGCCCAAACTGTATTCTTCCAATAACATAATTTGGTTTTGGTACAGCTTTCCTGTCTGTGAGCTTGTCACTGCTACTGCTAATCTGGGGATGTTTCAACAAATGCCATTGAATTTCTCATTATCTTAAGTTTGTGACCAATACAAAATGAAAGTCTTCCTCATCCATCTGCTGTCCATTTATGTCTGTTAAAGGACTGAATTTTTTCTACTCGCATGTATTTATGGCACTTTTTTTTTTCTGTTCCATGTCTCCACATGATCTGCCAAATCCTCAACTGAGGTAATTTGGCTAGATTCATAGACTTCAATGGATATACTGCTAATTTAAACCTTCTGTCTGGCTCATTGTGGCATCTAATTGGCTTAATAATCTTTACCAATTACTTTCAGTAGTTTAGATATTTCTCTTTTTACTTGTAGGTGTTAAGTATTGAAATTATATGTTTTTGTTCATTGATGTTTTCACTATGATACATTGATATCTCATAAAGTCTTATTCTGTTTTTAAAATTTACATTTCCTTTCTGCTACCCTTTCTGATTTCTCCAGAGTTATTAAGTTTCCTAATGCCCACCTTGACTTCCTACATTTTGAACTGTAGCATTTTGCTGAGTTTCTCTCTGCATTAATTTATTTCTATATGCTATATTTCAAAGGAACCTTTCTTCTGTAATATCTCATCTATACTAGTGTTGTGCCATTTATGAAGAAGACATAGTTTCCAGTTTTCATCTTTACAGCTAGCTGTTGTGTTCTCTAGAATTGAAGAGACACCATTTGTAATGTGAATTGTATTTACAATGCCCATTAAATATTGATCTAGTCAGAGGTGGGCAGTTATATTGTCAAGAAAGATAACCACATATGTAAGAAGGCAGGTTCTATAGTGTAGATTTCAAAATATATTTCATAACCTGTGGCCATTCATATCTGTCTTGCCCATAATAAAGTTTCTAAACTAACATGTGGAAATGTCTTGGTGTATTTTGCTTTCTTTTGGCAGCACCATTTCAGTATCAGAATTTGAAGCTCTCTTATGGAAACACAGGCTACATTTCAGCCTTCAAGGTGATTGGGTAGATCCTGTTGATAGGGAGAAGGTAGGATAAAAGAAAGGCGCAAAGAAGAACTCAAAGGAAAGTCCATAAATAGTACCCGTACACTTGGAGGAAATCCTCACCTATAATTACAAAAACATTTCAGCATCCCATTCTGTCTTCAGAAAGGTAACAATTATTTATACATATCAGTCTCTATGTAAATGCCACCTGTCCAATAAATATATTAATATTTGAATTAATTTCAAAAGAAGATGGCAGAAAAAAAGCCATTATTTCCTCAGTAATGAACTAATTTATCTGAAAATCTGACAACTGCAAGTGGGTGGTACTCTCTTCTGTGTAGTCTTACAAAAGATATTGCTGCAGTCAGGCTGGTACTTACTATTCTAATAGTAAAACATGCCGAGCATCAAAACTTGACATGGAAAGTAATAAGAAGTGATATGATTGAGCAGAGATTTAGCAGATATGTTAGTTATATTATGTTAGCATGTTTCTGCTCTGGGTGTTGAAATCTTTACACACACACGCACACACATTTGATGAGTGAGACAATTTCATGTGGAAAGTGTACCTGAAGTAAAGTCTTGGAAGAGAAAACAAAGGAAATATGTCCAATAGGGAGAATGCTCTGATTTTAAACAGCCAAATAGAAGAGATTGTTATGACATTTCTACAGTGCCTAGTTCAACAGGATCCAGTTCCACCTTCCTGGTACTTCTGGTAATGTACTGCAAATAATAGGGAGGAGTTCAGCCACATCTAGTCCTTAAAAATAAGGGAGGGTAGCAAGAAAGCATACAAGTGCCAAAGGAAAGAAAGGTGCTGTTGAAAGGTGAAGAGGAAGGGGAAAGGGAAGGGGAAGGGGAAAGCGAAGGGGAAGGGGAAAGGCAGGGGAAGGGGAAGGGGAGGGCAGGGGAGGGGAGGGAAGGGAAGGGAAAAGAGAAAAATAAGAGAGAAAAAGGAAAAACAAAGAAGAAAAGTTCAAATTTGACATGATTGTAATTAGTAACCAGAGAAACGGATTTAGGAGAGCACTAAGATATAGCTGGAATGGCAGGATGATATTTGGCAGTAGTATTTGGGACAGATTGAAGGGAACATAGCAGGTATCAGGAAATCCAGCAGAACACTGATTGTAGCAAAGGTAATCAAGCCAAAGGTTTGCAGAACAACCACAAAGAAATTAATAGCTTCAGGGAAAACAGTAATGTTTCATGTTTTCCTTACAAAAGTTGAGGGCAACAGCAAGTTTACAGCTCTTCAGAAAGAAAAGTAGGTGCAGGGGATATAATCAGGTCTGTGCTGCAGCCGGTTAGATCCAGTTCAGCTGAATTTGCACTGAAAATTGCTCCCTGACTCTAAACTGGATTATCATAGATGTCACTGCTTGCCGTAGTTGTCACAGTTGTCACAACTGCAGGTGCTGTTGCCTATGGATGCCCGGTTGTTCTCCAAGGTCCAAGTGTGCATGTTGCATAATATGTTTCTAGTAATTGTGACTGCAAAGGAAATTCTGATAAATGTACCTTAAGCATCAGCTGATTCAGGTACTTCTTCTGAGTCTGCAGAGAGCCTGGAGCAATAACTCCAAGAGGTTTGAACCTTCTCATTCATCTCAATGTGTTCTTAAATTGTCATTTTTCACCTTCTAACTTAATCAGCTTTAGAACTGGCCCCACATTTTTCACTGTTTCTCTTTTGATCACTTCACAGAAGCCGTCTGAAGTTTTTATTCCCTAATTTCAAAGTGTTTCTTGTGCCCTCCAGGTGAGAAAGTCCAGAGCTGCAATGATATCTATTTTTCCTCTTCACAGTTTTCAAGCTGCAGATGGGAATTGTCAGTGCAAGAACCCATGGCATACTAAAAAAAACCACAGGGACTCCAATAAATTAATTGGTTTGCCTACCTACATAATTGTCCCTGGGATTAATATACTGAATGATTAATTGCCTTCATAGCTAGTTAATCACAGATTTCAATATCTTCAGTGTAAAATCAAGCTGCCATGTAATTTCATGGCAACAAGAATCCTTTGGCATACCAACTCAGGTGTGGTTTGCCGGTGAGGAAACATGGAGCTCTAAATGTCTTTCTCACTCTCGATCTTACACTCTCTGGGTGAGAGGGCTGGTGTTAACCAGTTTTGTTCCATCAAACACTACCTAACTGCACTGGCCAAAGGTCAATTCACAATACTTTAGTATTCTACAAGTTTATTCAAACATCCATCCTCCCCTTGCTTTGAGTTAAACAATTGCTCTTCATCCCTTGGGCCTGAGGATTGAAGAACACAAGCAGAGGAAGTATGAGTCATAGGAGATGAACAGTGCTGTTCCTGTGAAATGTACAGCTCTTGTCTCAGTGTTCACAAACCAGAAGGACTCCAGTTTCCTAGCTAACATGTCCATCTGTCAGAAGTTGTTTTGCTTGGTCTTCCCCAACAAGCAGGACTGAAAGCCACCTTTGGACTAACCAGCTCTGAGATAGCTGGATAGCCACAGTTTAGCCTGATGGATAAGCCCAGCCAACCTTGTGTCTTTCGTCTCTCATAAGGATTTCTTTGCCTTGCTAAGTACTTGTTTACACTGGGGAACTGACCAGCCAAGCTATAACAATATCATTGTTTCAGTATAACCAGTCCATTTCCTGTGTAGACATGCCCTTACACTAATCTTCTTGCCTGACTCATGGCCCCGGTTGCAGAAACCTTGGAACATGTTATGGAGTCTTATTCCGCTCCTAGATTATGAAGCCTGCCAAACCTTTTCACTTTGTTCAAGGCTTCCTGCCATTTCAGCCCTGGAACCCATCTGATTCCAGATCTTTTGCCAATCAGCCAAGACTCTTCAGCCAAGCCACACACATCCTGCCACCAGGATGCTTCTGTTTTTGCCAAGTTCAAAATCCTTCTCTGTTCTTTTGTCCATGGATATCTAACCTTCAAATGTGAACAAACTGAACAACGGACAGCTTGAGGCCAGAAGGCACATTTGAATTTCAACAGGTCTGTGCCTTTTCCTCATTGCTAACTTCCACATAGATAGATGTAGAGGTCCCTGCTCCTGAGAGAGCTGTGTGATATAAAGCCACCAATATACTCCACTGTCTCTAATGTTACCTGATGAAATCAAGAAATTCCATCATTCCTCTTCAATCTTTTTCATAGCTTAAGCACCAGACACTGATTTCATCAACTTTTACCTCAGTGAAAACAGCAGGCAAAGATGACATTCTTTCTTCTGCACTCTTTATTTCGTGGTTTTCTACATCCCACTATTTTTGCTTTAGGTTATTTTAGACATTACATTATAAATTGTATGAAGAAAACACCAAAATACCTAACAAATTTGCAGTGATGCAGATAGATGTGCCTTATGAAGACACCTAAATGCAAGTACATATTACGGGGTGGGTGGATTTTTTTTTATTGGCTTAGTGTAATTCTTAGTTTTAATTCGTCTCACACAGTATCCCTGATTTTTTTTTATTACATTCCCAGCCAGAATAGCAAGAGCAAGCTTAACGGAGATTTTAGCATTGTGAATATGCATTATAAAAAGAAGATTGCAATAGACACACAAGTTAAAAAAAATTATTGCCACATCAAGATCACAGTCCAGGCTATTTTCCTCATAATTTCAACCTTATTTCTACCAAGAAATGCAAAGCTATAGTATTGTCAGTGTCTTCCGCTGCATTCCCAATGTCTCGTAAAGCTCCACTGCTGACTGCCACCAGGCTTAAGCCTGCCATCCTGGTCTTTCCTATCTCTTTTGCATCCAGCCTTTGGGACCACACCAATGAGTAGCCTTCACTTGTCCTTCATAAGGAACTGCTTTCAAACAGGTCTGGCTAGCCCCACGGCCTAAGAGGGACCCACTTACTCTTCATTTGAAGTCAAGAAAGGGATGGCTCCCTACTTCCCACCACATCTTTCATCCTGCTCTACCAACCGTTCTTTGGCAGCTCATTTTTCTCCACTGAGTACTCAAAGTTGAGTGAGGGTTGGGAAGGGCCTTGAAGACCAAAGAACTGACCTGGAACGAAGCGTTGGAACCGAATGCTGTAAAGATGAGGAATTGTGTGTCTAGAGGTCAATCTAACCTTTTCCTATCTTAAAAAAGTGTCTATGAAAGACAAAAAGATCTTTAAAACTTTTAGACTTGAATACTGTTGATAATTTTCTTTGGTTTATTAAGAAATACTCTTACAGGTGAGAACAGAAATCCAGTTAATCCCATTCCCTGCCATTGACAGGATGACCCTCTTCTCTGTGGTCTTGGGAACATAAATCATTCTCTATTCTCTCTTTTCCTCAGAAACGTAAGAGAACAAGACGCAGTGGCTTTCAATTGATCTTCCCAAGAACAACAGGTATATTGTGTCACTTCAGCGATGCAATGAAACCCAGTTAAACCTATTATAAAGGTTTAAAAAACACACCACAAAAGGCCACCAATTAATTTTAGCGCTTCTTATTTTAGGTTTCCTTTCATAAATCGGTATGTTATATTTAATAAACATTAAATAAAGTTGGCTGGAAAACACACTTTCGATGTCATGAGAGCTTGAATATTTTGAAACTGGTTTTTGGTTTTATTCAGAAGAGGAAGTAAAAAATTCTTATGGATGTTTCAACACATTTCATTTTCATCATTTATTTTCTTATTAAAAATAACTAGAAGCATAACAGCATTTTGGTAAAACTTATTTTCCAAAGAAAACTGTCGACTCAAAAGACATTTAAATAATTCTTGTATGCATCTATGCATGTGTCTAGCAGTAAGTGATAAACTAATTCCAGCTGATCCAATTTTTAAAATAATTCATTAGCAACATACAAATGCAATCTCAATAACTTGCTGATAGCCACATAGGTTTTTTTAAAAAAATTGGCCTTCTCCAAAAGAGGTTTGAGTGGAAGAATAGTTGTACTGAAATATGTCCATTTTTTATAAAATTTTTGTGAATATAGAGGTGGCAATTTGAGGAGTTTTAAAACATGGATTGTGTATTTTCACACTACTACCATCACAACACTTTAGAAGTTATTAACATTAACAGTTTATTAAACAGATTCATCCCCTAGTGTATGAATTTGGGAAAATTATAACCACAGTAACTGAAATTTACAGAACAATTTAAGTGGAATTTGCATTTCATTGATCATGGCAAATTTGGTAGAAGTATTTGTATTACAGTCATATAAACAACTTGATTATAAAATTGAAGTAAACATCTTAAAAAATGGGGTAGGCATGGCAGATACTGAAGACTAATACTCATTGAACTAAGGTTTCTCAGGCAAGTGTTGTCAGAATGAGGTTGCTTATCAGTATATTCAAAATAATGAGAGAAGAGGAGTAAAACAGGTAGGTGAACAACCCAAAGTTTGAATGACCACCGTTAAGTAGAGTTGTAATAAGGGTGAAACAACACGAAAACTAAACTGAACCTTTCAATACCAGTGTTGCCTGAGGAAATATGCAGTTAGCAGGAAAAGGGTGTCTGTACTCTATTTAAGGCATAGGTGGATTTGGCTGAGTAAGTGAATAAAGAAGGAAAGGAATAATCACTAATTATTCTACCTCTGGCAGCTGTAAGCACTTTACTTTTATTACGTGCAGCAAGGAGCGGCACAAACCATCCATGATCTGCGTACTGCTAATGCAGTTGCATTGCTTCCTGTACAAGTTTGCAAAGCATCAGTATCTGTTGCTACCTCTGACACATGAGCGGTCCTGATGAATCCCACACACAGGAGTACCTACAAGTCCTGTCCTTTAGCAATTTGTTGGATGCTTGCTGGATATTGGATTGCCCAATATATGAAACAGTTTGTGGGAAAATGAATCCTAGTCCAGTTTGATCAATCTGGAAGCCAGGAGAGCAATGTTTCATAAATGAAAAATTGCCCTGACTTCCTTCCATCCAGCGTTTTTCAGCCCTGCCATTTTGTCACTCACATTTGGTTGCAGAAGTGAAGTCAGCGTAACAACAGAAACTATGGCTTGCGGGGGACATGTCTGCTGGGTTGTGCGTGTACTCCATGTTGCTGAAGGCAAAGTAAGATTTTTCTTGAAGATCAAAGACTTCCTGTAATGCGATCTGTATCTAAAAAAGACTTCATACACATCATGAGCCTGCACCTTTCTGATTCATTCCTGTCTTAGGGAACTGCTCACTCGCTATCGTCTAAACAATGTATATCATGAATCATTCATTTGTTTCGCTCAAATTAATGGAAAGCTTTCCATCAACCACAATGGGGTTGGACTCAAACCCTGAGGGCCTGATGCATCTACTCTTTCTTGCACTGAGTGATGCTTCACTTTGGATGTAGTTCCACTGTCCTGGCTAGCAGCCTCTGACACCTCTTCCTCAGATCAGTCACTGCCTTGGTTCTCTTTCAACCACATAGGCTGAAAGTACCACCTGCTTCAGGAGCAGAGTGAGAGGGAGGAGCATCCTTGCTGGTTTTCAGTATGGCTCCCTTTGGCCTTAACTTTACAAGCAGGGGCAGGATGCTTCCCCTCTCTGCTCCTCCATGACCCTGTTTCTTGTCTCACCTACCAAGGCAAGTCATCAAATGATTCAGCACACAAAGCAGCAGGATGGGAAGAGCTTATGGGCTGCCTGTTGCATTCATGCGTTACGGTTTTGTGTGCGTTTTCAGATGGTGCTTTCCAAAAGATTAGCTCCTTCTTGCTGCACCTCTAGAGCAACTGAGAAAAAAAATGTGTTTCCTTCTAGGAGCACTTGCACTTTGCTCTTTTATAGAAGAATCCCTCAGCTCAGAAAAGATTTTAATCTGGGGAACAGTGTCCCATGGGGTCCCACTCAGCTTTTCCTCTGTTTTCCAAGATAACAAGTGCCCTTCATTCCTGCAGCAGAGTGGATCCCCACACTGCAAAGGCAATGCTTGCTGAACAGAGCACCTTGTCAGGGCTTCAGCCCATGCTAGGAAATGGACTTATAAGGACAATTGCAAACTACACAACTGTTTAAAAAGGAAACTGTATTTCTTTGAAATTGCTTTGTCTCATGCAAATATAGAGCCAGAAGCATATGTATATGTGAAGGCTGTATGCATGCAAACACATCTAACTGTGTAAGCAGTATACCTGCTAGCCCAAACAACCTGTTGAAAGAGGATAAGAGAATATACGTGCAACAGACCTCAGCTGGCTTGCTTAATGCCCTACTGGAAATACTCAGAGACCCAAGTGATGCACGTGGTATATGAACCTCAAGCAGAAAAGAACAGAAAGCTCTTCAGCCAGTCAAAGTAAGTTGATTTTGGCTGGGCTACTAAAGAACATTTGATAAAGTCAAAGTTTTGGCAAGCTCCAGGCTCCTCAATCCAAGCTCAACATAGTGTGGATTGTTCTACAGAAGTGAAGGGATTGCCTGTTCTATTTTGGCCAAATAGTTCACAGGTTTGAGTATTAGTAACACTTGGGTTTAAGAGTGACTGTCATCCTCATGGTGTTAACTCCCCCAGAGGCCCTCAGATTCCTCTGTGTTTAGATCTTCCACTGCACGGTGCATAGTCTGATCCCATGTGAGCTTTGCTTCTATTGTTTAGATGTGTGTTTTATCTCATTCCCAATTAAGTCTGTTTTGGTGGAGGGCTGGGGGAGGTGGTGGTGTTAAAGCTTCCTGAGATGAATATAACCAGTCTGGCCAGAGCTGAAAATTTGAGCTATGTTCAAGTAAAGGTGAATGACTTTACAAGGTGCTATTCTCTGATACCACATTGAAAGACTTCAGTCTTAAGGCTCTGTTCTGGGGTGCAGCAAATCAGATACTTTTTTTGTTGGATTTACTGTCCTGTAAGCCAGCTGTGGTTTGAAGCATGAGGCTGGAGTAAATTGACTGGAAGCCCCTTCTAGCCAATCATGCATGACACTAAGCATAGAAACACATGCAAGTACACAACCTACTTCTCACAGCATGTAGTAATATATTCAGGCTTGTAGAGGCTTATCTTCGGATTTTTTTCAGAATCTGGAAGACTGTACCAGGGAAAGATGCCTCTGTAGCTGTTCTGGCCCCATATTCTTTCCTCAAGTATCTGCTATTGGTCGTTGTCAGAGACAGGATCAATCTGACCTAACATGACAAATCTTGCATACGTTAGGTAATTGCATATTTTCTTCTTTTCACTTGACAATCCTTATGAATGGTCAAGCAAGATGGAGCCTTGATCTTGCCTGGTGTTGTTAAAATAAATAATATTAGCGAAGAAAAAGGGAAGAGATTAAATTCCAGAGTCTTGACACTACAACATGTCTACGGTATGATTATCTACATTAGGAACACAACTGATATAGAAAACTGATCTATATTTTAAGCTAAGACAAAGCAGGCCTCAGCTTTTCCGCAGAAGATACACAGGCTTTCCGATGCCTTGCTATTTATTTAATCAGGAGTGCTTAAGTTTTGGAATAAATTCCTTGTTCTTAAACTGTTAAAACTGAAAAACATGACCTTTTGTACCTCTAGGTAAGCCTGAGATGTAGTTCAGCAAGAGGAGCCTTATGTTTTTATTTTACCAGGCAGCTAACAAGCCAGGCATCCTTTCAGAGGAGGAATCTGAGGCATCCTTGTGATGGAAACACGAGCCACCTATGTTTGTTGTGGGCACACAGGCAGTGCTGTGGGGAAAAAAGGTTGCACAGATCTGCATTTATGTTCCCACATCCTTGGCCAGTATGTAACAGTGTGGTGACACTGGCTTCAGTGGAGCTGGGTTAATTGCGGTGGTTAATGGTGTGCCCATTCCACTGCGGGAATCCAGGAGTGCGCAGGCAGTCATGCCAGTAACATATGATAATTTGTAATCCCAGAAACTTCTATGCAATGAAGGCTGTATTTTCATGCCTCTTCTGCTGAGTGGGCATGAAGCTCTAGATGTTGAGGACTCAAGGTCTAACTACTTTTCTCCTTTCACAGAAGCCCTGTGATGAGCTCCTATATTTTTATAGGCCTTTCTTCAGTTTTAGATAAATTTATTATATCAGATATTAGCTACTAGACCATAATTTTCTCTCATGACTCTTTAATAAAAAAATCGGCAATTCTACAAAATGAAATTGTTCACATGAAGTAACCACTTAAATATAAACTTGTCAGTCTTAGTTAGCTAAATTCCAAACTTTCTCTACTTTTAACGAAATGTTAACATTTTTCAAAACAAGCGGAATATATTCTCTGTGATTGCTTTTTTCATAAGTGAAAGAAAGAAAATTATGAACAGTTATACTATAAACATGTTTAAGTTTTGGAATGTAAACATTCAGAAAGAGGTTTCAGCTTTTCATTAGCATGAATACCAGAGAGCTAAATAAGAATATCTCTTTGCTTCCCACTTGACATAACCTCGTATTACTTAATTTGATAGCAGAGTATAAAAATTTGAAGCATATACTTTGCATACAACGTATAAACAGAGGAATGTCATGTATCATAGAGAAGTTCTGCATATCTTTAAAAGAACCAGTCCTGGGGAGAGGTGGGTTGGTTAGAGGCAGAATGGAAAGACCAAAAAAATGAATTCCAAGTGCAGTAAGTAGAGAAATAGTTGGGTGGAGTGGTAAAAGGATATAAGAGCTGAAGTCTGAACCAGAGGAAAAGGATTTTAAAGCTCTCTTGTGCCCTCAAGATACTTGGCTTAATGAAGAAAAAAGTCCTCCATGAGTGTCAGAAATAATGAATTTTTGGTTTTCAGCATCTCTTTCCTGTGTGTTTTTTCCCATCTCTAATAAAGGGTGAAGTTATTAGCCACTGTCAGGGAGAGAGGAGGGAAACATCATCCACTCAATTATATGAATGCCTTCTTGCTGGAAAAAAGGGCTGAAGCCATTGTAAAGCCTATGGAAGCACAGCAGAGCCAAAGCTAAGAACACCCGGGAAGCAAATAAAACATCCCAGGTGAAGTTCTGACCTGCTGATGTGAATGGTGTGATTTCATTGACTTTACAATGCTGAGCTTTCATCCCTGTTTTTAATTGTCTGCTTAAGGTAAACAGCTTTCTCTTTTCTGTGAGGGTAAGATATGAAATGTTTAATAGCCTTTTGGTTCTTGATTAGCCAAGATTTCCCAGGTATCTGGGGATGAGTTAAAATAATCTAAAATTAAAAAGTGCCCCAGTTATGAGGCTGGGCAAAGACATTAGCATTATCTCAGGGTGAAATATCAGAAGGCTGCAATGCTGGAGGAGAGGCTTAGCACATCGACTTTTCTGTTAAAAAAAATAGTACTTCTGATGATGCAGTGATAAAGCTAACATGGTTATGAAGGCAAGTGACTACAGACTTTCCAAGTTTAAAGATTAAGGTTTTAGGTTAAGCAGTCTTTCTGGACAGAAAGAGGGAAGGATTAAAAATCAGAAGGAAGATCAACCGTCTCTGTTCATAATATGGGTGATAGGTAAATTGGAAAAAACACTGTTAAAATACTTTGCAGTTGGAATATCAGGGTGAATGGACATGCAGGACCACACAGCAAAGGGTGAGTCCTCATACATTAAATCTCAGCTGTGTGATAAGGAGTTTTCACATGACATGAGGCTAATCTGTTTACAGCAATGATGCAGATGATCTCATGGCTTGTTTGCTTTTGCTTTTGTTTTGTTTTTCTTTGGGATAATAGACTGGCATAATCCATAGATCTGTATCTACAGAACAAAAATTTAAAATCTCCTTCTGCTTCTCAATCCTACAGGCATCTTCAGAGTCCTCTCTAAGCTCTCAGCAAGAAAGGAGTGTTCCTTCAGAAGAGAAAGTAAAGGAAATCTGCCTCATTATTTATGCCTCCAAATTTTTCAATGGCCAAAAAGTGGACAATACAAGAATCTTTGTGGTGTAGGTGATTAGCTGTTCTTCTCTGTTCTGCTGCAGACACAAGCACAATGTCCACCTTTTTCATCTTAAACATGTTTTGCAGAAACTTGACATGTTTACAGAAATTGATTTTATTTTTTGCTAGAACTTTAAAAGCACTTGAAGTATTTTTATACTTTGCATGTCTTCTTGGTGCACAAAAGGTGTCACAGAATTTGTTGGGGAGGGGGTGGGGTGGGGAATTGTCACGGTTTAAAGCTGGGCCGGGTATTAAACTGGTGGCAGATGCTCTCTATTAACCCTCCTCCCCCTTCAAAAGGGGAAGGAAAAGAGAAAAGGGAGAGAGACTTATTGGTTGGAAAGTTAAAACAGTTTTAATAAACTATAATAATGAAAAAGAGTAGAATAATAATAATAGAAATAATTAAATATATGCAAATATATACAAAACCAAGATTGAGCTCCCCCGATGTCAGTCACGTCCCCACCAGCACTGCAGGGCAGGCTCTGGGAAGGTCCAGGCTGGGCCCAGCGACGGTTGGGAACTGGACTCAGGGATGCACGGATCGGAGTCTCCTTCTCTGGAGACATTCAAAACCCGCCTGGACGCGTTCCTGTGTGATATGGTCTAGGTAATCCTGCTCCGGCAGGGGGATTGGACTAGATGATCTTTCGAGGTCCCATCCAATCCCTAACATTCTGTGATTCTGTGATTCTGTGAAAACGGACAGAGTCCTCCTTGGACACCGGCCATAGCAGAAGGGGAGAGACCCTCATGATCCCCCCGCTTTATACTGAGAATGACGTGTATGGGATGGAATACCTTCGCTGGTCAATTTTGGGTCACCTGCCCTGTCCGCTCCCCCCTGCAGCTGCGACCCCCCTTCAGCTCTTCACTAGTAAGCGGTGAGGAATTTAGCAGTGACCTTGGTTTCTCTAAGAATAAGTACAGCAAGAGCCTTTCTGCATAACATCCCTACCGGTGCCTCAGTGATAACTACAAACTTTGAGCGTTATCAGTCCTAGAAGCAGACACTGTCTGCAAAACGTGCAGTTAGTTTCAGAAAGTGCAGTTACTTAGAGGAGACTTAGCTGAAAGTAAAAATCACTGAAAGGAAAATTGGTCTGTTTTAGTCCAAACCAGGACAGGAGTGATGTGGGAGATCTTTCCTATCATCTCAAATATTTACAGGGATAGAAAAATCAATATTAATTTGCATAGTGTTGTAGAAAAAACCTGGAGCATTTCAATTTCCATTACAAGACACAGTGAATAAACTGTGACTTTTGGGGAAAAATAGAATGCTACAAAGGCTGAGTTATAATCAGCTCAGCAGGGGTCATAGCAGGTTGATCCAACAGCCATCCTCATTGAGGTCCCTGTTCCACACAGCATTTAAATGCATGCTTAATTTTAATCACATGCATAAGTCCTGCATGACCTTAATGTTAAGCATGCGCTTGAGTGCATTGCTGAAGTGCGGATGGAGAAATGCATTTTGTGAGTACTGGAAGCAAGAAGGAGAAAGAGCCACTTACTCTAGGTCTCACTTACAGGACTCACTGCAGGATCAAAGGCTGCAGTATTAGTTCTGAGGCATGAAATGTCCCCGTACTGCTGTGAAGCAGAGAACAAGGGTAAATAATTTGGAAGGGAAGGTGTACTAGGAACTGCAAAACATGACCCACAGGTTGACAATGCACTGTTCTTGTCTATGGGCTGTATTCAATTCTATGGCCCTCGTTCTGCAAGGACTTTAGCAAATGCTTGCCATCAATAGCTGACAACTTCAATGGGAAAGCTAACCACAGCTCAAAATTCAACCCATGCTCTACTTTTGCAGAATACAAGTCTACACACACTGCATATTGTTATAGGGTTGAATTTTACCACCTGCTTCCTTTTCTTCAGATTTTGCTGTAATTCTTTTGATTTTAAGTAAGCTTTCCTTCTGACACAAGGGAAAAAGCCCACCCTCCTAATTCAGCATAAAAGATGGGGAGAGTTTTCCTGCTAAGATCCTCAGCCTGGGAGTCAGGTTTCTCAATCATATTCACTTGCCGGTGATGCTAAACTGCTAAAAGTATCTTGATATTTATACGTGGATTTTGGCATCTCTGCTGCTTTGAGCAAAGCTGGGTTCCAGAACAGGAATGGTTACTTGCATCATTCTGACCATTAAACTGAACCCTAGGCAGACAAGAAAGCATGCTAAATGGGGTCCTAACGTCAGTATTGTATTAGTTAGGCCAAATTCCTTTTTATTTGTATCACTACCCTATCAGTGAGACTTCGATGAAGTTTACTGGTTTAAATGGGAAAACAACTAGATCAAACAGCCCAAAAAATTGAAACGCAGCATAGGAGAACCACCCTAAGCAACGTTGTGGGCTCTCCTAGTGCAGTGCCCACACTGACAGCGAGGGCAGTTTTCCCTCTCTGAAGTTCACAAATCTCCTGAACAAACAGCTCTGCACCGCCGTCCCTGCCAAGGGGAAAAAAAGACTCTGCTTGCCTTTCTTGTAAAAGCCAGCATGGTAAGGACTACAGTGAGCCCCATAAAACTAATATTTATCTAATGGTGTGTTGAGGGTGAAGGAGGAGCTAGTGTGGTTCACTGTTCACCACTATTTTGCTGTGACTCTGGACAATGGGACTGGCAGCACATGGGCTTCTTTAGCAATCCTGCTGCTTGGCCTCAGACAGAAAGTGAGTTCATGACTTGAGCAGATGTTTCTGCTTTTAGGAATCAGTCGTTTCCTCTTTTCCAGAAGCACATACCAGCACAGTCAGTATCTGGAAACCTGCTGCTTCACAGTAGGTCCAGAGTCGAAACTGGTACTTTACTAGAAAATGGTAATAAAGCAGTTTGAATTCCTTTTCATCCTTCGTGCTCATAATGGCTTTCAGGTTCATATGAGACCAATCAATTAATCCTGCTTCAGACCTAGAGGAATGGGATGTTTCTTAGTCTCTGAACAGGAAAGAAGCCCATAACAGAGATTACCAATCTACTTATGCTGACTTATGTCAGCAGTGTAGTCTAACAGAGCCTCCAGCTGGGGTTGGGACTACAGATTCGCAATCTTGTGTAAGCCTAATGTTCGCTAGTCATATGCTAATTAATTGCTAAATCACAAAAGGCAAATCATAATTATTGTTTCAGGTTAGCAATTTTCCCTGACCTGATTGCAGGCTTGCTGTTTTGAAGAATTAAGGAATGAGGCTCATTTAGGAACATTTACCTGTATAACCTATGTTTCTGGTTCTGTTTGTTCTTGGGTTTTGGTGCTGAAAAATTCTCTTTGATTTGAACAATTCTTGGACAGATTCTGCTACTCTTCATCATACTGGGAGATCAATCAAGAAGTAGGATAGTAATAATGAGAGTAAGAGCACATAGAGTTGAACCAATTATGGCTCTGGTTCATGGCTTCTTTCTGGAGGCAACCGAGCAATTTCTACAGCAAACCTATGCTTTTCTATCATCTCTCTTTATTTGCCCAGTGTATTGCTAGCACTTGGTAAAAAGTTTCTACTGTAGTTGTAACTGGTGGATGGAAGCACAGAAATTATTAAATGCTCTTCCAAAAAGCCCATTGAGATTGGAAGCAAAGCATACAAAGTCAAGCTTTCATTTCATAATTGGTAATGGTATATTTGAAAACTACAGATCAAAGAAAGCTTCCCTAGTTCTTTTGTCATCTGGTCCTGTGCACCCAGAACACCCAGTGAAGTCAATGGGACATCAGAAAGCCTTCTGGCTTGCAGTCAGACATATTCACACATTAGGGTTGTCTGACATGTGGGTGAAGTCACGAGAATGCAGAGGATACTGCTTTGGCTCAGAAAGCTCTTACTCAGCTTGCTTTCTAAAACTGTCTCAACCCATCAAGCCTAATGTGTTTAGATCTCTTCCAATCGTTATCTGTTAGTGGTGTGGTAAGGAGGTTGACTTGGTAGCTTTGAAATGACAATCTAGAAATTGGAGTCATTTCCTTGCTAGGATTAAGGTAGTTTTGGCAATCCTGAGAGTAACTACACAGAAGAGATGAGTCTCCTGCATAAATTCCTAGTCTGAGGTTATCTCACCAACAGACATTGATCTGCCCACTGTTACTAGACATAGTCGTATCTGAAAGATTTTGATGTCTGTACCGAGCTAGCCAGTTCTCAGGACTGTTGCTCCCTGCTGCTCTGTGTTTTCTAGTTTTAAACAGGGACTGCAGAGGAACAACCCCTGGTAAAGGACAGCTGCATGGTGCAGCTGCTCTTGGTGGGGAAAAAAGAAAGCCAAGAGAAAAAGAGGGCTGCAGCTTCTGGGCAGTAGATGACTCAGGAACACTGAGGGAATTTTCTAGCAAGTGAGAAGCTGCTGCAGACCAAGAAGCATTTGCATTCGGTTCCCTCGACCCTGCTGTAACTCTAGCCAGCCAGCGAATCAACACAGCAGACATTCAGTGGTACTGGCCCCAGCCCAGGTCTCCATGCCAGACTCCTAGCACACCTGTTAAACGGATTCCTTTCACCCAGCTTTCAGCTAACATTTCAGCTGTGGTTGGTGATATGTTCCCCCTGCTGCCATCCTATGGCTGCTAGTTACAGTCATCACCCATCATACTTCAGCGCTCACCATGGCACTGGGATGTCAAACCAGGCAAAGAGCACTATCGCCCTTAACTGTATGGGATAATCCACCTGACTGGTGTAATATTAAGTGCACAAGGAACATGTAGTTGTGTTGGTGTTGGCCAGCTCTAAGGAAGGGTGATGGCAAACTCCCTAGTGTGCTGAAACACAATCTCTTTACAGGTCTTGCTTTCTGTCTTTGGTGCTCTGTCAATCCAGGAGCATGCCCTGACAGCGCTCTGCCCAAACACCATGCCATGCTGTGCCATCCCACCTGAGGACAACGAGAGCTTCATGGCCTGGGGGAGCGTTGCAGAGAGGGATGCTTGGCACCACTCCGTTTCTAGATGCTCAGGAGGGGCACTGTGAAGTCTGCTCTCCTAAAGGACTACTGGCAGTGTTAGAGGGACATCTCCCTGGAAGGTGCAGAGCTGTGAGAACAGGAAAGCAGAGTGCGAGGGGCAAGGCTTCAAAGGGAAAGTGCAGCTTACCTGCCCTCCCTTGCTGCTCACCTGAGTTGCTTCGAAGTTTAAGTTTAGAGTCTGGAAATAGGAGTTGGTTTAAGCTTATCATGAATTTCTTAAGAAAAGAGGAGGGGAAAGGAGCTACAGGGAGAACAGGAGAAGCAGCAGCAGATGCTTGAAAGGACAACATAGCCTTGCGATCGCAGGCCCTAGTTCTCATGGGAGACTTCAATCACCCCGATATCTGCTGGAAAGACAACATAGCTAGGCACCCACAGTCCAGCAGGTTCCTACAGAGCGTTGATGATAACTTTTTGACACAGGTGGTGGAGGAGCCAACGCAGAGAGGTGCTCTGCTAGACCTTGTGTTAACAAATAACGAAGGTCTGGTTGGAGATGTGAAAGCTGGGGGTAACCTGGGTTGTAGCGACCACGAGATGGTGGAGTTCAGGATTCTGCGTGGAGGAAGCAGGGCAATAAGTAGGAACACAACCCTGGACTTTAGGAGAGCTGACTTTGGCCTCTTCAAGGACCTCCTTGGGGGTATCCCACGGGTTAGGGCTCTAGAGGGCAGGGGTGTCCATGAGAGCTGGTCAATATTCAAACATCACTTCCTCCAAGCTCAAGATCGGTACATCCCTATGAGTAAGAAATCAAGCAAAGGGGGCAGGAGACCTGCACGGATGAGCAAAGAGCTTCTGACAAAACTGAAACTGAAGAAGGAAGTCTACGGAATGTGGAAAAAGGGACAGGCTACTTGGGAGGAATACAGGAAGGTTGTCAGAATATGCAGGGAGGCGACAAGGAAGGCCAAGGCCTGCTTGGAATTAAATCTGTCAAGGGACATCAAAGACAACAAGAAGGGCTTCTTCAAGTATATCAGCAGCAAAAGGAAGACTAGGGAAAACATGGGCCCGCTGCTGAATGAAGAGGGTGCCCTGGTGACGGAGGATGCAGAGAAGGCAGAGTTACTGAATGCCTTCTTTGCCACAATCTTTACTACTAAGGCCAGCCCTCAAGAATCCCAGACCCTGGAGGTACAAGAGAAAGTCTGGAGAAAGGAAGACTTTCCCTTGGTTGAGGAGGATCAAGTTAGAGATCATTTAGACAAACTGGACACCCACAAATCTATGGGCCCTGACGGGATGCACCCACGAGTGTTGAGGGAACTGGCAGATGTTATTGCCCAGCCACTCTCTATCATCTTTGAAAGGTCATGGAGAACAGGAGAGGTTCCTGAGGACTGGAGGAAGGCCAATGTCACTCCAGTCTTTAAAAAGCGTAAGAAGGAGGACCCAGGCATCTACAGACCGGTCAGCCTCACCTCCATCCCTGGAAAGGTGATGGAGCAGCTCATTCTGGATGCCATCTCTAAGCGTGTGGAGAAGGCCATCAGAAGTAGTCAACATGGATTCACCAAGGGGAAATCATGCTTGACCAATCTGATAGCCTTCTATGACGACATGACTGGCTGGGTTGATGAGGGGAGAGCAGTGGATGTTATCTACCTTGACTTCAGCAAGGCTTTTGACACTGTCTCCCATAACATCCTCATAGGAAAGCTCAAGAAGTGTGGGTTAGATGAGTGCACAGTGAGGTGGATCGAGAACTGGCTGAACAACAGAGCCCAGAGGGTTGTGATCAGCAATGCTCAGTCTAGTTGGAGGCCTGTGGCTAGTGGTGTTCCCCAGGGGTCAGTACTGGGCCCGGTCCTGTTTAATGTATTCATCAATGACCTGGATGAAGGAACAGAGTGTACACTCAGCAAATTTGCTGATGACACAAAACTGGGAGGGTTAGCCGATACACCAGAAGGCTGTGCTGCCATTCAGTGAGACCTGGACAGGCTGGAGAGCTGGGCAGAGAGGAACCTCATGAAGTTCAACAAAGGCAAGTGTAGAGCCCTGAACCTTGGGAGGAATAACCCCATGCACCGGTACAGGTTGGAGGCTGATCTACTGGAGAGCAGCTCTGCAGAGAAAGACCTGGGTGTTCTGGTGGACGACAAGTTCACCATGAGCCAGAAATGTGCCCTTGTGGCCAGGAAGGCCAATGGTATCCTGGGGTGCATTAGGAAGAGTGTGGCCAGCAGGTCAAGGGAGGTTATCCTGCCCCTCTACACGGCTCTGGTGAGGCCACATCTGGAGTACTGTGTCCAGTTCTGGGCCCCCCAGTTCACGAAAGATAAGGAATTACTGGAGAGAGTACAGCGAAGTGCTACAAAGGTGATCAAAGGACTGGAGCACCCCTCTTATGAGGAGAGGCTGAGAGAGCTGGGTCTGTTCAGCTTGGAGAAGAGAAGACTGAGAGGGGATCTTATCAACACTTACAAATAGCTTAGGGGTGGGTGTCAAGAGGAGGAGACCAGACTCTTCTCAGTTGTGGCCAGCGAGAGGACAAGGGGGAATGGGCACAAGCTGAAACATGTGAAGTTCCATCTGAATATGAGGAGGAACTTCTTTACTTTGAGGGTGGCAGAGCACTGGAACAGGCTGCCCAGGGAAATTGTGGAGTCGTCTTCTCTGGTGATATTCAAAACCTGCCTGGATGCACCCCTGTGCAACATGCTCTAGGTGAACCTGCTTTGGCAGTGGGTTGGACTAGATGATCTCCAGAGGTCCCTTCCAACCCTTAACTGTTCTGTGATTCTGTGATTTCAGCTGCCTTTTGAGCAAGCTGTAACATTTTAAAAGGCATATTGCCACATAACGCACATAGGGCTTAAGAAGAGTAGACAATGATATGGTACTCCTCCTCGTCTCTTTTAGCTTGTCTCTTTCCTGTGTTTATAAACATGTATGGAGGGTTTGCACCTTACTTTTTGATGCGTAAAAGTCTTACTTCCAGATTTGCCCCAGTTAGTCTTGGTCCAATGTTGTGATACCAAGAGGACTAAACTGGCTTCTCAGATAGTCTCTGGATAGTATCTGTCCACTGATGGAAAGTAGTCTCTGGATGGTATCCGTCCACTGATGGAAAGTCCATTGGGGAGTTCCAGTAGAAGCTTCTCACGGATACAGCAATGAACATTTTCATCTGAAGTTCTGGCTTAGAATCAGGACTTTTGGAAACCTCAAGGAGAAAGAAAAGGTGCAGGCAGGAGGACTCCACACACAAAAGTAGGATGATTTATTCCATCTCAATATGCAGCTACATGTGTCAGTGTTTGTTAGTAATTTTTTCAAGTACTGCTGCTGAAGCCAAAGTTGGGCATGTTTTTTACAAACCTAGAGATACAGCTGCAATACTTGCAATATAAGACAATTTACACACAGTGATGGGTGAGATTCACAGCTACTTCATTTCAGGAATTCCCATCTGACAACACACTGGGGTCAGAGGGAGTTATGGAGGTTCAGTCTCTCCCCAAGAAGCTACAGAGAAGGCATTATCCAGAGTAATTGCAAAGGAGACTTAGGCTTCTCTCTTGATCTTGGTCCAGCTGAGTTCTTGATCCTGCTCCAAGCTAACAGGGCTGGAACTGGCTCTAAAGTGTTTGGTTTGAATGCTCCTTTCTTGCATTAGGACCTTTTCTCTCTGTGGGATTGTTTAGCATGGTGGCTCTTCTCTCACATGGAGAATGCATTGCTCGTGCAGGCTTCACTGTGGTGAAATGGAGGTCTTATTCTTTTGGTTAGCAAAGTCATGTGTGAGATGTTCACTCTTAGCAGTGCTCAAGGGCAGTACTAATTTATTTTTGTAACAGTCTTTTTTAGATGGAGAAGTTGGTGACAGCCATAATTTATTCAGGTGCTATGCAGCTTTGCATAGCATGTCATACTGGCCTGCAGCAACTGGAAGTAGTTATTTTCTTAGGAAAGTGTAGAGACCAAAACTGATAACACACAGTGACGTACAGGAATCTGCTTATGTTTGGAGAAGATAATGCACATCAGTAATGGCAACTGCAGATGGCTGAGTTCTTGTTTTCCTCATGGCTTGTCCTCTTTCACAGCTCTCCTGATGTGGGTGAGTTTGACGTTGCAAGAAGATGTTTACAGCAAGTAGAAATTATTTGCATACATTCATGTTGTTTTCACAGTTAATACAGTCATAGGAGAGTTGTGTTTAAGAGCTTTCTCCATGATTCCTAAGAAAAGACATGATGATATAACCATGTCTGCTCTTTAGGGATGAAAACTCAAAGTCACATCTGCTCTCATTAGGTTCAAATTTGGCTATGCTGAACACATGCCATCATCACTATCATTTCCATGGTAACACATTGCAATATTATACTATTCAAGTCATGTGACAGAAGGTCAGGCTGAAAAGAAACCTGGCCTGGCAGAAATGAAGCACTTGTGTCTTCGGTGGGATTAATAAACAAAACGGCTACCAGCAAAGTAAATTGGCTTTTGTATAAATATTCCCTTCCCCAAGCTTGCCTGAAAGAAAAAGCTGTTCTCTAGGTATCTGTCTATCGCTTTGGTCTGACTCTGGCTATAGGCTGCTTCTTCTTCTCCTATGATCTCTCTACAGCTAGAGTGCTGCGTTCCCACAGAATTGTTGGGAAGCATCTAGTTTCATTTTGCACGTTTCTGTCAAATTAAAAAAGAAGATATCTTGAGGAACCAGGCAGTCAGCCTCATGCAGTTCATGAGAATTAACTTCTCTGTTCAGCTGATCGAGTGCCATAAATTATGTGCTTTATTTTTTGGAAGATAAAGTTGTCTGTTCTTCTGTTCAAAGAGAGGGGAAAAAATGAAGCTTTAAGACTGAAGGAACATATGAATAGTTTGAGTTCATATTAACTTTTAAGAACATATGGATTAAAAGCAAATTAAGTAGAAAGAGAAGAAATTCAAAATCAGGATTGTTGTTCTTGCTCATGCAGCCCTGAGGTCAGTCAGTGTCCTTCCTCTGATTTCAATGGGCTTTATCAAGACCTCAAACAACAACAAGGTTGATTCTTCCCTGTTAGAGACAAGAAAAGCAACATAAATATCACCATTTGTTACATCCAAACAATTTCTCAGTGTATGCAAGCTGAGGGTTTATTATGCCACAATTTACAAAAAGTTTTGGAAAAACTTACCTAGCAACATTATCATGCTAGTTTCACTGTGAAAATGCAAAAACATAATTTAGCGTTTTGTCGTTGTAAATACAGGGAGAATCACTTTCAAAGACAGTGCTGGCTAAGTTTCTATTTCAAGAATTAAAGCAAAAGTTAATTAATTAGCATATTTCATGTCTTTGAAGTACAGGTTATACTAAAATTAACCAGAGAGCGAAAAATCTGCAAAGGCATAAAGGGGAAGTTACGTTTTGGGTCTTTAAAATCCTGCCTCTCTCCATAATTTCAATGGCAATCTTTCACTTCTACTACCATTTCCCAGTGAAAGAAGGATGCATGGAAAATTATGGAAAAAGCATTAATTTACTATGACTATTTCCACTCTGTATGCATTTTAAAAAAGCCGAGTAAAAAACCCCAAAGATACCCAACAGGCACTGGGAAACAACATCCAACAAGATTTGATTTGCAAACCACAGATATAAGGAAAAAGAGCTCCCTTTGATTTTAATGGTTGGACTGGTTTCATAGTGTCCTATTATGAAATGTGATGACAATCAAGATAAAAAGAATTAATGCTTCTGCATTTCTAATTGGAAAAAACGAAACTGCAGTTCTTTAAGTATGTTGGCGGAAAAGCTACACTTACTCTTATCAGCGTGCATTTTTTATAAAATGGAATTAGTGTCATTCAGCCTTAGAGAAAACGTCATTAATGCCAAGACAGGAGAAAAAGCTGTTTATTTATTCATTTGTGTGGGCTGTTGTCAAATTTTTAATATCATTATGTTCTATAAAACCCTAACAGCCTAAATATGTAAGATAATAAGTGGATATAGAACGATAGAATAATTTGGGTTGGAAGAGACCTCTGGAGACCATCTGGTGGCTCAGACCATGGCCAGTTAGATCAGTTTGCTCCAGGTCTTGACCAGTTGAATTTTTAACGTCAAGAGCAGAGATCCCACAATCAGCTCTAGGCCTCTGTTCCAATGTTTGACTACCCACACCAGGATTTTTTTTCTTCATATGTAATCAGAATTTAGCTTGCTGCAGCTTGCATCCATTGCCTCTCATCCTATTGCTATGCAACCCCAAGAAAAGTCTGGCTCTATCCTCCCTATACCTCTCCCTGAAGGGCTGAAGACTGCAATAAGGTCCCTTCTTAGCCCAATCTTCCTAAGACTATGCAAACATAAGACTGAGCAAAGTAACTCATGCGAGAGTTCTGGAAGGAAAAGTTTATGCAAAAGATACCTGATATGACATCTACTCAGCATTATTTGCATGTGAGAAGAGCCTAGAATCACCAGTTAGGAAAAGAGTGCCTCTGTGCTGTGCACTGAGTAGGAATTATAGCTGCCTGCACGCGAAAGTTTTGCAGCAATGGACAGATAATAAACAGATGGGAGGGGAAATAAGGTACAAGGGAGTGAAGCTGTGACCCCATTAACCCATTGTGAATTCACTGAGAGAAGCAAGATGGTGGCAGAAGATCTTACAAGTCATTACAAATTTCCTCCTGAAATATTGAATCATGTCACCAGGGCTATAAATACTGTATCCAAGGAAAAAATAGAGGGGTCCTATATACACACAGATATTGGCTGACCCTCCTATCAATGTGCCAAAGGTATTACTCATATAATGCATTTCTAATAAGTCTTGGCTTAAGTGTGACTAAACATCTGTCGGCAGCTCTCCACTCTCAGAGCACTTGTAAGCAAATCTGGGTGGCTTCCTATTTGAATCAGGCTGTCCACAGCAAGGAATCTTTTAATAAACTGACAGTGTAACTGGGATTATTAAAACTGTCATTTGGGGTTTTTTTAACCTCTCACATTTGGAAGACTCAAAGAGAATCAATGTCTTGTATCCACAATCAGACACATCAGACGTTTAAACCTACATGGAAGATGGAGAAGAATGCCTTGAACTGAGACAATGAGAGTAGAGCCTGTGTCAGACAATGAGAGTAGAGCCTGTGTCAGACCTTGGGTCCTATTTGCTCTAGCAGCCTTTGCCATAATTTAAGAAACAGCTCCAGTCAGCAATATGCAAGAGAAGAGCTACTGTCTGTGTAACCTGCAGTATTGTACATTCAGTAGATATGTGCCTCACTGCTAGCTACAGAGAGCACTGAGTTTGTTAGTGCCAAATCAGAGTTCTCTGCCTGAGTTGCAGTTTCTTCCTGTGTGCAAATTCTTTTTTGGAGCTGACTCCGAACAGTTGATGAAAATATATGCATCTGAGACTAACAAACAAAATCCTGTTAGCTAAAGAGCAGCCAGGAGGTGAGAAGTTGTTTCTTTTTCCTCTGAATATGTTTGCACATGACTATCTTTTTGCAGCACTAAATGCTAAGAGGGCTTGCCTTGAAGAGAAGTGCTGAGCCTAATTTCTAAAAAACTCTTGAAAGAGTTTTTCAGTTATTATATTTCTCATCTTCATGGAATTAAGGAAAGGAAAAGTGTAAAATTAGACCTCCTGCCTTCCTTCACCCCCACCTAAAATGTTTTTCCTTTTTCATCTCAAGGTTTCTCCTTTTAGTTCAACTTTTTCTGAAGAATCTTTTTGCAATTTATACTTACTTCCACCTTTTTTTTTTTTGAGCATGTGTTTGCCAGAATGGACACAATATTTCCCTGTGTATTGAGCTTGCTTCTGCCCACTGCAAAAAAGAGAAGTTTCCACATATACTAAAAGAAGATTATTTCTTACTTTGGTCCTGTTTCCAAACACTACTAGAACCAGAAACCCATTCTGCTGATAAAGCTAGGGCCATAGTCCACGGAGATAATGGACTCAAAAAATTGAGTGCAATAACTTTTGGATACAGCGTATGAAGGAACACATAATGGAAGACACTGTGTGAACCTCAGTTCATTTTGATGCTGATCACAACAGATGCAGAGAAAGTAATTAATTGAATAGATGCAGGAGAGTTGGTTTCTATATTGGAGATCAAGTTCACTTTCTGATCCTTGAAGACACTGATCAGTGAAGCCCAGTTAGGCTTTCTAGGGCTGGATACTTCATTAAGCTGCTTGCTTAGAGCTCATGGAATTGCTGGACTTTTGCTCTTTTAATATTCCAGTGGACAGCTACAACACCCTCTCCTTTGTCTCCTTTGCTTGGCACAATGCTGAAGCTCTCCATATGTCATCTCTCCACAAAAAAATGTGAGATTCAGCCAGCCTGGAGCCCTGGAGTAATGCTGGTCATCCTGACTTCCCAGCATGTGGCATTGTTTAGAACTAGAGATAACTGAGAGCAATGAGATACACCTCCTTTCTGGGAGTTATGTGCCACCATTCCACCACTTTATCTCATAGAAGGAAAATACAGCTTTAGACCAAATCAGACACTGTTCTGCCTGGTTGCCTCACCATTCTTATGCCTTTTTGGCCATAGGCATCCATTAAGAAATTCAGGATCTTCCTTCCTCCGCACAAGTCCTCCTCTGAGTTGTGCAGCAACGTCTCTGCAGCCCAGCCAGTTTCCTTCTCCCTTGGCTGATCCTGCAAATAAACAAAAAATACCTGCCAAGTAAGTACATCCTGCTCAGGGATCCTCATCTTGGAGTTTCCTCTCCAGCTTCTCATCCCTTGTGTTTTTTTAGAGGGCTGCATTGAAACCTGGCTGCTTTGTTCTGGCTCCAGGAAAATTCCACTGTCTGGAGCCTGCCCTCAGCATGGACTCATGGCCTCAGCAGTCCCATTGCATTACCAATGCTTTCACATAAATTGAAGATGTCTAAGTTAATGATCTCCCATTGTTAACCATGTGTCACCCCCCTGTGCAATTTTGGTTCAAAATGGTGGTAAAAACATGGCCAGGAGGGATAAGTGCCTACTTTCAAAGCAGGGTTTCCAGTCTGCCAAAGAAAGTGCTGCATTATCAAGCAGAATTAATAAGTTCAAGCTATTTCCAAATATACAGTTGTGCCAGTAGACTCTGGTTCACATTTGATCTCAGAGAAGGTTTTCTGAATTGACCAAAGGCCACATAATTAAGTTAATAACTAATAATCTATATATGTAGTTTAAAAGAGGTTTTTAACAAATACCTAGATGAAGCTGATAAAGCATCTTGAAGAAAGTTAATTAGGTGTCTGTCTTCAAAGCTGATTTTTTTAGTATACTGGCATACCATAGCTGGAAATTATCTTGGAAACCCCTTCATATCTTCCATGGTTAAATAAATATTAGGGCTTTCAAGGCTATTTGAGAGTGAGATAACCAAGCTACATTTGGAGAGCACTTTGGAATTTACTTATTAAATTTCATCAAGTTCACTTCTGTCCACTGTGCTCGGTTCCTCCCTTCACATCCTTTTTGTTCTTTTTTCTTTTTTTTTCCCTAAATTAATCTTTTGGATAAATTTTTAGGTCATAAATTTAAGAGCAAATAATTCAAAATATCCACCGTGAGTTTTTCAAAATTGCATAGCACTGGCCAAATGATGCTTTTATTGAAGTCAGTGGTAAAACGTCCAGCAACTTCAAAAGAAGCAAAGTTAAGCCAACACAGAGTCCTTATTAAAACCCCACCTTTATTACTTTAAAAAGAAGGGGAAGTTTAAAAGGGCTAACTAAGGAAATTCAATGCCCAAATCCCATTGTAATTCAATAAGAATGGGGCGCCAAATTCCCTCAGGCTGCTTTGCAAATTCTCTCTCACAATGGATGCCAAACTGGCTCCCATAATGAGCCAGTCATTCTGTAGTGTCAGAGGGTCAAGGTGATTGCTGGGCAGTAATACCTGGCCATTACAGAAATAATGCAATACTGTGAAAGTATTGTATTTTCATCACTGGGGGTCTGTGAAACAAAATCATCTGCATGAGGTTAGAATGGATTAGGAATGACCCAGCTGGAGGTAAGAGAGGATGGGGCTGGTTTTTAAGAGGGCCATTTAGTATCTCCAGGATGCTTCACCCCCACCTCTAGTGCCTTCTGAGCCCTAGAAAGAGATATGGGGCAAGAAACTTACAGGCAAGATCACAAAGGCTTGAAGCATTTGTTTAAGAAATCCCTCAAAATATCAAATGGTGTTTTTTATGGTTGTCTCTCCAGACCAAGCAAAGGCAAAGCTGTAGCTGCTTCCTCAGCTAACCATCCCTTGAGCACACAGGCCAGGAGATGCCAAATCTTCCTCTCTGCTTGCCATCAGGCTGGAAAAAGCAGTCCTCCTTCCACTGCAGCAGCGATTTGGAAAGCTACATCTAGGAATGGCAGAGCCTCCACCCCATACTGAGACCTTCCACACCACCACCAGCCCTGCTGTTGGTCCTGCAGTGTTTGCAGCAGAAACAGGGACCAGTGACACTTCTTGTTCACAGCCTAGTGTGCCAGCTCCCTCTAATGCTCTGTCTGTATGTAAGAATATTCACCTAGAATAGCAGAGGGGTATAAAGCTACTTTGGTCAAAATAAGTTCACCTGACTTCATACACAAAGTTTTAATTTCTCCAAAGGAAAAGGCCCACAATGGCTCCCACAATGGCATCAGTCAATAAGTCATTTTTACTGAAGTTTATTCATGCTTCCTTCCTCTTTGAAAGAGCCCTCTCCCAAAAATTAAAATAAAACCATCCTTCCCCCTTTCCCCTGACTGTTAAGGTCAGTCAGCTTCCTGGGCTGAACCAAGCATTTTATATGATTTCTTTCATTCTGTTTGATTAACTCCACATGGGCTTGGATTCTTAGAGATTTTTTAATACGCAAGACGGAAGGAGTACATTGTTTTGATAACTCAACATTTTAAACAGTTAGATCAATTTTTGTGTTAGATGAACTAACCTACCAGAATCTATGAGAGACCAGGGGAAGGAACCCAACAGTGCCTCGAGAGAACATTTGTTTCAAGTGGACTCATCAGGGATCCCTTCAGACCTGTGTTCCTCATGCTCAAATTCTATCTTATGGTGTTGGTTTTAGCAGGCAAATTCTTAGATTATGCATGATTTACGTTTGTTCATGGAATTAATCAGTCTGCAGGCACTGTTTCATTAACAAGTTCCAGCAACAGAGGTTTCCAATTTGTTGGTATTATTTTACACCGGAGTAGGTTAATATCACATATTAGAAGCACAGCATCATATATCACAGGGATATGGTTTCCCTTATCAATGAGGTATTGTTCAGAGGGTGTCCAGAAGTCCGTGAAAGTCTACAGAAACACTCCAGTTGACTTGATTGGGCAAAGAACATTTGTTCTAACATCAAGGAAAAACTCATAGAGTTAACAATCCCCTGTCCTGAGTGCAGAATTATTATTTATATTTTTATAATTATTTTCAGTTCAGGTTTCCTGAAAGTAAATATGAGAATTCAAGCTGCTAAGATACCATTACCTTCTCTCCTTATATATAGGAAATCAATCATGCTGTCCCACCTGCACTAGGTTTTAAGGGGGACAGTATCTGAAGTTTTACTCATGCTGACTCTGAAGTTACTGATGTGTGAAAGAAATGGTGGAGCTGCCTAGAGGGTTAGCTTTGGGGTTGCTGCTGGGGATAGGATATAATCCTGACCACAGTCAACTGTATGTTTTTAGGTGGGCACATCATGGTTAGAAACAGGACCCCATATTTGAAGTAATTTAGTGTTACACAGGAGGACAACCATGGACAGCCATATTGTTTTTCTGTAAAAAACTTCTTGAAAATATTTGAGGTTTGTTCTTCCTCAAGGTGACGAAGGCTAGCAGGTAGGAGGTGGACAGGAAGTCAGAATACCTCAATTCTTTGCTTTTGCTGCTAAAGGAATAGGACTTTTGGGTGAATAAGACCACCTTCCAGTGGTTGTTTTCCTTTTTGTCTTCATGCTATTAAGAGCTTCTGTTTATCCAACTATTCCAAATCAAGTCTGTGCAGGGATGTTTTTATTCAGAATAAGCACTCGTCTTCATAGTTTACTTTAATCCACTTTGAAAGCAGCAAGGTATTCCTAACAGTGATAGCAAAGAAACCAGCATGTATGTGTTTCACCTAGCTCCATGAAGTGTGAAAGACAAATCCCTTATCCTCTGCTTTCTGAATGGGGAGAGCAAACAGTCACTGCCACTGAGCTACTATTCTTCTAGAGACTCCTCCTGTCCACAGCCCCACAACACTGAAGACCTCAGGTGGCCATTAAAAAAAAAAGAGTCAAGATTCCCAGCCTAATGCTTTGGTTGTTGTGCATAAGGACCTTGACAAATTACACCAAATAACTTTATCTCCTTCAGGTGGTTGGTGCAGGTACATTCGTCTCCTGGTGTACAGCTAGAATTGGGCACAAGCCAAAAAGACCTCACGGGCAGTGTGGTTTCTCCCACAGTTCACATGTAAGCTTCCCTGAAAAATCTGTGATCATGCAGAAAGGCTAATAGGCAGCTATTTAAGTTACGCAGGCACCAGAAACAAAGTATACCGCGTGGACCAGCCTTGCAGCTGGTCTGTGCTTCTATTTGTATACATTCTGCCATCTCTTCAAGACACTATGGACATCTTATATTCATTCCTTCAGAGTTATTGTAGTCAGTGAACCACAGAGCCTCACTGACATGACCATGTAACTAATAATTAATTATAATCATATACCATTTTATCAGTCATTTCGGATTTTCCGTTACAGTGCCAAATGTATACATAGACTTTTATATTATACTATGTATTTATGTTATCCACCAGAAATGCCGAATATAATATAAAAATACGCTTCAAATAATTCAAAACTGAAACTAGGACTCTCAATTCATCTGTCATCTGTGTCATTTCAGGACAAGCAAACAAACTTCTAGGTGAGAGTGAAATGTACACTTGTCAATGTATTTTTGGGGAGCAAATGCAGTTCTTCAGAAATTAATCCCTGGTGACGCACAAAGGCAGCTTCTTTTCTTTGTTTTTGCATTTGATACTCTGTAGATGCTTAAAACATTATCCTGGTAATGTTGCATTCTGGGCAAGGACCACTAAAATTTTCTATCAATCAGCAGTGTCACCAGACATTTTCTATCAGCAGTGTCACCAAGCTTATTTAAATTGTCATATGTTTTAAAATATAACTCACCTACACTGAATTCGCCTAGTTCTGCTTTCTAGTATCAGTAATCTTCTCCGAAGGTCTTTTCATGCTGTTGCACTTCACACTCTTAAGTAGGTATACCCAGTAATTCTCCTCTGGATCAGTCGAGTAAACTCCCTTTCATGAGTCTGCCCCAGTACACTTTCTTGTCCTCCTCCATCTTCATCAGCCACTCAAACATCCAAACAAAACAAAAAAACTTTCTGGGTGTTAAGCAATATGGCTCACTTCAGTGTAACTGAGAGAGAGGAACTGCAATGCATATGGGCACAAGGAGGTCCCACTACCTTGGGCATAAGCTTGTCTGGGAGTGTCCACTGCTGTTATCAAGCACAAGCAGAAAGCATATGTGATCAGAGCTTTAAGTGAAAGCATTGGCAAAACTGAAAGATCTTCTTAATCATCTTTTGTTCCTGGCAACTCGTCTATTTGTGCTTCTCATGAATGTTACAGCACACAAGGACAAGCACAGTCACTTTATTTCTTTCTCCTAAGGGGATCCAAGGAGCCTATCCCAATAATTTCTCCATTAAATCCATAACCTGAACTATAGCTTACCTTTTTGGAAAGAAGAAACCAGCAAATCCCTAAAGCACTAACTCCACTGTTGTCCTTCTCCATATTTCTCCTTTAATTTTGTCAGACTTCATGTCCCACTCACTGAGTGTTGCTTTTTGCCTTCTCTGCCACATAAAAGCAAGTATGAGAAACTAGTGGATGGTGACAGACTTGCAGGCTTGCCTACCTGCTTTTGCACATGGTTGAATTTGTCATGATGCTGCCTTTCTTCCAAGTATCTGTGCCTCCATACACCTGTTCTTCTCAACACATTTATTTTGCTGCTCATGGCAAATTTTCAACTTTCTTGGCACAGGAAAGAGAGGAAGGAAACCCAGAGGTTATTCCTCTCCTTCCTCAGAAATAGACCACTTCGTTCAAGTGCCTGCTTTGCTGGTTTGCCAAGTAAAGGTTTAAATGCACCTCTTTTCTTTTTCCTACTTACCAGCTTCCAAAGTCCATCTCTCTCTTTTCGTCCTCGTACGCAGTGAGCTATTTGTAAAAAGCTGAATAGCTTCAACAGAAAAAAATCAAGGCCATAATTTGATGAACACTTCCTTCTACTAAAAAGGACAACTTGTTCGTAGTTCATCCTTTACCTCTCACTCCTGCACACTCAGTTGTACCAGCTTAAGTTTGTTGCAGCTGAACAGAATGAGAAAAATTATCTCAGTTAAAAACACCCCCTTTTTTTTTTATATATCCTTAACCCCACAAGCAATTGTAATAGCACAACTGGGGAAGAAGCTAGGAGGGAGAGGAGGGCAGCAGAAAGGTAGGTGTGAGTTAAGCCAGCATGGCCATTGAAAGAAAAAGTTCATTGAACTGTGGTGTCAGAGCGCTCCACCTCAAACACCCTATAGCTCTGCAGATAAACCACTGTCCCAGAGATTTACAGGAGGGAGTAAGGGCACTAATTCTTCCATTTGCTCTCCTGGGTCTAAGCACCCCACTAAAAAAAAAAAACAAACAAATTAAAACAAACAAACAATCCTTTCCTCGTTTGGAAAATATGGCAGAAACACTGAAATTTCAGGTAATGTGTTTTGGATTGAACAAAATGTGTCATTCAACCTGGAGAGGATTTTTTTTCCTTTTTTTCTCTTGAGTTACTGAACGGCAGCTGTGTTATCAAACAGATATACTACTCTGCACTCAGCAAGCCTGCCTGCCCTGAACTCCTCCAGGTCCCGTCAAATGGAGTGCAGGCACAGAGTGAAAATTATTGGCTCAGTGAACATGACTCAGGTCAAATCTGACACCCACCTGTGTCAGAGGAGTCTAACATTAGAGAGCTGAAGCAGAATCCTGGCAGTCTGTGTCTTTGAATTAGCCAAAATGCATCTGGAATGACCAGCGTGCAGTGCTAACACACAAACATAGCAAAAATATTTGGCTTCCAAAGGAACTCTGCTGTGAGTAAAAAGAAATGTCATTCTATCAGTTATTCACCTGAATCAATGGGCATTCCCTCCATTGCTTCCCAAAGCACAACCATCCGTTTGCTTTGTCATTTTGTCCTGAAGGCAGCCAGAGAGGAAGGAAACTTTGTCTTTTCTCTAGATGTAGAAAAAGACATTTGGTCATGTTGGGTGACTCCTTACTGCTTGTAAAGTTGTTTAGATCAAGGTGGGTTTGGGTTTGTGGTTAGGTTTTGGGTTTTTTTTTCGCAACCAGAGAGATGAGCCTTGGCAATCAAGCAGCCTCTCTTTTTTCCCTATAAACAAAACTAAACCACATCTCTGAACACCACTGTGTTACAGGCTTTCCAAGGACTTTGCAAACACCTTCTCTGAGGAAAGCTTTGACACTATCCCTGAGTCAAAGACAAAGTGTGGTTTTTAACACAGACTTGGCTCCTGAGTGAAAACACTATAGTGTTTCTGCCTGTCAGCGTGCACCATTTCAATGCCTCTCCTGACACTGCTAGCAGAGTTAAGTCTGGCTCATTCCCACTCTCCTTGCCTAGCAGATTAAAGAGACAAAGAGTCTGCTGCCCTGTACCAAGTGGGCTGCAAATGCCACAATCTGTCTTGAATAGATGAGCCTGTAGGGGCCAGATTCAGGCACAGGATGTCTCTTGGGATGGTTAAGACACATGTTCCTGGGTGTCTTTTTATGGGGAATTCGGAAGTAATCTTAGGGAGGTACTTTGTTTAATGACAGAGGACATTTGAAAATGATGATGCATAGGTAAGAGAAGTGATAGGATATATGTAACAACATCTATTATTACATATAATAAATGTCCAAGATGATTGGTTTCCTGCTCTCTCTGTGCCACCTGCAGTGCTGAAACATGATCAGAAATTGTTGCACCATAAGAAATATGGAGAAGCAAATTTGGATGAAAACAGAATTCACCAAAGAGCAATTTCCTTGATATGAACTGCTCATTGACAACTATTTTTAGACAAGGACATCCCAAGCCCAATCCATTTGACTCTCGGCAGATGCTTCCCACATCAAACAGATCCAGCGCATGTTATAGGCAATGAAACCTCCCACTAGCACTTCTCTAAGCTGGCTCAGGGCCCATCATGAGCCATTGCTCCTCTTCCACTTGGTTCTTTAATTCAGACTTGACAACCTAGGACGCAGATTTAAATTCAACTATAGGACAACTATTATAAGCTGACAAACACTGAGGATGAGAATTCTCAGCGAATTTAAAGCTGAGGGATGATTGCCAAGAAAATTTGGCTCTTAGTCCACTGTTGCTTTGATGCCTTTGCTTTCCGTTCTCACAGCCTAAGAAAACACTTTTTCCCTCCTCTCTGCTCTCTCTCTAATCTCCCCAGGTATAAGCAGTGGAGGAGATGAAGCCCCCTTTCAACAGCTGCCCAAGACTGCCTCTCCTCACTTGTCAGCCAATTCTTCCTGCCTTTTAATGGTGCTGGCAACATCTTATTCTCTGCTGCTCATTTCCCACCACTGCTGCCAGCCTGGAGAGCAGGCTGGACCCAGGGTGGAAACAAGGCAGGCAGCGCTGGACCCAAGACTTGCATGTCAGGATCATATGGCACAAGCACTCTTGATGGATGGGCAAGGCAGCATCCTTTCAAATGCCACCATATAACAGTTCTTCTTGAGAGGTAGTATCCACTCACTTCATAAAATTCACACAACAGGCATAGGAAAAATGATAAAGGCAAGAGCATAGCGGAGAGGGTAGCTCTAAACCAACAGCAATTTTGCCCTCCAGACTAGAAATTTTCAGGTGACTAAATATTTTCAGGTGACAGTTTCAGTCACAAGAATATAAATTCAGTTACATAGTTTTGGCTAGAGAAGGAGGTGAGGGAGAAATTGGGTTTGTTTTCTTTGGGGTGTTTTGTGTTGTAATACTATGTTCCAGCAATTTTATTATATTTTTGTTTGGGGTTTTGTTTTTTTTTTTCCCCAGAAAGGCTGAAATAATTTTTTTTGACAGTCTGGGAAGAACAAGGTGGTGGATCTTTTGTTTTGAAGTGAATGTCACTTAAAGCATTGATCTAAATTAAAAAGGAGGAGGAAACCACACCAAAGATTTCTAAGATCAAGAAAGTTAAGCAAAACCTTTCTCTTCAAGGCAAGTCAAGCATTCTGGGTTGAAGCAGTCTGAAATTCTTTTTTCCATTGCCGTCTAGTACTAACAAGCATACTCTCAGAAAAAGCTTTTGTATTTGAACCATTTTTTTTCCCCTCCAGTTTTTCACTCATCATTTGATGAGCTTTGGTAGCCAGTGTGGTTCCTCAGAGATTTTGGACATCTTGCTGTGAGCTAAAGAATTCCCATATTCTGATGTCTGTACACCCAAGGATTCAGGGGATGGCAGCTACTCTCCTTTTCAGAAGCCAATCACCATGTAAACACTAGCTTGGGGGTAGCAGATGACAGCCCTGCATCTAGAGGCCTCTTCCATAAAACATATCTAAATTATGGCTCTGTCTTTTCCTAGGAAGGGATTATTCTCTTCCTCCCCATGCCTATGGCAAAACTCTCTTCGGTCTCAATGGAAGCGGGATTACCCTGCCAACATTTCAGTAACCAACAGAGCCAGCTTGAAGTCGGTTTTCTGGCACTGGAGGGAGAATTTAATAACCATGCATCACTATAACCTATACCAAGGAGGATCCTCCTCCCTGCCTTCCTCTTTGGCTGTTTCCTCAAGCAACATAGCTGCCAATGGGCACACCAGGGACATGGCTGGCAAGCAGTGGGTGATGCTGTTTCACTGGCAATCAGTGACTATATGAGTGTGTATTTGTTTCTGCTTGCTTCCCATGAAATACTATTGATCCGAGTGTACCATCAAAGAGCTGGAACCGTCAACTGTGAAACCAAAAAACCTACTGCAGGAAATGCAAGGCCATTTGAAGAATTCGCCTTTTCTGTCTCTGTGAAATGGGATACCAGGCCAGTTTTGCAGCAGTACGGATCAGTCCTCCCTCATTCTCTAAGGGAGGCTGGCTCCTTGGCAGGAGTTTTCCTGGCATTGCTGAAAGCTGCAGTTTGACTGGTGCAAGCTGGTGAGTCTTCCCATCTGCTATTCTCCTGCAGCTGACCTCTGACCCATCTGGATCTCCCTGTGCTTCCTGCTGGAGAGTAATTCCTTCAGACACTTCCCTCAGCTCAGACCAAACAGACCCCCAAAAGCCAGCCAGCTGAGGAAATAATACTTAACTTGGATAGAAAGCTTCAGGGCTAACCTATCCCTACACTAAAAACACGTACTACACCATCTTCAAGATCCAGCTGTCCATTTATGCAAAAAGATCCTGCTCCAGCAAAGCACTTCAGCTCCTGAGTACTTGCCTCTTATGCTTTGAGACATTTACAGTATCTTAAGAGTGTTGCTGGATCAAGGCCTACTTTTCCTTAGCTAGCCCTGTTCCCAGACCCCTCATATATTTATTAGACATTAGATGCAATTTCTTTGATAATATATTTTTTTCCTGCCTTGAGTCTTAACATTGCCGTTGGTTCTTCAGGTCTTAATTCCAATGATTTCCAGGGCAGCTGCAGGAGAGGGAGGACTGTAAGAGCCGTTTCACCATGCGCTCCATCTGCTGATGTGACCAGACAGAGTGCAACAACTGCCATACTGTGTTTTCACTAGCAGTAAATTAATGCATGTTTTAAAAATTTAATGAGATCAGGCCTTGCAGCCTTTGCTGGCAAACAAGGGTGGGTCCTTGCTGATGCTGGTGAAGATGAAGTTGTGAAGAAACAGCTTTGAATGGGCATCAAGACTGGTTTGAATGTTAGGGCTGTCTTTGAGCAACACAGGCTTGTCCTCTTGACCCAGGTCCTCCTGCAGTGAGCCCATACACATGACATGAGTGAGGTACAGAAAGCAAATTGTGAAAGTGGTGAAAGCATGTGCCCACTGCCTTTTTCATACTCACGCACACTATTCCACAGCCTGGTGGTGTTCCACCACTGAAGGACAGCATATGTAGCCTTGTTACCAGCTGCACTTAGGGAACACTCACACCAGGGTTATGTGGTCACTGAGCGGACTCATTAAGAGGCAGCCCTTGCTCCCGTAGTTTGCACAGCTACGATAGAGATGGAACACAAAGGCACAAAGAGTTGAAATGACTTATGAAAGGTCATATGACACCCTATGCCAGCTGCCTATGAAAAAAAGGGGAATACACACATGTATGTGCTCCTTGGGATGTTTCTTTGACTGATCCTTCCTTCCCTCCATGTCTTTTCTGTTCTGCCCTCTCATTTCTTGTTGTGGTTACTTACCAACTACTCTTTTTTTCCTTTCCCTCGTCTTCTCTGTATTTCACAACCTTTGTAAAGCACAGCTCATGCACAGCATGGTCATGATTCAGCAAGTATCCCATGATGTTTAAGTGAGGCACAAGGAAGCAAGGTGATTTCATCCAACACCACACACGACAGTCAAATGCTGCTGATGATCTGCTTCAGAAAGTGCTAATGGCTGCTATGAAGGTCTGGATGAAAATCTGAGGGACCGAAAGCATATAAAGGAGGAAAGATGGAAAAAAAACAAAGGAAGATAAGTCTTTGTCCATTTTTTGTCTGAAGTCAATCTTTCTTTTATTACTCCAATAGCTCAACTTTATAGCAGAACTCTGTAACTTGTATTTGTTGAACAAAAATGTCACCAGGGAAGGTGCTACTCCGGCACCAAATACACTGCCAAAGCAGCAGTCCATGAAGTAAAGTCCATAAAGAAGTCCAACCAGGGTGCTGCTGCCAGAAAAAGCTCTTCATGGTGCTCTGTGGTTGGTTAAGATTGAAGAACACAGCTGAACAGACAAAAATGTTCATAACAAATTGTTTTGGCAAGACCTGTCCTCCCAGACCATGGCATCAGGTTAACTCCAAGCAAGAACTGAAGAAGAAACCGAAAAAGGGGTAAGGATTTTATACTGCAGTCAGATAGGTGCATTCTCTGTGGACCTTCCCTGACTTACAGCCCAAGATCTCATCCATAGAAAAGCATTCCTGGTGTCATGGCACAATGCTCCCACAAAGACCAGCAGTTCCTTTTCTTCTGTTTAGCTAGCAGTTCAAGTAGGGCAATCTGGAAAAGAGAAGCCACTTCAGTTTCTGATAAATGAGGTACTGGATGCTACATAATAAGCCGTCTTTGACATGAACTGGAAAGTGATTTTATTCTGCAAATTCTTCCATTTCCCTTAGCTGTGTATGAGGGTCTTTGTAATGGTGGCCACCATTCCATTTCCTACATATTACACCTGCCTTTAAATTATCCCAGCTATGTGGTAGGAACAGAGTCTGGGGCTGTGAAGCAACCTTTTTTTAATGTATTTCACTACCAATAAAACTGGAGCTTTTTGCAAACGGAAAATAAACCAAAAGCATCCAGAAGAAATATAAAATTTAAAAACAACAACAAAACCGCCCACAATAAACAATTTTTTAATGTCTGTGTCTGTTGGTATTTGCAAGTCCTGAATACATTCTACTATTTTACACCTCTATAAATTATCACACAGACCTTATTGGCACACAGCGGATAAATATTCAGCTTTGTAATTTTGCCTGTACCTTATCTGTACTTAAACTAACAATTTGCAAGCATCTTCAAACTGTTGTGTCTTTCCTAGTTTTTTTTTCTTCTCAATTTGGAAATTCTACTGAAAACAGCTCTCGCTCAATTTGAATTTTTCTCAGGATCCAACCCAGGACGAATAAGTCTTTAAAAGTGAGAGCATACACAAGAGAGTTCCTCACACATTTAAACTCTAAAATTATGCATTTTTTCATAACATAGTTTTTGCATATATAGTAACAGACAGTGGTGAATGTTATAAAGCTATTATTCATTCATAAAGGGGGCAAGTCTGGTACCCAGGCAGGCTTAGAAATTTCTGAAAATGATATTTCTGAAAATATTTCTAGAAATTCTTTCCAAACTCCTTAAGACTTTCACTTTTTCTTTCTAAAGCATGATGGAAAAAATTTTGAAAAATATATTAGTTGTTAATTTGATTCTCTTTTTTTTTTAGAAGCACCATAATTTGGTTCTCAGGAATTAAAAAAATTCACTAAAACTTGATGTTTGGATTTCTTTTTAAGGAAACATTTTAATAAGCTCTGTACTCATTGGTTATTATTTTTAAAATGACAAAATGACATGGTTCCAACCATTCAAATAAAAAACAAGGAAATATGTCTTTGTAATTATTTTTTTTTCTGATTATTTCCTGATCAGCTTTTGCTTTCGCCTTATGTAGGCATTTCATAGTTAGGTGTTAGGACTTTTCTACTGCACATGGATAGTACACAAAAGTTCCCAGGATCACGTTCCTGGTGTTCAGTGCATCATGTAATGGGGTCCCAGTCTCTCTCAGGCCTTTATCATCTACTAAAATAGGGATTGAATAAATGTAATACCATACTAGTGATTTTTTGTGTGTTGCTGGATCACAGTTAGAGGTCAAGCTTGCTGTCAAGAGGTGCAGAGCTTCCCTATGAATCTAGCTGTTCATTATCCATGCTGAAGAACTTTACATTTGCCAGCTGTAGTTGCTTCCATACATCCACAGCCAATTCTATACAAAGGTGATATGCACAGAAAGCAATGTCCATATACCTAGTGTTCTAGCCAAGCACCAAGACCCCAGTGTTATGGTCACTGTCCTAACCCAAAGACCCTCCAGTCCTTGAATATTACCACTAAGGCACTCAATTGTGATTTAGATCCTACGCATAGGCAATAATGCACTTGCTCAGAGACACACAGCCTGGTCCACAGGCAGAGCCCTGACCAGAGAAACCAACAGATGTTGGTGCTGCTCCCACCTGCCTTGTCCACCCACTGGCACACACCCCCCCCCCCCCCCCCCCCCACACACACAGTCTGTGTCTTCCACTGCTCATCTTCTGTCTACACAGTGAGTGGAGATGTTCCCCAAATGGACAGAAGTTTGTAAATATTTTTCCCCATCTGCATTTTTCAGTCAACTCTAACTGTGGTTCCTTCAGTGCACCAAATCTCTCTTGCTGTTTCATCATTTGACAAACAGCTGTTTTAGAAGAAACCATAAAATTGGCGTTATCTGTTAAGTTTGATTATTACCAGCCATGGCACCACAGTTTATGGCCTGATAGCATTAAATATACAGTGGCACACAATTCTACACTAGATGCATATTTTTACAAGAAGTTGGACCTTTTATATAGCACAATGATAACTTAACATCAATGCCTTGCCCATTATGCTTTTGTTGAGGAAGCGATCTACTCCTTGAGTTGGTTTCCAATATATGCATTCACCTTTGTTCACATTGAACCAATTAAAATACCTGATTAGATACATGTGAACAAATGAAAATGGGATTGTCCTTTCCACATCTTGCCCGAGATAGAAAATAAAGCTGGCTGAAAGGATGTTAAGGGATCATTCAAGATTATCTCTTACAGTATACCGTACTAGTAATGTATTCAATTTTTTTTGTTATTTTTTATGTTCATTTTGAGTGTTCAGATGATCTTTTAAAAATATGAAAGTGTAGCCAATATAATATTTACCATGCTTGCATTCCTTCCTAGCCTTAGGTTTTCCGAGAAAATGAGATGTGACATTTCATGATACATGTATTAATTTTAACTTAGGAAAGAAAAAATGTTTCCAAACAAATAGGTAAATAAATACAAAAATCATCTCATAAATATTTTTCTAGGTCTGATGGAAAGTCATATCATTCTGTTGAAGTAATGTTCCCCTTTCAGAAGTTTCACTGGAAACTGCTTGATGTATTACACTGTTCAGAGGGAAATATTTAGAAAAAATCAGAACTAATAAGCTACAAGTCTAGAGGCTGCCTTTACAATGGTCAAATCATCTGCTGACAGAGATTCCATAAATCAGTAGCCCTTACTGAGGATTTCTGGGCTGAAGACTTTTATATGCATTACTATGGGTTTCTCCATATGAAGGGAAGAACCTGACAAAACTATTCCATTTTATCTCTGTTTCAGGAAAATGGGCCAATTCTCAGCTGCAATACTTTGGAGAACTTTCCTGTCTGGTAGTTCAGAAACTGCCAAAAGCAGCGTGCAGAAGCCAGAAAGTACGCTGCTGTCATTGGCCCAAACAAACAAACAAAGATCCCCAACAGAAAATAACCCTCCCCGAAATAAAAATAGTTCTAAAAGATCAACAAAACCAAAAATGGACCAGATTTTAAGTGAGAACTTGTGTTTTACATATCATGTGGCTAGACATAGTTTTTGGAAACAGTCCAGCTCAGCCCACTTTTCCCCACCATCTGTCAGCAGTAGGTTTGCTGACTGCAAGAGCTTAGAGGCAATGTGTAAAAGACTAGTGTTAGACAATTGAGTTTAAACATGACAAGAGCAGGGAAATTCAAAAGCTTGATGATGTAATGTGCTAACACTTGGCTGTTATGAGGAAGAGAGGAGGAGGAGGATAACACGTTACAGAGAACCAAGTTGTTCACCTTTAGGCTGAATTCTCTGGCTCTTATCACTTTGTACTGAGATACTGACATTATTTAAACAGGGAGTTGGAAGTGTTTATTTTAGACATAGGCCAAAGAGATTTGGGATGGCGATTTAAGTGTGGGCTATGGCCCTGGATTTAGACCTGCTGACAAGCCAAGTCACATTCTAGAGAACCGAAAACTTCTGAGATCATGAGATTTGTCACAAAGCTGGGGACCACCAGAAGATGAGCTGGCTGTGAGTTTTATGCCCTTTGTCCATATTGCAAGAAGAGCTGGAGCTGAGGCTTCCAGCATCCTTGTATTGTGGGTCTACAGCAAAGACCAGACCAAAATGCTTATCACCTGCTCACCTCTAGGTTCCCTTAACTTAAACGGGTATAACAACTCAGAAGAATGAAGTTGGATAAGAAGAGGGCAGTCTAGCCCGCAGGGGCTATTTTCTGACACTTCATTTGGAGCCAAATCTCTGAACAATGCTCAGAAGATTCAGGTTTGCTCCAAACAGGACTTGGGGAAAATATGATCCACTCTCCAGGCAAAACAGGATTATGGTGTAAAACCATGCCCCTTGCAAAATGGCAGAGTATTTGTATCTCATAGTCCAGCCTTGACTGAAGTTTTACTTATTTTCCCAAAACTCCCTCCTGAAATGTGTGCTATCAGAATGAAACTTAAAACTGCTGCCTACATTATATAAGAGCATGTTGCAGATATAGGAGATTAGGACTATGGGAAAATGAACAGAACAGAAGGATACCTACTGAGGTTGTGATGGTGATTACAGTATTGGGTCTCATTTGTGTTGTTGTAAAAGCTTCTTTGAGAAATGTGCTTCTTGTCTGGTCTTGAACAACAGGCAAAGGGATTTCTTAAGCTCTCTTTGAACAGGGCTATGTTGGAAAGAGCTCAGTCCAGTCTAGTTAAACTGGCTGCTAAAATTATAGCCCGTTTGGGAACTGGCTATTAAAAACTCTCGAACGAGCTGTGTTTCCTCCTGATGCTCATTGCTTGTCTGCTGGGAAAGCCTGTGCTTGGTCCAGCAGACAACTCTTAATTTTCCTCCTCTTTCACCCCCACTGCTCTGGCTTGATCCCAAAGTTGCCACTGCATCTGATGCTCAGCCCTAGATCCACCACATCTGCTAGCCTCACCTCTGGTATTCAGTGGAAGGTGAAGCCCTGCTTTCAAAGGCTATTTTGTGTCTTTTCCAGTGAAGAGATGCAGAACACAAGACTCCTTGTGTCCCACGGTGCCACCGGAGTCTGTTCCACTGAAGGACAGTGTCTGAGAGAAAGCAAGGACAGTGGCTTTGCATGTTTTTGTTTCTTGGCATAAGAAACTATCTGTAGGTTTTAATTAAACCATCTGTGGATTTGCACCATTGGGCATGACAGCAGAGCCCAGCCCCGGAAGCCACAGACTACCAGAAGTCTTCTGAGTGCAGTATGAGTAGGGGAATGGATTGGCACCTGTGGACTGGTTATAGATTTTGATGTGGTGCCATGCCTAGGATTTGTGCCAGTAAAAATCCTTATAAAAAGTGTGGACAAAATTTACTGCATACCTGCCATAGTCAGTTTTAAAATCACAACATTTTCCTCAGTTTTGGTTGGTTTTTTTTATTTAAAAAAAAAGTGGTAAGAGGGCAATTTCATCTCTAGATCAAAGTTATAAAGTCTCAAGAAAGCATCTGAAACTTATAAACTCTCCATTTTGTTTTAAATTTAGATAATTAAAAAATACCAAACTATATATCTTTTTTAATTGGGATTTAAAAAATGACTCCCAGTCACATACTTTGTAAACTACGTTTCATTGAACGGTAAAGTTTATAAAGCTCACTTAAAACAACTTTTGAAAAAGGGTTTTTTATTAAATGAAATACTGACAAAATGGTGAATATTGTAATCAGGTAGAAACTTCTGCCTGAGGAGAAAAAAAAATCTGTATTTGAAAAAAAAAAGTGAAAGTTCTTTGTTTCCATTAATATATGTTCCTATTTTGTCATAACCTACAAAAGTCACCCTGACAAGTGACTAAAACATAGAAAAGTGGTTTCGCTGTTGAATTCTAACAGTGTAAGAAATCCCAAAATAGCTGTGGCTGGTTGCCTCTAGGCATGTTCATACAGTAGGTAGGATGGCTCTCCCGAGCAAACCCTGTTCTGGAAACCTCCACTCAGCATTTTGAGGGACATACAATGACTCTGTCTCTCCTGTCATCCAGCAGCAAGCCACTTACCACAATCTTAAAGGAAGTTCAGAAATGCTGAGGAAAAGAAGCATGCCCCTGTGTCAGCCCCCCTTTACCTCTGAACACAGCACAAAAGCATGGGGCATACCAGCACACTGCTGAAGCTTGCCAACAAACAGCAATGAGTTTGGCCCCAATCTGAGCAGTGCCAGCATCATCCTTTGAACCACCTGACGGGGTTAATTGTGTTTTTTCTGGGGTTGACACAGCTTCCCCAGCACATGGGAGGGACAAGCCTGCCTGCCCCAGGCTGTGCTTAAGGCCAGACCTGCAGGACCTGAACCTCCTCCAGAGGTGGAAGTCCACAAAAGAGGCCCTAGCTACAGTGCTCACTCCGCAGGTCCACCAGGGCTCTCATTTTTTTCACAGTGCGGTTCTTCTGGCTAGAGCTGGTCAACAATTCCTAATATGCTTTGATAAAGCCAAAGATAAAGCATCTCGTAAATACAGTTATCTTGTTGAAACAAAGTTGATCTGCTTTACCAGAGTGTTGTGTATGTCTGTATTGTGCTTTATACTTTAAAAGATGCTCGACAACTGTCATCTCCTTTCCCATGTAGCTTTCAGCCCCTACCGAATTTCCCTTAACTTGAGGTATCCTACACAAAATTGCTGAGTTCTCTGAGATTTGGAACATGGCCAAGCATCGTGTGGTTATGAATTGGAAGACAGAGACATGTAAGATTCATCCACAGATTTCTAAACTGTGAGCTGCTTAAGTGGCCGAAGGAAAACCTAAGTGCTTGCTGTAAGTTGAGCCAGAACATTCATAATTTTTACTACTTATTTCCAGCATTTTCAACATTTTGAATTTTAATTCATTTAATTTATTTTTTAAAAGCATAATCACAGCTTGCATATATGATCATTAAACCCAATAAATCTGGGGAACAACCCAAGAAGCCAACAGAGGAATATCAACTTGTATCTCTCAAGAATCCTAGCTGCAACCCTTATGTGATTTGCAAGAGATACTGTTTCATTGTCATCATTATGTGGCCAGCTGAGGCTTGCTTGAAACTACCTAACTGATGGATTAATCTAGACTAATAAAGGGCTTTTACACATTCATTAATGTCTGTTGTGAAAAAATCATCATTGTGGCCGTGGTTGAGTGAATGAAAAGCCTTATTTTGTACTAAAAGAGTGGGCAAGGGGAGAGTGAGGTACAAAGGTCAGTGAACATTAAAAAATTAAGATGAAATTGCTCAAAAATGCACACAAAGTACTGTAGTAATGTGCAAAAATGTGAAGGATAAAAGTAGGTTGGTCCTTCTAGAGCCTTCAAACCTCCTTTAGGTAGAGTGGTGAACGAATGTCAACATAAATCATATCATTGTTTTGGTTGGAAAGGATCTTTAATCCTTGCATCTCTGCTGCCACATGGCTCTCCATCTCCTACCTCCACTGAGATGGCAGACCGAGGGACCTCACTAGAACACTGTCCCACAAACACTGGTGTGCCGCCTCCAGGCTTATCTCTAGCGAGCCTGGTTTTATCTCCTTCCCCCTTCAATACTAGTTTAAAACTCTTTCAATGAGCCCTGCTAACTCCTCTGCAAAGATCCTTTTCCCCCTTTGAGACAGGTGTATGATCAGAAACAAACAGAAATTTAACTAATCAGCAGCATAAAAAAGTACAAAGTTGTCTGATGGTTTTTACATGTGTAATTTAGAAATAGTTCTTACCTGACAGTATGTGACTTTCTCCAGCTGGTTGGTTTGAGCAGTAGCCCACTTCTGACCACTGGGATTTGCAGCAATAAGAATTTGTCCATGGTACAGACTCTGTACTGTTGTCACTTCCGCAAGTAGACAGCAACAGGAAGTTTTCCTGTTAGTGTTGTTACACCACTTCTTCAAAGGATGTGGGCTAAGCCAACAAAAGCTGTTCACTGTCAGCACGGCTATATCCATTTGGGAGGTTTTCTGGAATAATGGTATGAATGGAAGAGTGAGAATTTACCTGCTGAAAGACTGTAGAGGAGATGAGGTGTATGTGGAAGAGCGGTGAAAGAGAATGAGCCAGGTTAGGTAGTAGTTTTCAGATGAAACAGGCTAAATGAGAACTGTTGAGTTATTTTACACAGCTTGCATCAAGCAGCTCATAATCCTGATCACTGTTACAGTGATCACTGTTACAGTGATTCTCTCTGTACATCAAAACAGATTAGTGTGATCTCCACGTCCCTTACTCTTTTCTCAAGTAGTATTGTTGAGTAAAATGTTGACTTCAATCAAGTCAAATGGTGTATGACCAAGAGGATTTCCTCCTCTAGATATAGTGAATGTTCTGGAGAGCAAACTATAATGAGAACTGTCAGGCTGTTTGGATCTGGCTGGAGAAACACCACATAAATAGCTTCCAAAATAACTGCTGAGCTATGTCGTCCTCCCTTTCACATTATTGCATCCCAAGAGTTTTAATTTAGTGCTATAAATGTAGAAGGCCATGTTCAGACTGCAGCGGCATTACTTTGCACTGCTTTAATCCCAACAGTGCTGTCCTCTGGGGAAATGCTCCTGATCTACACGGCTGCAAAACATGGCCATGGCTACAATGATCAGTAACTTAAAAGTCTTCTCAGAAGAATCAGAAAGACAGAGAGGAGGAAAAACAGCTGCTCCAGTATGGCAAAACTTACACAAACTAAAGGTCCAAGGAAAATGTTCAGAAATCAAAACCTTTGTTACCTCAGTGTTCAGCAGGAAGTCAATGCTCCATGGCCAACATTAAATGGAGAGTCAGAGGCAAGGAGCATCTCAGCAGCTTTCCCAACTGGGGCCTTAGATGAAGGTCTTGGTGCTGGATTGTCTCTTACCGAGACAGGGCTGAACTCAGGGGGAATTGACCATGGTCAGGGACTCCTAGTGATACTACGATATAAATAACAGGGAAGGGATCCACCGGCAAACCACGGCATATCTCGAGAGACTTAGGCAATCATAAGTATGTATTTTAAAAGTCTAGAGGTTGAAATTATCAAGGACGCCCACTTTGCTGGCTGCATAAGTATGTACAAACGCCACAGCTGCATGCTAGTATTTACTCCTCCAGTCATTTATTGTAGAGATGACAAATGCTGGGGAAAAGTTGCATATAGTTTAGAGTTGATCCAAAAATACTTACAGAAGCGTGTTGTTGACCAACCTGTTCTTCCAGGTGTGACAGTTTAATGTGTTTTCCTGGTTCCCTTGCTGTGCATTACAAACTCGAGTGTAGCTGCATTAGTACATTCTTGATGTCCTGACGAACAGGGGGAGCCTTGAAGACTTCTCAGACTGATTTGCCACAGCAGCAGGAAGATGGATTTATTTTTCAGGTGGTTGTAACAGTCTGAATGAGATGACAGTCTCATGCCGTCTCATACAGATTGTTTATACTGATACTGTAAATAAACCTGGGATTGTGAGGCACATTTTGGCCTGCTCTGGCTGGTGCTTTCTGATGGCTGTTAAACTATGTTAATTAAAGGCGACACCAGTAAAGCTGGTGTCATCACACCACATTTACACTGGGGAAACTGAGGCCAGAACATGCAGAAAAAAGATAAATTACATATAAAATATATTCCAATACATAAGATGAAATATATCCAATATTTAATATGTTACACTATATGCACAACAGTACTTGCATAATCACTATAGTACATTAATACCATACATATTCATTGTAACAGTAATGATCTTGAAAGAGACTGAAAGCTTATTTCTTTCTTCTGGTTTGAATTTATCAGTAAACACACTTCTGGTTACTGGAAGTACTGTCCAGTGGGGGACCCACAGAGAAGGCTAGATGGAAAAGCAATAGAAGTAATGTGGTATTCATCCCACACCCAATACGTGTCAGCTGTGATTTCCTGCCCCTGCCTCCCATCTGCATCCCCTCTTCTCAGACAGTATGTCGGTGTGACTTGGTGCCCTTCTGGGCATCTCAAAAACTTAGAGATTTCCACCATGTTAGATAACAACATGGGAAGAATTTTGAAGGCAAGGAGACAAGTAAGTGCTATGGCAGTCACTGGGAGCTAGATGGCTACCAAACCTATGCACCCTTGTAATCCTTTTCTGGATAAAGACGTTGCTTTGGGCATATCCACTAAGAATACTGCAGGTAGCCACAGGCTTGCACTGCCCACACTTTGTGAAGACTGTAAGTGATTAAGAAAGCACGCACACAATACCATGCCCACAGTAATGAGCCCTGCTCATTACTGCCCTGCCAGGCAAAAATGACCACATGATGAATGCAATGGGGTGGGCTCATGCTCTGCTAATTTAGAGTATAGGCAGAGTGAGCTGAGGTCTGCCAGCCATGCACTGTGCATACGGTCATCATCTTCTGTGGTTTGGGGCAGCCTGAATGAGCTATACAGGGGGCTGAAAGTGCAGAAGGAAGAGGACTACAGCCACATACAGGGCCTTGCTGAGATATCCTGTCCAATTTACAGCCCTTTGCTGACTTGTTCATGTTTCTGTCAGCACAAAGGAGAAGAGAATCAAGTCTTTTCCTTCCAGAGATTTTGAAGCCTGAGGAAAGATCAGCAGAGTAGGGGAAAGAAGAAGGATTTTAGTCGAGAAAGGGAAGGGGAGGGAAGCTGAAAGCAACTGGGTTGCTGTGAATGCAGAGAAACCAGGTGAGAAGCAGTGGGGCACGGTCAAAGAGAAAGCTGGCTACACAGCTTCTCTTGAAGTGGAGGAGAAAGCAGCTCAGCAGCACTTGCTGCTCCAGTTAAATGTCAGTGAGGTAACTTCCACCAAAAGAATGCCTCCTGAGGGGGAGAAAACAAGCAGAGTGTCAGGACCAGCTGGCAGCTTGAGAAAAACAACGGTACAATTAAACAGCACCACTGGGAGCACTGGACGGCTGCCCCTGCCTCCTCATCGTCACTATTCAAGGCCTGTCAAAAGAATAATAAAAGGTGCTATAAAGAGAAGACAAATCTCAGGCAGTCAGAGCAGCAATGGGACTGGCCAGAAGGGATAGCAGTTGGAGCTGGATTCCTAAAACTGTGTGAGCATTTAGGGGTTTACAGACATGGCTGGCTTTGGAGACATGCTTTCTGTCTCCAGAGGTGACAAGGCAATGGGAGGGCCTGTTCGTGATCTTGCACCGTGGAGGGGTCAGGCCCTTCTGCTGATCAAAAATGTGTGAGGATCGGGCTGTCCCTTGTTGTTTTCTTGTGGTTTTTGTCCGTCAGAGTGCTAGAGAAATGCTGGAGGACAGGACTGTGCCTGTCAGGCCCCTGGTCTGGAAACTTTCACATAGCACCCTCAGCTCAGTCCCAATCTTCATCCAGCTCTGCCCCTCCCTCCTAGTGCTGATACCACGACACTGTCCCAGCATATCAGTTTATGCCATGGTGAGAGAGGCACCTCACAAGTGTCACTCACCACAGCCCTTCATTTCAAATGACCTGACCTGTAAAAGTTACCTGCTCAGTCTTAAGAGGAGCCAGAGATGAAATTTCACCAAAGCACAGAGATAATTTTCAATGTCTCCAAAACAGGAATCCTTGAGAAGGACAGATTCCTCCAAGCAATAAAGGCTAGGAAGGAAATTGTTTTTTGAAGGCCAGAAGATCCTATTCTTTCCAGATTTAGGCACAGTGATAAACATCAAAAGGAAACAATGGATACCCACTTCTGCAGGTGTTTCCTTCATACTTAACTGCTCCCCTTCAGCCTGTTGGGAATACTGTTCTTGCCTATTGTTTGGTAAATTCCAAGAATCATATTTATATCCATTATGTGAAGGACTGTGTGCTGGGTACAAATGCCCCTGTGCGCAACTGCAGTATTGTGCCAACTGGAACACTGGGGAAGACAAACCCCAGCTAGGTCCCCCGACCAAAGCCCTTGGATTCAAAGCCACTGCACAGTTCAAGACACTATCGTGTCCCTCTAGCCAGAAAATGGAAGTCTAAAGCCTTCACAGACATTTTGTTTTCTAGTGTTAGAAAACATTTCTTCACATGCATCTCCACCACATCAATAGCAAGACCTGCTCTACATTGATGCAGCTGACCTGAAATAACATGCCAGTAATAAAAACACAAACATGAAAAGGCTACCTAAGGAGAGGCGGCATTCTTAAGCACAGCTCATAAATTTTCCGAACCAATAAGGTGGTGGAACAAACAAAAACGTTGGATAAACACCTCAGGAAGATGAGCTCATCTATCTGATGAGCACTACTCCTGGAATTTTTTGTCTCCATCTTTACATGGCAGAGGTGAATGAGACAGAAGGACAATGTCTAGGAACAGAAGTCAGATGAGCAAATGTTTGAAGGATATCAGACTTGGTATATTGATGCATACATGCCACTAGGTTAAGCAACATCTTGGGGTGCATCACTCTAATTTTCTGTTTATTTATATGTTATATATATAATAGATATTCTAAAGTAGCTTTTCCATAGACACCACTTTAAACCCTGTGCAGTGGAAGGAAGACATAAGCATTGTAATTTTCAAATAGGGAAACTGAGTCACCAAGAGATAACAGATGTTTCCTAAGTAGCATGGCATGACAGCAGCACAACTGGAAAAAGATAGTCCTCAAATCTCTCAATGAAGTGTTTTCTCCACGCAAGGAAACTGCCTCTATGTGCATGGACGTTAGTGTGCTCACTCAGAATGCCAAGTCCTGTAGCCCTAATGAAAGGAATAATTTCCTGATGTGTTGAGGTTTGTCTGTTAAGACACCCACAGAATCCAAACCAAGACTTGAGATTTCCAGTTGCCACCTTCTGAGATCTGTAATGCTCAGCTTGGGTGAACCACTGTATATTAGAATGACAAAAGAACCATCCATCAACAGATAGGAAATTAAATTATAATAACACAAATTCCAATCAAAAACCAAAACTCAGGTCTCCAAGTCTAGCAAACTTCTTGAACCTTCAGCAGCAGCAAACTCAGTTCAACCATTACTTGCCCTCTAAGAGAGTAAAACAGTCATCTCTAAGTTGAAGCCAGTGTGCATCTTTGCAGATATTAGTACAGCCCATCAAAGCACTGTCAGTGCTGCTAATTCACTCTCCCAATAAATACCCTTTCATCAAAAAACTTTTTTTTTTAGTGTGTGGGAAACAAAGGCATTCAGCTACACGCCAGTTGTCACACAGAAAGTCTGTGTCAGAGGAGTAGTTCTCCAAGATACGGTCTGTGACAGCCCAGAACTGTTTCTGTGATGGACATCAATAAGGCTTCCATGGTGTTTCTCCAGGAAAAAGCGAAATGCAAACTCACCATCCCTACCACCTGCCACTTGCTCTTGGAGTCACTGTTGACAGAAAAATAAACAAACAAAACCCCAAATCCCCCCAAAAGCCCACCCTCAACTGAAGACAAAAAAAGCCTGTCCTGAAGAAAATCAACTTGCTATGTAAAAGGTGTTTTTGTCACAAGCAATGATGGAGTAACTATGGGTTTCCATCTCAGAGAAACTCTTCAGTTCACAGATCTTTTCACCAGCTCCCTGTTTACAACTTACCGTTCTCCAACCTTGCATTGAATTTTTACATCACCATTTTTGTGTAGTGGTTAAATTGTGGATTTCTGATGTGGTAAAAGATAAAGGACAACATGTATTAGTCAGCAGAATGAAATTTATTTATTATTTATAGGCTTTTTTATAGTGGTCATCACTGTTGTCTCTGAGTACTCCTCAGACATTAATGACTTCACCCTCACAACACCCCATGGAGGTCGGTCACCAGTAATGTCCTCATTGCTGAGAGACTGAGCAAAGGCCACAGGGCCAAACCTCAGCTGGAAATAGGAACAGATCCCCAGACCTTTGGAACTCCTCTCCTTTGTCTCATGCAAAGACAGATCTTCCTTACCCTCCCATCTCCACCCCTGCTTCTCCAAGCATTTCACATGTCAATCCCACAAAAACTGACAATGTCCTTATTTTTAACAAGCATGTCCCATCCAGCACAATAAGATCATTCACAGGGCTTGGAGCGAAGCAGGTGGGTGAGCCTTTCCGCATTGACGATGTCATTTGGCATGAGCTCTCTGTTTCTTCGTGGAGCTAAAACAAGACGTGTGAGGAAGGTTGACTTGTTTACAGCATCCCAATAATTAATAACCATACTGGAAAATGTTTCTAGATATACACATACCAAGTCCCAAAGCATGACACGCACTTTGATTCATGTACGACACGTGCTCTCTGATACATAAAATTCTCAGTGGCCTGGAGTTTGTCAGCCTGTTGACTCTGCTGAAACATATGTTGGTCTATTGAGGGAGCTGCGTGATGAGCAATTTCTCAAATGTCCCAATTTGGAAATGTAGCTGCAGACACTGTTTTAGAGAAGTGCTGTGTGATTGAAAGTTGAAGCTGCACCATGCAGTTCAAATTAGATTTGGACATTGTGTTCACTGTCAATTTGGAGTACTCTTCACATGCTTGCCAGCAGTTTATAGGAAATACGGGCATGACCCACAGACAACATCTAGTCCTCCACCTTCTATTTAGTTTTAATCAGTTAATTTTAGTTTTAAACCCCTTGAAACACAAAGAGAAGGAACCTTGAATTTCAACAGGGAAAATGCAAAAGTTCAGGGCTGGAAGGAATGAGAGAACAGCTTATTCCAGCATGATCTCTGCTCTTTACATGACCCATGGCCTGCTGATCTCAGTTAGTTCTGGGGAGAGTGGAAACCAAAAACTAGCAGCCTGCAGGTCATTTGGAGGAGAGAAATAAAAGAATCAGTTTGGAACTGGCTACTTTCTCATATCCTCACTCATTTCATTCACCAGCTGTTTTTCTGAAAGGTGGTGAAGCAATAAAACACACCCTTGATTACCCTTCTTTCCTTCTTAAATTTTTTCAGCCTTTTTTGAAGTTCCAGAAGTGTGAGAAAATCCAGTTTCATCTAGGGTCTGATCCGGCACCCGTTGCCCTCAGCAGCCTTTGAATAGAATCCATGGACCTGGGTTTGCAGAAGGCTGGATTCAGAAAAGCACTTAATCACATTAGCTGAAGTCTGCTGATTTCACTGCAAACTTTTTCCATAATGCTTGTTAAAGATGAGGGTACTGTGAGCAATTTTCCCTTCACTGCATATGTTCAACACAGCAAGGAAAGCTCAAGCTGAGCTGGGGCCCAGTTGATTCCAATGGGATTAAGCATTTGTTTACAGGCAGGCATGTGTGTAAGCACCTTCCTGGATTACAGCCTTACATCTACTCAGGTCAAAATGACTGTGCTTGTGCTTGTGCTGTGCTGAAACAGGGCTTTATTGTCCTTTGAACTGAAGGCCATATGTCTTAGAGTCTTCTTTCCTCTGCTTTGATGGTTACACTGAAGGACATTGTGGGTTCCTACAGTAAATCTGGCTCCATGCAAGCCATGTTTTTTTTCCATGGGCTGCTATGGAGTTAAAATTAAGTTTCTCCTCTCACAGGACTATGGAAAAACTTAAGGTTGACTAGGATGACCATTCCTCCATGCAGCAAATTGTATATACTATTTTAAAAAAACTCACAAAACACAAATCGCTATGATCCAAATCCATACTTGATATAAAGCAGACGAGCTCCTTTCACCTTTTTTTTTGTGTAAGCAAATATTTTTTGGTAAGGGAATTTTTACTGAAAGTAAATATGAGTTGCACTTTCATGACTGCACTGGCCTTCTACCAATTACATGTAAATTATGCAATTATATGTAAATCATGGAATATAATAGCACAGGCCATCTATCGTCATACAAACATGTCCCACAGCCCACTCTTCTGGTGGAACACAATGATGCCAAAGCAAATGAGAAAAAGGAAAGAAAAGAACTCAGAGATTGTAATAATAATAAAAAAAATTAAAATTAAAGCCAGAATAAGAAGTATTTACTTGTAGCCTGATACAATGCAGATGGAGTTCGGTGAGATCCCTTCTGCTGATTTCAGTGGGAAAAGGAGTAGGTCCTTCTTTCCTATGCATGGAAACCAGATAGCCAAGGCTGTTTGCTTTTGTTGTTCTCCACAATTTAATCTAATTTACCCAAATCAAACCTGTACCCTTTTTTGTAAGTCTTCGACTAGCAGGCACCAATGAAGTTTTGTCCTTCTTCAAACCCTCAGCCTCAAGTTAGCAGTAGCAAATACAAACAGCTGGGGTGAAGTAGAAAACTGCATCCCAAAGAAAAACCCTAGCAAAATAGTTACACATGTGTGTGAACACATCCTTCTGAGTGGGGACTACACATGTCCAAAACACAGTGTGCACAGAGGAAGCCTGGGTGAACCCAAACCCTTCGCCCAGGCTGACTGCCTGATCATGCAAAGGCTCTTGTGAGGTGCAATCTTAACACAGCTTGCCTCATCCAGGATTCTCCGTGCAGCTAAAGGGACAGCTGGCCTTTTTCTGCCTCAGGGTTGTCTGACCCTGTCCCTCCACATGAGACCTTTGGGACATACATGGGGGTCATTTAACAGCAGCACTATCTTCTGCAGCAATATGCTGTCCCAACCAAGACAAGATGACTACTTCATGACTGCTGGGACAGACATCCAGAAAACAGGCCCACTGCTCACTGTTTGAGCAAAAATGAAAGGACAAGTGTGAAGCACCTGGTGACTGGAAGCACATAGATTTAGTGCTCTGACTCATGGCTGCAGATGGATTTAAATGGGTTAGCTAAGGCAACCACTGTCTCAGCTGTTTGCCCCAGTCCTCTGCCAAAGTTTATTCTGGGCTGTTTGAAGGGGATGGGGACCCACTCATGTCACATATGGATCGAAGGCAGCTTGCGGAGGCTGCGGCAGCTCAGGGGCAGATATATCTCCTGCTCAGCTTCTTCGTCCTCCCTGCCTGCCAGCAGGAGTCAGGGTCCCAAGCAATGGCACCATGGGAGGGCGGGCGTCCAGATCTGCATGTGTAAACTTGTAAAAGTGCTATCAGGGTCATTGCACATGTCTAATGAAAGATGGTATACAAGAAACATGTTATTCCCATTTAGAGGTCGGTAGCAACATTTCTTTGAGGATTTTTAAAAGTAATGACTTTGGGGGACCACAGGTTTTGGTATCTAGCTCACAACACCCAAAGCGCTTTTGTAAAATAGGTCAGATATAGAATCATAGAATCATAGCATCTTTTAGGTTGGAAAAGACCTTTAACATCATCAAGTCCAACTGTAAACCTAACGCTGCCAAGTCCACCACTAAACCATGTCCCTAAGCACCACAGCTACACATCTTTTAAATACCTCCAGTGATGGTGACTCAAGCACTTCCCTGGGCAGCCTGTGCCAATGCTTGACAACCGTTTCAGTGAAGAAATTTTTCCTGATATCCAATCTAAACCTCCCCTGGTGCAACTTGAGGCCATTTCCTCTTGTCCTTTCATGTCTTACTTAGGAGAAGAGGCCGAAACCCACTTCACTACAACCTCCTTTCAGGTATTTGTAGAGAGTGATGAGGTCTTCCCTGAGCTTCCTTTTCTCTACGCTAAACCACCCTAGTTCCCTTAGTCGTTTCTCAGAAGGCTTGTTCTCCAGACCCTTCACTAGCTTCTTTGGACTCACTCCAGCACCTCAATGTCTTTCTTGTAGTGAGGGACCCAAAACTGAACACCGTGTTCAAGGTGTGGCATCACCAGTACCAAGTACAGGGGGGACAATCACTTCCCTCATCCTGCTGGTCACACTATTTCTGATACAAGCCAGGATGCTGTTGGCCTTCTTGGCCACCTGGGCACACTGCTGGCTCATATTCAGCTGGCTATCAGCCAACACCCCCAGGTCCTTTTCTGCTGGTCAGCTTTCCAGCCACTCTTCCCCAAGCCTGTAGCAGTGCATGGCGTTGTGACCCAAGTGCAGGATCTGACACTTGGTCTTGATGAACCTCATACACTTGGCCTCGGCCCATCAATCCAACCTGTCCAGATCCCTCTGCAGAGCCTTCCTACCCTCCAGCAGATCAACATTCCTGCCCAACTTGGTGTCATCTGTGAACTTACTGAGGGTGCACTTGATCCCCTCGTCCAAATCATTGATAAAGACATCAAAGAGAACTGGGCCCAATACTAAGCCCTGGGGAACAGCACTTGTAACCGGCCGCCGACTGGATTTAAATCCATTCACCACAACTCTTTGGGCCTGGCCATCCAGCCAGTTTTTACCCAGCAAAACGTAAGCCTGTCCAAGCTATGAGCAGCCAGTTTCTCCAGCAGAATGCTGTGGGAAACAGTGTCAAAGGCTTTACTAAAGTCTACGTAGACAACACTCACAGCCTTTCCCTCATCCCCTAAGTGGGTCACCTTCTCATAGAAAGAGATCACGTTAGTCAAGCAGGACCTGCCTTTCATAAACCCATGCTGACTGGGCCTGATCGCCTGGTTGTGCTGTGTGATGGCACTCAAGATGATCTGCTCCTTAACCTTCTACAGCACCAAGGTCAGATGAAAATAAGGCACTGTAAGCTCAAAAATGAATATCAGTGTTCCCTCCGGTGGTAAGTGGTGCCGCTGAACCTATAGACTGCCACTTCCATATAATAACTGTATGAACTACAGAAGAGTGATACCAAAATGTGTCTCTCTCCATACAGAGGTAGCACAATTATCTCACAGTCTGTACCCGCAGAGACAAAAGAGGTGAAGGAGGCCGGCCATGCATCGAATCAGAGATGCCCTGTGCTCTGCTCCAGCCTCCCTGTCTTTTGAGCAGCACCTCACTTTAGCAGGGCTCTCCTCTGAAGATATAGGGGAGGAGAGGTCTCCAGCTGGTTTGGAGAGGTCCCTTGATACCCAGCCATTGTCTGGAGAAGAAGCTAGACTGCAAAAAGTGGCCAGTGCCATGGCTTTGTGCTCCTGCACTGGCTCAGGCTTTGCACTCAGGCTGGCTCCCATGCTCCAGCATGCCCTGTGGGCTCCCCAGCAGCACCTCAGGCAGCTTTTGGGTGCATGCAGCTAGCAGCCTGCCAACAGATAGCTTTAAAGCAAACATGGGTACATCTACATCAGCCTGGAGACAGAGCGGTGACAGCAGGGTAGACATACCTTGCAGCTAGCTAATTCAAACACTTAATTATCTGAGGCACTGGAAAGACTTTTTAGGGCCTCCACTGCATTTTCCCTAACTAATCAAGCTGAAGGCTAGGCATAGACCTCACTGCCAAGGCAGAGTACTGAGTGTCCCGGACAATGGCTCCTTCTGGGTAACCCAGCCAGCTTTGCTAGCAGGGACAGTCCATTTTGGAGTGATGAATGCTATGCTATTGGCTGAAACTTGTTAGACACGCTGAATTCTCCCAACACAATCTCCTAACAGAAGAGAACAGAATACAAGCAGGCTTGTATTTTCCCGCTAAAACATTCATGAAGAAACAGAAAGCCCTAAGAAAGTATGCCTGCTGGTTCCTCGCCTGTATCACCCACATTGAACTCAGTGCTGACAGAGTTTGCTGAGGTGTTGGGAAATAATGTGTTTTTGGGACACTAAAACTATCATTGCCTCTGATCAAAACAATCCAGCTCCCAGTTTGGTATAGTCATGATCACATACTGTTCTAAACATATACTCCAGCCTCTCTACTTATGTTCCAGTTTCATACCCAAAACCCGTGACTTCACAGAGGTCACTTATACACCCTGAGTGAAACAACATAAAATTAGCTTTGATGTGGGTCTGGAAATAGGCTTCCCCCCGCTTTCTCTTTGTGTGTTTATGCGAGTGTGTGTTTGTGCAAGTGCATGTTTGCGCGTCTGTATGTTCTTGAGTTGACATCTATTAAAGACCGATCTCATTTGTGTCAAACATGCCACCTACAGGGAGTGTTTTGGACCAGTCAAGTTACAGGAGATATATAAAAAAGAAGAAGAAGAGGTAATGAATATGGAGTGTAAATGCCTTAGCAAAGTAATGGAGACATGTACTAACAGCAAGTGAAATTTGACCTTCTGGCTGAAAACCTGATAGTGAACCAATTGGAGAACTTTAGAAAATTGGATCAGCCTCAGTGGGCACAGAGTAAACATTGGGAGTGCAATACAGTCTTATTAAACATAATGCACATTTAATGCATAATTTTATTGCAACCAATTTCATGCTACTGCCTTAAATGAGTCTGGGTCTACTTCCACTGTAGCAGTCCACTACCATTAGTGCCTCTTGAAAGAATTGCAAGGCCAGTAAACTATCACTGGTCGGATCTCTCCCTTAGCCCATACTTTCTGCTTCATAAACTCTCCCAGCTCCCACAGCTTGTAGTGAGATCTTGTCTTTGTTCAGTACGCAGCTTTTGAAACACTAAACTGTTTTGGCAAGTCTTCACAGATGGGAATGTTACAACATTTCCACTTTATGCTGGTGCAGTAAAGCAGTGAACCTTTGCAGCTATAGATCAGTCAGCTGAATCCCAGCCTTACAACATGAGTTACTGGAACCTATACAATCAGCCTGGTGCTGAAGATTTCTCAAGCACAGCAGGCAAAATCCTATTTTTCTAAGTGACAGCAATAGTGTTTGCCCTCTGACAGGAACAAGGAATAAGGAAAACAAATGATGATGAGTGCTAAGAAATTGAGTAGCCCCCCTCACAGACTGATAGAGTATGGCTTGATTAACGCATCAGAAACTGCAAAGAAGGAAGAATAAGTGCTTAATTTATACTATCAAAGCACAGAAATCCACGTCCTGAGTTTTCAGTCACTGCTTGCTGAGACCTTCACAGACTTCAGAATTGTCACCTGCACCTTGTAGAAACACCGGCAAGGTACAAGATATTTCAGGATCAGCCTGGGACTTTCCATGTGTAAGAAAAATCCTATGTATAGTTGTGAGTTGATTTTCAACACCCTTGAGCTTCAATGGTGTTTGAGTCCAGAAACTCGATCCGGACTCATCCCTAGATCTGAAATCAGTCCTTCATGTTTTATCACAGTAAGCTGTTAATAACATCTGCAGAACAGTGCTGCTGGAGCTCTCTGCAGGGGTCCTGTTTGCTAGCCACCGCACACATATGTACACAAGAGCCATCTCTTTCCCTGACAAGCTTTAGGATTTCAGCTAGTAGCAAAATACAGCATAGGGCTGATAAACAGTGCAAGAGGAGTGGAAGAGGCCACCACTGTTGTCACCAAGCAGTATGACGAATCAAGCCTTCAGTGCCAGTGAAATAACATATTGGTTGCTTTGATTCACATACTGAATTTTCAAGCCCTCCCCCCTGTGATCACAACAGCTAGAACTCACTTCTGTAGCCATGCAGCTACAGAGCTGGACATTTTCTGAAAAAAGACACAAAGATTGTGGTAGTCTTTATTCAAATTCTGAGTATGGTAACTGAGGAGGGCTAGAAAGACTACTGGAGTCCTGATATCAGGGTCTACTGGAGCACACAGGACTCTATGAGTTCAGCCCCAAAATATAGCATGTTTCTGTTGATATTACACCACGACGTCTAATCTCTGCTGTCCTATTATTTGGACAGTGCAAGGGACTTCAAGACATGTCAGAACTGGACCTAGTATTTTGCACTCCAACAGAATAATTGGGCTCTCTTGTGACTTTGTGGCATATTGAACTTTAGAGCCTTTGGTGGACAGAGCAAACTGCATACCTTTTCCAAAACTCCATGCATATATGCACCTTGAACTTCACCTGGTCACCTAAGTGGCACAGCAAACCTATGTAGATAGGCTCAACAGTGGGGGCACACTTTTAAGCATATCTATGATTTCCAATGAAAGGACAAATTATATCCATAAACATAGGAGATGTTTTTGCACATTTATGGAATGATGAATTATTGAAATCACTCTATAGATAATACTTTTATTGTCATTTCCTGTAAATCAAATTATGAAGATATGTATCTGATTGTGAACGTACTTAAAAACTGCTAAAGCCATGCAATTTTTCCCCACGTGTTTAAAACAAAAAATGATACAAAAGCCTTAATCATCTTTAACTCTAAATAACATTTAATTAGCAACTCAGCAGCATTTACAATGGTAACACATGAATAATTCTGGAGGGGGAAAAAAAATAAAATAAAATACTTCAGCATCAGTCTTACCAGGGTTTGTAAATTAGGAAGAAAAATAAGTTAAACCAACTGAAAACCTTACGATGATGTCATGTCATGTTGTGGAATTTACAGCTGGTGAGCTGAATGTGGCCTGTAACCTCATCTCACATGTCCACACACATATTATTTTGAGGGGAGGGATAGGTAAGAGGTAGAAAGTGTGACTCTAGACTTCTCCTGAGGGATGTGCAAATGGGTAGTCCACCAACAGCAGGAGCAAAAGGTCTGTTTGGCCTCCAGCAAAGGAAGCATTTCACCATCCCTGCCTGAAGTCACCTACATTTCAAAAGATGAAGGGTGCCCAGCTACACAGTCACAATCCTATTTACACACTGCACATGTAAATGCATATACCTACATTTAGAGGCATTTTTCCAGCACATGCATGCACACAGACACAAAACTGCACAGAGACAAGCAAAGACAAAGCTCTAACTTCTCATCTGAGATCTTCTGACCTTTTCCACCTGGAAATCTTAGGAGCAAGGGTGCTTAAATCCTCTCCGAGGCTTCTCACAGAAAGAGGATGCTCTGAAACCTAGAGAGTGCTGCAGGCAAGTGCACACCTCTGGCTTCTAACTGTGGATACTCACCCACAAATGAGGCTTGCTCAGGCACCTCCCAAGCCAGAAGGGCTTACAGCTTTTTAAGGTTGCCAGATGAAGTACAGTGCCTATGTCTGAATAAACTTGTCCATCTTTGTAGAAGACTTGGTGAAAAACTGGAACTTTAAATGTGCTAAGAAATGCTAGCAGATTTGCCATCACCCACCTCCAGCTGGAATGAAACCTGGAAATTACCTATGAAATTAAGTTTTTTTAATACAGTATTCCAGAAATATCAAGCTAACCTTACTGAAGACATCATTTGCCAGTGGAGGTCATATGTTTAAATAGACAAGTTAGGTGTAGTTGGAAAAAGCAGAAAATATTTCCACTCTTAAAAACTTTTCTTTACGTTTGAAATAGTTCAAAGCTAAAAAGAACTTCTCTGAGCCAAATCAGATATGTATCTGTTAGATCATCTCTGACAGAAAAGTTAATTGGAAACTACAAACTTTCTCTTGCTTACGTCCTGAGACTATCACAGCTGCAGCAGAGCTACACCTGCTTATGGGAATGCTTCTTTTTGGTGTTACAGCTTTGACCACTACAAAGACAGCTAACTTTTTTCAAAACATTTAATGAAATCTTTCAAGTTTGTCACAGCAGTATCTTCCACAATGAAAATAATTCTAGTGCAAAATCATCAACAGATTATGTTTTTTTTATAAAGTTTTAAATCATTACATCAATAATCTATTGTGAGGCAGATACATTAACAATCTATTGCTTTTAAAAATGGGTGGTTACATCAGCTTCTACTGATGTGTCTCATACTTGTCATTTATTATGTTTGTTGTTATTTCTGTTACAGCTGCACCTGGAGACAGACATCTCCATTGGTTCAAAAGACTTTAAAAAAAGTTTGTCATAGTTTAGTTTTGTATTCTGAATGAGAGTATTCCTATGCCTTGTTTTATCCTGAAAAGACAAATCAATAGAAATCAGTGCTTGTAAAAGAATAACACACAGCAAACAATTAAATGGATATATTCTGTGGAGAACTTATGAAACTCACTGCCATAGATGTTGGAGAGGTGTCTTTTCAGGGAAGACCTACCTTCCACCCTTATTCAGGACAGAAGAGCATAGTAAGGATGACTACACCTCAGGCTTCCAGCCAGGGTCCAGATCTTTCTTTCCAAGTGGTATCTCATGTGAGGCAAATTGTGTGAGACAAGGTGGTGATAATTCAGCATCATGAAAAAACATAAATTATCAGATAGGCAATGCTGGGATGAAAGAAACAGTATCTTTTACAGCATGCCAAGACTATGAACTTTTATGTCTTTCTACAAGAAGTAATCAGAAACCATGTAACTGTTCTTGCACTTTTCTAATTTCTATTCCAATTTACTGTAAGCCCGGTGTGATAAGACCAAAAATGTGTTTTAGCTGTGGGCAGGTTTTAAGACCACATTGTTCTAAAACCCTGAAAATCAGGGTCCTTCACAGAAACTGTGATAAACCGCGAAGTCAGACGATATTAGTAGGAGCTGCTATCATATAGACGATTTAATAAAGATTTCAAATGCTCCTTCTGTGTCCTAAAGTCGTGATTCACTGCTAAAGGACTGTAAATCACAAAAAGTCTTGGGAGGCTTTAATTTGAAATATATATATAAAAAGATATCTATCTCTCTCTCTCTAAACCAATCAGGAAATTTAATACCAGAAGCTAAATTCCCTCTGTCTTTAGCCTGTCACTTGCTTTAAAATATAATACTTACTTAAATAAGAAACGTGGCTCTTTAAACACATCTGCCATACTGGAGCAGTAGATCAAGACCTCTATGCAAAGCAAGCAAGAGGGGCTGTCCATTAGAGAAGATATGGTCCAGCGACTCAATAAATAGATGCAGGAGGAGGAGGGTCTGTTCCTAGTCTCACAGCTAGCTCATGGAGTAGTGTAGTGTGGTAGCAAGTTAATTTACCTCTTTAAGCTCATTTTTCTCTTTCCACTCTACTGTGAACAACTTGGGGCAAGGCAATGTCCCTGGGCACAGCTGTGCAGGAAGAGATCTACCAGCTCCCTGGATATGCTGGATCAGAAATGAGAGGTGTCTATTCTCACCTGCACCAGCCACTTTGATACTGCTGTCCCATTGTGCGTTTTCCCCCTCCTACTCTGCTGGCTTTCTTGTGAGCACCGGAGCAAGGTGGTGGTGGTGGGGACATGAGGCATATCCAAATCTGGTGTGGACGTAGAAATTGCTAATAGGGAAAAAAACCCTGGTGACTGTGATTTCTAGAGGGTCAGGTTTAATGTTATGAGATTTCAGCTGCAGGGATTGTCCCTGCTTGGGAAAAAGCCCTGCACCAAGTACTCAAGTCCTATGGTAATGTTTGCAAAGGACGAAAGAGGAAAGGATTTCATCCCAGGAAAGCTGCCCTGAGGGACTGCAACCACGTCACCATGAACACATGTAAAAATGGGATGGACACAAAGATCAGATAGCTTTCTCTCTGGTTTTAGCCTTCAACAGGTCTCTCTACCATGTGAGAGAAATAAAGATGCAAAAAAAAGGGGGAAAGCTGAAATACAGAAAGAAAACCAACCAGAAACTCTGCAACTTGGGTATGTTTCAAGAGTTCAAGAATCATAATCCCACACCTTAGTGGATCTGGCAGGATAAGTTAATAAACCAGCAGTTTTATACCAAATATCCCTTGACAGAGTGTCAGCAACTCCAAGCTTGTCTGCCTGGCAGAAATTAATTTGGTGCTCCTAGCTTGTTTCATACTGGTCAATAATTAATTTTATGAAACATCCTCCCCTTTCTCCTTGTCAGACGATATTGGCAGTCACTCCTCAGGAGAAGCATGCGTCCATCAAAGTTCTCACACTCTTTCCTCCTTAGCACAGAGGTGGCAGAAGCAGCCGTTGCCCAGGCCGTGGTGACAGCCTTGCCTGGTGCCTCTCATGCTGAAACACATGAGCAGCAGCTGGGAAGGGAAAATGACCTCCAGCAGAAGTGAGACCCTCGCTCCAAGGGGACTGTGCTGACTTCCACCACAGGATTTGGCCCACTCGACCCAGTGTGGAGGGACAAATCAAAACACACATCCCTTGGAGGGTTGGAGCTCAAGTCACTGTTTGCCTGTCTGGAGCAGGATAATTTGTCAGACGCCAGCTGCTGCAAGCTCTGTCCTCTTGGGCACACTTGTTATTGTGTTACAGCCTGCCTGAAGAATGTGGGATGTCACAGAAGGGAAAATGATTGCAATCCCATTTGCACAAATAATCTGAAGACTTCTTTATGCGAGAGCTTGTCATGTGCAGTGTGTCCGTAAAGCAACAGCCAGTCTTAGGAAGGAAAAGTGGGGGAAGAAAATATGAGAGGGAGAAGGAGAGGAGGAAAAAAGCAGGCTGGCAAAGTGGGGGAAGTGCTTTTGTGACCACACAATGAGATTTAAGACCGGATGGAAGTAGTCCCCCCACTCGCCCGCTCCCTTGCCGCGTCTCTCCTGTCTCTGAAAGAGTTACTCGGGAGGATTTCAAGGGTACGTTTCTAGAGCGACACCATGTCTAATTACGTACAAGACGGAATGAAAAGGTGTAGGCCTGTCTTTCCAGCTCAGAAAAAAATGTGGTGTCCTGCGAATAAGAAATGAACAGACTGACCTTTTCAGAGCTGCTGAAAGAGAAAACCAGATGTATTCCTCAAGAGTCACTATGACTGAAGGGTGATAAAGGCTTGCATTGTGCACTTGAATAAAAGGAAAGCTAACCAGAAAACAGCAGCTGATAATAGTCAGGCCAGGCTGTGCTATTGTCCAAGACACAAATGTTCAGCATTGGCCTAGACCACACTGCTGGTATATACAGCACAGACTTGGGAGAGAAAAAAATGGCAGGGGGGGGGGAAGGCAGCTTTTTTTATTCCTGTTACCTACAGGAGATTGTGTGAAACTGCTAGCAGTTATAAGACCACAGAGCAAGAATATGATCTGAGATCCTTTCCCCACAACACACAAATACAAACATATACATGCTCCATTTCTAACATTATGTTCCTGTAAGATCTGAATCTAACCATCTGCCAAAGGAATAGACAAAACCCAGCTTGTCTTCCAGGGTTCAGATGTAAGGGGGTGGATAAAGAGGAAACATCACGCTGATGAAGAGGCTGGAATTTTCTGCACTGCAAAACAGGGGTCATCAGAGCTCAGGGCAGCCAGTGAGAAGCAACAATGGCTTTAATTTACCCAAGGACCAGTGGCTGGGTGGGGAACACTTGGAAGGCATGACCATCTCCCATACTGGGCAGGTCTCTGACACTACCATAAAACCCAAGAAAAGGCAGCGGATGTAGAACGGGGAGGAAAGGTGCAAGATAGGAGGGGAAAATACCAAAAACCAAAAAAGCAAACCCTAGCCCTCAGCACTTCTGACTATTGGGGAGCAAACTGGCTTCTCTCTGGGCAGGAGCCACTTGCTTCAAGGCCTGTTGCTGTGACCTCTCTGGATTCTTCGGCATCACAGACCTGCCAAAGAGTTTCTCTGCCACTTTTGGATGTCATGTCACTGTCTGAGAACCAAGGCTGGGTCTGAGTGAGCAGATCTTGCCTATTGGAGATTGTTATTTTTAGAGTGGGCATGATAAGCTTCTGACAGGCACCATCCACAGCCAACTGTGTCCATGCAGAAGTGTAAATCAACATCAGTGCTCTCTGGGAGACCTTGCCTTTTCTTATTTAAATGTGTTCTCCAAAATAACTCTTTGGGGCTGTTATCTGTGAATGTGGTGGGAGAGGGGTTCCCTGCTCCTTGCTGCCCTTCCAGAAACAACAGACATGCAAAGAAGCTATGGGGCTTTTTGTTTTTGCACAGTGTTGGCTTTGTCCTTAACAAAATTAGTTCAAGGAGATTTATTGCTGGCAACCGGCACTGAAGGCTGGCCTGGTGCTTGTCTGCAGAAGATGAAACAGGGTGTTCTCACCACAAAGTGCCTTACTTCGGCTGTCAGAAGATGAAGTGGATTTTGCTTCCTATCTGCTGGCTGCATGACCTTGGGTGCATCCCTTCACCTCTCCCTGCCTGCCCCAGTTGTTTCAGGACTGTGCTCTCCTAAGGAAGTCCTCCAGAGCTGGAGCTGGCTGTCACAGCGCATGACTGTGCTCCTAGCACAGCGAAACGCATCACTCAACAGGGGATGGAGCAGCTGTTTGGTAAGGAATTAATTATACCGTCGCTGCCAGATACAAGTCCTCCACTGATCAGTGAAGCAAAGAAACGTGGGCTCAAAGGAGGAGCACCAGAGAGAGGACACAGCTATCTGCCAGCTGTGTAGTCAGACAGGAGTGAGTCTATTTCCCTCCACTCTGTCTTCCCGATGGGTTTCAGCCCAAACCTGGGAAAAAGACCTCAGGGAGCAGGCTATTTTGAGGCTCCTGGGCCATGGCTTTTTTGCTGTGATTACCCTGGAGGCATCTAATTAGTAGCAATAGGGATGCCTTTTCTTTCTGATCTCTGCAAGGAACCGTACTGAGAATATGAACTCATCTCATGCTGTACCCATAAGACCTGTACAAGCTTCCTAGCCCGTTAGCTTTATTTTTCCTATGTCAACAAAAGTAGGAGAGATTTGGAGGGTGGAGTAGATGTACAGGAGGAGAGAGAAAGTGATTCACAGGGAAATAATGTATTCCTGCCATACATTCAGAGAACTAAACAGCACATGTATACCCACACGCACACACTCATGAGGCTGAGGAAGCAGGCTGAATAACTTTCAAAAAGCTTGCTGCATCTTGCTCCATGAGTGGGTATCGCTTGGCTATTTCTAAGAGAGAGACATTCAAATCCGCAGCACACTCATTTAGAATTTCAAAGGATTCTTCTTCAGGGGGTGGAATACAAAAGACACCACAGTTATTCACATAATACAAGCAAGGTTGGGGAAACAGCAGCACACCATTAGGTAAGACTGAGCAGAAAACCTTTGTGGAGAAGCCTAAGATCTGTTAATTCAAAGTAAAGAAGTGACCCTAATAATTTCTTATTTATGCATTTATCTGTGTATATATGTGTAAGTGTATATGTACGTATATAGAGCTGTCTTTGTGCAGCTATGTTTTCTACACCACTTGGAGAAGAGCTTGAGAGAGGATCTGAAATGTGTACTGTGGTGCAGAAAAGAAAAGGAGGGGGAAAAATATATATATATTCAAAATACATCACACATCATCCACGCATCTACACAAACATGCTCGCATTTCTTTCACCGTGAGCTATGGGTGTCAATCAGCAGAGAACAAACAGCAAAATGAAAACCAGGAGCTCCTTCTGTTGAGGTTTTATGATAATGTTCTCCAACATTTCTCTGTTTTTGTTTTTAATGTGCTAAACTAACTGTATGGCTGGAGCAGCAAAGAATGCAAAGCTCACACATGTAAAGCATTGTGTCCTCTGACATATTATTACACAGAAGGCTCACAGTTCCCCCCTCTCCCTCCCCTTCCTGGTGTTGATGAATTACATGAGATGAATATCACAGATCTGGGTTTTTTAAACCATGAGTTTAGGCAGCAACAAAGACTGCAAAGCAGACATCGTTGTCTGAACCTCTATTGTTTCTATTTCGGGAGCACATTGAGTGATTAGTTTGGGTAACAGTAACATCACATTACCTTCTACAGGCTGGAAATGTCTTTTAAAACTGAGGCAACGCTGAAGCCATGTGATACAATACTGTAGACAGAGCCAAGTGGAATACATCAAAGAGTGCCTTGATGCAGATGTTTCATGCAGAAGAAAATTAGGTCAGAGACCACTTCAATTTCAGTTTCTGCCAGGCTTGTTTGAGAGCTTCCAGTGAATTCCTAATGAATAGCTTCTAGGGCACTTTTCTCTCATTCAGTCACAAACTGCCACAGCCAGATGAGCTTTCCATGTGGAATCTTTTCTCATTATTTAAAATAGTATTACTTTGTGTTCACAGATTCCAGAATCTTCTTTACAACAATAGCAACAAATCCCCCTCCTTCATCACCCCCCAATAAAATATGAGGGAAAAGAAAAAGGTAAGAAGAATAACCAACTGATACACAATGTAGGGGGGGGGGGGGCGTGGAAGAGGGGCAAAAAAAAAAAACAAAGCAGCCTTTTACCAATTTTACATGGTAGGTAAATACTTGCTAAGGGTCCTTCTCAAATGCAGGGCTTTTTGAATCTCAGGTGCTCAGACTTGTGGAGGCAAAGCAGTCTGCAGAAACCCAAGTGTTTTGTTGATGTTTTGCCTTTTTTTCAGTTTTTTTTTCCTTGCTAATACAAGGAAGCTTTTCAGTGAAAGGACTTCAGGAGAGAAACAACTTTCCCTAGTGATAAAGATGTCACATCTTGTTCTTCTTGTTCTTTACCACCACAAAAAATTTTTTTCCTTTTTTGAAGGGCAAAGAGTGAGATGCTTTAAAGATGTTTTTACAGCCTGTGCACATATCAACTGGCTCTGCCTGCTATAGCCATTGGCCCGTTGCACTTCCAACAGGAGAGCAGAGTCTGCTTCAGACTTGCGCACAAAGAGATCACACAAAGCCTTCTGAACTTCTGTTAAGTCACAGTGCCCATCCGTCTCTCTCCTGAACTCATTCCCCTTTCTTGAGTAGCTTTGGGGGCCTCTTTTGAACCTCACAACTAAAAAGCAAGTAGCAAGTGTGTTGACTAAGTAGTTTAGATCAGGCTCTTCTTCAAAGCTGAATATAAGTTGAGCAGAGGATCTTGCAATTCCATACGTAGCATACATCAGGGACTGCAAGGTTATGACACTAAGAAATATAAACAATAGCCTAGCACCTTCCTCATCAGGAAGAAGTCTCAAGCACCTGTAATGTGGGTGCTTTTAGTGTGGTCCAACTTCATCCTGAAGTATAAAAGCAGTTCAGTAAGCAGTATGCCAGAGTCCAAGACTCCAGTCCCGGCACCAGCCCAGCCAAAGGTGACCTTTTGGGTCTCAGGTACATCATTTAATACGTGCTATCCCTGATTCTTTTTTCCTTCCTGTGGTTGGCAGGGGGCAAAATCTGAAGGTGGATTGAAATATATAATGAGTGGGGTTATCTAAGGAGCTAAGCAGGTGCTGGGACACGACATTGGTAAGGTAAAGATATAAATCTGATTGTTGAGATGAGAAAAACCTTCCCACTGGTTACCACCCAGACGTGCAGGGAGAAGGGTCTTGACATAGCAGCAAGGTCCTCTCTGACACAGAATCAGAATCATCTCTGAATAACTTTACCTTGCAATTCTGGGTGTCCTGTATGCCACCCACATGTTGCGCAGGATCAAATCAAGACCAATGACTCAGACTGTCATCGGAGAAGATCCAGAAACTGACATCCGCCTCAACATGGCCAGCTGTTGTTGTTCGCTGAGTCGCAGACTCATGACAGAACGGTGTGAACTCCCTTGTGTTCCCAGGGGTTTAGGTGGAACGAAAGCATAATCTGAATTTGTAGCAGAACAGCCTTTGTTCTGCATCTCCATTTTCCTGTGCAGAACTCAGAGTCCTACAGAAGTCCATAGATGTCCACTTTTGTCCACTCCAAGCAGAACAACTGAGACTCTCACCCATCAAAGCCAGCATTTCAGAGGTGGTTTGATGTTTAGGGTGCTTCCAAATTCACAGCATCTTATTAAAGCACTGGGGCCTGTCTTTTTATACATTTTGTCAGATCATCTACAGAGGGAATTTTCTGTTTTCTACTATGTCCAGCCATGTGCACTCAGAAATGAAGGATCACAAAACCAAAGGTCATATTTGACTTTCTAAACGCAAGTTGCTTGAGATGACCACACAAGGCCAAGGTCAAGAATAGAGACCTAGACTGCATGGCTCATGGCAGGAACAGGACATGCTCATGTGCACATCCACCAGTCTGGAGAGAACATGACAATTTTTTGTCCCAGCAGTCACATCAATAGCCACTCCAGATATGTCTTTGGTGAACCACTTCGCTAGGTGATAGTTGATCCTGCTTCTCCCAAGGAACCAGTTGTCCACAAAATGCTCCACCTGGCTGCTCTCTTGCTGTTTGCTGGCTCCGTAGCAGATCTGCGCTTCTCTTCAGAGGCTCTCATCTCTACTGGTCCTGACACCAAGGGATTTTTGGGGGGCTCTCCTACAATCAAACCCATCCAAGGAATTCCCAGACAGAACAAATAGGAGCATGGACATATCTCCCTCACTCCATAATTTCTCATACAACTTCATGATCTCTTTATGCCTGGAATGTTTGTGCCCTTCTCCATGAGGTTGTTCTCCCACACTCTCAACTCTTAGGGCCCACCGCAAAGACACAATGGCTCATCTAAATGCACCTAAATGCACTTCTACCTCAACTTCTCAGCCCTTTTACCTCAATAATTTGTCCTATTTCATGAACTTCTCCAAGGCCTAACAGATCTCATAGGCTTTTGTAACTTCCAACTTGGCTTAAAAACCCTGTCATTTGAACACCACTGCACAATACTTGCATAAGGGAAAATTTTGTAAAATACATTTGAATTCAATTCATCATGCATGTAACTGAGACACTTTTATTCATTCGTCAGTGACTGCTAATGCTCATAGGATACTGAGACAGAGAACTACTTACAAAATTAAACATACCAAAATAACCCACTTAAAGGAATTTAGTTTTTCAAAATGAACAATAAAATCCATCTTATATCTACCACCTGTTTCCCAAAGGGGACCACAGCAGGTGATCCTGCTGGCTTTGAAAATGATTAAGCTCTTTCTTTTCTGACCACTAACTGTAGAGATGGAAGCCTTCTTTCACAGCAGAGCAGACAGATACAACTTGGCAGTGACTATGACCACTTCTCATCAGCGTCCTGCCTGCAGTTCCAGATATGGTTGCTCTCCTTACCCATTCAGCCACTGGTATCTCTAGGCATGCTATCTGCTGCTGCAAAGTAGGTCTCTGTTGTGGACACTTTTTGATACAGATCTGTATGGCAGCCATCACATTTATATTTTACACAGACAACTGGACAGCCTTATATAGGAGCAAAAATGCCTGCTGTTTCCTAAGCAGTTACTTTTCTGTACCTGGAGGAGCTCAGTTTCTTGGCTGTCCACAGCCTCTCTTGCTTTGGATTCTCCTGGCCATCAACCAAGATCCAGGTAGCATCTTTGCCCTTTTCTGCAGAAGCAATGGCCGGACCATCTCTCACTGCAAGCCTGGATGGAGTAGGAGTGAGGGGAAAGTCTTTATTCCATGTAGTGTTATCCACACAGAAAGAAAACTAGAGCATAAGTGTAACTGACAAAGCTGTGGCCCACAGGCATCACCTGAATATCAGAGGGCTTAACCCTCCATCACTGTGGGTGAAGCCAAAGGGATCTGATATTTTTGAAACAGCCAATGATGTTCGATGTTTATTTTGATCACTTAATTTCCAAACAATCCCTCCTATTCTAGGGATATTCACTCATGCATTCTGATTCTCAATACCGGAGCTCAGTAGGTTAAAAAACGCCTACCATACTGATTATTTCTAGGCAAGGTTAAAAGAGTTTGCACAAAGGACGAGAGAATCTCAAAAATGAGAGACACATCACCCATCCCACCACCAGCATAAATGGCAAAAGTTACGTTGAAAGAACTAATTCATCTGCACAACCCATTGAATTAGGAGTGTTTTTTAAATAGCCTCTTGACTGAGAATTGATGTCTCATTAATCTAAAGCATATCACAGTGAGAGCCCAAATAGAATAACTCTCCATATTGCAGAGACTAAAGCAGAACTTTCACAATAAAGACCTTTACATTTATTTAAGACTGCAACAAGCTTCTGCTGCAAGACTCTGAAGGGCTGGTTAATATGATAACTCACCAGGTTTACAAAGGTATGGGTATGCTGTGTGGAACTGGAATATACTGCCTCGAGGGGATTTCACAAGAGCTGTGCAGTCAAATGCTTTCAGAGTCAATGATGTCACCCATGGATGAAATGCGGCCAGTGGTCAGAGAGGAAAATGATGCCTCAGTGACCTGGTTCCATATCTGACTGCAGCTGTCTTGTGGTGTGAGGCAGGGCCTTGCTGTCCCATTTTCCAGCAGTGAGCTGTAAGGGAGGTAACACTAGTTCCCCTCCAAATGTAGATGAGCATAGGAAAGTCAGAAGCTGTACTCAGAAGGTCCTCAAAAAGCAGAGCAACCATCAGCAGGCAGTTACACCTAGAGCTTGGCAATAGCTAGCATTCTTTTCTTTTATCTTTCCTTTTAACAGTCATACTTAGGTGCTTTGTTTTCTCCAAAAACCTACTTCCTCCTCTTTTCCACACTCCTCTCCTAGCCCTGGCTATCTGCAGAATTTCATTCAGGATCAGATATTTTAAGTTAGGGATAAGGTGGAATTTCTGCTTCAGCAACTTAAATTTAGTTACATGCTAAAGCAGAACATTACCTCAAAATGCTTTGTTATAAAAATGTTGAACAAAAATATTTGGACTCTTTCTCAGTTCTTTATTCCTTTTCTTGTCTTGGGAATGGCAGTGGGCTGGGGACACAAATCTGCTAATAATTTGAAACTGTAATTTGACAAATAAGTGAACTTAAAAATGTTCCTGTATCTAAGGATGTCTGTGTGGAGCTGGCGTCATGGCCTGTTCACGGAAACATACAGAGATTTAAGGCATCACAGGTGCTTACAGGACTGGCTAAAGCACTTGGGAAAGAAGGAATGGTAGTAGCAGCAGGGAGACAAGAGACACAACAGATAAAGAGAAGCTGCTTTGCCAGCCAAGAAAACTGCAGAAATGTCCCTGTACCTGTGCAGGAGCCTGATGACCATCACGTGTGTTGTTTTGCAGCAGCAGGCTTCTTGCCCTCACAGCACGCTTTCCCCTGCTTCCACCTGCCACCCTTTCCCACCAGGTGCCAGGTGCTGGCACTTGCTCCAGATGCTGGGACCTCTTCTGGTGCCTCCTTTCCAAACAAGAGAGTGGCCTGGGTTTTCACATCCAATAGACCTCCCACCCACCCTGGTTTTGGAAAGGCCCCTTAGCATCAATCGCATTGGCACTGCAGCCTCTGTAGCTTGTGAAAGGTGTGAAAGAGCTTGCTTAGAGCAGGGTTGCGGTGGGCACTTACCAAGTCTAGGGACTAACTGTTTTTAAGTCCCTGGTGGAGGACACTATAGGAACTCCTAGTGTTGCATGAATACCAACCCAAGGGAGTACTAATACAACTTCAATGAAGGGCTCATCCAGGCTTTTACCTGGCTTTTGCTCTGATCCTTCCTTCACTTTTGTGTGTATGGGCTTTGAATTTGGGCATAGGCGATTCTTTAATGCCTTTTTGTCCAGTGTCCAAGAGGTACTATTTTCATGATTTTCTACCAGTTGCAGCCCTTGGGGTCCTGGGATATGCTGAGACCCAGATACAGCTTGCATGGGCATGGCTGAAGGGCTGTTTTAACATTTTGGCAGTCATGACTGGATTTGAGTAATCTTTTGAGAACCTGGATAAACTCTGGATAAAAGACATATTCCACATAAGCTGGAAGTGAGTGATCAAGAAAAATCACACTAAGTCTCCTTGTTCATAAATAACTGCCCAGTTTACTACAGGCTTTTTTTTTTTATTGATAAGGAACTGTTGGGTTGCTTGCCACAGTCACAACTGAGAAGGGTAACAGTAAATTGACAGCAGGGAAGAACTTTGACATCCTCCAGAGATGTAAGGGGTAGAAACATGGGCACACTGTCACAGACAATCTGATGTCATAACTCTAGATGAGGGGAATATTTGGAGAGCCAGAGACAAACCAGGCCTTCCCACCTTGCTAAGCAGCAACTGCTGCCGTGCTTTCTTGGTCACTGACTACAGATAAACCTTAACCTTTTGCTGAAACCAGGAAGAGCAGTGAGAGCGACCCAAAACACGTTTCCAGAGGTTAATGATCTCCTTGCAAAGAGCAGCAGTTTTCCCACCCCTTCCGCAGCAAGCATCTTGGTGCCCTGACGGATCCCCTTCCATGCAGTTAACTATTGACTGCTCTCTTTTATCCCTACAGACCCCTCATAGAGTGAAGTTTAAAAAGTCAAGTCATAGGACATACGTAAGTCACAAAGGATGCCAACAATTTCATCATACTGTCACTGCCAAGGTCTAGCTATAATGCAGACACACTTTTCAAAACTCCCAACTAAGTCAGCTGCTCCAAAGCCAGGACACATTCCCTCCAAGCACTAACTCGTTGCTAAGCACTGTAAGTCAACAGTTGGCTTCCTGCCTTCCTCTTAAGCTATCTACCATCAAAACATGTCAGAAAGGAGGAACACCAATTGTTGTCTGGTAAACAAAAGCAGATTTTTTTCCTTATCCTTTCCTGTTGATCATCTCCTTTGCATCGGCTCCTCACTGTTGTGTTATCAAACACATGTTGGATAATACTTTATAATGGGAGGGATCCTAAATGGAAAGATGAAACTTAATCACTTTTGAGCAAACCTGTCAAAAAGCTAAGACATCCCAGAAATTCCTGCCCCATCTTGTTCTGGAGTAGGCCAACCCTGCTGCGTAAGTACTTACTGTTGATCCTTCAAGTACATGTGAAAACAGCAGTAGCTCTAGTGTATCACAACAATTTATCATCACTAATTTATCATCATACTCTTGCCAACAACAGAGAGACTGGAGCAATATCCTATATGGTACAAGGCTAGCTAGTGCATGAGACCTTCTCCTGTGTCATCAGGTCACTGAGAAATAGGACAACATTGTTCTGGAAATTCAGGAACAGTCTCACGGGAACTGAGACAGTAGTAGAGCAGAGGAAGAGATGCAACTTTAGCAAGGACACTTTTTTTCCTGGGCATATGGTATTTAATATACACTGATTCCTGATTCTACTAGCAGGTTCTTTGGAGGTAGTTGTATCAGTGTCCATATTATTCCAAGAAAATGGACTTTTTTTTTAATTTCCTTGAAGAAAATGCCAGAAAGGACCAAGAAATAGTTAAGAACTATCTAGGTGGATGCTTCCAATTGGCTTCAGAAGTCTATAAATAAGCAGATTATACAGATAGTTGGAAATGGTTCAGTCATTACTGATAATCCAAGGCTTATAAAATGAACAATAGGACCTATGGGCAGTAATAGCAAGGACTGACCAGGTAAAAACTAAGCAATAGAAACTGATAAAAGGTAACATTCAATCTTTGATTATACTTTATGTCATCTGATTCACCTCCAGACTCCATTTGTGAGCCAGAATTTATTCTGTAAAAGGTAAGATGGTAGAGGGATCTAGGAAGGAGAGGAAGAGATCAAAAAGTTGAGCTCTAGTGGTTTTATGAACACTTCTGCAGCTGACTGTCTACAATCTTTTGTTCACAATATATTATAAAAACAGCTAGGTGCAGCAGGACTGGGAAAAGGCTTATGATATTGGTAATATAATGCAAATGTCCATTACAGACAGTAAATGCATCTACAAACTGACAGTTTAAGTTCCAGCTCTGTCTCCCATATGTACCAGGGACCACACACAGCTTAGATTTTCACAAAGCTCACAAAGTTAGTAGCTGAATAATACATTGCAAGTAAACAATTTCGTACAAACACCAAATTCTAGTTCCAGGCATATCCTTTTGAACTTGTACAAACCTCTCAGAAGTCAGAAGGTTTTTTAAAATGTTGCCCTTTGGAATACGAAGCTTCTTTAATCCAGAATTTCAGGCCAATTCACCCAGGAAATCTGGCTTTCAAGTAGCTTTGGAAAGGACTAGGCAGTCTTGGTAGAGAGAAATGAGAAAGAACTTGGTCAGCCTCTCTGATTACCTGTGTGGACTGGTCCTGCTACATTGGAGACAAAATGTCTGTTCACTTTGTTGCTTTGGCACAGGCTAGTAGTCTCGGTTTCAAAGTACCTTGTGAATCTAGGTCAACAAATGAGCCCTGGCACTGAAACAAGTCCAGCACAATGCAATAGCTTCAGAGTGTAGTCATGAACACTGTCTGAGCCATGCACAAAATATTTTCCCTATTCCTTGATGACATTGCACTTGGAGGAGGTTGTGGAAGGGAGAGGTATCAAAGGCTCTCTGGAACATCCCTGGCCTACTCAACCACATGGCTGAAGAAAGTTTTCCAGTCCCATAGCCCAAAAGAGACTGATACGATCACAGTCATGTTTGCCTGCCTTTGACTCCACGGGTCGAATGAGTGCGTATGTATTTATAGCTGAGTCACTTCAGAAAAGTCCTCAACATGAGTCTGTAGGAAAGCTTAGTTTGCATGCCTCTGCACCCACAAGAACATGCCTTAAACATGTGGCCACCCAGCTCATGGCTTACTTGCACAACAAAATCACTTAATCATTTCAAGCATGTAAATTCTTTCTTGGCATATTTGCAGTCTTGAAGTCAGAAGGGAACTGAAGACCTTTCCCTCTGAAAGACATCAAGATGACTTGCAAACTACCATACCATACTGTCATCTCTGCCAGAAGAGATGAAATACAAGGCCAGTTAGTGCTTTACCAAAGGGCTACATGGTAAGATCCCATAATAGAGAATGGACAGATATCTCATCTATTCATTCCATGGGAGAGATGAGGTGGAAAGGCTGCTGCACAGGGCAGCTTGCCTCTGGCCGGTTCTGGCCACTTAGACCTTTCTGGTCTTTGAAAACAGTGACTGTAGAGAGAAAAAACACAACTCACCCCATCCAGAGTGATCAAAGCAGCATCAGGTTGAAGAACCACAGTAAAAAGATACTGCAAAGACATTCATCTACAGGCTTGAAGGAAATGAGTTTCAATCACTGCTGGTTTCCACAAATGTGTTTTAAAGGAGAAATTATCATCTTTTTGTATTATTTTGTATTTTTTTTCTCCAAAGGGACTTCTACAGATTTTTATTTTCCTTAATATGTCTCCACCTCTCAACAAAGCTGATTCTTTTCCTGGTATATCCGTTACTCTTCTTATGCCTCAGCCTAGTGAGGCTCTCATCTACTGTTTTCTTGACTTTTCCCATGCAATAATTGGTGGTATCATAAAGGGTTATTAGGCTGTTCACTCTTGCCTCTTTCTTCGCAGCTTCTTAAAGACATACCCTAAATTATGCAGTCCCCTTTTAGAGGTGAGGCTACTTTCTCCACTGCCACAGTTTTCAGATCCTATATCCTTATTCTTGGCAATCTCCATATTGTAAACCACATCTCCATGTGGATCTTTCCCAGATTAACCACACTGATTTCTCTCTTCTCTCCAATCTCAAAGTATGTCTGAGAACATTTCCTGAATATTCTGCCATCATGTAAAATGTAGCCTCTCCAAAACCACCATTGACATACCCTGCATTTCGAGAACATAAGAAATATATGTGCTCTGTTTCTACTGCTGTCTTACAAACACACCCATTTCCTTATTATTTCATAGCTTTTTCCCCACCAGGCATGAGATAGAATAACATCTGTAAGGGTTTAACCATTTGCCTCTATGTAGGAATCCTGAAAGGAGCTAATGATGAGATGATCCCAGCTTGTATGTAGCATTGGTGTCTTCTCAATTCTTTTTCTATTGGTCATTGACACTCCTATGACTTAAAGTTGCAGCATAGATCTTGCAGTCCAAAGGCAAGTCAGATAAAACACGGATCACCTTGTGCCTCTCCCAGCCTCTGTTTTTTCTGGGGGCCTGTGACACCTTGGTACAGATGAGTACTAAGTTTAGGGGCCTGCCAAGTTTATGGCTGTCTATCTGGGCTGCCCAAGAGGTTGAATCATTTTAGCAGTGCTGTGAAACTCATTCCTGACTTTCCTCTTTTTCTTCCTTTTCCATTTTTCCCTTTATTGGTTAGGTTTTCAAGTGATTGCTTGTAGTTGGACTTTTCCTGTTGGTGGATCTAAAGCTTCTGAAACCCTTTCACTTGTACCAAACTAGCTGTGGTTTCCAAAACATGACTTGCTGTTACATAGTCAAACATATCCAAACTTCCTGCATACATTTCAATCTACGATGATGGTGAATTGTGTCCTTCTACTCTGCATATGGAGAATAAATATTCAACTCTTACTATCTATTCAAAAGCACTTATCAGTTCAAAGCCCCAGGAAAAACAAACATCTTACCTGCCAAGAGATGGAAAGCATGTGTAAACCTATGGAGAACAGATCATCCTACCAGCAATGGAAGTCGAAAGCACATTTTCCATAAGGCAGCTAAATAGCATCCCTGAGCCACAGTTGCAATGAAGTTCTATAATTGGGCCTGCGGTTAATGAAATTCCTGTAGGAGACTGTCAGAAGATTTAATTTCAGTGTTTACTGAATTATCAGCAAGATAGTGAATCCTGTATGCAAGTTCTTCATGCCAAAGAAGGAAAATTGCCAATCTAGAGACTAGGATTCATCCAGAGGGAGGCCTACTCCAACACAGAGGGGTCGGCTGTCATTATACCCACAGCTTGTTGGGGCAAATGTATCCCTGGTGAAATTCCTTTAAGTTGTATGAAATCATCATTCTCATCTCCAAATAGAGAGAATGAGTGAGGTTGGGGATAATATTCAGTCATAATATCAAGCGATGCTCCATGGACTGGAAGATCAGGCTGTTCAGTAGAAAACGCCACCATGTGTATTGGGCCCACAAGTTGTCTGCAGTGCAAGGGAATATGGAAAATAAAAATGTAGGCAGTGAGGGGGAGACATAAAATAGTGGTTCACATTTTATAAGACTGCCACAGCAACATCCTTCTGGAATGCAATAACGACAGGACTGGGGCTCATGACAGAAGCAAATTTAATCTAAACACGCATTTTATCTTATTTTAACATATCCATCCACCCTGATATTTCAGCAAAACACATTTACATAAAGAAATCATGCAATCATAATTCCCAGTTGCTGTGCATCCACTGTTACCTACACCTCTGCAAAATGAGTGCAAAAATGTCAGTGTGTAAGGATGGCAGAGTTTTCTCCTTGCTTTGTAAAGGCAGCTAATGAAAGAACCAAAGGTAATGCAGGATGTGGAGCCTAGAGTAACGGATTTTATTCATCAGCTTCCTTTATCTCATATTGCAAGTGTGCAGGTATCTTTTTTGTTTTGATTCTGTTGACTAACTCTGTAAAAAACTGAAACTAATTGTGGAGGGGAAGTCAATATTTTGTTTAGTAAGGAACATATAGTTGGGTATCTAAAGCTGAATGTAAGATGCCAAAGAAAAATTTCATGTAAAATTGCATGTTTAAATTTTGTCAGAATTTTTAACCCAATGGTGTGGAAACTGAAATATAGTTCCCTTTTTCTTTTTGAAAAAAGGACAGAAAAATGTTTTACTTTTTTTTAATTGGAGTTATTTTTATGTAGCTGTTATGATCTCAAAAAAGAAGTATTTTCCCTAGGAAAAAACCAATTCAAATGGATAAGTAAGCTTTATTTTATTGGAAGAGCATATTTGTGAAAAAAAAAACCAAATAATGTTAATTATAATAGCAAAAAAGGAGGTCTAGAAGACAGGAAAATATGCAGAACAGTCAATTTTCTCCAGTCAATATACAGTCACCACTGATATCCTTATCTAATGCATCTTTTGGGGCCAGTTAACACAGGCAGAGATGATCCATGAACTCAGCAAAGGACAGGCTAGCACAGATAAGAAGTGGGCAGTGTCTTTGTGGTAAATTGACTAGTTCCAAGTGATGAAAATAGTGTGTTAAGTCACCAGGATTCAGTTATTCTGCTAAAGAAAGCTTGTGTTGGCCTTTATACAGCACTGTGAGGCAAGACAAGCTCTCCCATATGGACTCCAAATGTTTTAGGTCAGATCTAAAAGAACATTGTAAAATTATGATCTCAAATTAGTGATGATAATATCCATAAGAAATGACGTAATTCAGGCTTCTGAGGGATGGAAGAATTGTACAGGGCTTTAATGTTAGAAAGAGTATTAATGGGGAAAAGAGATCTTCTCTGCTTCTTTTAAAGCAGAAAAAATACCATGTTTTTTGTTTGGGTATAGTAAGAGCTCTGCCACCTGCTTCAATATATTTTAACCACTGAGCTTTTGCAACAGGGTATTTAATGTCAATCCAAAATGTCCCCTATCCCAGAGGACATCTACAAATACCCTTTCAAGAATTCTGTGTAGATAAGACATATGGAAATATTCAGTGATAACAATATTAAAAAAAATGGATGGAGTATCTTCATCAAGGAGCTCAGCATGGGCATGCTGTTCAGTTACACTGTTTAATTCCTATGTGAGACTATGTAATATATATCAGAGTAAAATTTTACCAAATTGTTAAACATATAGTAAGCCATCAGTATTTATAAGTCAGAAGCTAGTTGTGTTTCTATGGGTTTCATTCTCAGTAAGTCTTAAGGGAAAATATAAAGTGAGAATAATGTCACAAAAGCAGAGGGGCACTGCTATTACATCCAATGTTGCCTAGCTTTAAGACAAAGATGCTACAATGCTTAGTTATAGTTTTATTCCATATTTTGTCATTTAATTGATGTTTTTCTCTTTTTAATCCAATTTCTATGTGCCATTCACACTATCAAATGCTTTCCCCAAAGGCAATAAGATAATGAAAGTAAATCAATTCTAAACAATAAAAAATGAACAATATTGCACTGATGATACTGACAATCAAGAGGAAAACCAATTTGGTTTAGGAGTGGAAGAAAGGAGAGCTGGCCTTGCAGCTGCAAGTGATATTCTAGATACTTCCAGTTTCTAGGAAGTAAGTCCATCTTTTGATATCAAAATACGATGAAATCATTACACAGCACCAGTATCAATAGGGTATCAAAGCACTTAATAGGAAATTAAATTCTGGAAGTCTTCTGTTCTACCTTAGAAGTTCTGATTTCACTCAGTTCAAAACCCTTCAGAGGCTGGAACACATGACATAATATGTAGACACTGGAAAACCTGGTATTTTGATCAATACGCTTTAACGTAAACTTATATGGTTATTTCTGTTTTTCTGGTTTTCCCTTCCACTTCATTACCCTTGGTACAGCAAATGCCATGAAAGTTGAGAGCATCCAGTGCATTGGCTATAGCTGCCCTATAAACAAATCCAGCTGATCCATCAATAACACCATCAGGGAGATGAACTTGTTCAACAGGACATGCCTGTTGCACAATGATCTTGACAAATACACGTGAAGTGGCAAACTAAGGGGCACATTTCCAAGTGCAGAATAGTGTGGTTTGTTTTTTTTAAAATTCAGGGCATCATAGACTATTTGGGATAGAAAGCATGAAGGAATAGGTCATTTTTTTCCACACTGAACACAAACTTGCCGTTGAGTTGCAGGCATATTTCTAAACATGATCCTCTTCACCTGATTTAGATACCTGGTAAGAGAATACTCAAATTTAAATCTAGCAATTCTTTTGCTTGAGCAAATCTTGCAGATACAGTTGCCCCTTCCATATCAAAGTGCTGTGCCCAAATCTTCAGAACATTTTATCCTGTGTAGTTCACCCAAATGATTTGTGGAAGTGAAGAGTTGTGGATGGAAAATTACCAATCACAGAATCACAGAATCACAGAATCACAGAATGTTAGGGATTGGAAGGGACCTCGAAAGATCATCTAGTCCAATCCCCCTGCCGGGGCAGGATTGCCTAGACCATATCACACAGGAACGCATCCAGGCGGGTTTTGAATGTCTCCAGAGAAGGAGACTCCACAACCTCTCTGGGCAGCCTACTTAATCACAAAAAAAAAAACCAAACCTGAACACTGGGCTGAGTACTTTACCCACAGGACTAGTTCCTGAAAGGGAAACTGATTTTGGGACAGCAGAACACAAACTGTCAGACAGAATGTGAGTATCAACATACATTCAAAGACCAAATGAGCATAAAAAAGAAAGAAAGGGGAAACACATTTTATATACACACAGATGTAAGTCCTTTGATAAACAGGCATTGAAGAAACTGAAAAACATTCAAATAATGTGAAAATGGGCTAACTCTTCCCATGGATAAAAGAGAAAATAGGATTGGACAGAATCCTGAGAGGCTATCTAATCCTTCTGCCCAACCTAAATCAGTATTTTAACCACATCTAAATAATTTACAAGAAAAGTCCATCCAACCTCCAGTGAGAGACATCCCAGGTTCACATTTTAGAAAATTAACAAGAAGGAATATGATCACATGTGGATCTGCTTGGATCCTACAGCTCTGAAGAAAGACAGCATTATTTTAAGCCTAACAAATCAGTTGGAGATAAAATTGCTCTAATGTCAGCTGACATGCCTCAGTATTGACAGGTTAGCTTAGACAGCAAGTTACTTGTGCTGAGCACTTTTAACACCCAGTGGGAAAAATTCAAATTCCATGGCTTAACTTTTGGAATCACAGTCTGCTAGAGAATTGTTTCAGCTGAAAAATTGTGCTTTTTTCAGTCTTAGCAGGTGTCCACAGCATTGCAGACAGTATGATAATAGAGGCATACACTCAGCAGGGACATGATCAGAAGCTAGGAGAGGCCACAAAATGAGCATAAGCAGAAAGCATCAAGTATAATCAAGAGAGAAAATGCAGTTCAAGTCAAAAAGATGAAGAAGAGAAGAAGAAGAAGGACTTGTGGCACATTCTTTCATATCAAAGAATCAGGACAGTCAAGATCACTGTGTACATTGAACACAGCATTTGTTTAAAATAGAGAACACGGGGTTTGTTAGGAGCTTTATGGCAGATCTTAGAAGAGGCAGGGTGGGAATTGACTGAAGTTTACATTCTTACCTAATCCTAAGCCTTTCTGAGTAGCCCAGAGGCACTTAAGATGAAATTTATGACAGTAACAACAAAAAATCCTCAAAGAGGTCAACAACACAAAACTCTGTCATGTCATCACGGTCAGATTATCAATCCAGTAAGCAATAACCTTGCAATCAGATGTACTGATGAGTAGCATACTGGGGTGTGTCATGTGAGACAATATGTCTGTTTCCATTCATAAAGCATGGCTTCACTGTGCTAACATACTTGAAAGAGACAATCCTTGTTCTAATGAATTTTCAAGCTCAGCAGAGGCAAAAAACCCATCCAGGAGTAAATCCAAATTATGTACATATGCCAGAGAAATTCCTTGCTGTCTTAATCAAGGAGGTTTCATCCTGGTCTCCTTGGGTGAAGCATTCATATGTAAAATGATTGTTAGTTATCCTGAAACTATATGTTTGGAAGAACAGCTGAAGTAACACAAAGAAGTCACCTACATACTTTTTTGTAGTCTAACTAGAGCACACCACAACCAAGCTAATACAGAGACACTGTGATACAGCAGCTTCTAAAAGCGCTAAAACATGACAGTGAGTGGTAGGCAGCTCCAGATTAAGTTAGTTTGATTTTTAATAGCAAAGAATTTTAACAGTGAAATTTCTTTCCAGAGGGCACTGTGAAGAAAAAATGACTAAAGCACAACATACCATAACAATGAATTATATGTATATATAATAACTTGGCAAGTATCATGACAATGGGTGCACTGGAAAATCCTTTAAACTAGCTAATTCTATGAACTTCACATTTATCTGTAGAGGACCAGATTGTCTTCTTGTACTTAGAAAAATGGGGTTAAACTCTCTGATCAGGTTTCTGGGGCATCAGAGCAGGAGATGGGACTAGATGACCTCCTGAGAGCTCTTCCATCCTAACCTAGCCTTTGATCTTGTGATCATCACAAAGAATCTGAACACCTTCTACAACAGAAAGCAATCATTCACCAAGAGGCAAAACCGAGAGGCAGATGATCTCTGTGAAACCCGCATGAGACAGCAACAAGCTTGCTAGGCTGGGAAGGGCATGGCTGCATTTGAGCACTCCCTTGATCCAGTTGAGCCACTGTAAAGGACACAGGGCTGCTCCCTCACCTGCAAGATGAGCCTCACCTCAGGTCAGCCTGACCTTTTGCTCTGAGAGTCAGAGTCTCTCCCTCACCTTTTAGAAGCCAGGCAGCTGAAGAGGTCTGAGAGTTACATCAGGCATATGCCCTTCTAGAGGGCACCAAGCAATGCTGGTAAGGGCCTGCTATGTTTCCGAGAGGGGTCCTTCTGGGAGGTAGACTGTGAAGCAATTCAGCCAAGGTCTGACCAGCTTTTGCTCTCCTTATTTGTTTTGTGTGTTTCCATATGAATGTGGTAATCTTCTGGCCATTTCCTGCCTGTCCACTTTTGATGTGTGAGATCAGCAGCACTGTAATCAAACAAACAAAAATCTGTGAGCACAAATAGCAAGGGCCAAATGCTCTGCTGACATCTGCAGTGTAAATCTCAATTAATTGTGTCCATCTCCAACTGAACAAAATTAATCCACTGAGTTATGCTTTAATTACATTGAAACCATTTGTTCTCATTCTGGTCACTTCAGTGCATACAGTTCACTTGTTTATATGTGTCCCTAATCCAATATTACAGAGTCCCTAAGTTCCAGTGACAGTGTTTTGTAGATACAACCCCTGAGGAAACCTGAGTACATCAGAGAGCACAAGTTTCCTGATCCAAGCAGATTGTCGTTGTTATGTTTGACATCTACAGTGAGGACAGGATGTGGCAAAAGAGGATATGAATGACCCTTTACCTGTTTTTCAGTCCTTGGTGTGAAGGTGATGCAGAGATCATTTATGTCTTTGGGGGTATTCTGTGCAGCTTGGGTTTTTGGGTTTTTCTTTTTTTTCTTTTTTTTTTTTTTTTGCTTTTCAAAAAAGCAGTTCATTCTGCTAAGTTCATCCCAGAACTGTGACAGGAAAGGGGAAAGTGAAGCAAAAACTGAAGTTGTTTTTTAAGAGCAGAGATCAACAACAGCAGGAACACAAGTGTAGGAAAGAAGGTTTCTGTTACACAACATGCTTCTGTAATGAGGCATTAGAAAGTACAGCAGTCTGCTCTGCCCATTCCCAGACTTGGAAGAACTGACAAAATGGCATCTTTTTAAGATACAGAGAGCTGAGATACAGCAAAGGTCCTATATCTGCTTGGGACTCTGGCACCAATACAACCACGCCAGTAGAACCTCCTGCAAAAATACAGCCCCACTGATGTAAAACATATTTAGCATGGTGCAGCTCCCTCTAGAAAAAATCAGTGCTAAGCTAGACAAGTTTAAGCCACCACTGCATCCTCAAAAACATCTGTAGCAGCACTAAGGTGAATACAATGGTCAAAGTTGCTCTCGTCAAGAGAAGTCTGCAAGTGAACAAGCTGATGTATATCATCTCTTGCAGTGTGAATACATATTCCTTTAGTCACAATGATTAGGAGAGGAAGCACAGCTTACTAGTTCCCACTGAAGCACATGAGAATTTCATCTTTGCTCCAAAGAGAAGAGATGGAGGTCAGTGATGAGCACTTTGGAATGTTCTCTCTACTACAAATATCTCAAATCCTCTCCCTATTTGGAAGCAACTCCTAGCCACACATAGGATTTCAAGAATTCACAGAAGGAGTTTAGTTTGTCTAGTAGGTGTTCTCAACAGTAATAATATTTATATTGTGACAGTACCTACACACTAGGTGTTAGACCCATAAAATCTGGAAGAAAAAAGACATTCTTTGCCCAAAAGCACTGGCTGTTTTCATACAAGAATGCACGACCTTTTAAATGACCCATTCTACATGGATCTCGGTGAACAGCCCAAATAAAGCCAGCAATTTAACACCGATGTAATTCCATTGAAAATCAGCAGAATTACATCAGCATGAGATCAGAAAGGGGACATAGGCCCAGATTCTGCAGACACTCACAGAACGTAGAAAGAGGTGTAGAAATCAATTTGTATGGGCAGTAACTGACTTCAGTAGAGGAAATGTGTGTTCAAACCAGCAAAAGGGAGCATACCAATGTGGTAACTATGGCAGGCATCTATTTAACTATATCTTACGTTTAAACCATTCCATTTTTAATTAAAATCATTGAATTGATTGGTATAAGAGAGACCGTAGAACCCATATACTTTGAACACAAAGAAATAAATTATCATTTATTTGAGGGATTAGTGCCATCTGTTTTGATTTTAATAAAGATAAGAGAGGAAAAACAAAGACATGGATCCATACAACCTCATGTAATGAAGCACATGGCTTTTCTTTACTCAAACAGAGGAACAGATATATTAGACATACAGTACGGATATAAGAAACCATCATTTGTGTTCTTTGTAAAGGTTTTAAAAGGGATTTGGAAATTCATCTCTCTCCAGAAGTCATGCTTTACCTGCAAATGTTGAAGCGACTTCTGAATTACCTTTGATGGATTTTGCTGCATCAGGTTGCAAAGAAGAATCTCCATGTATCAGTCCATCAAACTGCCCTTTCAGTCTGTGGACTGCTTGGGTTTTGGGTAATTGTTCAGGGAATCAGTGACTTCCTCCAAATAGAGGAAACCCTAGATTCTCTACATGCCAAAGATGTCATTTAGAGAGCAATGATGGATGAATCCATGGTTTTGACACTGCAACAGGACCCAGGGATTTGATTCTACCACTGGCTCTGCTGCAGGTTTCCTGTGAAACAGATGGCAAATACCCAGGTAAAACTTTCACAAATGTAGAGTTTTAAAGGTGAGGAGGAACCACCTAGTATTTTCTGCATTTGACCTACATCACCCCCTTAAAACACTATTTTGAAAAAGATGGAAAATTCTCATCATGACAGGAGTCGGTCTGTTTGACAATGACTTAGTCTCACTGTTAAAAACCATGCACTTCATTCTTTGCTAACAGGGAAAAATTTGAGTGAAATAAACTGTAGCCCTGGGAAAGAATATGGAGAACACCAAACCAACCCCACAGGAATTCAAGAAGACAACTGTCAGTAAACTCGGGGGATGAGTAATATCCCATGGGTGACAAGCCCACAGAAAAAGAGACACCAAACAATAATAACAACACAAGAACAACTTATCCAAAAATCAAGGAGGGAGAGAAAATGCAGGAAAGATAATCTGTTTGTATCACAACCACTGAGCTTTTCTGAAGAACCAGTTAAAAAGCATGCAGGAGGTGAAAAGTAGGTCCATCTGCAAAAACAAACACAAAGGAATAGCATAAACATATAGGACCAAAACCCACAAAACAGCGATGCACATTGGACTGAAGAGTAACTGAAATGACGTTTCTCAGTAAAGAAAAAAAACCCAACCAAACAAAACCCCTCCAAACCCCCAACAAAGGGAAGTCTTTGTCTGCTGCTCAGTGGAGAGAGAAAGACACTGACAGATGATGCCAAAAAGGTGGAAGCATTTGATGACTTTTTTGCTTCACTCTCTAGTAAAGAGGTCAACTGCAACCAGGTGGCAAATTCAATGAATGCCAACAACAAAGAGGTAATGTCAGGCCCAAAAAGGAAAAGAATGTGTTAGAGAACACTCCGATAATTTAGTGTTATCAAATATCTCCACCTGATGAACTTTATCCCCCAGTACTCAAAAGAATAGTTTAAAAGAATAGACTGAAGCAATTTCAGAGCCATTAGTGGTTTTCTCTGAGAAGCCAGAAGAAAGGGTTATGTCCTAGAAAACTGGGAAAGAGCAAATACCACATGTATCTCTAAAAATGAGAAGAAGGGAGCTGCAGCTGTAGACTAGTCAGTATAACCTCCATTCCTGTTAGATGTTGTACCAATATTTTGAGCACTTGTCCCAGATAAACTTATCTGTAAGCACTGAGAGAAAAACAGATGAGCAGCAGCCAACACGGGATTATGAAGAGCAAATCATGTCAAAGTAACCTGGTTTCTTTCTCTTTTGGAGAAACAGACCTTGTGTAGATGGAGATAGTAGGTCTCGTCTATCTCAAATTTTATAAAGCTTTTGCCTTTGTTTCAGAAGACATTATCATAAACAAGCTAAGAATGTCTAAATAAAACTGCGATAATGTGGGTGCAAGGTGGCTGGAAATCATACTTCGACAATCATTATCAATGGTTGACTATCAAAATCTAAAGATGTTTCAAAGGGGATTCTACAGGGTTCTGTCTCCAGAGGAGTCCTATTCACCATTTTCATTAATGACTTAAATGATCAATGGAAATACAGTTACATCTGCAGAGAGCACTGAGGTCAGAAGGACTGCAAGTGTGCTAATGAGAAGAAAAGTTATTTTGGCAACTTTTAGAACTGGTCTGAAATTGGGAGGATACAATTCAAAAAGACCGGGCTGGGGATAACCGACCACATAGATACACAATGGAGAAACAACTGGCTCAGCAGCGACTGTGAGGGAAGCATCTGGGAATGATTGTCAGTCGCAAGCTGAAGATGAGTCAACTATGTCGCACTACTGAGAAAGTCTGACATTATACTCACATGTATGGATAAGAGTGTCATCTAGCAGGCCTGTGAAGTAATTCTTCTCTATGCAACCCCTCAGCCAAAACACAGTGTTTGGCTTTGGACACTACATTGAAGAGAGACATAGACCCCCTGGAGAAATGTCAGCATGATCAAAAATCTTAAGAACATAGCTGAGAAGGAAAGACCAAATGAGGTAGGATTGTTCTGACAAGAGAAAACTGTGGTGAGTCATGAAGGTAATCCTTACATCCAGTTGAGCTGCTGTGGAAAGGAAAGATACAAATGCTTCTCCACGCCCCAAAAAATGCAGCAAGGAAGATCAGGCAGACATCAAGGGAAACTTTCTGATGGTAAGAGTAATTAAGGATTGGGGAGGATTGTCCATGGAGGTTGTGGAATCTCCACCTTGCCAGCTTCTAAAAGAACAGGTTGATGCAAATAAATCTAGATACAACAATAAAAGATTGCTTTTAAAATGTGTCCTTTTGTCTTTCATACTGCTGTGATTCAAATGCAAAATGAGAATGATACTGCTTACCAACCTCATGAGGACTTTCCAAGGACCATTAGTAAGTGTTTACAAAACGCTGAGAGCTGCATGCATACCTACTCTGATGTAACAGATAAATAACAATCCTCATGTCCAATGGAGAGAGGGGAAATCAAAATCAATGCTGCACTCTTTCTAGTCTCATTGTCATGGATAATTGATTTGAAAATTTTACATGTTAGATGTGGAAACTGAGGCAGGAGACACAATGTGCCCAAAGTCACATGGCAAATCAGCGGCAGAGCTGGGAGCAGAGCCTACATACTTTGTGGTTGCTGAACCACAGCAGCAAATGCTGGGAGCATCAGAGGCCCTGCATCGTGACCCATAATGGGTGTTCTGGCACAAAGACAAGCCATGGTTAGCTGTATGAAATACTGTGGTCCTCTCTGGTATAAGACCATGCTGCCAGCCATCATCAAAGCCCTAGAATGGTGCTTGCTGTGCTTAAATTTCTATGAAATTCATGTGTATTCTTTAAACATTATACTTCCGCAAGGCAGCCAGATAAGTAGTCAGATTGATACAACTTCACCATCATTTTTCACAGGGTGTCAGTGGATTTCCCCTGAATAAATGACTAAAGACATCAGTTCCCGTTTCCCCAGATTTCAGCTAAATCACAAGGACTTGAAGCAACATACATTCAACAGAGCAGTAATTAGAAGGACCCTTGGTTATCCTGGAAATGAGTTTCAGATGGCAGAGGTAAAACTGGTAGATGCTAAAACACAGATCCCCTCTCTAAAGTTCTGGGAGACAAAATGGCCCTGCTGTATATCACATCACACTGCAGTAAATTGTGGCTGATGAAGTAACAGACATGGGAACTCTGAACTACTGAGGTGCCTCTAAATGAGCTCCGGACTCCAGAGGGCTGAGCCCCCTCTTGCACAAAGGGTAAGCAGGAAAAACGCATGCAAGCCTTCATTCTGCCTCTCAGCACAGGAAAAACACACTCTCTGCAGCAAGAAAGCCTGTGAGGAGCATGGTTCCAACCTGCAGGGTGCTGGAGACTCCTGAGAAGTCTGCCCCTTTCCCTCTACAGATGGATTTTGTTAGGAGGGCAGGACTCTTGGTGCCTTGAGAAGTAGCAGCCCAGCACTGCTTTTCAGGCATGGTAAGTGCATGCAAAGAGAAGGCTCCCCAAGGAGAAGGGGCATTTCCAGTACAGCAGCTAAAGTTTTCCTCATGACAGCAGGAGATGCTGTCGAGTCCTTATTTGCTGAATTTACTAGCTTCCATGCAGGCACGCTGCCGAGAGACCGCTTGCTGTTTGATGGGGGCCTGAAGTTTAAAGCTGCTTCCAGAGTTTTGTTGAGACAGACAGGATTCTGTCAACAGCACACCAGACAGAGAATCGTTAATATGAACACACTTTGGGATGCTGCTGTGTGCATGCTCTCTTCCTGGTGGTTGTAGTTCTAAACTAATTAATTTCTGTGATCTGAACCGTTCTCTTTTATTAGTAGTATCAGCATGTGCAGTGCTACATAGTTATAGATGATGTGCTCTCTCTGGGGATCCTATCAGCATGCCATTGTAGGTCTTCACAACATGGAGAGAAACGTCTCCTACATTTTCTTGATAGTGTTAAAATTTTTCATGTTGTTACTTATTTCTCTTGAACTCCTACTGCTTTCTCCTTGCTTGTGAGCTATGTATTTGCTCCTATGAGTTTCAGTGGCTATTCAGCTCTGTCCTTGACTCTGACTGCTCAGAATGATCTTTCTGATAATTCTTCTTTCCTCCCTGGGGCTGAGGTTTGTGGGTAAGGCAAACTTACTATTTCCTTGGATAATCTGACTTCATTATTTTCATTGTCAGGGGAGCATGAGGTTCTTTTGCTCCTTGGTGCACTGCTTTCAGGATGAGTGATACATGGGTTTCTCCTATCTCATGACAGATAATCTTGACAAGGCTCCTCTTTTCTATTGCTTGTCTCACTAGATACAGCACACAAATATAAATAGACACACACATGATCCTTCTCTGTGCATGGACCCATATCAGCTGCACTGCAAGGTCTTGTGGGATTCTCAGCTCTTTCTTGCAGCTTGGGTAGGAATGTGTCAGCCAAGGTTCCCAAAAGCACCTGCTGAATTTTGATGCCCTCTCCATGCATCTTTTAAAGTGTCCTGATTGGCAGAAGCTGAAGGACAATTCAGTCACTAATCACTGTCCTCTTTTGGAAACTTGATACAGGATGTAGCTGCTTCTTTCAGAGAGTTCTCCTCTCATTGTTTTTGTCATTTCATTCTTGTTCCATTTCACTCCCAGCTCACCATTGTTTTATTTATTTTTCTTTCTCAGAAATGCACAAAATTCCATGTTCCACCTGCCTTGGATGTCAGCTGGAGTTTGTTTTTCACTGAAACACAGAGCAGTTGCTTGGCTGCAGGAGATGCATAATTGTGCATCAGGATTTGTGAACTCGGGTATCACCAGGGCCCTCTTGTTTTCAAGCAAGGAAGAAGGTCCCAATGTAGATTTTTGCTATTGCACTTGGAATCTACTTCTACTTTGCTTAACACAAGCACTTTTGAATCAAGCCCTCTTCATCACTGCTGGAGTGAAAGCTTATCTCACTGTTGGCCATTCCTCCCCCCGCATACCTGCCACCCCTTGTACTGGCTTCCATTGGCACTTGCAATTTTGTCTGTGTTTTACTTGTTCTTTTCAACAACATTCATCTTTGTCAAAACAGATTGCTATATTCCGAGTATGGATTTATCTGTACAGATCCCCTTCCAAATAACTATCTAAATAAAATGTAATATTTCTTCTCCACAGCCATGCCGTTTGTTTTTCGCCTGGAAGCCTGAACATATATTGATGAATCCATATTTGTACTTACAGAAACCTCTCCAATCATTTCTTTAGTCATATTCTGTGTGGTTTGTAATAGTGCATGAAAGTGGAAAGGGAAGGTATGCAAATATCAATAATAATTTTGTTCTCTGTATGCAGATTTTCTGAATATTTCTTGAAATTTATCTCCTAAATTACTTTTGTGCAATTTAGGCAAATGTAAACATGCATTTCAATAATTGTGGAACAGTTTAGAGTGCAATCTCTACTCAGTTAACCTGCTCAATTAAGGGAGTACTGTAAATAAAGATAACGTATATTACCTAGAAACACGGTTGCCTTAATATTTGCATGTTTTACATTTAATGGGTTGCTGTTCTAAATCAAAGTGATGGTTTCATTGTTAGGGTACATCTAACCATTTTAATTAAGTGCAGTAATGCTATCATTGATTTAAGAGAATTTTCCAGAACTAAGGCCTTACAATCTTGAATATGCAGAGCTCTTTAGTCAATGATGTTTGCCTACAGCCATCATGTATTTTACAGATGCTGTAGTCTAATTCGTCCTGGACTTCCACCATTAAAAGCATTTTATTACTATATACTGCATATTTGAGAGATAAAACTGTTATTAATGCTCTACAATGTTTTACAAATTCTTCTGATAGTCTTTGTTACTCCAAACATGGCCGATACCTCTTCCACCACTTTGACATCCATAACACGAACAACAGATGCTGTCTGAAATCCTAACAGCACTCAGGAGTTAAAATTCTGGCTGTCCACAGAGCCACCTCTCCCAGTTTCCCTGCCTTTTGTACCACCACTGGCTCACCAGCACACCAGGGCATCTTTCTGCTCTCCGTTCCCCAGCATTTTAAAGAACCACAGATCTCAGAGAGCATCTGAGGTGCATCATGCTCCTTCCAGACTTCTGAGGGTACCACTGGGGCTCCTTTATTCTGAGATGTTGGAGCTTGGTGTCTTTAAAGTGATTCACAGCAACTGCAGGCATTTTCTGCTCTGCATGTGACACCTTTGGAAGCAAATGAAACCACAGGACAAAGACAAGCATTATAAGAGCTGTTGACACATCGTCTGTTTCACTAAGGTTCACATACTCCACAGGAGGATGCAACAACAAAACTCATGCCGCCAGACCAAGATGCTTTTATATATGGGTTGATCCACAAGCCAGGAGAGAAAAGATGGATCTCACCCACCTTGGCCTCATCCCAAAGCAGTCTTACTGGGGATTTATCTACAAATCAACCGCAAAGCCATCTCCAGAAAGGGTCAATCCTTATAATAAAACATCACTTACACAGAGCTGTAAATTTAAAATGCACTTTACAGAAATAGACTGGTGAGTACTTTCCCCCAAAAGAACTGACAACTGTCTGTACCCCACTGAGCTACAGGGACTCTTTTAAAAGCAGTTGCTTATCTAGAAACAAGAATCTGTCTGTAGCTAGCATTCAATAAATCACCACTTTCAACTTTGGTTGCTCATTCTCAGATGTGTAATCAGAACACAGATTCATAGATTTTGAGGCCAGAAGGGACTGCTCTGATCATCCAGTCTGACTTTCTGCATAACACAGGTCAGGGAACATCATGCAGAGACTCCTGCCGTGGAGGGAATTATTCTGGCCCTCTATTTCAGATGCTGCTGTTGCAATTGCTGTTGACCAGTGAAACATGCTTATCCTGTAAAATGCTGTGCACATCACCTTACTCTGGAAACCTTCCAAACAGGCTTTTAGATTGTATTTGTTTATAAGGAGAAGAAACAAAGGAAACAATCCCCCCAGAGAAAATTCAATGTTGCCCACCACTTTGTGGGGACTATAGTGCTGTTGATGAGGCTGAGAATAATGAAAAGCACATGGCTGGTTTGGTATATTCCTGGTGTTTCCAGTGCTTAAGGCAGCAAGGTACTGCACTGAAACCAGAGGAAAATAAAATTTCCATTACAGAAAGTAGGCATATATACCCTAAATTCTCCCAGCGGACAAGAAATTTTGTATGCCCCATTTTATCTAGAGAGGAAAGGTTTGTAGGAAGAGGCAATATCTTTTATTAGACCACCTGATAGATTTGGGGGATAAAAAGGGCAAGGTATCAGACATGCAAGCCCTTCTTCACATCTGAAATATAATTTTGTTGATACTGGCCTTAGGATACCTCAAAGGGCTAAGCAGGGTTTTTTGCCATATTTCTTACAGAAGAAAACTTGCATATTGTCTGTCTGTCAGCCCCACCTAATTGCTTTTGAATCAGTCAATCGATTTCAATCACATTGTCAGGGGGAGGGGTAAAGGTCTTGCAGATATTACGTTCTCTCACGTTTAAAGAAAATAGGTCACAAGGTAAAAGACAGACCCAGATGTGTGTCCCTATGAGGAAAAATTGCAGGTTGACCATAAGACAATCCACATGAGAAAAAGAGGAAAGCAGTTTTCATCAATTTTAAAGAGTGTGGTACTACTTGTTTTCAAAATCAGATCCCCTTCAAAGGGTCTCAAAAAATAATCCAGGTGTTAAAACCAGCTTCTTTGAGCTTGCCTTAATCACCTTTCCCAGTTCACTGTCTGAATTGGCAAACTTTGCTGTTTTCCACACAGTAATTGCAAGCACTTTTTCCATAATCTGTGATTGCAATATTGATAGCTCATGGCTGTGGTTACTGAGAGCCCCAGACAAATTGCCTTCTCCAAACATCTAGCTGCTGACGGGTGAGCTTTGCACTGGAGCACAGATAGGAGCTATGGATCAACGTCTGTGCTGTTGCATAAGATGTGGCAATGACAATCTCTGTCTCACGAGACCCTTGCTGTTTACTGAGGAATGGGTTGAGATCTAGGTCTGGAGTTCCCTTGGGTAACAATCTGCAACTGGGGAAGCTCCTCAGGCTGTGATTTGCTCTGAAAACCCTTTTTTTCACCCTGTCAGAGGAACCCTGACAGAAGAAGGGAAAAACAGCACAAAAGGTGTTGAAGAGACAGAAGGTGTCAGAAAACAGTGATTTGACAGCTCTTGCCCTGTGGGTAACTGTGCTGACAGAGGGCTTTCTTCTCTTATCAAGGTGTTTTGTAGTCTTGTCTCATTCCCTGTGTCCAGTAGCCTTCCCTGCTAACCTCCCCTAAAGGCTGATTAAAATGCAATCTCTTTCAGCTTCTCCTCTGTCTCCTCCTTTTCCAACTTCCATCCTTCCCTCCACATGCAGAACTCCAAGATTTCTTCCTGCTCTCAACGTTTTTCACTGCAGGTCTGCCCCCATATTTGATATCATTCCTGGTGAAAAGGCTGATCTCATGCTCATAGCTCCAGACTGGGAATTGTATGAGCTGGTTTCCACTCCCAGCTTCCTGCGTGATCCCAGGTAGGTGACTGAGCCTTACCTACAGATGCCTGCCTTAATCTGAGGTTACTAACCTATTGCACAAAGGAATAATAGGTGTTAGCTCATTCCTGCTTTTGAAACATGTAGGTGTGCAGGGGAACTACCAAGCTTTAAATCCATATCTGGTTGTCTCTATAAATACCACCACAATGGCAGGGCTGAGTTAAACTCTGAGTCCTGAAGAGCACAACGTGTTTCTTGGGCAGGAGCTCAAGGTGATACCACAAACATTGGGGCAGCACAAGAGCAAGAGTAGCACCTGGGGTCAGGTTTGCTGGTGGGACGCATCATGGGGAGCTCTGGGGAGGAGAGAGAGGGAGGACAGTGCTGGGTGGTAGACGTGGAGGATTAGGAATCAGAGCAGACAAATAGCTTGGGTATGCTTTTTGCAGTGCTGCTATTGCATGTTCCTCCTCTGTAGTCACTGAAACTAGAGCTTCCCCCCACAGTTTGACTTCCTCTGTATATAGCTACTCTACCTACTTACTTAACCAGGAACAATAACGTCTCTTTTATTAAAATTCAGGCATGTTAGACACAAGGAAACACATGGTGCAATTAGTTCTAGTAAAGTTAATGGTGTCCCCCAAGGTTCTTTTACAAAAGTTCCTCACAACCGAAGTCTTGCCTTTAGCAAACTCTCTAATGGCGTTGCAGGTGCAAACTTCAGCTTTTGACCTATCAGAAGACAGGAGTATGAAGACACAATCCAGATTATCAGCTCCATAAGAAGACAAATTAATACACATAACCTATACCCAAGTACCAATACACAGCACCATGCAGCTCTCAGAAATACATGTTAAAACAATCAGTTACTTAGGAATATGGATTTTCTGTCATATGCACTATCTCAGGCAGCTTCAAAGTGTAGTAATAAATGTTAGCAACCAAAGAAACTGCAAGACTCATTTATTATGACTTTTTTAATACAGAACCCGTATTATAATCAAAAAGAGTGATACATTTATTTGAACTATTTTGAGAACGAAGTCAGCTCAAGGTCAATTGCTGATCAAGAACAATGGAGGAAAACTAGGTGAGATAATTTTAAAGCTGTTTGAATTAAGACGCAGACCCAACCTGTTTGAAAGGTAGTTTGTAAGAAATATCTCAATTTACATAATTCAAGTGTTTTTACCCTGGTAGCTTGAAGAGGTTGATCTACATATGAATTAGAAGATATTGTTACAGATAATTTTCTCCCCAAAACTCCCCAAATCAGAACTCACACATGGAAAACATGTGCTGTGGAAGAATGATCTAGCAGATATGAAACTTCTGTTTCCAAGGGAGTAGCTCAGTGTTTCAGGCAATACATAGTGCACTCTTCAAAAAGGCACCGTTTATCCCAACTGAGATTCCTTTAGTGGAGAATTAGGCAGCCCAACACATTCTGGACTAGCTGAGTTCCTCTGGTTAATAACCAAAAGCCACCTGCAGAACTTCAGTAAGCACCCTTTTGTCCTCCTTTAACAAGCACACTCTCTCACGTATAGAATAGCAAGTTTCACTGAAGACAGCCACAGCTGTCTTCCCTTTCCCTGCAAATGAAAGGGTCTGCACTCCTGCTACAAAATGGTTATCAAATGCAGTGTCAAAGTAAGTGTTTCCCCTCCATTGTAAGAGGCAAGCTGAATACTTTCGGCACAGCTTTCAGTGTCTTCAGACCCAACTGCAGCTGCACACACTCCAAACATTCTGCTGTCGGCTTCCTGTTTGCATTCCTGGGCTGGGGAGAAGAAGAACATTTCTTTCCAAGTCTGCTGCCTGCTCCTGGTTTTCCATCTCTCTCTGTCTTTCTGCCTCTCTCTTTGTTCTTCCTTTAGGAAATCTTTGAGATTCATGAGCATAACAAGAACCCCTTCCCTCTGAACTGTGCTTTTAAATTGGCTGGTTGTTTCAGAAAGTGTATGTGTGTGGGGGAAACACAACAAAAACCCCAGCCATTCTGCCCGTGACAGTGTTCATTTACACTAACAGCATTCTGGTGCTATGCTGAACCCTCTGTGCATATGTGTGTGTGTGTGTGGCTTGCACTGAGATCAGTAAGCCAAGTACTGTCCAAAGATACAAATGCCGTTGTCTCCTGCCAATATCAATGCAGCAGGTTTTGCATACACAACTGTGTCGAGTACACTCTTTCTGGGGCTTTATACCCTCACCCATCCTATTCAGGAGACCACACTCTGCCCTCCAGGAGGGCTCACTGGGAGTCTGACATGCACATCTGAGGTCCAAATTAATGTCTGAATCAGTGCGTGTGACTCAAGGATGCGGTATTGGGACTGACAGGCCCTGACCATCATTTCAACTCTCACTGCAGCTATGAATACTGATGCTTCTCCCTTGTGGTAATTTTCCTTGCCCATTTCTGCAACCATGAGGGATCACCTCCTTTTCTCCCATCATTTATTCTTTCTTATTCAGGCAATCCTTTCTTTGCTGCACCTTCACTAGCATTTTGTTAAATGTTTAAACCTTGTATCCAAAACATCCATGAAAAGCTTTAACAGGAGGAAAGAACTTCAATAATTTTGCAAAAGGCTTGAGTTTCCTGTTTGCTAATGATGCTGCAGGCAGATCTCAACCAGTGGGTTAATGTTTCTTTTATAAAGTGAAGACACCTGATTTCTGTCAGTCCTTGGTTTAAAAATGCACCATCAGCCACGGCTTCCTAAATAACCATATCAAATAAACAGAGAAAAGCAACCAAACCGGCAATCAGATTCCACAGAAGGGACACCAGCACAACACCTGCTGTCCCTGTCCAGCTTTCAGGAAAAGGACTTCTGCTGTGCAAAGAAGTCTCTGGAGTATGTGGGGCAGATAAAGTTACAGCAACTTAGAGGATTTTGTTTCAGCTGATGCTTGGGAAAAGGGTTGACCCAGAGAAGCTCTTACAGGAGGTGTAGAGGCTAGGGGTGAAGACTGACTTGCGTGACTCTGGCACCTGATTTCAGTCAGAATTGCAGAATTATGCTTCAGCAAGAGAAGTAGTAGGTGTCTGACTACCACATAAATGGATGCACAAGTTTTCATATGTGCTTCTGCATGCAAGCAGGAGCAGAGGTACTGTGGATCATGGCTGTACAGACTGACAGCTCCACACACTCTTTGTTTCTGCTCCGTAACAGAGGTTGTTGTGTCCTCTGCACCTTGGGAAAATGAGGGGAAAATAACATATTTGTGTAACTGCTGGCAGGCTTTGCCAAAGCAGCTGCCATAGGCTCCATGTCAAAGCACCAGGGGAGCGCCTAATCCCCTTAGAAATTCAAAGGCATGTGAAACATGCTGTCATTACACTGTCTCTCTTCTACTCATCTCTCGCTCTTTGACTCTTCTGCATCCAGTTCCAGCTTCAGACATGAGAAGCAGAGTTCAGTGTCAGCATGATAAAATCACATTGTCTCCAAAAACAAAAAAGAAAGCCTACTGTCAACAACTGGCATTAATTGGATAGATGGGTCAAAGAGACAGTCTTTTCACACTGCAGAAAGCTGGGACACAGGGCAAGGGAACACAAGAGGATTCTGGCAGTCTCTACCCCTACCACGAACAAGCAGTGCGGTACATGTGCCCTGTGTTGTGCAGGAGATCAGCTGAGAGAATTGCAGCAATATCTTCTGACTTTGAAAATGGGTGGCCAGAACCACAGAATCTTCATACAGTTGTCCAACAACATTAGACTCAGGGGACACACACTGATTTATGCCAACTGATGCTCCAGCTTGAAGAGTTTTATTAGGTTTCACTGAATTTTAAATAATAGGATCCACATAAACAACAACAATAACAACAATTTTTATACATGGGGAAAAAAATCTCCCCATGAAGCCAGACTGACTCAGCACCATCATTTTCTCTCTGGTTTGGCTAGTCAAACCATTGGCAAGCCAAAACATTTTAGTGAAAAGTTTGGCTTCAATTTTGGGGTACTCTACTAATCCAGAAGCAACATTGAACCCCGTTTTCTCATCAACAGCATTGCCCTTGGACAGTTTTTGATACACCAGAAGAAAGCTAAACACGATTCAGTGAGTTGGGAGTAAGGTGCACACTGATCTGCTTCTGCAATCATGGCTCAGAGACAGCAATCTGAGTTCCTGATGCTTTTGCATTTTGGAGGCAGTGAAGTGAGGCCCTCTGACAAAAATATCACCCAGTGTGTTTTTATTACCACATAATCCATGCCTTTGCCACTTGTTCACATACCACTCTTTAATGCAAACCTCATGTCATCCTGCTCTTTTCAGGTCCTGATTAACTCTAAAATGCCCAGATTTACAAAGCCAGTGGAGGAACAGATCCTTTCTAGTCAAGAATGTAGAAGGGGAGGGGAAAGGGGGAAGAAAGAGAGAAAGACCTCAAATTGCTTACGCTTAGAACTGATAAAATTAAAAATATGGAAAGAATTGTGCTTCACTTGATGTCTTCTGTGTATACAGATGAAACATCACTTGATATTATGAAGTACGCCATATGAAAAGATATGAAGTACAGAATCAATCTGACAGTTCCCTATTGTTCTGGACAGCCAATGGTGTCAGCAGCAAATTTTTAAAAATTATTCTTCTACTATCTGGAGGATGGAGAACCAAGGTTTCTGCTCCCCCTTGATTTTACTGGGTGAACACTGACAAATGTAGTTGACTTACATTAATTTCAAATCACTGCTTGATCAGGCAACCTCCTAGGAAACAGTTTGGGTTTTTTTCAGAAACACAGTAATCAGACAAGTTTTATTCCATCTTACTTCCAAAGCCACACAAGACAAAGCCTCTTCTTAAACAGAAGACCACAAGACTGAGAACTGAGAAAGTTCATTTCATGGGAGGCTTAGTAAGACTATTTTTCAGGAAAGTAATTGAAGTTTCCACTTCAGTATCAAGCAGGCTACTTGACTTTTCTGAGACATGAACCTATTATCTGTGTGATCATCTAACACATCTGGAAGTTCTGGAGAATACTACAAAAGATGTGGGGTTCTGCATGGAGATTTTTTTTCTTGTGTTCATAACTCAGATTGAGAGTTGATAGAATTCTCCATGAGGGAGCATCAGGAACAATCAGCTCTGTACCTACTTTCTGCAAGGATGTACAATTTTTGTCTGAATTAATACCACACTACACTGAAGACATACCATAGTATGTTGCTTGACACAAAAATGGCAGCAAGTTTCCTGTTGACCACCTAAGTTTAGTCACTGCAGGCTTCCCCTGAATCTCGTCAAGGGAAACACAGAGGATAGTCTTGCTCATGCTACAGCCGCTATTACACAAAACAAGTTAAATTTCTACTGTGTTGCATCAGTGAGTTTAGTTGCAAAAATTTTTGCTGAAAAATTTGTGCAGTCCCATCTATTGTAAGATGCTTGGCATGATAAAATTCTGGAAATTTGCCATTAAGTTGCAATAAGCTCAGCAAGTAATGCTGATAGGATTTGAACACTAACTCACCAATGGAGACTGCCAGTACATTCGTAGGATCATCAGTGTAATGGACTCTGGCATTCCCCTCTTACCATCTTTACAAATGTCACTTTCATTCTATTGTAAATTAATACCAGTTTCTTCCAAACTCCAAAATAAGGCTTGCTTGTGAGCAACCAGCCCCATCTACTTTGCTGCTGAATATATTACAGCGGGCAACATGTACGACTAATAGACAAATCATTAAAGATATATGTTGGACATTGCCTAATAAATACAAGGACTTGATGAAGGATTACCTTAAACTTTATTTTCTGCTACTGGGAAAGAGCAATCAGAGGCACGAAGTGTCCCAAGTAAAAGGCAGATGAGTTCTTCTGTTAATTGATTCAGTTAACACGATGTGTTAGATCCTGATTTGATGTAAATCAACAAAGGGCCCTTAAAGAGAAAGACACAACCCCAGCGCACACTACTGATGGATCTGCCCTTAACCCTGCCCGTTTAATATTGGAGAATTTTATTGCTTACTAGAGTGTAGTCTCCCACCCCTTTATCAGTTATTCATTCTGGACAGCACCCTTCTCTATGCAGGAGCAAGAAAATCTGTAGGTTAGATCCAATTTACTCTTTGAACCAGTTTACTCCAGTATCAAGTATTTAAAGTGGTCTCACCGTGCTTTCATACGTTACAGCCATATATCAAAGCAATTTGTGCAAATGCCAGCTGAGCAGACAGCTATATGTATCATGTATTCTGGGATTACACAGTTCCAAATGCCTTTGTAAAGCAAACCTTTCATTAATAAATCAGGAAATACCCTGATGCATGCTTTATGTACAGCGAGGTATTCTATTTAGGTCAGAGGAAGGTTCTGCCAGGGTTCCTAAAATGAACAAATCCCAAGTGTGTACTCTCACTCCACCACATTTCATAACACAAGCAAACATGTCCCACTCAGTCACTACTGTGCATTTGTGACTGCTGATGACCCTGCACTTGCTAAGCATTGGCTTGATCACCTGAAGATCAAATAGCTTGCAAACCAGAAGGCAAACTGCTCTGGTGCCTATGGCTGCTCTTTACCACAAAAGGATTGACAATGGTAAAAAGAATAGATCCAAATTAAAAGTCTGCCTCTTTCTTGAGGGAAGGAAACTAGAACACCTGCCTTTTCCAGAGGGCTGAAAGGGGAGTGGGCAGCAGGCAGGTCAGGCAGCATAGCACACGACGCAAAGTTCTCGGTGCAGTTTGTGGTTCTTCTCCAATGAGATGAAAGGTAGATGAGAATCAGCTCATTAAGTGCAGAATATCTAAACAGCAAACCCAAGCTATGTAGCCATCCATTTCCTCTGCCCTGAGTTCTGCCTTGATGCTGTTGGTCTGATCACTCTTCCTGCAGTGGAAATGTCTAGGATAAGGTTCCAAGCATAAGGATTTCCAGACTTCCAGACAGGCTGAAATGATAAGTTATCTAGAGCAGAGGAATGAGAAACTAAATGCAGAGACTGATTTCCTGTCAACAGACAGGGAAAATAGTTAAGAAAAAAAAATAAAAGAAAAGAAAAAAATAAGAAAAATACGAGCAAAATTAAGGGGAAATAAATCACATCCTACCAAAAAACATCAAACACAGAAGTTTTCTTTCTTCAAAGACATGGTTTAGAGAGTAAGGAAATGGAGCCTTATGTCAATACATCGAAGGGTTTCCACGCAATATTCCCATCAGTGCTTGCAGAAACATTTTCAACTGCCAATTAAACTTCGTGAGTGGATGAGGACGAAGACTGGCCCTCTGCATGATGCTGTTGCTACTCTCCCTCCTACCTCAGCTACTGCCCACTTGGCCCATGAAGTTGCCCAGCCAAATCTCCCACATGTGCTACATGTCACCCATCTCTCCTGGGCATCCTTCATGACTATTTGCCTTCCCGTCTTTCCCTCTCTCTTCCTTCCCTCTCTCCTCTACCATAACCCTGACTGCACAACACGTTGGCAGCCTGCACTACTAGGTCCCCCACCCCTCTGTCTGCTGGCAGGTACTGTGGCTGAGTGGAGAAGAGCAGCAGGGTGGGACTGAAGTGACCCTGAGCAAAGCAAGATGCTTTTCTGTGCCCCAGTTTCCTGCCTGTAAAATGCAGGTTATATTCACTTCTTCTGTGAAGCACTTCAAAGTCTTTTGATGAAAGAGGCCACGTTAACACCCAAGCATCACAGTTAATAAGCTCCCAGCCCCCTTGGAGAGCCTTCCCTGCTTCCAGACCCCATCAGGTTTCCCCTCTCCCCGCAAAAAGGTTTTTTCCCTTTGGCAAACAGCTCTCTTACTACCTAGTCACAGCAGTTGGTTGACCTGATTATCAGAGTCCAGCCCTGAAAGAAGGTACTGGAGTAACGCAGAGTGCTTTGTGTAAGTCTAGAACTCTGCTTTCAACATTATTTGCCAAAGCTTTCTGGTTGTTTGGAAATTTGTTGGCCTGTCTACGTAAGAAGTATTGAAATAGATTAGTTACTAAAACAGCACAGTGGCCTGTGGAACATCTCGCTTCAACTAATGGGAAATCTTCAACCAGTGACACTTACAGCAGAGCGTAAATAAGTCCAGGACATTTTCTTAACTATTCCAGGCTCTTTTTAGATCACAGCAGAGAACAGTAAGAGAAAACTGGTCTCTGTACCATCTCTGTCTGTTTCATGCCTTTCATGCTTTTCCTTGATGTAAATTCAACCTGGATGAAGTCTGAGGACATCATCAAGACTGAAGAAAAAAATAAGCCAAGAAAGGGCAGGAACAAAGTGAAGAAAAAGTAAATCCCAAGGATATTAAGAAAGAGAACTACAAGGCGAAAAGTATGAAATCTGAGGCTGTTAAAAATAAACCAGGATGAAAAAAATGAACAAAATGGATACAATTAGAGGGACAGTACCAACCTAGCCATAGCTATGATATTAAAATCAGTTTACTTTTATCTTTTTTCCCTCAGAACCATTGGGGGGGTTCCTATCACACTCCAAGATATATATTTTTGCACAATGAAGGCTATGCAAGGCACACAAATCATGAAAAAAAAAGATATTTTCTTGCAGAATCCTTGTTTTTCTTTTTAATTAACACATTTTAAGGTCTTTTTCTTTGCCTTTCTAGTCTCCAGAGCATACTTGAGAAATGTTTTCCAGCCTCACTGTTACAGTAGGCGCTAAAAACTTGCCTGTTTCAAAATGCAAGCCAAGATGCTCAGGTTTCCAGGAAGTGGATCTTGACAAGAAAATCCAAATATCAGGAGACATGATAAAATCACTAGTTCCAACAATGCTGCATGTTAAGATTTTTTTAAAATTAATACTACCTCTGGGATTAGCAAATGGTCCCAAACTATACACACTGTGGCTGAAAAACACTCTTAGCACATTAATCTTCTCACTAATGATTAGCAATTTGTATTCTAATGGGGCCTGTAGGACCCAGTCAACATGGAGGTTCAGTTGTTCTAGGGCGACGCATGCACACAGTGGGTCGTCGAGCAGGCTCACCGATAAACAAGGCAGACTGGGAGTCAGAAGGGAAACCAACGCACACGTAGTTGAACTGTCTTGCCAGAGATCACACAGCAGGTGCATATTCCAGTCTCATGGAGACCAAAAATAAATATATACAGCTCTTCAGGCTCAGGAAAGATTTTAATTACTGTCAAACCAAACTAAGATAAAAAGAATATAGGCTGAGTGTGTTATTTTCTTCACAGATAACTTGAACACCATCTGAGATGAGGAACAGAATTCCCTCAGGAGTAATTTCTTGTTAATTGCACAACTTCAGGCGCTTTCTTGGAAGTCCTTATAAATCGCAGACATTAATTGTTACAGGAGGGTCACAGCTTCTTCTGAAGCATCAAGCACTGCTCACTGGTAGAGGATACAACAGGGGGTATTGTCTATCCATTGGAATTTCTTAAATATGTCAAAATGCCTGTGAGAAGCTGTGCAATGCTACTGCAAGGTCTCTCTCCTGCAGCAAGATACAAGCTGCATTTGAGTAACAGGCCAAGCAGCCCTGCTTCAGATCTTACCCTTATTTCACACAGCTGTAATCCCACTTTTGTAATCCTGCCCGTGAGAGTAGGTGAAGGCCATACAGATCATGCTAATCAAGGAACAGTTGAATAATATATCAACAGATGATGCCACATATGTTTTAAATAGATATACCTCTGAATGTTTAAATAGCACACACTCTCACATACACAGAGCTACATTTTTTTAGCAGGGCTGAGAACACAGTCCCTTTTTCTAAGAAAGAAGACAAATTTCAGTGTATTTAAAAACACTATCCTATACTTCATTAATATTCACTCCTGTTCAAACTTTTGGAAAATTATATGGAATCAGTCATTCCTATACACTTCTGAGAGATTTTTAAGAAATTGCTGGGAATTGGCTGTTTCAAATTTTTCAAAGTGTTTGCAAAGATCTCTTGTCTACAGCTTACCTATGCTGGTCTGGTTGCTTATTTACCATGTGCATCCCTAGTTGTGCTTTCCCTAGTTCAACAGTGGAGGCGGAAATCTCTCCATGTTCCCAGGGACTCAGCTTCAATATGTCTGCCAGAAAGACATGCTCCCTGGCCTGACGGGACAGAAAAATGTGAAGCATACCCCAGCTGGGAGTCACTTTTTGCTGACACAGGAACACCTAGCCAGTAGTCAACTCCGATTCTGGAAGGACATAGTCCCCTCCACAGCTGCCCTGAAGTCAACACTTCACCAGTTAAGGCTGGTTGAGACCCTTGCATATTTTCCAGTGACCTGTCCCTCATTTACACTGCAATGCTATGGTCCCGGCTGCTGTGGAAAGTGGAAGCCAGAGAACTGTCATCTGCTTGGCATTGCACATGGAAGCAGCAGGTATATGCACTAGTGTCCTGCAGCAAGGCCAAAGCAGCCATCAAAGCAAACTAGACAAGAAACTGCTAGCTTGCATAGTCAGTTGTTTAGTAGATGTAAAAAGTCTCTATCAACTTCTGTGGAGCTATTCTGATTTACATCAGCTGAGGGCATGAGCCACAAACCCCCTTTGATTAGGCACATCTGATTTTATTACTAGTAGCACAAATTCAGATTAAATCAGGATATTTTGTGTTTCAAATTCATAGTACTTTTGAAATGAGAGTTTGTCCCCTGATCTTTCTGAAAGAAGTGGTGAGTTCCATGTAAATGACAAAGTACTTTACCCCTGGTGGTTTGACTTTCAGGGCCAGAGCAAAATGTTTGGAACAGGCATGCCGTGCAAAAAGAATAGGGACAGAGCCATGTAAAACAAGGCACTGCAGAGTACAAATATATAGAAGACCTCACATGTGATTTTACGCCTTTTAAAAGTCACTTGTCCTGAAATATGTCTGTCCTCCTCTAATGCATGCACAAGCTACTTATTTTTATAAACCTAACGAATTTTAGAAGGTGCAAAGGTTCTGACTTTGCCTTTTGTGTTTGTCTTATGACTGGGAGGATAAATGCAAAGTGAGACACAGAGGCTGGAGCTGCAGTCCCTTACACCTGCTCTGTCCCACCAGGGGTGTTGGTGGCACCTTGTTTATTGATGGGTTGATATTTAATAATTGCAGATGTTAATGTTAGATAAAAATAAGGACGGCATAGGAATGGCAAACAAGCAGCTTTCCCAGCATCCTTAAGAGCTTTCTGAAATAGAAGCTGTGTGTGAAGCACCTTGCCTATCAAAGATCCCTTCACTTTGATATTGAGTTGCTACCTTGCATGGACAAGACAGATGTCCTGATTGTTGCAAGGAGCAAACACTCTTTCCTCCCCCTAGACTGGCTTTCTGGTGAGCCAAAGGCTGGTTTCCCGTGAGAAAAAGCAGTGGCTGGACACTGGAGTTCTCAGCAGCGAAGGCAGGCTGAGCTGTGTGTGAGGCAGGTGGGCTGCTACTCTGCCTAGCCTGGGGCGCATGAGAGTGAATACGCACATGCACTCCTGTCCCTTTCATCTGAAACAAAACCGCTGGCTCCAGTGGGCGCCGATCAGGCCCAGCATGAGCACAGACAACAGCCTGCCTTCCTTTCTTTGTGGGCCACAGACAGCAGGAGTGATGAGCAGGGCTCCAAACATCCCTGCAGGGCTCCTGCTGTGCCTGTTTGCTTTAAAACGGGGGATCTAGATGTTTTTGGCACATTTTTTTCACTTCAGACAGGATATAGTTCAGGAGAAGGGCTGTCCATGAAAAACCTGAAATTTTGGCTCGTTCTAACCAGTTCCTCACATTTTATTTTTTCTTCAGCTGACAGTACCTGCGATGGAAAGTGTCAAGTACCCCTAACAAGCAATTAAGATGGGCAATACAGAACTTCACAAACAGGCTGCCTGACAAGTCTTCCCCATCAACACAGACTACAGAATCAGCATTCAAATGACCAGGGAAGCTGACTCTATTGACATCTGGCTCCTGTTTCACCACATTAATTATCCTCTTGGGTTCTCCCATCTTCAGTTTCTTCCACACAGATGCCATCTCATCATTTATCTGCTCCAACACTTTCTCCCCATCCTGAACAACTGAACTCTTTTCTTCTTGCGTGGCATTCCTGCTTCAGCAGATGCATTTACCCTGCCAAACAAGCCTACCCCATCAGCGTCTGTCTCAGCAATGTCTTGAGAGTGCACCAAGCTAATAAAGAATATACTATTTTGTTAACACGTGGATTCCAGGACACAGCTGCATCACAGTAGGCTCTATCCAAAATAATAAAGGGATCACTAAGAAAGAATGCCCATCATCAGCAACTTCAAAAGAATAATGGGACATAGCTTATGCTGTTGTGCAGAAAGCTCATTGTGGTGTTGGGACAGCCAGAGGCAGTGAGAAGACTTGCAAATGCAACACGTCCCAGGAGGGATTCAAGCCCAGCAGAGCTTAGCTGAGGATCGTCGGATCACCAACATACAGAGCATGAAAGAAACCGAAATTCCAAGCAAGTAGATGAGGCAGCATGGATCATTAGATGTGGGAAAGAAATAAAAATCAGGATCCTTATTGTCCTGTCCTGTGTCTGGCCTGGGCTGGCTCTGCTATCTCATTAGAGCAGGGAGCTTCAGCTTACTCCAGAAAGCAGGATGCTATGAATTTTGGAGTGTTGTTGCTGTGGCTTTGGAAACCTAAGTGGTGTCTCCTCTGAGGGACTGACAGCAGGCTTGTTTGGATTTTGACAGACCAAGGATAATGTCTGGAGTCTCTTCTGGAGCTCAAGCATTCAAGCAAGTTGCTTGTGCCAACAGGATCAATAAGCCTAATGAGATTCCTGGGCTTGGCAACTGCTCTATTATAATTGCAAACCCAACAGTTTGCATCAATAAATCAACCTAACAAGTAACCTGTCTAGGATGTCCCATCAAGGGTGCTTCTGATGATGCAGCAAATTGTTTCCTTCACTGCACAGTTACTGAGTGCACAACATAATACTACTGTTACATTGCATTGGCCATGTCCAAGTCTTTTGGAAACTCTGGAGTATGCAGAACAATTCACAAATGCTTCAGGATAAATTACTTGTCTTTATAATATCCACAACACAAAATTTTTCCCAATTAACAGCCTGTAACAGCTCTGCAAGGAAGAATTGTTAGCTATGTACTTCTTACTTCTTATAGTGGCTAACAACTGGTGAAATGGCGACAAAGGTCTCTCAAACCCAGAGTCTGAATTAGGATGAATTCAAGAAAACCCTTTGCAAGAGAACCCACAAAGAAAAAGCTCACCAAACATCAGCTTGCAGGCCAGCGTTATCAAGGTAACAAAACACCACTAGCCTGTATCACTACTATGTACTGTGTCTGCTTACTGATCCTTCTGTCATGCAACTTAGCATACAGATTTCATAATCATAAAATTACTTCTTATTTTATTGCTGTGTTACAGCTTAGACGTGGAATCTTTAGCTGATTATTTTATGCCATATTTGCCTGATGTTGATTCACAGAGTCAAGCTTGAAGAAAAAAACGGTGACTAATAAAAAAGTGTTAACATTAGGCTTCTTCGATTATAGGTGGGAGACCATACTATTAGACTGATTTTCAGGAATTCTGTCCATCAGTAGCTATCAATCAAAGCCTACTTACTCTTATTCTGCTTTAGATATTACTATTTTGGGGAGCTTTTAGTCCAAACTAGACAAAAAGTGTGACCGTAACATATGCTCACTGCAACCTTCTTGCTATTCTGTTCCTTTTAAAGTTTGGGAAGTCCTAAACCACTAGACAAGTGTCTTAATGGAAGACAATGGGGGAAGTCTTTCCACTCCTATGGAAAAAATGTATCTACTCCTTCCTTTCACCTGTAATGTCTTTGCTGAAAGAAGCTCACTTTAACCACTGTGCCTGACTTTTCCAGTGCGAAACTCTGGAACAGTGAACACTTATCTTCAGGGGAGAAGGATCAGGTTGGAGAACATTTAAACAGATTGAATGTACACAGTTCCATGGGACCTGATGGGATGTATCCACAAATGAAGACAGAGTAGACAAATGTCATTGTGAGGCCATCCATGATTATGTCTGAAAGGTCATTGGAGATCAGACGAGGTTCACGAGAACTGTAAGAAAGCAAAAGTCACTCCTGTCTTCATGAAGGGCAAGAATGAGAATCCAGGGAACATCAGGCTGATCAGCCTCGGCTCAATCCCTGGAAAGGCAATGGAGCAAACCCTCCTGGATACTGTTTGCAAACACATTAAGGACAAGAAGATGACTGGGAGTAGCCAGCAAGGATTTGTGAACTGGAAATCATGCCTGACCAACATGCAATGAAATGACTGGCTCAGTGGAAGAAGGGAGAGCGGTGGATGCTGTTTTTCTTGACTTTTACAAGGCTTCCAGCACTGCCTCCTGTAATATCCTCATGGACGAACTCGTGAAGTACAGACGAGATAAGTGACCAGTGAGGTGGATGAATGCTGGCTGAGCTGCTGGGCTGAAAGAGCTGTGATCAGCAGCACAAAGTCCAGCTGGAGGCTAGCTACCAGTAGTCTACCCCATGGGTTTATACTGCAGCCAATACTGTGTAACATCTTAATTAGTAACCTGGATGGTGGGACAGAGTGCACTCTCAGCATGTTTACAGATTATACAAAACTGGGAGGAGTGGATGACACACCAGACAGGTGTGCTGCCATTCAGAGGAACCTTGACAGGCTGGAGAAATGGGCTGACAGAAACATCATCGTGTTCAACAGAGGGAAGAAACAAGTTATCTACCTGGGCAGGAGTAACCCCCCTGCATGCCAGAGGCCAGCTGGCTGAAAAGCAGCTTGGCAGAGAAGGATCTGTGGGTCCTGGTGGATGCCAAGCTGACCACGGACCACTAATGTGCTCCTGTGGCAAACAAGGCCAGCGGGATCCTGAGCTGCTTTAGGAGAAGCATTGCCAGCAAGTCGAGGGAGGTGATACTTCCACTCTACTCAGCCCTGTGGAGACACATCTGGAGTGCTGTGTCGAGTGCTGGGCTCCTCAATGCAAGAAAGACACAGAGTTAATGAACCAAGTCTGGAGGTGGGGTCCACAGGACACGAGAGACCTACGCGTACTAAAGAGAGTCCAGCAATGGGTCATAAAGATTATTACAAAGACATTGAGGTGCTGGAGCAAGTCCAAAGAAGGGCAGCGAAGCTGGTGAAGGGTCTAGAGCACCAGGCTTATGACAAATGGCTGAGGGAACTGGGGTTGTTTAGTCTGGAGAAAAGGAGGCACAGGGGAGAACTTATCACTCTATACAACTACCTGAAAGGAGGTTGTAGCGAGGTGGGGGTCAGTCTCTTTTCCCAAGTAACAAGTGATAGGACAAGAGGAAACGGCCTTAGGTTGTGCCAGGGAAGGTTTAGATTGGATATCAGGAAAAATTTCTTCACTGAAAGGGTTGTCAAACATTGGCACAGGCTGCCCAGGGAAGTGGTGGAGTACCACCCCTGGAGGTATTTAAAAGATGTATAGATGTGGTGCTTAGGGACATGGTTTAGTGGTAGACTTGGCAGTGTTAGGTTAATGGTTGGACTTGATGATCTTAAAGGCCCTTTCCAACCAAAAAGATTTATGGTTCTATTATTCTATGATCTGTCATATGGGGAGAGGCTGAGAGAACTGGGACTGTCCATCCTGAAGAAGAGAAGTTTCAGTAGGGTTCTTATCAATGTGCATAAATAACTGACCAGGGGCTGTAAAGAAGACAGAGCCAGCCTCTTCTCATTGCCCCTCACGAAAAGGCAAGAGGCAATGAACACAAGTTGAAACACAGGAAATTCCATTTAAATGTCATAAAAAACTTTTTTACTGGAAGAGTGGTGAAACACTGGAGCAGGTTGCCCAGAGAGGTCACAGAGCCTTCTTCCCTGGAGACATTTGAAATTGGAGTGAAGAAAGTCCTGAGAAATCTGCTCTAATTGAGTCTTCTTTGAGAAGGGAGTTGGCTAGACAATGTCCAGAGATATCTTCAAACTTAACCATGCTGTGATTCTGTGATTCTGACTGTTAGCTAGACTATACTTCTTACCTAGTTTTCCAGTTGGGTAGATGCCAGCATGCGGGGTTTCACAGTGATTGCCAAAGATTGATTTCATTCTTTCCAGGGCTTGATTGTGCAACAAAAGGAAATTAGACCTATTATAAACTGACAAAGGCCTCAAAGACTCAGCGTTAAGATGGAGAAAGTGAGAAGGAAGCGAGAAGCATGCTTTCAGCATCTATCATTTCATGCATCTTACCACACAATGAAATGTTACTGTAAACATGATAAAGGTTTCTGAACATCAAATGCCAACTTCAAATCATCATCTGCAGTCATCACCACTGGTTCAAAAGATATTGCAGCTCGTATCATAGCCATCACATGCCCATTTGAGATGTCTTCAGGAGAGTCAGATACTTGCCCACTCTGCAGCTGAGTGACTAGAAAAAGACATTTGTGCATTTGGGTATTCCTGGAGCTAGGTTTCCTCACAGCCACAAGGAGACGTCTGACAGACAACACTGGCACTCCTTATGCCTTGGCTCACCTGAGAAGGAAAAATGGGACCCCTCACGGCCCGTGAGTCAAACAAGTTCAGATGAACATGGCTGTTCACTGCATTCACGTCTGTCAGTAAAACCCTTCCACTGTTAGCAGTTCTGGTAACATGCAAACAATCTGGGGCTGTCGTTTTGACATTAGGATGCCTAATATTTGGCTTTCAGAGGCTGACAAATTGATCCCTCTGCCAGTGTGCATGTTCACGTGGCCCTTGTTAACCTCAGCAATATCTTGAGCGTGTTCATGATGGTGAATGTACACCTCCCTTTCTATCTTTACAAGTGAAATAAAATGTAAGACTGGCCATGCAATGGCTGCCCAAAAGCTTCCATGTGACTTTACATTACACTGTCTGCAATTGCTCCTTTTCTTTTTTCTGTTTGTTTTGGTTCCATTTACATGTTTATTCTGCCTTCATGTAATGCCATTCATATTGCTGAAGATTTATTGAGTTCATCTACCATTATTCTTTCAGCTGAAGCACATTTATTTTGCAGTATGTCTGAAGTTGCCTTCCATATATTGATTAGATACAAGGCAATGTAGCACGTGCAGATACAAAAAAACCCCACTTATCTTTAGGCAGCTCTTGTTCTCGCCTGAATTTAGAGGCAATCAAACAAGTCAGAGCCTAAAAATAATAACTCGTAAATTATCTAGTTACCCTCCCTGAACTGTTCCCTGCAATTATAACAGTGATGTGTCCAGATTCACTTCCCTTTGGGCAGTATAACTGCAGCTGACTTAGCATGACTCTTGGACATGTTATAATCATGTTGAGGTCACAGTGTTTTTCAAAAGAAACCAGTTACCTTGCAGTATCTGTAGTCTATTTTTGTAAGTATTCAGTGGCACAGAGCATCAGTTCCTGCTTACCCTGAATAGCTATAAGGCACCATATAGTAAGCATGCTTTACACAAAAATGGAGCATCCATATCAACTATTGCAAACTCTGAAGTGCTACTACATGAAATAGATTGTAGTGAGAATGAAACAGACTCTTTTTGCTTGGATTTTCTGCTAGAATTGCAGTCTTAAGGTTGAGGAATCAGCCTAGAACTCACAAGCATTTTTCTTCAGAAGTTCAGCACCCTTTCGTCTTATGCTTTGGAAAGTCACCTGGAAACAGGCTGGACGGAAAACAGGCTACTCTACCTATATTTGTGTGTACATACATTTACTTATTTTGGATTGGAACAATCAAATCAGCAAGGGTAACACCCCAATTTAGCACAAAGTGTAGCATGGGAATGCTTTCGTGGAAGCTTCATATGTCAAAACCACAGACACGCGGGAAGATGCAAAAGTTAACTCTGTTTTTGCTCCCTGACTTGCCCAGCAATAGTAACACTGTCTGTGTATGACCTGCAGGGGCCAGGCACTGGGGCAGCCACAATCCCCCAATGGCTGGAAGCTAGATGCTCTCTCATCCCAGCTGAGTAGTGTCATGGAGCCTGTACACCAAGGTGGTGACCTCCCTGAGGACCCTGGGCACCTCCAGGGCAGGATTCTTCCCGGCAGAGAAGTTCCTTCTTGGTACAAATGCTACCTAACAAAACAGGGGGACAATTTCAGTGTACAGTTTTAGCGCAAGTAGCAAGTCTCTCTGTTGCAACGTCTGTACATTTGTCCAAGTTGGTTTCCTCTACATGCCGTTCACTATCTTCTGAGACTTTTCTGTGGGTGCAACAAAGGTAACTGGTATTCTCTACAAGTATTTTCTCATTTCAGCTGGCACTATTTACACATTTGTTTCTTCTGCTTCTTTGTGTTCCTTGACAAACTTATGGATCTGTGATAAAATCAGATAAAACAGCCCCTTGTAAAAATAAACATAATTTTATTTAAGGTTCTGAGAAACATGAAAGTGTTACTTGACTTAGGGTTCAAGGTGCCCTATGCTACTGCCAAATAACCAATTAATTTAAATTAAATTTTAAAGGGCAAGCAACAAAAACCATGAGGACAGAGATGAAGCGTGCTTTTTAGTCAAGCCATTCACTCCACCTAATTTCCTCTCTTGTAAAAATAATACTTCTAGGTACATTTGCAATCTCCAAAGAGAAAGTCTATGTGTTATTTCTCCAGCTGCCACATGTTTCAGTGGCATGTTGTTGCATTGCATGTCCTTTATCAGAATCCTTTGGGATGTGTAATGCACATTACAATAATAAGCTGAGGATGATACAAATAATTATAACATGTGAAGCGAACCCACTCTTATAAAGTCAATCTCTCAGCAAATTCATCAACTCGACATATGATGCACAGTACCAATTTTATGTAAATGACTCATCAAATCCTGCTGGGCAAAATCACTCCCTGATGTAAACTCTGTTAAATTCAGTTGATTTACACCAGGAATTCATTGTTTTGCTCATAAGATCTGAAGCCACACTTGTTCATCTGGAAACCATGGTAATAAGACAGAGTGAAATCACTTGATTGTGAGTATCAGAGGTATTAAAATCTCTTTTGTTTAAAACAAAAGGCTACCTTAAATATTACACTTTACTTTATTATCATTTTATGAATGTAAAATGTTAACTTAGAAAATTACATTGATTTATAAAACTCTAAAAGAGCAAAGAATCCTCATAAAGACAACAGACATTTTGCTGACTCTTGCAACCTTTGTATCAAGAATTAACAAACGTTTAATAATTAGAACATAAAATGCATTGACATAGTAAGCTGTCATAAAAAAGGCGATCAAATGAGACTGAAAAAGGCATGAAAGGCACCTAGTTGCTTTGGTTAGGGTTTTCTTTTAAAGAGATGTTAAAAAAAAGGTTGAACCCCATAACTAACAACTGGATTACTCTAAGGTGGTAAAAGTGTGTCAGTTACCCTGAAGTTTAAAAGTATATATAAATGGTGCCATCCAGCTTTTATTTGTACAAATGATTTATTTTCAATTAACTATAGTGTTACTATGTATGGAATCTAAATTAAATTTGGATAAAAAACAATTGTTTGTGAAGTTTCTAGATACATCGGAACTTTATAGCATAGCCTCAGCCAGGATGCTAAACCTGAATGTCCCAGGCTTGGAGGTAGTGCAGCTTTAGGACACAGTGACTTGAGATGTCAGCAGTGATAAGTCCTACAAATTCCAAGTTTGGTTTTGTGTGGTCAAATCAAAGCCTGTCACCACACATTCTTTTCACATTATATGCCAAACTGAGAGAGGACTTATTTTTTACGTCACTTCAGATATGCTACAGAAAGAGCATGTTCTATGAAGAGTACCACCTCTCTTGATGTTAGATTTTTGCCCAGAGGGGGAAAAATAAAATGCAGAAAAACAAAATAAAAAAAAAAACTTACATAATTTTGAGCCTTTAGATTCACATTTTCTGGTATAACATTTAAGGACCATTCAAAATTGCAGACTTCTTACCAGAGAACAGAGGCCATTGCTTTAATTTGGCTCATAGAGGTTAGTAGGATGATCAGAATATTTTCAACAATTTTCAGTCCGCTCCTGCTAACCAAAGTTAAATATGAGTGATGTTTCAGAAGGTCTCTTCAGCATGGCTATGGCTTGGTCAACTATTGCTTTATGTACATCAGCTTTTGTGGCATCCTGCTATTACATTCAGTCCACTGCTGAGGGTAATGGAATGAGTCTAAAGCAATGAACCCTAATGCAATCTTTGCATTTTTCAGTACAGTTATTGGAGATGTTTAATCAAATCAAGTTTTGAGGTAGACCACTGATTGATAAATAAAAGTAGAATCAGGTCCAGCAAAACATGTGTAATGGCTTCTTTCATTTTAGGTAATGTCATTGAAAGGTAACTTGCATGAAAGAAAACAAAAAATGCAGCCATTAGACTCCTGGGTTTGCATGAAAAAGTCATCCAAAACCTTTGTATATTGGAAATGTACTTTTTTTTTTTTTTTTTTTAATATCTTCTGTCTTCCAGATGGTCTACTGTGATGACATACACCTGTTCAGTGTCAGCTATTACCCATAGCGACATATGGCAACTCACATATTGCCTAGGCTGAGGGGATCTGGGATTCAGGTCACCTGGGGTCTGTTTTCAAGTGGTGTGATGGCAGCTGTGGGAAACATGATGACTGACACAAAATTGCTGTTTCTCTCACCAGCAGAAAAATTTAGATGTCTTTAAAAGCCCAGCAGCTGTATCTTAACTTCACCATGTAGGTACAGACAATACAGCAAGTGGCTCCTTCAGCAGACATAGCACAATGGAGGTGCAATGCTATCACTTTACATATTTTCAGTGGTAGGAGTTGCTCAATGTGGACAACATGGGCTGTTATGGTAACAAGTCTTGAAGTGTGCTGGCTAGGGAGGGCTGAATTGGCTCACAGCATAATGAATCTGTGTACCTCTGCCCAATCCTAGAACAATGTCTAAAATGAAGCCTCTGTAGGTACTGAAATGTGCAAGTGATTTCTTTGTTCCTCTGCTACATCTAATTTTTGTGGGCTGCTACAATGCTATAGCAATAGGGTACAACAGAAAGTAGCTTAAGAGAGAAAGCATTTGGGGCTCTCTAGAAGCTGCACTGCTAGAAAATGGAAGGTATAGGAAGCAAAAAAATAATATGCATGGCACATTCCTGTTACCTGGGTTTTGTGTTGTTGTTGAAATAATTTGTCTAGCTCTGGAAAAGAAACTGTTTTCATTATCTTACCAAGAAAAAAAAAGGAGGAAACTCATAGGTGACACCATAGTTTTGAGCTAAACGTTGTTGAGTTAGAGTTTTAGATAGGTTTCTGATGAGTAGCTGAATTTCTTGGAACTTCTCCAAATCAAACAGATAATGGGAACTTTTTAGACGCCCAGCATACCTTCTACATTTCTAAAAGCGATGAGACACGTCTTTTTATTCCCTGCTGTATCTGCAGCTGAGGAGGGCAACTGCATTGCAGTTGAAGACAAGTCTGAAACTGAACAACGTGATTTTCATAAAACCTTATTTCAGGCATCCCTAGCTCTGAATCCAGCCAGCCACTACATTTAACGAACTGTGGAGGAAATGCTTTGAAGTTTAAATACAGAAGGCCTGATTTTTTTCTTTATCTTCTAATTTTCAGTGTCTCTTCAGTGATCCAGGTTAAGTTTAGCCCTCATGCAATAAGGATTAATGTGGCTGTGGAACACATTGTTCTGCTGTGTTTATGGTTGTCAAGATCTTTCTCTTACAGCAACAAACTCTGATAAATTCTAAAATAGAAATTCCCTACACTCCTGATTTAATAAGCTATTTCCACATGTCCCACAGTTTAAACATAGAAGTTATTGTAAAGAAAGCAATAATAGTATTCAAACAAAATACAATAGTATTCAAACAGGGCTCTCTCCTTTTTTTGGACGTCTTCATGTCACACATTCTAAGTTCTTTGTCTTTGTCCTCCTACTTCTTGCCTAAAGAAAATCATTTAACAGCCAGCTCAGCAGGCAAACTTTGTAGACCTTATTCAAGTGATAACTCAATTGGGTGCGGACTAAAGACAGTAAGGCAGATCCAATCAAAGTTTTCAATCAAAAATGCTTTCTAAATGGCAAATGATCTGTCATTTTCAGTGATCATTTTCATATTTTTGTAGCTTTCAATGAAAAAAATCACCTTGCTGATTCCAATAATACAAAGGTTTCACCCACAAGCTCCCATATGCTCTTCTCATTTCCATTGTTTTTGTTTGTACAACTTAATGGTGCTGAAAGGAGAAAAACAATGAGGAAGGCAGGGGAGGAAATAGAAGCTGTGAAAAAATTATTCTGAAAAATGTCGTTTACATCTCTTATAAAGCATGAAGTGTATATACTTAAACAAAGCTCCTACAGCATCATAGACAGCATCCTCTTCCCATCAGTTTCAAGTAAGATTGTACTGCTGGCTATACCAAACTAAACCCATTGAAATGTGTAGAATTACTGACGTTTACCTGCAGTATGAATAGCAAAATGTAGTCCTAAAGATGAGAAAAACAAAGGTTGTTTTCTATTACAAAGTGAACAGATGTTCATTTTAATGTGCTATTTTCTTATAATCCATATATTTCACCTTTTCATGCTCCTGAATGAATAAAATCAAAATGAGAGAAGAAAACCAATGGAACACCTTAGCATCAGGCAACTAAGTAATTTCAATTCTGGGTCATCCATTCAGGACTTGCCCTGCCCAGAGGGGAGAGGGGGAGTCAACAGTGACTGGGTGTGTCCCAGGGCAGGGGAGGTCACAGCTGTTTGCAGCTCTCTGGGCAGGGCGCTGACTCCCTCCCAGTGCACAAGGAGAGGAAGGCACCAAGGAGCTGTGAATCTTCTGCTGTCAGTCGGCAGCAGCGGTGGCAGCGATAGCAACTGAGGTGAGTGTGGGCGAGGGTGAGATCGGGCTGTACCGGGCGGGTTTGTACTCAGGGCCACCCGAGCAGCAGCCCCTGAGTCCCGTCCCAGGAGAGGAGGGGGCGTAGCCGGAGGCGCCGTGGGAGATTTGAAGAGCCCCTGGGGAGCGCGAGCAACCCGGAGCGCGCAAACAGGGGCGTGGCAGTTTGTGCAGCAGTTCTCGCAGGCAGGGCAGGCGAGCAGGGTAGGCGGGCAGGCGGGTATGGTTTCCACTCGGTGGGGCCCTAAGTCCCTTGCGGGTGCCAGAAAAGACATGGCAACCCAAACGGACCTGCCGCGGAAGCATGCGGAGGTGCAGGTGGCAGGCTGCAGGGAGTGCCACAGCCTGGCCCTGGCACTCGAGGGTAACAGAGACCTCACCTGTGTGAGGTGCAAAGTGGTCGACGACCTGATCTCCTTGGTGGCCCAACTCAAGGAGGAGGTGGAAAGGTTAAGGAGTACAAGAGCATCCCAGGAAGAGGATGGCGGGCAGTGCTGTTCCCTGCCTGTCCTGGGGAAAACGGACGGGCCCAATGCTCCCTGGGTAGTGGAGGATCCTCTTCCTCCTCCACAAGGAGCAGGAGGAGACCTAGGGGATGGGGGGGAATGGAGGCAGGTCCCTGCTCGGGGTGGCAGGCGAATCCCATCCCGACCTTCCTCCCCTCCCCACGTGCCCCTGCAGAATAGGTATGAGGTGCTGGAGCCTGAGCGTCTTCCTGAGTGTCAGGAAGACACAAATCTAGGTGAAAGACCCTCTACGGGACTACGTGAACAGAAGCAACCGAGTAAGAGGGTTGCAACCAGCTCCAAAAAGGAGAAAAGAAAAGTAATTGTTAGAGGCGACTCCCTGCTAAGGGGAACGGAGGGCCCCATATGCAGGCCAGACCCGACTCACAGGGAAGTCTGCTGCCTCCCTGGGGCTTGGGTAAGGGATGTTGCCAGGAGGATTCCTCAACTGGTGAGGCCCTCTGAGTACTACCCACTATTAGTATTCCAGGTGGGTAGGGATGAGATTGAAGAGAGAAGTCCCAGGGCTATCAAAAGGGACTTCAGGGCCCTGGGGCGTTTGGTGAAGGGGGTAGGTGTGCAGGTGATATTCTCTTCAATTCCTTTGGTGTTTGGTGAAAATAGGGAAAAGACTGTGAAAGTACAACAGATTAATATGTGGCTAAGAGACTGGTGCCGTAGGTGGGATTTTGGGTTTGATGACCATGGGGCGGCTTTCATGGCACCGGGCCTGCTTATGCCGGATGGGGAACAGCTGAATCAGAAGCGGAAAAGGGTTATGGCCCAGAAGTTGACAGGGCTGATCAAGAGGTCTTTAAACTAGGTTCGATGGGGGAGGGGGATAAGACCAGGGCAACCGCAAATGAACCTAGGGGTGACAGGCCTGCGTTGGGGGCAAGGCCGCTAGCCCAGCTGAAGTGTGTTTACACCAATGCACGCAGTATGGGCAACAAACAGGAAGAGCTAGAAGCCACTGTACAACAGGAAGGTTATGATGTGGTTGCCATCACAGAAACGTGGTGGGATGACTCTCATGACTGGAGTGCAGCTATGGATGGCTATAGGCTCTCTAAGAGGGACAGGCGAAGCAGGAGAGGCGGTGGGGCAGCGCTGTATGTTAGGGAGTGCTTGGACTGTGTTGAAATTGAGGAAGATGGTGAGGATGACAAGGTTGAATGTTTATGGGTGAAGATCAGGGGGAAGGTCGGCAGGGCGGACATTACAGTGGGAGTCTGTTATAGACCACCCAACCAGGATGAGCAGGCAGACGAGGCGTTTTACAAGCGGCTGTCGGAAGCCGCCCGGTCACCGACCCTTGTACTCGTGGGCGACTTCAACTTGCCGGATGTCTGCTGGAAATACAACATGGCAGAGAGGAAGCAATCTAGGAGGTTCCTCGGATGTGTGGAGGACAACTTCCTCATGCAAGTGGTAAATGAGCCCACTAGAGGAGGGGCCCTGCTTGACCTGTTGTTTGTGAACAGAGAAGGACTAGTGGGAGATGTGAGGGTCGGTGGCCGTCTTGGGAGTAGCGACCACGAAATGTTAGAGTTTTCGATAGCGGGGGAAGTAAGGAGGGGCAAGAGAACTTCTGCCTTAGATTTCCGGCGGGCTGACTTTAGCCTGTTTAAGAGGTTGGTGGACCGAGTCCCTTGGCAATCGGTCCTGAAGGGCAAAGGAGTCCAGGAAGGCTGGACATGCTTCAAAAGGCAATTGCTAAATATTCAGGAGCAGGCTGTCCTGGTGTGTAGGAAGACAAGCCATCGGGGAAAAAGACTGGCCTGGTTAAACAGAGAACTTAGGCTAGAACTTAAGGAAAAAAAGAGAACCTACTTGCTCTGGAAGAAGGGTCGGGTAACTTGGGAGGTCTATAGGGATGTTGCCAGGTTGTGTAGGGAGAAGATTAGAAGGGCCAAAGCTTAATTAGAGCTTGATTTGGCTGCTACAGTCAAAGATGACAAAAAAAGCTTTTACAAATACATCAACAGCAAAAGGAGGGTCAAGGAGAGCCTCCACCACTTGCTGAATGAGGAAGGTAGTGTAGTGTCAGGGGATGAGGAAAAGGCAGAAGTGCTCAATGCCTTCTTTGCCTCGGTCTTTAACGTCAAGACCGGTTGTCCTCAGGAGACTCGGCCCCCAGAGCCTGAAATTAGGGACGGGGGGCTGTGTGAACCTCCCGTAATCCAGGAGGAGATGGTTAGTGACCTGCTGTGCCAGTTGGACACCCACAAGGCTATGGGCCCAGATGGGATTCACCCCAGAGTAATGAAGGAACTGGCAAATGAACTTGCCAAACCACTCTCTATTATCTACCGGCAGTCCTGGTTAACTGGAGAAGTTCCAGCTGACTGGAAATTAGCAAATGTAACGCCCATCTACAAGAAGGGTCGGAAGGACGATCCAGGGAACTATAGGCCTGTCAGCCTGACCTCGCTGCCAGGCAAGGTGATGGAACAGATCATCCTGAGTGCCATTACACGGCACATGCGGGACAATCTGGGCATCGGGGCCAGCCAACATGGATTCATGAAAGGCAGGTCCTGCTTGACCAACCTGGTCTCCTTCTATGGCAAAGTGACCCGCTTAGTAGATGAGGCAGGGCTCTGGATGTAGTCTATCTAGACTTCAGTAAGGCATTTGACACTGTCTCCCACAGCATCCTCCTAGACAAACTGTCTGCCCGGGGCTTGGATGGGTGGACTCTTCAATGGGTTAAAAACTGGCTGGATGGCCGAGCCCAGAGAGTGGTGGCGAATGGGGCAAAGTCCAACTGGCGGCCGGTCACTAGCGGTGTTCCCCAGGGCTCAGTTCTGGGGCCGGTGCTGTTCAATATCTTTATAGATGATCTAGATGTAGGGATTGAGTGCACCCTCAGCAAATTTGCAGATGACACCAAGCTGGGTGGGAGTGTCGATCTGCTGGAGGGTAGGAAGGCCCTACAGAGGGATCTGGACAGGTTAGATAGATGGGCTGAGACCAACGGCATGAGGCTCAACAAGAACAATTGCCGGGTCTTACACTTCAGCCACAACAACCCCATGCAGCTCTACAGGCTGGGGGAAGAGTGGTTAGAAAGCGGCCCGGTGGAAAGAGATCTGGGGGTGCTGATCAACAGCCGGCTAAACATGAGCCAGCAGTGTGCCCAGGTGGCCAAGAAGGCCAATGGCATCCTGGCCTGTATTAGGAATAGGGTAGCCAGCCAGTCTAGGGAAGTGGTCGTCCCTCTGTACTCGGCACTGGTGAGGCCGCATCTTGAGTACTGTGTTCAGTTCTGGGCCCAGCACTTCAAGAAAGATGTTGAGGTGTTGGAGCGAATCCAGAGGAGGGTGACCAAGCTGGTGAAGGGTCTGGAGGGTCTGTCCTACGAGGAACGGCTGAGGGAGTTGGGGTTGTTTAGCCTGGAGAAGAGGAGGCTCAGAGGTGACCTTATTGCAGTCTACAACTACCTGAAGGGAGGTTGTAGTGAAGTGGGAGTTGGCCTCTTCTCCCGGGCAACTAGCGATAGAACAAGAGGACACAGCCTCAAGCTTTGCCAGGGGAGGTTCAGGTTGGACATGAGGAAGAATTTCTTTTCAGAAAGGGTTATTAGACATTGGAATGGGCTGCCCAGGGAGGTGGTGGAGTCACCATCTCTGGATGTGTTTAAGAAAAGACTGGACATGGCACTTAGTGCCATGGTCTAGTTGACAGGGTGGTGTCAGGGCAACGGTTGGACTCGATGATCCCTGAGGTCTCTTCCAACCTGGCTGATTCTGTGATTCTGTTCTGTGACTTCGAGGAGTACAGATGTTTTATTTTCCAGTGCTGGACGATAACCATGTGGTGAGCGTCAATTGCTCCATGTTTATGAAATGGTATCTGGGTTTAATTTCTGCTGTCTGTCAATTGAAGTCTTTGATCTTGGCCTGGAATTTTTTTTCCACTTCATTCTAAGTGACTAGAGGCTACTGCTGTCACTGACTCTTCAATTTCTGATTTCACTTTGCCAAGATGTAAAAGATTTATTTACAGGAATTCTCCCAAATATGATCCTTAACTGCTTTTTTTTTCTTCTACCCTCAAGGTATTTTGTAGTGAGTTGTTGCAGGATTAACCTGAAGTAAAATACCCAGCATAAGGCAGAATGGAACAGTGTCTATGTGAACAAACAGATGTATTTATGTAAAGAAGTTCAGTCTTAATAACTAATTGCAGCTGGGACTTTAAAATACTCTTCTTTTTTGAATCAAACTGAAATTCTTGGTGATATTTGTTAAAAATTTTGGTTTAAATTTCTGATGATCAAGCTACGTAGATTAAAGTAATGGATACCAGACTCTGCATCAATGCAGTTATAAATATGGATGAAATGAATGTACATTACACACTGTTATAAATCTGTGTTCAAGGAAAAGCATAAATCTCCATCACCTTTTCCTCCTTGGGATATGAAGGCTATGGCTATTTTTACAGTGTTTTCAATGAAATTACGAGTTGGAGTAATTTGCTCGTTCTGAAAGAGTTCTGGGTTTTTACAAGCGCTCAAGCAGCATTTTATTTACAATGGCAAATCATTAAAACACACAAAGTAATGTGCACTGCAAAGAGCCATGTGACTTTCCAGACATGAAGACAAACAGGATCGTGGTGCGTCCAGAGACATTTATAAGTATGTACGGTGTTTGTAGAGGTTTCTGCCCCTGCAGACATTTGCGAGGTGTGGCATAACCACGTCTCTTTTCACTATTTCCTTTCAGTGCCTGTCAGTGTGCAGCTAAACAGTGGCAAATGAGAGGATGTGGTGAAGCCTTATGGTTAGAGGGAAAGGTCTGATTCTAATCTGTGATAAACCACTTGCTTGCTGTGTGCTACCAGGGAAAGTCCCAGAGCTTTTTTCTGTTTGATGTAGCCACAGGGACTTCAATGAACGTTAGGATGCAACTCTTTATCTCTGATCTTCAGCTAATTTCTGATGTATTGGGAGATAGAGACCTGAGAGACATGAGTTCCTCGTACAAGTTGATAGTTCTCATCCCTCATCTAGACAAAAATGCCACCCTTCCTGCTGGCTTTAAAGGGGGACCTGTGCTCTCCTGTGAAGCACATGTGGAGAATCACCAGCCTGCCTCCTCTCTTTGGGAATGGCACTCCTCATCCACCTCCTGGGCTGTTGCCAGTTTCCTGTGGCCAGAGAAGATGGCCTCAGGAGTGGCAGGGGTAGCATTTGCCCGCCAAGTGTACAGTGAGCCCTTGGCATGATCTACTTTTCAGTCCTCGTATGTGGAGGCTAAATTCATAGAATCATAGAATGGTTTGAGTTGGAAGGGACCTTAAAGATCATCTAGTTCCAAAACCCCTTCCACTAGACCAGGTTGCTCAGAGCCCCATCCAACCTGACCTTGAACACTTCCAGGGAGGGGGCATCCACAGCTTCTCTGGGCAACCTGTTCCAGTGTCTCAACACCCTCACAGGAAAGAATTGCTTCCTAATATCTAATCTAAATCTCCCCTCTTTTAGTTTAAAACCATTACCCCTCGTCCTGTCACTACATGCCCTTGTAAAAAGACCTCTCGCTTTCCTATAGGCCCCCTTCAGGTACCGGAAGGCTGCTATGAGGTCTCCCTGGAGCCTTCTCTTCTCCAAGCTGAACAAGCCCAACTCTCTCAGCTTGTCTTCATAGGAGATGTGCTCCAGCCCTCTCATCATCTTTGTGGCCCTCCTCTGGACTTGGTCCAACAGCTGCATATCCTTCTTATGTTGGGGGCCTGAGAGCTGGATGCAGTACTCTAGGTGGGGTCTCATGAGAGCGGAGCAGAGGGGCAGAATCACCTCCCTTGACCTGCTGGCCACGCTGCTTTTGATGCAGCCCAGGATACAGTTGGCTTTCTGGGCTGCAAGCGCACATTGCCGGTTCATGTTGAGCTTCTCATCAACGATCAACCCCACGTCCTTCTTCTCAGGGCTGCTCTCAGTACATTTTATGCCCAGCCTATATTTGTGCTTGAGATTGAGACACTTCAGGGAAGAGGCTAACAGTCTATTTCCATAATTTTTCCTAGCTTTTGGATGACCTACTAGTCAATGAGAGAGACAACAATCTAGGATAACTGGAAATATCATGGGAGTAGAGGGACAGGAGATGGTTTTGTTTTCTTTGTGAGTGATTTTGATCTTTCAACACAAACAGGACTGCTTAAAGATAACAAGAGCTCTCTCTAGTCAGCAGATTCTGTGGAGAGCAATTAAGGAGCTTTTCTGGTGCCCGGCAGCTAGCACAGAGCTCTATTTCTCAACAAAGATGTATAAAATCGTGCTCCAAGCAGGAAAGTAATAACTGTCTGAAAACTGATCTTGAGTTTGAGCCAAACTCTCTAACATCCTATGATGCAGTGAGAACCATGTGGCAGGTGAACTGAGATCTGTTGCCAGGAAGACACCTTTGGATTTCATCACCTATGGCATAAAGCTTAATGGTGAACCTAGCTCAAAGCTACATTGCGAGGTTCATTTGCTTTATACGTTCAGTATTTTTTTAATGTTATATTAGCTCCATTTCACATGTTTCAGGAAGTTTTCCTCACTGAGGCTGATGCGATTAAATGCAATTTTGCCTAAACTTGGATTTCTTTCTCATAAACCTTCTTTCTGCTACCTGGTACTTCAGAAAAGTGAGGCTGCTGTACTGACAAGCACCACATTTTCAAATATATGAAAATGCAATTTTTAGAGCTCAATGATCCTTTCCATTTAGACTGCCCTGAGTGCAGCTCTTGCAGGTATACTCCAGCCAGGGAGTTTGAGCTGGTGTGGCAGAGGTCTAAACTATACTTACAGCTATTGGAAACTGGCAACACCCACTGAAGTCAATGGATAGGTGAAATCAACTGAATACCCAGCCTTTAAACATCTTCCTGTAACCGCAGGAATTAATGTAACACCATGAACTCAGTAGGTTCATTGCAAAATACATGAATAAAAATGGAGAGTTAGATAGAACGTCAGGAAGTCATTTTTACATTGAAAAATGTCTGACTTCGCCACTGCTTCATCTCCCATGCCCCGTCTACTTGCTAGGCTCAAGGACAGCACACAACCAGAGGTCAGATCAAGTCTCAGAATAAGGAAAGTCAATCAAGATGAAAATCTTATCCCAGCACCCTGCCCCAGTGCCTTGTTCAGACACCGGGATGGCAGGAAGCAACAAGAAGCTCCTGGTAGCTGATGTACACAGGGCTGTCCCAGACAAGCTGCCCATGTGCTAGGACCTGAGTACACCCTGCTGAGGACAGAGGAAGCAAAGAGCCATGTAGCAGCAGATCGCTGTATCCCACCCCAACCAGCAGCCTCTACCTGCCGACCGCAAAACTGCTATTCGTGCACATGCTTTTCTTCTCCACAGAGACCTGCACTTCCCCACATCTCCTGTGGGTATGTGGGATTGGGATGGAGCTGCATGGGCTTGGAGACTGAGGTTTGGCCTGTCTGTCATTCCCCATGTTTAGTTCTCTAATGCTTTAGAGAAACCATCGTCCCCTCCCGTTCACTCTGAAATCCGCAACCTCTCTCACATATTCCTGTCCTAATTAATGTTTCCTTTGTCTCAGACTCTCCTCCAGCCCAGCCCTCTCACTAAATCAGTGGGCACCCTTGCATCCATCCCAGCAGGACTGGGTTGTCCCTAAGGCAGTGGGCTGAACGTCCCGCTGTGATGAACAGGCACCTAGCAGCCTTCCTTGGTCTCTAGTCATCATGACTTGCCTCTGTGGCTTGGAGACTGCCAACCTTCAGTGCCCAGCCACCACAGAAACTGCTTTCTCTGAGGACCAGACACTTCTGCTTGAAGTTCAGCTCACAGATTCAGCCTAAGGTATCAATGGAGATCAATGGAGGACATGTATGCAAAAAAAATAAAGCAGACTGAAGTGTAGCAAAGTGTTCTTCTTTTCAGTCCCAACTCTTACACTTCAGTGGCATCCCTCCTGTTTTACACCAGAGCGGAAGAGGAGCACAGCTTTGCCATGCCCTTCCAAGAATTTATCAAAAAATGTCTCTCATAACAGAAGTTTTATCTTGAGTAGCCCTGTAATGAAAATAGGGCAACCCAGTCTTTCGCTGTACCTTTTCACCCCAGGTAGATACTCTAGAGAAAACAAGAGCACAATTCACAGCTGAAGGTCAGCACCCCCCCTGGAGACCCAAACTGTCCATGAAGACAGAGCTGGGCCCCTTCTGCTTTCTAGGTTCATGTCCTGCCCAAGGTATTTCCTGGGATCCACGGGCTGAGACACAGCTGGAGCTCAGAGGTTGCTGGGGGAGGATGCAGTGGCTGGCTTGCCATCCCAACACAGCCCCAAGGCCAACACCCCATGCCCCAAAGGGGCCAGACCCAGGGAGGGGGCTGACCACACCACATCCAAGCCCCCCAGTAGCTGCCCCAAACTCATCTTCCTCTGACCATGGTGCAGATGCTTCAGACTACTGACCAGCTGAAAGTAGCAGTGCTCTCAAAAAGAGAGCGATCACAGGGTTTAGCCCATATGAGCCTGCTCTCAGCTCTGCAATTCACTATGTAGTCACAGCCACACAATGATGTGAACCCAGGTCTTAGGAGAGATCAGCTTCCATGGAGCAGCTGGATTTTCAGGTGTCTCCAGTGCCCACTCTGAGAGGCAGAGCACCCAAAATATTAGCTTCTGGGGAGATGTCAGGTTTGGTTGCCAAGAGAAGGGGTTATTTGCCACATTACTTCAAACCATTTAAGGTGGCTTCATAAATTGCGACAGCAGAAAGATGAAACCTACTTCTCAAAGTATGTGTCTTGATCAGGTACCAGCAGCACAGGCAACATCTGTGCCACTTCTCCATGGGATGACTTGCACAGCTGAAACACAAAGCTGCAGCTGTCCCTGACGCTGATGTCAGAGTCTGATTGGGTATCTGGCTAATCTTTGGACATGCCAAATTTTTTTCAAATTGGTGCATAGTCAGCCACCAGACAAAAGAGAAATTTCATCCTTGATTGTTTATTGCTTTTGTGACTGGTTCCTTATTGCAAGTAATCAGCTTTCCGCTCCCTGAGAATTATTGTCAAACAATGGCTACACTGAAAACAACTGCACTAAAAATAAGAAATTGTATATTTTGAGCCATTTTATGGGGAAAACAATGAAGTTTTTCTGTGGAAGGCCTGTGACCAGTCCTCCATGTTGTTGACAAGTTCTGCCGAGTCCCCAGCAACTAAAAACCAAGAGGGTACGCATGACTTCTAACATCCAAGCACACTGCATACATAGCAGGAAGAGGAGAGGTGCCTAGTGGGTGGTAACACTCTCTGCATGGCCACCTTGCCAATGCTCTGAGATCAAGTTTTCAATGCCTCAATACTTCCTATTGTACCTCAAGCCTGTTTCCTCAGCACAAGATGCATTCAGATGACAGCCAGGGTCATGTGGTAGTTTACTTATTTCATGTCTTGCAAGTGCGGTCAACAGAAAAACATTATTTTTACCAAACCCTGAGAAGATCTTCCTTTTTTTTTCAGAAATTTCCTCAGCTGTGACAGTCTTCTCTCAGATTTTTACCACATACCTGCAAGGAGACATTGCTGCTTCCTCTGCAGAGATGCTAGCCAGTAAGGTCCTCAAAAATGCAGATGAACTTGTCTCCAGCACTGACCTTCCAGCAGTCCTATCCTTGCCCATAATGGAGAGTGCTCCCTCCAAGCAACAGCTCTCACTGTCTCACCATAGATGCAGCTACAAAATTTCTGTTGCTCATTTGTATCTTTTCTTTCAATGGTCTCTAATGAGCAGTGGCGTCCCTCTTTCTTCATACCTCATGCACTTCCTGACACAAATGTGCCTTTCTAGTGTGTAGATTTATCTCAAATCCCTGAATAGCTTAATGCCACAATACAGGGCATGTCTAGGAGCTAGAAAACTCTGAGTAGAGAGTTCTGCACCAGAGCTGTGGCAGGGCATGTTATCCATCCCAGCTATTTGCTTGGAGGAATTCCGCTCCATGGAGTCACAATCTAGTTCGTTGTCTGCTGTTGGAGCAAGGAGGAATTCTGGCAAACCACCATGGAGACAGAAGGTTTTAACATCCAATGGCCCAGAAAAAGTTCAGTCCTCTCTTATTCTGCACATATTATAATTTTCTATTCTGTTTTCATATTAAATACAAACCACTCTATGGGATATATTATTAAAGCCCACTATAAAATATGCCTGAGTTAAGGGCTGTGGGAGAAATCTTGTAACAACATTATACAAGTGATAATTTTTTTCTTCAGTGTTTAAAAATAGTGAATCTAAATTCTTTATGTCAAGAGATATTTAAGTTGGCTCCCTGGAAGGACTCATTTATTTTTATTAATATCCCAGAACATTTTGCACTGGAGGGACCCTTGTGGTCAACATTTTGGTGTTGCCCAACAGTATTTTTATTTCTCTTCTATCTGCTTCCAGTCTGCTCTGCAGCCAGTCTGCAGGCTAGGTTCTGTCAGAGTTGTTGTAATAGGTGCTTATTGATTGAGATTCATTATAAAAATTGCTTGGTCATTCTATCGCTGTACTCTATTATCTGTGAAGTCAGACTATCACCAAGCAGCCATCAACTCACTGCTGAGGAGGTTTGACTCAAACTGCCCCACACCATGTTATCAGGTGAAAGCACAACTGGAGCATAGCTGCTTTGGAGCAGCTTTTCAGCCTTTTTCCTGGGTTTGTGTTGCCTGGTCAGGCTGAGGTTAACAAAATTGCTTCCATGAATATTGATTAGCTATTTGGATTAAAACATGGGAAGGGATGGCACAGATCCTGTCCCTTTACTCTGTACGTGTCTTTCTATGCTGTATACACATTACAAGCTTAAGAGTGATCTAGTTATCAAACGCAAATCAAAGAGCCAAATACCCTGGACCAGCAACACTTTAAATCTCTGCGTCTGGTGTACAGTCACCACCAAATCTCAGCTTGCAAGTTCTGCTGAACATTTGGGTAGCATATTGACATCCATTCCTGCTCAATGAGGATGTCAAGGGTGATCCTTCAATGTCAGGATAGACAATGATAAGCAGCTAACTTAGAAGTCTGGATATTTTGAGTCTCTGAAGGTTAAGGAGAGTTTTCAGGATATCAGAAGAAAATGCTAAGAGTCAGAAACTGGGATTAAGCCACTTCAGACTGGATCACCAGTTAGAAATAGCCCTGCTCAGTCTTGCAGGCTGGCACATACAAATATGTAAGTACACATCACAGATGCCTCAGCAACAGGCTACTGCAAAACAGGACACCTTGATTCAGCTTCCACTCCTTTTACTGCTTGTTGTGCCTGGTTCAAGATATCCTATAGAAAGTGCTATAGAGCAGCTCTCTGAGTATCAATTCCTCATTCAGAATTTATACCTCAACATGGAGAAAATCTAGTTTCTAATTTTTCTGCCTCAGTTTCTCACCTGTAAGCTGCAAATCTCTGTGTTCACCAGTCTTCCATAGTAATTTAATGTTTATACACTGAAAGCAGTGTACAATTCCTAGGTAGTTAATGTGGGTATTAGATACACATACACACAAATAAAGAAATGCATACACACATACGCACACAGAGGCAGAAAAGGAGAACTGATGATAGGAAGAAAAGAAAAAATTCATTTCAAAACCATTTTTTTGTTTCGATCAGAGATAAGTTGAGTGTACTCTGTTCCAGAGCATACGAAACATCTTTTCAGCATGCCCAACAGGGCATACATTTTTGGACTCCAGTCTTCAAAAAGGGCAACAAGGAGGACCCGGGTAACTATAGACCCGGGTGGGTGTTCCATCACCCGGAAAGGTGATGGAACAACTTGTTCTTGGTGCTGTCTCTAGGCACATCAATGATAGGGGGATCATTAGGGGCACTCAAAATGGCTTCACCAAGGGGAAGTCATGCTTAAACAACTTGATAGCCTTTTATGAGGATGTAACCCAGTGGATAGATGATGGTAAAGCTGTGGATGTGGTCTATCTCGATTTCAGTAAAGCGTTTGACACGGTCTCCCACAGCATCCTCGCAGCTAAACTGAGGAAGTGTGGTCTGGATGATCGGGTAGTGAGGTGGATTGTGAACTGGCTGAAGGAAAGAAGCCAGAGAGTGGTGGTCAATGGGACAGAGTCCAGTTGGAGGCCTGTGTCTAGCGGAGTCCCTCAAGGGTCGGTACTGGGACCAGTTCTATTCAATATATTCATTAATGACTTGGATGAGGGAATAGAGTGCACTGTCAGCAAGTTCACTGATGACACAAAACTGGGAGGAGTGGCTGACGCGCCGGAAGGCTGCGCAGCCGTTCAGAGGGACCTAGACAGGCTGGAGAGTTGGGCGGGGAGAAACTTAATGAAATATAACAAGGGCAAGTGTAGAGTCCTGCATCTGGGCAAGAACAACCCCATGTATGAGTACAAGTGGGGGACAGACCTGTTGGAGACCAGCATAGGGGAAAGGGACCTGGGGGTCCTAGTGGACAGCAGGATGACCATGAGCCAGCAATGTGCCCTTGTGGCCAAGAAGGCCAATGGCATCCTGGGGTGTATTAGAAGGGGTGTGGTTAGCAGGTCGAGAGAGGTTCTCCTCCCCCTCTACTCTGCCCTGGTGAGGCCACATCTGGAATATTGTGTCCAGTTCTGGGCCCCTCAGTTCAAGAAGGACAGGGAACTGCTAGAGAGAGTCCAGCGCAGAGCCACAAAGATGATTAAGGGGGTGGAACATCTCCCTTATGAGGAGAGGCTGAGGGAACTGGGTCTCTTTAGCTTAGAGAAGAGGAGACTGAGGGGTGACCTCATTAATGTTTATAAATATGTAAAGGGCAAGTGTCATGAGGATGGAGCCAGGCTCTTCTCAGTGACATCCCTTGACAGGACAAGGGGCAATGGGTGCAAGCTGGAACACAGGAGGTTCCACATAAATATGAGGAAAAACTTCTTTACGGTGAGGGTAACTGAACACTGGAACAGCTGCCCAGAGAGGTTGTGGAGTCTCCTTCTCTGGAGACATTCAAAACCCGCCTGGACGCGTTCCTGTGTGATATGGTCTAGGTAATCCTGCTCCGGCAGGGGGATTGGACTAGATGATCTTTTGAGGTCCCTTCCAATCCCTAACATTCTCTGATTCTGTGATTCTGTGACATTAAGTCACAATGAGCTGTGCCAGCAGCAAGACCGAAGCAATCAGAATGTAAAAGCATTGATGGTGACCCTGGAAAGAAGAGCACTTACCACTATAAGAAAAACAAAAAAAAATATTCTGCCCAATAATATATACAATAAGTAAAATTGTACCAAGCAGAATGGATGTTTAAACTACTCAGAGTTGCATTCTATGGACTAGCAACAAAGGCATTGATCAAAGTCATACCTGCATAAACGTGAACTCAGCTTGAAGATCAGAATGAATTACAAGGGTAATGCACATACAAAGAAAGAAAGGTTGTCATAAACACAATAGATAGGGTTGTTAGGTAGTACACTATTGTTTATGTGGGGTTTTTTATTGCATCTTTTCACATCCTTTACATGAACCTCTTTCTACAAAGAATTCATCATTCCTGCATATCAGAAAATATCGGCAGGTCTGCGAGTCTGATGTTGGATCCTGGAAAGCAGTCAAGACTTTCTGCTTTTTAAAAGTAAAGTCTGCAGCCTGACATCCAATGCTTATTCCTCACTATTTGTGGGAGCTAGGTGAGGTCCTCTGCCAAGTTAGTCAGTTGAGTCCTTCCTAAAGAAAGATCTATCAGCTGCTTTGAAAGTTGCAAGAGAACAAACATCTCTTAAAAGGCATTTCCATAATCCCACCTCCTGTTGTTTTGCTACCCATGTCATAAACACAAGTTCATTTCCTCTCCTGGATGCCAGAGACTCAAAGTAAGATGTTTTTCATCTTCTGCACAAGGGCTTTCAGAGGACTCCCAGAAGGCCAGCCCCACCACTCCTACTTGATAAACTGAAAGGGTATGGGATGTTGCTGTAGGCTCTGCTGCTACTCAGAGGCAGCCAGTTCTTCTTCCTAAATGACCTGTTGACTTCATCTGGTGACCACATACGAATGAAGAGTATGTTGCATCGCCTGGTTGCCAGCAAGATAGAGTGAAGCAGGCAAGAAAGAGGAAAAGGTGTTTGAAACCTGGATGCAACCAAAGAGCAAGTTCAGCATTTCAGTGGTGGGAATTTACTTAACAGCTGTCATTTTTAGAGGGCTGACACGAGGTCAGGACTGAGCCATGATTTGGGCAGCAGCAGAGAGAAGGATCTGTCAGAGGACATGCTTTGTAAGTGTTCCCTCTCCTTGCTCCATCAGTTACTGACAAAGTCATCCACTATTAAGGACAGCAGTTGGCCTCTACTAAGGATTCAGGATCTGCAATCTCCTAAATGCAGGCTATGTCCGCAGCACCAGTGCTTGATACTAGCTGGTATTTTGAGTGTGAAGCTTTCTTTTGCATTCAGATAAAACTTTCATTGCCCACAACTAATGCATGGCCTTGGAAGTTATACCACTTTCTAAATTCTCTGCTGTTAATTAAATTTCTACTAATAAGGACAGAAATAGCTCAAGAGTAGTTTGGGGGTTAGCAAGTCCATGTTCTTTTGAACTACAAAAGTGGAGGAATGTCCTCCATTCTGGCTTTGGCCAAAAAAGTCTTTTCAGAGACCATACAAGGCATTTTAGTGGCTTCTAATAAGTGCTGACTGTTGAAGTCCAACATCAATAACAGGAAATAGCAGGAAACAGAAACACCAAGTCAGCAGTACCAGCTAACCACATTTTGATAGCACACGCAGGAATAAAGGCATCATCCTTAACTAGATCACAGAGAACTAAATCTTTACCTTCACCTGAATTTTTTTTTTGTGCTTAACGTCATGATCCTTACACTTGAATTCACTTAGACACACTGATTCATTAGGGAGCCCATGACCTTAATAAACTTAGATTACCAGGAAGGGGTAGTTTTATACCAGCCTCTTAGTCATAGAAATGAATCATGATCTCCACCCACACTAACCTTTGTTCAGTCTCTCCAAGTATGCCAGGGCTTGTCAGCCTTTCACAAATAGAGTTCTTTGATTCCCTCAATGAGAGGAGGACATCAAGGAAGTCTGGTTGCAAGAATAAGCTCCCTATGCAAGAGACAAAACAATAACAGTGACCTTGAGAAGCTGAGGACTTGTTTTCTCCAGTAACACGATGTACTGCTGGAGGAAGTGTCTCACATGACCTGAAGTGAGTTAAGAGTGCAGGAGAGGGGAGCAGGGCTTGTTCTCTTCTCTCAGACTGCCACACTGCTTCTTTGGGAAAATCCTCATAGAGGAGTTTCCACACACAGCAAGCAGCAGAGAGGATGTAGGAATTTTGTTCTGGTTCTGAGCATTTGGCCACATTCAAAGGGGAACAAAAGTACTGAAGCAAATGTAAAAAGAAGAAGAATAAGAAGATGAATCCCAAATACAACCCCCTACATATTTGCTTTCCCGGCTACCTGAGGAACTGCTACCATGGTTTTAAGGCCATGGCAAGAGATATTTCAAACTTCATTGGTAACTACTTCTGGAGACAAATACTTAAAGAGAGACATTAAAAGCTATTTTAGTAGCACATAGCTTTGGGCAGAAGGACAAAAGCACTCAGACCAGCCACAACTTGAGGCTGACAGAACCTCGAAAACTACAGCTTGACAGCCTGTCCAGATGACCAGGAAAGTCCTTGAAAGATTTTCCAAATTCCAGTGTAGAACACAGGACACACTGGAACCGTAAGATATTACTTCTCCAGCAAACAAGATCATCACATATAAGAAAAGCTCCATTCAAGACAGCTAGTTTTGTAAAGGACCTGTTTTCCTTTGCTTCTCTTTTTACATGTGTGTATTCTGCTTCAGATAATTTGCTAAAACCACTGTTAGCAGCCCTGAATGCAGCCTTGGCAAAGAGTTTGCCTGGTGGAAGAGTTTGTCTCAGCATATTATTCAGTGTCATGTTTTATCATGTATATCCAAACCCACCAAGCAACCAAGCCACCATCACAAGTTCAGTTTTCAGGTAGGTCACAAGAAATTGCGGAATTGGCCAGCCTTATAACTGTTCCTAGATAACTTCGCAAAATGGGCAGAAGACAGTGCAGCAAGAGAATAAGAGGTGGTAGAGCTTGCCATTGTTCTGGGGCAAGCTGCTCCTCTACCTCAGGAGTTCATCGATTTACAGTGATATGAGGAACTCCTTTATCACTTTACAGTTAAAGAACCTTTTCAAATCCATATTAGGGAAAATTATTTCATTTCAATTTGAGCATTAGAGAAAGGCCTCAGACTCGATTTTAGAATATTTGAGTATGGAGTTGGTCAGTGCTACAGCTGCACCCTCAAATTCTCCCAAAATTCTGAAAGCATTGGAGGAGTTAGAATCTGAGCAGGGCTGTTGAAAGATGTTCACTGGGAAAATCTGCATATGAAAATATGCAAATATATTAATATTTTAATGTACTGATTTTTTCAATTAAATGATTCATGCTAAAAAGTATTTCTCATCAATTGGAAACAATATTCACTTCCTTTCAAATCAGAAGAAATTAAAATAAATATCACTTGGGTTTCCTGTTTATCTCCTCAGTCAAGAAGGGGGAAAAGGGAGTGGAAGAAAGGAGGAAAAAAACAGAAAAATTAACTATTTTCTTTGCTGCTCTATTTTGTTTTGAATCAATAAATATTTTTTAATTTCATTACATTTCATTAAATGTATCAGAAAATTACACAAACTATCCTCAGCAAAATTAAAGGCTGTCAGTTTGAGCAAAAATTTTGACAGGAAAGATTTGCTACTGTTTGTGTATTCTTCTGATCTTGATTTTGGAGATTTAACATATCTCAGATTAAGCTCTTTGTTAGAAGATGGTCCAGTTACTCACTTGCACCTGAATCATCATATCACAAACTTCATACTCTCTCATAGTGTCTGGATGAAAAGCTTTTTCATTTCCAAAATAAGGTCCTTTTGTCCTAGTTGTCATGTAGTTCGTGCTACGCTTGTACATTTTAAAGATCACTTTGCTCAAGACAAAATTGCATGCTCGGGACTGCAACGCTCATTCTACCAGAGCAGACATTTCGTCTTAGAAATCATAGTCTATTTCACTGCCCTGAATATCACACACCTTGACGCCCACAGTGGAGGCACAAAGCAGAATAACCCAGAATTCAGGAAAGCATCTCCTGAGAGGTGGAGCAGGGATCAGAATGAGCTCTTCAGGAATATTACACTATCTCTGCAACCTTGGTTAGCTCTGCAGGCTTTGTTAACTTACAAAATCTGATCTGTCTTTCCATTGATGCAGTGCTGTCAACTCAACAAATTTATTGTCTTTCTGGCCATATATAGAGCTGTTCTGAAAGCTCTGCCTTTTGACATAATATGAGCACTTACACGTCTCAGGTTTCATTTGAAAAGGAAGAGAGGAAGAGGGGGGAGAGAAGGTGAGAAAGAAAGAGGGAAAGAAAAAGGAAGAAAATAGGCAGAGAGAAATATAAAAAGAGAGGGAAGGCAGGAGGGAAGGAGGGAAGGGGGGAAGGCGGGGAAGGCAGGGAAGGCAGGAAGGCAGGAAGGAAGGAAGGCAGGAAGGAAGGAAGGAAGGAAGGGGAGAAAAAGAAGGTCGAATGCAGACCCCTTTGCAGCAGGCGACAGTTCCAGCTATGTGTACGTCCCAAGGCAGCCTCTGCTTATACTTTCTGAATCACTTTTCAGAAATGTTTAGCTTTCTCTATTGCCAGGGGCTGGAACACAAAAGGGAATTCAGGACACTTGGAGATGGCCCTTTATTTCAGGCTTGCATGCTAAATGGCTGTACAGGGAATGTCCTAACTTATTTCCTCACATACACGCACCCATGAAACCAGGTCAGATGATTTTTAAGGCAATCACAGGGTAGGGGAAGGGATCTTTTTTTTTTGTAGAGGAGAGAGAGCTTAAAGAAAGGATTTTTGTAGAACTGGAGCTAGGAAAGTTCATGCTTTCTCATGAGCTTGTCTAACACCTACCTGGTCATTGCCTTGACATCTGACTTACAAAATCACCAGGCTACTAGATCCTAAAGATGGTCTAAAAATAAAAAGGACATTATGTGTGAAAGGCAACAGGTAATGTGTTTGATGGCCTCTTAGGGACCAAAGCTGATAAACTAAACATGGATTTAGCATTAAGAGAAAAAAAAATATTTAAAGCAGAACTACTACAGAATTCGAACTTCTGGTTAAAAAGAGGAGAGCAGTAAATAACAGTGTGAACTGAAGATGAGAGATAAGATACGGCAAGATCTCATGAAATAATTAAGTAACAGACAAGGAACAAAGAGACAAAAACAAACTAGTCAGAGACAGACCCATAGTAATTACCAAATCAAGCATGTGGCCTTTAGAATGAGTGGGATCATTCATGTGTTACACAACATTAAATGAATCTAAGAGTGCTATAAAACCATGCACTGCAAGTGAAAGAATTCAGAGCAAGACAAAATTCAAACTCACAAACAGATGCTCAGTGAAATTTATTGTGAGTTCAGAGAATGGCTCTGCTAAATCACTGAGAAAAGACTTGGAATTCCTCAGTGCACAATTTAAAGCAATGCAAAAGTAAGTGATACAATAAACCAGAATAAAGAGGAAGAGAATACAGAAAACTCAGCTTGGTTCTGGGGCTAGGCAGAGGTACCATTTTGAATCTTCTCAAAGTCCCTGTGTGTTTGCGTGTATTTGCAGAATAATAGGAAAGGCAACTAACAAAGAGCAAGGGTAGGAGGGGGAAGGAATGTTGTGCCTCAAAGAGAGGAAAGAAGTGGGATGAAGAAGGAAGGGCATATTAGAAGGGGACAAAGAAGAAAACAAGAAAGAGACTGATACTTGGAAGAAACAGGCAACTATTACCATAGCAAACACAAGTGACAACTCCTCCTGTTGGCATATCACCTCCCCTAGATCCATTCATATTCCCTGCAGACCGTTGTCTCCATCAAGACAAATTACTACTGTGACCAGTATCCCTTCAGTCCCTAGTTCCCAAAACCAACTGTCTCACTGAACTCTTTAAGTTAAACAGTGTCTCAAATTATTTGCCTATGTGTGTGGTGTCAGAAGGGCTGTTCTGATCTGCATGTTCGTGTGTGCAGGAACACAGGCAGCAGGCTGTCATGCTGCAGTTTTCCATCTCCTTATGTTCTGCTGATTCCCTGCAAAACCTAGCGACCTCCTGGGACTCTGTGCACACCTTCAGTTGTTCTTCATCAGCTTAACTTTCAAAAAAGATGTATACTTCACCAGGGAGACCACAGCTAACAGAAATGTGCTGCACAGCACAGCCCTGTGCATAAATTGGATGCAACCAAGTCTTCCCAATAAAATGAAAGCACTTCAGGTTCTGATGATAGAGGAGTAATAGCATGTCAGTGAGATGTTGTGGTTCTTCTGCCACTGTCTAACCAAGGTCATGAAGACAACTCCTTTAGTTTATTAATGCTCCTTTCAGTGTAAGACAGTAGCTCCAGCCAGTGATTCCTGGATAAAGTTATGCAGTACATAGGACTCCTCTGTGTCTTGTGTGTTAAAGTAGCAGCATGTACTACATGGCTGGCATACACAGCTGCAGGAAGAATGCTGATCTAAATCTCTTGTGTTTACCCCAAGTTTACTTTATTCCACATACCCTGAATTGTTTGCTCTTGCCAACAGTCGACAAAAATGGAAAAATGCAAACATGACCATTTTTAAAATCTTAAGTTTGCATTCACCAATATTTGCACAAAGCATGGTTTCATGGTGCGATGAATAAAAAGATACCTACTATCTGTTAATTCCTTTTAACATGTGAAATTCTATGACTCTTCATGTCTGCTTGTTGATGCTTATCTACTTTCCTTGTTGGGGTATAAAATAATTGTTTTGTGTCCACTCACACAGAACAAATGCTGAAAGTTTACCTGTCTTGCAAAGTTAATTATAAAATATTTGTGAAATTAAACAGTTTGATTTATCTAAGCCTGAAGAAACCTGTGAAAATGTTTTAATTTAGTCACAGGCCACCATCACGCTACTTACATCAGGAAATATTATTATCTTGATCAAAATGTTTGGGTTTTAGATCTATTATCTTCTATGTGCTTATTAACAAATATATCAGTGTATAGCATAGGATCCTAACCTTGAGAGTCCTTTCTCATGTTAAAGTAATTCAAGATTTTCCCTGCAAACTTCTAATTCTTAGTTTAATTTGTCCTACAGGCTGAATAACTAGTTAAACCATTAACTGTCTATACAAATACTGCATGGCTTAAATTCAGAGTCCTACAAAGACAAGGTAGAGACGTTCTCAGTGTCAATAGGCCATGACTTCCACAAAGCTGGTGCACAGTAGCTGAGAGGGTGACCACCCACAGTGACACATTTTTATACTGAAGATGCAAGGAGGCCTACACCAGTGACCTTTCCTGGACACCATGAGAAAAAGGCTCAGTAATTCAGGATTTAGCCATTCAGAGAAGTTTTTTGGTCCCAGTTAATAAAGGGCCTCGCTAATCCAAAAGCTACAAACCTAACAAGATTCCTCATCCAGCAGCCACTATGGTTCAGGGAGGAGTTGGGATTTTCCTTCATTTGACGAGGAATTTATGCTGCTTTGAGCACTGTTTGCAAAAGCCCTTGGATACGGAGGCTGTACTCCTTCAGGCTTCAGCACTGCACACCTTGCACACACAGCATGCTCCAGGAGGGCACAGAAGACATGCAGTCCTCTAGCAGTTCACTCACGGTGCGAACAACTGCCGAGAGAGAAAAATGTAAAAATTTTCACCTGGTCAACATATTCGTTCTCCTTCTGCAACTGAAAAACATACGCACACTATAGCCTGCTGGCAGCCGTGAGCACACTTTCATACTCATCCCTTCTGCAGGAAGAATTACTGCCAAAAATGCAACACGTTATGCAAACAACTTAGTCACCCAAAGTGTTTTATAAATGCATAATAAGAAGATAACATGGAGCAATAAAATATACCTCACTGAAGTAACAAGGAAACATATGGCCATTCCATTCTGCCGTCAGTACAGGAACAGAACCAGTCTAGTGAACCAGGTCAGCCAACCCTACACGTAAGAATTTCACACAAGCATACTATCTAAACTGTTTTCTAAGGACATTTTCTATTACTGAAGTCACCCAGCCAGAAAGCCCAACAATGTGCAGAGTTTCTTTTGGAAGGGGCTGGTGGGGGAGAAGAGTTTAAAGCAGAGGAGGAGGTTTTCTAATCCTTTGTGGAAACAGAAGAATGCTCAGTGAGTGTGTAGCTTGGAGATATAATAATATTGCAATTCGGGCTTTTGGGGCAGCCTTCAAGCCAAACACTTTGTAACCTGCTGAAGAACTGCCCTGGTTGCCAAAAGATTTGGCTTATGTGTATATGAATAGGTATGTGTGTATGTATATGTATATAATGCATCTGTCTCCTTGTGTTTATATGTACATATAAAAATCAAATAAAATCCTACTCTTTCTATGAAGAGTTAGTCTGCCTAGACTGTGGAACAGGCGTATATTCCTTCAAGGCTTAATTCAAGATAGTATCCACAGTTATAAAGCAATGAAGAAAACCAAGTACCAGGATTATTTGAGCAATCAGGTATGACACAGTCATGGTTATTTAGAAGTAATCACACTCCTAGCAATTTACAGATATTACCCCCTCCTCTTTCCAGTGGCATAGAGATAATAGTAAGCTATATATATTCTGAGAGAAAGAGAGATCATGGGTGAACAGTCACGTGTCTTTTTCTGCATCTCTTGCCTGCTCACCCTCAGCCGAAACGAGTGGATGCTGACCTGCAATTTCAGAGCAACAATGTTCCTTTACACCTTTACACCATCTGCGTTTTTCAATGGCCCATTAAAATCTCTCTCATTTTAAGTAATTTAACGAAATAACAAATAGAAAACCAGAGAGAAAAATGGCGGAAAAAAATCAGCTTTGGCTGAAGAAAACAAGAACTGAACCAAAAATGCTCACAAGCCACAATTAAAGTTAGACAGGACAAAATGAAAAACAGTAACATCAAATTAAGCTCCCAGACTTTGTGTGAATCATTTGTGTCAGTAGGAGGGAACCAAGTGGCATCCTAGTCAGTGCTACCAGTGAGAGTGGGTGCAAGTGGGTGAGTGTGTCAATGCCTCTGTGAGTGCATGTGCATGCATGCGCCTGTGTTAGCATGTTCGAGCAAAACTAGAGTGACTGCTAAAAATGCCAAAGGCAATCCAAGAAGACAAAAGGGGAATAAGGAGAACGGAAAAGAAATAATAGAAGACTCAGTCAGTGGTGATGTGGGGAGAAACTGAAACAACTGGAGACTTTTCAATTGGATGAAACAGAAGAGGAAGTAAAGAATAGAAACTGGGAAATGGAAAATAGATGTTATTCGGAAGAACATTACCAGCTATCTTCATTTTATACTCTTTGAATAGCCACCACTCTTTTGGAGATAAACCTAGATATAATGACTATTGGTTATAAAATACTGATTTCCTTCTTCCTGATACCCAAGATTGTTTGCTTTCTATCTCTCTCACAAATGCACATGCAAAGGAAGTTTTCTGGAATCGTTTTCCTGATTCAGGTGAACACCTTATAACCAGAAACAGACTGAAGACAGGCAAAACCCTAATCTGGGAGGAGAATATCATCTTACACAATCACAATGTCAGTACATCTAAATTCAAATTATATGTGACCTGAATCAGAAGTATAAGCTGCAAAGACAATCATTGCCTCCTGAGTGACGGAGATGAGAAAGTCCAGACTGGCTTTCTGTAGTCCACCCTTAGAAAGCACCCTATAATCTTCCTCTTTTCAAGCCATGACTAGATACTCCCTTCCCAATCAGAACAACAACCCACCAGCTGAAAACAAATAAACTAAAATAGTCAAAATGATAACCAGTAAGAAAATACAAAACAAAGCCATGCTTTCAGCAGAGGAACCACTTGGGACAAAAGAAAAAAAAAAAATCTATTCTAGTTAAATTTTCTGGGCTATGAGGGAGACAATTACTCAGTTTCCTGAATTCAAACACATTGTTTAAGCGTGCTTTCTTGCCAAATGTCTTTGGAGAGTGACTGCATTTTCTAGATTTCAACCCCAAAAAGTGAAGGAACACCCAAAATGCACAACACTGGCTCTCACCCTGCAACCAAATCCTTCACCCTTAATCAAATCTTACATTAAAATCCAATCATCGGCAGCAAGATGGCTGAGGTTCAAAGCAGCATAACTGAGTTTACATCTCACCAAGCCCAAACTTTGAATGAATTATCTCCTAAGCTTTTTTAAAATGTTCCAAAGTCAGTTAATGCTTTGCCCCCTCCAACTCAGCAGTACTAACCTGGCCCAACTTATAGAGACTAGCTTTTGGGTACATAGAGTCACTAACATGAGTGTTAGACCTGCTGGACTCTGACTTTTAACCATTGTTTGACCTGAAAACATAGATTATATGTTTGGTTTACCATTTCTTTGTCCGAAGTGAAAGAGGCACTTTTATCTCAGTAATTGGCCCCTCTTCATAAGTAGGCAGATGTTTCTCCTGGTAAAATTGGTTACTGTTTTGGACTTGGAGAAGCATAACAAAGCAGAAATATCTCTAATCTATATAACACTGTATGGCAGTGATATCACAAGTAAATGTTATTGCTGTATCCATTAGGCAGATTGGGAGATACTATTTTGACCTGGCAGAGCATGGTATCATATTTTGTTATAGGAGTGTTTTGCCTATAATTTCAGCATAGGTGATAGCTAAGTATGAAGCAGATGAATATAAAGATGACTGATGCATCTATATCTTAGCTTAAACATTAGCAAGTAACACTAGCATTTAACTGTTTTTTCCATAATCTCCTTTCTAGTAAAATTTTTTTGCAAATAGATCATAATAAAAGAAAAACAAAAATCACGTATTTATAATTTATTTTTTGCTTCACTGATAGTTCATTTTCTCAAAATGAAGCCCTCGTACTCAACCTGGTGTTCTTATTTATAAAGTGAACAGAATTGTCATTGACCACTAGTATTGAAAATTATACACCCTAATGAAATTTGAAAATCACGCAGATGACTTTTACCAACTTGATTTCAAAAACATGAATTTCTGATGTTCATTATGTCATCCCAAATGAATAATGTCATTGAAGATTTCAGCTTAGTGCAAATGTAGAAGTTAATTGAGATAATCTCTTGATGAAAGGACTCATGTGGTAGTTATGCTACTGTACAAAGCTCATGACAGCATTGAACAGTCTACAGCAAACTTTTTTCATAGCTTGGTCTGATACCTTCAGGAAAGGCTGCTTCTAGAAAGGTGATCAGCAGTAATCTAGAAGGGTGATCAGAGATCTGAACAGAGATCAAAATGAACAGTGTAACAACAGCTGCCTCTCCAGTTTATCTGAAGAAGAAATGGTGAATGTTGAAATGCTAGTTACTTCAGATAGACATCAATGTAGAAAGAAGTTATCCTGGACAGTAAGCTGGTGTTCAACCATCCTTAATTCTCTCTTCTTTCTTTTTTTTCATGTTTCTCCTCTCAGTCATTCAAAGACAAATTATAATATTCAGGAATCTGAGTATGTGAAAGCATTAAAAGGGCTTTTGGGAGCAACAGGGTGATGCATAACCGCATGTGTTGAAAGCAGATGAATCCCATTACCACTCATCAGTGCAAACTCCTGTTCTGTGTGTAAAGTGCTCTGGTTTGGTAGACAAAAATTTAGAAAGCAGGGAGGTATGGAGAGAATATCAGTAGCCAGGATGAGTGCTTTACCTGATATGAGCAGTTAGGAGGAGGAATGACAGTGAAAGGAAGTGATATACGCATCTTCCACAGCACTCCATTGCTTGTTATGGGAACCTTGTTAGCAGATGAAAGTGACAGGTGAGGTTCAGCACTGTAAAAAAACAACACATACATAGCATGATGACTGCCAGGGCTGGGGAAAACAGCAATCTGTGAACAGGCTTGGAATCCACAAAAGAAAAAATAACTCTAGTACTGTTTCGTTCCTAAAATCCAAAGACAAGCAGAAACACAGGAACTGGCAGACCAGGAGGAAGGAAAAAGGAGAAAGAAAGAAAGAAAGAAAGAAAAAATATATATATACATTTAAGGGCCTGTAATGTCAGTGGGTACCCAAAGAAAAAAAAAAAGAAAAAGAAAGAAGCAGCAACATAACATGTCACCATCCATTGTTTATATCACTTACATTCATAGCAGAAGACATTTCCAACAAATAAAATAACTTTGAGACTGGCTATGACTAATTTCTACCGTTGTGTTTTTAACCTTGGGAGTATCGTGGAAATGGTTGCAGTGGACACAAGTTCCAGGATACTCAGTCAGGGAGCAGAAACAGCTTTGCTTCACCACTGTGACACTCTCATTTTTAAACCAGCTGCAAACTATCTCAGATACCAAAATAATATAGGGAAGTACCAGCAATCCATGGCATGAAGGAATAGTTCCAGAAAAAGGACTAGTGTAAGCTCTGCGAATATCTGCTGTTACTGTTGTACAGGAGACATAGATTCATCTAAAAAGATCCCTTACACAGGCATAATCTTCGCAAGTCAGTCACCTGTTTGTCTGAGACAGAGTAGGAGGAAAGCATAGTGTGCAAGACTAAGATTCAGTCCTTTAGTTTTACTCCTCTCAATTCTTAACCCTTTTTCAAACTTGAAAATTAATTTGCATAATTTCCTGCTCCACTGAGTTTCAAGGATTTATTATACTTCTGAAAGGGACAGGATCAGTTTTGACATAAATGGGATGAAGGAAGACAATGGGAAAACCTGCAAATTTCTGATCTCCTCCTATGACATATGTACAAGCAGTAGCCACTGTGATACACTGGGATGGCCAAAATCCACTTCATTTCATCTTCCGTCACCCTGACCCCCACCCTCTGCAAATCTTCACATTTGAGGTCATTCATGTTCAGTCCTATATTTTGCATTTTTTGCATCTCAGGTTCATCAGGAACGTCTTGCTTCCAATCTGAGGGGAAACAGTATTTTCATAAACTTGATTTTTCTTGCGTTACTCTCAATAACTGCCAGTGAAAGATTCCCATTAGTCTGTACATGGAGAAATAACAAAGACTATCTGAGATGTCTCTTAGTGAAACTTATTTAGAAAATTTGGGTTTATTCGTGATGGTTTCTCCTGGCCAGGATCTCTCCTGGCCAGATTCTTGTTTAGAGTTATTTTGTGCCACCTTCTAACAGCAGACAGAGCCACAGATACACACACGTGCCCAGTCTCCTCTTAATGTTAGGCCCACATACTTTTATCCTCTCAAAATCCATCAACCATGCATAATGTGGAAATGCACCACCCTCGCATTCTCCCACAGTCTATCGGCTCCTCAGGCTTTTCACAGATAGCTTTGACTCTCCTTCTCTGCACTTTGCAATTCTTTCTGTGGTTTTGGGAAGAAGTAGGAAAAAACACTTGCTACCAGCAGACAGCCAGCTATGACTCGGCAGTTGCACTAACCTGGGTGAACCTTAGTTGACACCTGTCAGCTAAGGACCTGGCCTCATTTTCAAGGTGAAGGTCCCTAATCTGAAGCCTTCTAGGTAGCCATCAAGAGGTAGTGTTACAATGTCTATAGCTGGTGCCAAAATAACTCATCAATCAGTAAAATCAAAATAACATGAATTTTAGATTATTGCATGAGATACAGATAATTATATTCCAATCTGCATTGCTTCTAATGTTAATTATAAGGATTAACATACTATTATCATTACATTGTAACAGTGTGGGTGTAGTATTACCAATAGTATGGGTTTCTACTGAGAAGAAAGCTGAAATGGATGACCTCTAATCAACAGGGAGGTCAAACAGTCTTACTGTACCATAAGAGAAAAAAAATATTGACATTTGAACTATTTCAAACCTAGGTTGCCCTTCAAATTCTACAAAACAAAGTAATGGGGATTTTTCTCCCTTTCCTCTTCCCTCTCCTTTCCTCTCCTCTCCTCTCCTCTTTTGCCCCTCCTCTCTGACAAAAATGTTCTCCATGGTTATTTCTTCCCATACAATGTCCTCACTGAAAGATATCTCACCTGAGACATATGTATTTTGCCTAAAAGTGCTGATCTGCCCTGCCTGCCTGCTTTGGCAGGCAACTGCCCATCTGCTGATGAGCTTTCAGTGCACACTAGGGGAAAGCTAGTTCAGCTTAGTACAGTCCACAGTGAGAGAAAATATCTTAGCTGCAACAAATCCTGTCCAAGTGATTGCCATCCTGACAGAGAAATTCCCATTTTATCCGTTGTGACTTGTCTCTGCACACCTGACTGGTCGCCAAACTGAGTACTATGAAAACTGCCTAGTAATCAGCCTGCAACTGAGTTGAGTCATGCTTACTCGGTGGGGAACAAGAAAATTAAAATATGTTATCATTCTTGAGGTATCCAAAATTCATGAGTAAGCCCACCTCAAGGCCTTAACAGATCAAATTTTTGAGTTCTTTGCAACCACTAGGACAAGAAACAGGCTTTCTTTTTTTCTTTTAATTGCAAGCAGAGACAATCCTGTTTCCAATAGCAAAATCTTTGAATTTTCAACACTAGATTTTGCTTCACACTCTGCAGGATAACCATCCACTGAAATATCATTGCAAGACATGTCCTTTCCAGCGGACTTTGTAGAGAACCTTCCAGAAGGACGGAGAACTTCTAAAGAACCCTAACTCTACAAAGAAACCCATTGTGCTTTCATGTCAAAGCGATATGCACCACTGTTGCAGAAAAACCCTCATGACTGGGTTGAATTTTATTTTCATCCTCCCGAAACTATAAAGGCTCTTGCAGAAGTGTTATCCTGTCATAAGATGATTGCTTGGTGTGAGCATTGATTCGTTTTTACTGGAAGACTGTGCAACTACTGTATCCTTCATATGCTGCGTATTTGATCAAGCTCTGCATCCCTGTGAGGAAGGATGCTTGTGATCAGTGTAGGTGATGGGGGGTTAGAAAGAGGGGAAGGATCTGCTTAAGTTAACAGTAGCAAACAGGAAATCTCTGGTCTTGAAGGTGGCAACCTGATGTTTTCCAGGTGGACTTTACTGAGAGGAGGCCTGGAATTTATCGGTTGCCAGTTTCAGAACTTAATTTTGTTCAGAGAGACAGAGAGAGGTGCCAAGGGGAACACATGCCACAATAAACTTCTAGTGGGTGAAATGCATTTCTGGACTGAATGCCAGCAAAAGCCATGAGCTGCCTGAGGGCTCAGAAAGCATTTTGGTGGGACCTGCTCTTCATATTGTTCTTTTCCCTTCTTCAGGCTACAGCTCTAATGCTTTCCATCCAAAGATATAATTTAAAAAAAAAAAATCTTAATTTGTTTTACTCAAAAGACAAGATTTTTAAACCACTCTTTTAGGTTTTCTGGCAGTGTAAGAACAGCTGTACTAGATTAGACTGCAAATCCCACTACATCGGTAGTGTGTCCATGAGTGGAACCAGTAGCAGTTGCCTAAGGCAGGATGTAAGAGCAAGAAAACCATGTAGTGACACTGCTCATACTACACCTTCCCAGGTCCAACACAAAGCTTACTCTGTGTGCATCAGTAGCATTGCACAGCTGGATTTCTCTGCAGGCAAAATGGGCAACCACGGATGAGAAGGGACAGGTCATGCACTAGAGCAACCATCCTGCCTCTATATATGTCTATTACATATTTCACCTCAACAGCAGCTGCTTTTAAAAGTTTGATCCAGAGGGGTGGAAAAAACTTGTAGTTTTTTCACATGTGTCTCTTGGAAAATATGTCTAATGGAAAGTCTAGATGTTTCTTCACGAAGAAAATCTGTTCATGTGGGAGGAAAGCATTTGCATCTCAACACTTAATAGTCCCAACCAGCATGTGTACCTTGGACACAACACTGAAAGTCCATGCATTTAGCAAGCTTCAATGACCTGGATGAAAACCATAGCTAGTTGACCATCATCTGTAAACAGAAGCTTGCCCAAAATGCCTTCAACAGCCAAAGGTACAACTTGTCAGATAGTAATAGCTAAAACTTGCTCTTGATTTACACAAACCCTTGAAATTTTCTGAAGATTATAAAACTGGTTATTTTTTTTTTTGTCATTCTCCACGTATTGTGTCTCCTCAAGCATTTCACTTGTCCCAGCCTTGGGGGCTGGCATTGACTCTGAAAGCACTAGGACTCCATCATTCCTCCGAAGATTACCTCTAGGGAAAGCCATTTTCCTTGTAGATGGCATGTTGCACAAGTCTCAGGAAATCTAGAGAGAAGTAAGTTGTTTAGAAACATCTTTTAAGCTTGCAAGACTGGTAAGCAACATGCTTGCTTTTTTATTATTTTTATTTCTGTTGCTTGCTGCAGAGCTCTGTAGGCTGCAGAGCTCTGTAGGCTACAGAGCTTCTTAGGCACTAGCCTCTACAGTACAAGTACTTCAGACTTTTCCACAGCTCTTAATACATGGTCTGCCAGTTTTATTTAGGTTGAGTAGTACCTCACTGTTTGTGTAATGACACTGAAATCAAGGATGACAGAGACACATCTCCAGGACTCTCATATACCCTCACAACTTGTCTCCCACTTAGCTCTTTGCACTTTTACTCTTAATGCGTACAGGGAATTAGGGGTACAAGCACTCAAGAGCCTCTACGTACTGTGACTGAACCTAATGGCCAAGCAGTACAATTAGGTGATTGTCTCCCATCAAGATGAGCCTGAGATGTAACTCGCTATGTCACCCAGTGCCACCCTTTTGTAAACTGCATATAGTTGTTACATCCATTTATTTGACCAGCTTTCTCTGCTCTGTGCACTGCTCACTGTCTGAGCAAGAGGAGTCCATCAGAAACAGAGATGGCACTAAGAGAGCATGTGCTCTGCTGGTACCAGTCCTACTCGCTGAGACCAAATCCAGTAGGACTAGACCCAGCCAGTCCCCTATCAGCTGAGACCACACCCTCAGTTGGCATAAACCCATTGCAAGTAACAGCAAGATATGAATTTCCACTTCTGTTAGACCAGCCTGAGGAATAGAAAGGGAAAATAATTTTTAGCTCACCATACAAGCTTCTATTCTTAGTTCATTTGGAAACAAGGCAGCCATAGTAACACTGAACTGAAAAAGGGGTAAACTTACTGGCTTGGAACCAGTGAAATCTGCATAAATATTACAGTATGCAAAGTGGATTACTTGCACTTAGCTTCAACCAAACATGGTGTAATATCAATACATGCCCTTCACTGACAATGAAACGAGAGCGTAAACATTGGTTAGACAATAGTCTACCAGATGTGACCACTGAAAATGCGTGACAATGTCTCTGGTCCTAGGGGTAGGGATAGTCATCTAAAGGAACATCTGCTATTTCTTCTCGGGAAAAAAAATTGATCACTGTGCCCAGGGACTGCACCAAAATGTACATATTTGTTTCAAAAATTTGATTTACTGACTGAGTCAAATCTTCAGATGGTATACACTGGCAGACTTCTGCCAAGGTCAATGGAGTCGTACTGATTTATACTCACAAAGCACATAATGTGTTGTAGACAAATATGAACAGAAGCCTTCTTCACCTGTATCCCCTACACACTGTGGTGTTTATTGGCTGACAAACCATTTGGGGACATTCAGCCTACTACGATGCCATTTCAGCTAATGCATGACAAGATCTCCAGGTTGGCAGAGACTTGCTGACAACCCACAGCACACTTTAAACGATAGGTCTGTGTAGTACGGCTGCAATCCCAGAAATGTATTCTCTTAAACCAGACAGAATGAAGATGTGAGCTCATGGATGCCCTAAGTATAGCACTCCAGCAACCACAGGCATTTCGAGACATTTCTGCAGGGCAACCACAATCCTGTGAATATCCCAAGGAAAAGCAGATACAGGTGAGTTGCTGAATCTTCTGAGGCTGGGAAAACACCTTCTTCACAAGCACACACAAAAACAAACCCCAGCTCTAACTCTGGCCTTGGATAAATTGCAAAATGTCTTATTATTATAATTACGGAGATCCCAGAGGGCACATATAATTGAATTAAGGGGTGTTTCTACTCGCATACTTAGTGCTGTAGAGCTGTCTTCAGCTTCAGTCTGTGGTCCCGTAATCAGTGTCCAGAACATGCACAAGACGCCCCTTAATTCAGTTATAAGTAGCCCTTGGGGAACCATAGAATTAAACAGTATCATAAGGTTCTGAACATGGTCTGTGCTAGGGCTAATTCCATGCTCCCGCTCAATAGAGAATTTCTCAGCCTCATCAAAGTTTTATGCTAAAATTTTGGCTAATATTTTGAAAGCATGTTACTTCATTTGACCTAAATGACTTTTGCACATGTTCATTTCCATTTTACTCTATCAGCCTGTTTAACATAATAGCATATTAACAGTACATTTGAAAGAAGAGTCAGTGGTTTGGAGTCAGTCCAAAGCAGTCACAGCAGCAGGAGAGAGCAATAAGAGTTTTGAAGAAGGAAAATCAGACTTGAGTCCCCATTACTGCTTTGCAAAATGCAAATATCCTTGTGCACAGGGGATGTTTTGGCATAAGAACATAATGTTATTTGTACCAGATTACCAGATTATTTCCAGAAAGATGGTCCCTGAGAAGACTAGACTACTACAAATGGCTCTCTATGACTGAAAAGTGCTGATGAAGTGAATACTTGAAATTATTTTGTCTTTTAACATGTGTGTAAGTAGTATATTTTCATATAATAATCTTATATACCATTCTGTATATCCATTCAGCAGCATGTGTGTGGACAGGCAATAGACATGATTAGTAGAACCCCATACTATTAAACTCATATTATTAAATCTTGTTGTTTATAATTTTGCCAAACCAAAACCACTTATTCCATAATTTTATCTGATGATTCTGCCTCAAGTTGATTTATTTAATTTTTATATTTTATTGAATGCAAAACAGCTCAGTCATTTCCAAAACTGAGGCTCCAGAAAACACACTCCTTCATTGTCAACTTCAAATAAAATTCTGGTTATCTTTTAACTGAGATGCTATAAGTAGAATGAGAGTGTTGATACTCACCAAAGAAATTGAATATGTGGGTTTATGACAAAAAAGAATGAAGGCTTCACCATTATGGTCGACATTTAAAACTGTGTGTGCATTTACTTATGGGGGGTAATTGTTCATAAACTTACAACATTTATTTGGGTCAGATAACCCAAGCAACAGAACAGTTGAAGTGGATTTTGGACATCTGTATGTATTTGAGACTTGTAGATGTTCACTAGCATCAGGTCATAAAGCAAAACCAAAAGTGCACCTGGATGGAGCCTGCCAGCAATAGCTGTTGTGACTGGAAAGCCTTATTTCCAAAAAAAAAAGCCAAGCTGAGAAAAGGTTTTCTGCAAAGATCCTTTTCACACACCAGCTAGGAAGTAACACCGCTGACTAGGAAAAGCTAATACTTTTAGCTGGGTTTACAGCAGGTTACTCTCTGACCTCAGCATCTCATGTAAATCCCAAATAACACTATGAAATTGTGGTTCAACCAAGTGGCATACTTCTGCTGAAGGATCCTGTATGCAGATCTTGTTTGAACTGTGGGCAGCTCAAGAGCAGCTGCTCAGTGCAGCATAACTTGGGCAAATGACACCAACAGGCCACTGAACCCAGCAAGAAATGCATGTGTGTATCCAAGGGAACAACTGGGTTCTAATTTTTCTTTTGAAGCAGCAGAGTATGAAATTTGCAAGGCACCATGAAGCTCATGGAGTCCAGTCCAGGGGTCAGTGTAAAACCAGAAGAGCTCAGAAGACCAGCAGCTCCATGCTGCTCTGTGAATCACAGAGTAACCTGTGGCAGTCAAAATACTCAAAGCCTCAAGAACCGACAGGCTGGCACAGGGAGAGATGAGAGAAAAGGGACATTGTCACTATTTTAGATACACATACAAATAAAAGAGAGCAGCCCTGAGGAGAAGGACTTGGGTGTTGATGAGAAGCTCAACATGAGCTGGCAATGTGTGCTGGCAGCCCAGAAGGCCAACCGTATCCTGGGCTGCATCAAAAGCAGCGTGGCCAGCAGGTCGAGGGAGGTGGTTCTGCCCCTCTACTCCACCCTCATGAGACCTCACCTAGAGTACTGCGTCCAGCTCTGGAGCCCCCAACATAAGAAGGACGTGGAGCTGTTGGAGCAAGTCCAGAGGAGGGCCATGAAGATAATCAGAGGGCTGGAGCACCTCTCCTATGAAGACAGGCTGAGAGAGTTGGGGCTCTTTAGCCTGGAGAAGAGAAGGCTCCAGGGAGACCTCATAGCAGCCTTCCGGTATCTGAAGGGGGCCTACAGGAAAGCGAGAGGGGCTTTTTACAAGGGCATGTAGTGACAGGACAAGGGGTAACGGTTTTAAACTGAAAGAGGGTAGATTTAGATTAGATATTAGGAAGCAATCCTTTCCTGTGAGGGTGCTGAGACACTGGAACAGGTTGCCCAGAGAAGTTGTGGCTGCCCCCTCCCTGGCTGTGTTGTAGGCCAGGTTGGATGGGGCTTTGAGCAACCTGGTCTAGAGGAAAGGTGTCCCTGCCCATGGCAGGGGGGTTGGAACTCGATGATCTTTAAAGTCCCTTCCAACCCAAACCATTCTATGATTCTATGAAATAGGGAATTTGTCAAGCAAGAACCTCTACATGGTCCTAGGAAGCACTCCAGACTGTACCACTGTACACTATGGAAAAAGGAAAAACGATTTCTGTTGAGACCATCTTAAAGAGTGAGATAGAATTAACATGCACAAATATAAATGAATAAGAGAGCAAGAGGTATATCCAAACTGTATGTACAGAGGCAGAACTTTCATTTGTATTTTGTTGTTTGCAAGATCAGGATGGTGATAGCAGTAAAATGCCGTAGGGAAGTGCTTTGCAAGTAGAAAATAGCCGTACTGTAATTATCATGTAATTATGCAGAGTTACAGACTTCCTTACCACATTAAAAGAAACAATCCAGACTGTTATTCTCACTTAAATGTGCAGGCCTGGTAGATAACACCTATGTGAAAGAGAACCAGAGTACGTAAGCAAGTCCTTGGAACCACTCAGAAAACACTACACGCAAGGTCTTGTTACTGTGGAACAGCAATCAGGACTACCTCAGCTTAATGTTCTGTACAGCACTGCTTATCAGGTTTCTAACGCATTTCTTCGTACAAGAATCAGAACAGTTCACGGGAACATTACAGATGGTCTCTCCCAAGGGAACAACTAATTGCAAAAGGAGAATTCTTTTCCTGTCAGGTTTATGACTTAAAATATATGGGCAAACACACCAACCATCTTCCTTTCGTTGCTAAGAAATCTTAAATTCAAGGCACTGAAATGGCATAGTGAGGTGCATAGCTCTGTGGTGTATTGCTAGTGGTCCCACACGTGCTCGTGTTATACTGATTAAGCTCTAGGACTGGTCAGACATTTTCTTTTGACACAACAATTTTTCCCCAGGAAATGCCAAATAATTGGCACAGAATCTGCTCAGAGGTTATACTGACATCAGCACAAAAATACTCAAGAAATGGTACTGCTTGCAACTTGTGAACAAACCTTTGCGAAAGAATCTCACAGCTCTATGAATCCTCTGTCTCCCTCTTTCCCCTGTGGCTGCTATGTTAATAAGCCAATCACGTAACATGGGTTGTTTTAAAATGTCTTGTCCAAGCCACTAAAAGCCAAGCCTTTAGCTGCTATTTTTTGTTGTGTTGCTCTGTCCAGTCCAACTCTCAGCATCAAAATATAAACAGGGAGCCAAAGGTCCACCTTCCAATGAAAAGGCAAAGGTTCATCTTGTTTCTGTACCATGCCATGGTAAATTGCACAGGTGAGTCCAATGTATTTCCTCACCTCCATGTAAGCTGATTGCAACCAGAGCAACCAAAGTCAAAATGGGAAGGCTGGCTGCTACCTCAAGGCCAACATCTGCTTTCCTCTCTCTTTCCTCTCCTTGGTGTGAGCAAGTTTCCACCTAGTTAGGCCAGCAGGAAATGTCGCAAGCAGATCACCAGACATGCAAAGGGAGTGACAAAGTCAAATGTAAGTGTATGTGACAGCTGCAATTGTTTGTTACTTGAAGATAGTCAACAGCAGCCAGCAGCAGTCAGGAAGTGCAAAGGTCACAGAAAGACATATTGCCAGTCGATGGCATTATATTTCAAGGCCTGAGGAGCAGAAGGAGTGAAAAATAAGGAGCATTTGGACCTAATTAAGCAATAAAAGGAACCAGAGGTTGGGAAAAATAAAAGGATACGTCTCTAAAATAAGGAACATCTCCCTGTAAAATACCCTTCTTCAGTTGGATGCCATCACTTTCCCAGATCTTTGACACAACTGAACACTGACCTCAAAACAGCCATACCTAATGTCCATTATATTGTGAAACCTGTCAGCATCAGATTCGACCTACTCCAAATTCCTATGGATTAAATAGAGATGAGGAGAGATGAGGGCAGCTGCCTCCCCCTCTTCTGGCTCAGGATATTTTTTCTAAGGCACTGTTGGAAATGGGAAGTAGCGGAGGCAGAGATAATGTGTCACAAAGGCCTCTGTCACCATTAAAAGCTTCCAAAGCATGTTACTGCCTAAAACATAACCTCCTTGCAAAATATACACTTAACTGCACTTAAGCTATCAAATATTAGGAAAAAATTAAGATCTGTAGAGATGACCATCAAGAGATGGTCACCTGATCAGGATGGCCAAGTGGATGAGGCCCTCCACAGACAGATAGATGTAGCCTCACGTTCACAGACCCTGGTCCTCATGGGGGACTTCAACCACCCAGACATCTGTTGGAAGGACAACACAGATGGGCACAAGCAATCCAGGAGGTTCCTGGAATGCGTGAATGACAACATCCTTCTCCAAGTGACAGAGGAGCCGACGAGGAGAGGTGCCATGCTGGACCTTGTTCTGACCAACAAGGAGGGACTGGTGGGGGACGTGAAGCTCAAGGGTAGCCTTGGCTGCAGTGACCATGAAATGGTGGAGTTCAAGATCCATACAGCAACAAGGAGGGCACGCAGCCAGCTCACCACCCTGGATTTCAGGAGAGCTGAATTTGACCTCTTCAGGGACCTGCTTGGGAAAGTCCCTTGAGATAAAGCCCTGAAGGGAAGAGGGGCCCAAGAAAGCTGGTTAGTATTCAAGGATCACCTCCTCCAGGCTCAGGAGTGATGCATCCCGACAAAGAGGAACGTCGGCAAAAAGGCCAGGAGGCCTGCATGGATGAACAAGGAGCTCCTGGGTAAACTCAGGCACAAGAAGGAAGCCTACAGAGGGTGGAAGCAAGGGCAGGTAGCCTGGGAGGAATACAGGGAAATTGTCCGAGAAGCCAGAGACCAGGTTAGGAAAGCTAAAGCCCTGATAGAATTAAATCTGGCCAGGGATGTCAAGGACAACAAGAAATACTTCTATAGGTATTGTCAGTGATAAAAGGAAGACTAGGGAAAATGTGGGCCCTCTCTGGAAGGAAATGGGAGACCTGGTTACCTGGGATATGGAGAAGGCTGAGGTACTCAACGACTTTTTTGCCTCAGTCTTCACCAGCAAGAGCTCTAGCCTCACCACCCAAGTTGCAGAAGGCAGAGGCAGGGACTGGAAGGATGAAGAACTGCCCACTGTAGAGGAAGATCAGGTTCGAGACCATCTAAGGAACCTGAAGATGCACAAGTCCATGGGACCTGATGAGCTGCATCCACGGGTCTTGAGGGAACTGGCGGATGAAGTTGCTGAGCTGCTATCCATCATTTTTGAGAAGTCGTGGCAGTCTGGTGAAGTTCCCACTGACTGGAAAAGGGGAAACATAACCCCCCTTTTCAAGAAGGGGAAAAAGGAAGACCTGGGGAGCTACAGGCCAGTCAGTCTCACCTCTATGCCTGGCAAGGTCTTGGAGCAGATCCTCTTGGAAACTATACTGAGGCACACAGAAATCAAGGAGGTGACTGGTGACAGCCAACATGGCTTCACCAAGGGCAAATCATGCCTGACAAATTTGGTGGCCTTCTACAACAGGGTTACAGCACTGGGGGATAGGGGAAGAGCAACTGATGTCATCTACCTGGACTTGTGCAAAGCATTTGACACTGTCCCGCACAACATCCTTGTCTCTAAATTGGAGAGACATGGACTTGACGGATGGACCACTCGGTGGATAAAGAATAGGCTGGATGGTCACACTCAAAGAGTTATGGTCGATGGCTCAATGTCCAAGTGGACACCAGTGACGAGTGGCGTTCCTCAGGGGTCGGTATTGGGACTGGTCCTGTTTAACATCTTTGTTGGCGACATGGACAGTGGGACTGAGTGCGTCCTCAGCAAGTTTGCCGATGACACCAAGCTGTGTGGTGTGGTCGACACGCTGGAGGGAAGGGATGCCATCCAGAGGGACCTTGACAGGCTTGAGAGCTGGGCCTGTGCAAACCACATGAAGTTCAACAAGGCCAAGTGCAAGGTCCTGCATGTGGGTCGGGGCAATCCCAAGCACAAGTACAGGCTGGGCAGAGAAAGGATTGAGAGCAGCCTTGAGGAGAAGGACTTGGGTGTTGATGAGAAGCTCAACATGAACCGGCAGTGCGTGCTTGCAGCCCAGAAGGCCAACCGCATCCTGGGCTGCATCAAAAGAAGCATGGCCAGCAGGTCGAGGGAGGTGATTCTTTGCCCCTTTACTCTGCTCTCGTGAGACCCCACCTGGAGTACTGCATTCAGCTCTGGGGCCCCCAACATAAGAAGGACATGGAGCTGTTGGAGCAAGTCCAGAGGAGGGCCATGAAGATGATCAGAGGGCTGGAGCACCTCTCCTATGAAGACAGGCTGAGAGAGTTGGGGCTCTTCAGCCTGGAGAAGAGAAGGCTCCAGGGAGACCTCATAGCAGCCTTCCGGTATCTGAAGGGGGCCTACAGGAAAGTGTGAGAGGGGCTTTTTACCAGGACAAGTAGTGACAGGACGAGGGGGAATGGTTTTAAACTGAAAGAGGGTAGATTTAGATTAGATATTAGGAAGCAATTCTTTCCTGTGAGAGTGGTGAGACACTGGAACAGGTTGCCCAGAGAAGTTGTGGCTGCCCCCTTCCTGGCCGTGTTGTAGGCCAGGTTGGATGGGGCTTTGGGCAACCTGGTCTAGAGGAAAGGTGTCCCTGCCCATGGCAGGGGGGTTGGAACTAGATGATCTTTAAAGTCCCTTCCAACCCAAACCATTCTATGATTCTATGATTCTAAGAGTAAGAACAAAAGTTGTGCTGACCTTCAGCATAGGGTATCAGTGAAGTCCAGCATGAACAGATCTGCAGGTGTACCTCTGCCTGGCAGAACCAGAAATGCTGAGCCATATTTTCTAGATGTAGAAGATTCCTGTGTGACAAAGGTCAGCAAAACCTATTGGAGCATAAGCATGTGAAGGTTCTGATTACTCTTACTATCACATTTTAAGTTGCCATAATCAATGGTCTATAGCAATATATATCAGTATAGCACATAGCAATGTAGAGAAATTGGGAAGCACCTTGCTGGCCACCTCTCCTGAAGTATCCTTCTACATGGTACAGATCCTTCATTTCCATGAAGTACAACAGAACAACTTCATTTCTGCTTCAGCTATCAATTAAGGCAAAGAAATTAAAGAGAATAGGAGAGTCATTCTGGTAGAAATGTTCCTCCATCTTAATTTCTAACTCTCGTATCAGAAAGCCTAATAAAGTAAAATCATCAGTTTATAATATGATTGGCATCTGTTTTCTGAAACATAGCTCCAGCTGGCTGCAACTTTTCCTAGGTTTTCAACACATCCATTCTTTAAAATGCAACATACACAAAATTAAGTCCTCTACTCCCTTACAGCCATGCAGCAGCACTAAGGTCACAGGTTGCCGAGACTGAATTGAGACCAGAATTTGGCCAAAAACTGGCCAAATACACTGGTTGATTGCCACATATTGCACAAATGCCAAATTATTCTCGAACACGCAGATAGATGCACTGGGGCGCTGGCCGGGGGTATATGAGGCACAATTTGGTTAGCACGTGCTTCTGAGTGTTACAGGCTGGTTGCATTAAGCACATAAAAGCACAACACAGCTCTTGGCTTTCTAGCCTAGTCTCCTGTAACTTTGCCCAGTTTGGGTGACATCATGAGTTTACTGTCATGGATTAATATAAAACTATGGTTTGGATCCGTCACTCAAGCTGCTGTTGTATTTGACACTGTTTCTCCATAGTGCAACAGAGCCTACACAGGGTTTGGAATGTCTTCCATATGTGCAGAATATGAAAACCATAGTGGAGTTAGTTTCCTAACTCAGAAGAAACTGAGATGACAGCTGAGAAGAATTGCCCAGTGTTTTCACTGAAAGCTTTTTCAATCACCATTTGGGATCTCTCCAAGATTTTTCCAATGGAAGGACTTTTTTATGCACTGACTTCAGGTTGCATTTCACATCTAACCTGAAGATGTGAAAATAACTCCTCTAACAGAGAATGGTGCTGTATAATTTGCTTTAATATACTTCTAAAAAATGCAGTTGGCTGGTGACATTTCAGCAGGCAGATGTTCACCATTATACAGTGAGTGTGCACACACATTCACATGCATATTTCCTACACATGCACAAAGACCATGTCCTCATAGCCACAAAATCACAGAAACCTCAGTCCTCACTGTTAGCATATGCCACAGAATTATAAATGATTATTCCTTGAGGAACACCCTGAAAGACTATAGTAGATAAAATTCTTGTGATACTCCATGACTCTTTAGTTTATTCTGTCAGTGGTATACTTCTCAGCAATTGCAACTTCATTCATCAAACCTCATTACCCCACAGTTACATTTTTAAAAACCAAATAATTAAATTTCTCTGTCCTTTACAATTCATCAGCAGAGCTTAGGAAAAATGTGTTAAACAAGGCATCTGAAATTTTGTAAGTAATAAAAAAAAGAAAAAGGTAAAAATGAGTCTTCTTTACCAAAGGGTCTTCAGTGGGATTCAAGCAATCCAGATAACACTGGGTGGCTCTGACCAGAAGATAAGGAAAAGAGACCTCCAACAGCGTTTTTAACATCAAGAAGAGAAAACTCTTCAAGTCACAAAATGTTCTTATGTATCTTTGATTTTCACTTGAATTGTAATCCAGGAATTAAAAGAAGTTTTTGAAAAATGACCTTGATCTTAACCCTAGGCAGATATATAAATAGACTGACATGGATGGTAACAGCATAACCAAAAGATTACACTATTTCGTGGAGCTGCTAAGCCCTTCACATGTCAAAAACTTTCAAAGTTTAAATGAACACCTTGAAAAATTAATTTCTTCACAGTTCCTTATGATATTTTTTTTCTTTAATAGAGCATTTTTTTTCCTTCCCAAAGAGAACATTTGTCACATATATTATCATCTACCAAACTCTTTTCATCCTTCTTTTGGTCCTTGACAGATATATAGGGTCTATATGGGTATTTGTAACTCAGGAAATACTCCTAAGACTTATGAATTCTAGAAACCACAGCTGAGGTTCAGCAATTCCTTCCACCACTGCAGCTCCAGACTTACCTGTTTGCTGATGGTAAAGGCAAAATCTTGACTCTGCTGAGGCAATAGTTTAAAAAAAAAGCCTTTCAGACAGAAGAATCTGAACTTCATGCCATGGGAGCATCCTGTACATGTATGCAGTCAGTCTGAATCACACCCTGCTTGCCCATTCCTATGCCGCACCACTGACGTCAAGACCATCATTCCTGAATCAAACCAGTGTGAAAAAAAATAGAATTAAATATGCTCTCTTGATTTATGATTTCTTTATATTTAAACCCACATAGTTTCCTTGGTATATTTATGGTGCCACAGCCCTAAGATTGTATTACCCCAAAACGGGTATTGCATGAAATCAGGAAGAAAATGTAGTAGGTGGATCTGTCTTTACAGTTTGATCTGCAGACACTTGGTCATGCATAGAAAGCATCAGAGGGAACTGGCAGAGTATCATGAGATCATCTAACTAACCAAACCCAGCTTGAAAATATTATTAATACCATGCTTTCAAATATTCAATTTAAAATTAACTTGCAATGAAAACCCAGGGCAAAATTATGCACTTGGTGATTTCTTGCACAAATGCCCAAAATCTGATTGTAGGAAGTGAATGGAAACATTCCATGAACATCATTGAATTAAAACCAACTTTTGAATTTCAATGACTACTCACAGGCCCTTTTCCCCGTTTGCTCTGGTATGCACATACCACTCATTCTTGGCTCATAACTGTAGAACTGAATACTAGACATGGTGACTACTAATCATGGTTGGTCTTTGAATGTTTCTAAATTATATCACAGGCCATGAATAACCAAAAATTACTATGATTTCAGAAATGTTGAGCTGTACCTCTTGAAGTGATTGTACCTTTTCAAAAGATTTGCGGAGAAAGAAATACCCCCATGCACATAAGAATGAACTGCCTGCCTTAGAATTTAACTTAAGTACATTTGTAAAACATTAAGCCCATTCATTCCCAATTCAAAATACCCTTTCAATGGTTTCCAGTCTAACTAGAAGTTTTCTGCACTAGTTAAGAAAATAGTTCCACAAAGTTTTAAGGTCAGAACAAACTGCTTAATATTTAGTTGAAGTCTGTATACAAAAGGTGATTGCATTTCACCAGGAAACCCTGATATCATACTTAATGGTGTTAGCTATACCAAAATATTTCATTCTGTAGGGGACATGCCTGTCCAACAAGGTATGTTTCTGAAGTAGCATTACTCTGTCATATACATGCACATCTGGACTGTGAAGCCTTCTTGTAAGCAGACTTTAGAATAATTTTCTCCCAGTAGCCAATGAAGAAGTCTGTGTTTACAGAGGTTTCCACACCAAGTCTGAGCATTAGTAGAAATTGAGAGATTTTTACATATATTAAATTATTCTCTCCAGAACACTAAGGTTTTATTGTAAACTTTTAATAATAATAGTAAAAAAAAAGAAGGAACAGGTCAGCATATCAAGAACAGATAACGAAAAAATGCCTAGCAATCTCTATTTGAAAAGTGCCAAACATCAGGCTTCAGTGTGTAATGGGAAAGCTCAGCTGTTGCTTCCATTTCAATATTTAAATTGAGAAAGGGCAGCTTGTTAGTTGGAGAATGCAGTGCAGTCTGTCTTTGGCTAAGGTTTGATTATAATGAATTTGGAGGCTTAATTTCAAGACTACGTCAAAGCAGTGAATATTTTCCAATTGGAGTATTTTTCTGAATCACTTCTGTGTGATGTCTAAAGCCTCCAGAATTACTATTTTCTTACCTGTCCAGTAAAGTGCTGTACAATTGAAATGTAAACTAAACCTGCCCTGGGTACGCACAAAGGTATTATGAAGAAAACAGCAGACAAGACAAGGTGCTGCTGCTTCACCGCAAGAACAAATCCTTCTCTTCGTCAGATAGGTCCCCAGAAGAGCAAAGCTTTTGCCATAGAAACGGAAGCAGCAAAGTTCTTATTCAGACATCCGTCAGTTCCATTTTTTCTGCTCAGGAAGTTTATGCACGCTGAGGGCATTCAGCTTTGCAAAGAGGACAAAGAGAAGCAAAGCAGTACCACCTCATGCACTGCAGCCCTATCAGTGCAGAAGACAAAAAGATGTCATGGCCTCGCTGAGGACTCATCTGCTAACTTGTTTCTGTATTAAGCTATTGCACATTGACTTCGTATGTCCTCTTTGTCTAGAACAATTTCTTGCAGAGAAGCCTTTATACTTTCAGGTAATCCAGGAAACAACAGCCTCTTCAAAGCAACCAGCTGGGATACTGATAACTATACGTATCAGAGCAGCCCCAATGGGGTGGTTTAGCTTTCTAAGTGCTTAACCAGCATGCTACGTGTATTTTGCAACCTCCACTGAGCTTTAGGAGTTTTGTAACTCCTGAATTATTGGAGCCTACTGACTTTTACAAATGATCAGCAAGACCATCCTTTTTGAAAACAGACCTGTCAGGGATGCTAAGCCATTATCCATCCTACCCCACCACCTTAAAACTGGGTCAGGAAAACCAAAATTATTCCTGTCAGAGGTTCATTAAATCCTTTTTTTTTTAAGACTTTCCAGTGATGGAGACTCCCCAAGAGTTATAATCTATTCCTAGCAGTCTTCAGCAGCAGTCAGAGGATGTTTTTTGTAAGACTGTGCAAGCATCCAAGTAAAATACTAAAAAAAAATAAAATTAGCATGTCAGAGTTGCAACCACACAATGTGAGTTTAGCTCACCCTGGTTTCATAACTTCCATATATGCATACGCTCTTCTGTGCACTAATGTACACTGGGGCTGGTTGAAAATGAAAAGCATTTTCTATAAAGGTTTTTAAAGCTGTTTTCACTTCAGAAATCTTTAGAATGATGGCTTTAAAACAAACAAGCAAGGAAATATTTTTTCTCTGTACATTTTATCATTGAAAAGCACTGGAAAACACCAAAATAAGTTTTAAAAATTCAATATAATTTTATTATGCAGGAAAACCTGTAAGTTTGATAAAGTGCAATTTTGAGTAATTTTTTATTGTAGGTGAAAGAGAAAATTGAAAGATGCAAACTTTTTCAGTGAAAAAAATTGTCGATATTCTTTCCCAAGTCATTAAAACCACATTTACTAACAAAAAAGGATACAACAATAGCTCTTTTCATTAAGAACAGCCACCATCTGTTTTGTGTATTGAAAAGGGATGACTCAAATGAAGAAGCAACTGGTCATAGCAACAGTTCAACAGGTTTTATGCAAAAATGAGAACTATGTGGGTAGGATCCAAAAAGCATTAAGTAAGAAACTGGCCTTGATTTATACCTCATCTATACACATGTAAGATGTATTTTTGCCAGTACTGCTTCCTATATCTGTGGTCTACTGTGAAACTTCATTATGGGTATGTCTCCTGTATTTTCATTGCCTTTGTGACCTCCTTGGAGAGAAAAGTGTGGTGTACACTATCTACATGCTTTGCCAAGAAGATGCTTGAAGTGCTCCATTTCTTTTTGTTCCAGTGTGAAATGCAGTAACAGATTCTGGAGAAGACCTCTGGTATAAGGTCATTTTTAGCTTTCTTCTCTTTATTTTAGAAGCTTTCATCTCCAGGCCTACAGCTATGGGGTAAATCCATCCAGAGTTTTCAGCTCCAGGCTGCTGCATCCATAGACACACTATGCTTCAGATAGACCTCTCCTCATTTCCTCCTTGAGGACATCATTCACCTAAGTTCAGCAGTAATTTACCACCTTTCCCAGCAGCTGAGCTGGCTGATTGGCTTTTCTGCTCTTAGTACTCATGGCTCCATCTATTCCCTGTTCAACTGCTGCAATAACAGAGGAATGCAGGGGACAGCTGAGCTTCTTCCATCAAAACTAAGCGTAAGACTTGTATAGGTCTCCATAGGGAGTAAGGGAGGTGACTACGGTCACGTAGCTCACGTAGCCTCACTCTGCACTGATAGGTGTCAAGCTAACTGTCTTATTGGCCATGCAGATCTTACTGGCTTTTGCAGAAGGAGGGCATAATCTCTTTACTATGTGTCTTGATTTGCAACATAACATGATCAAAATGCAGGCCTCCAGTCATACAAGAAGGATACACCAAATGACAGGACAAGCATAGAAAAGGACTGGAAGTCTTATGACTGGGCACAGACTTATCATGTGAGTAAACAACTATCATCACATGCCATCTGGAAGTCCCTTATCATGTGGTGGACAAGCATAAACAGGACAACTGGTCACACAGAGGGATGCACATTCATCATGCCAAATGGAAGGGTTTGGGTGACCTTCAGAGTAAGGCAGTAACAAATCCACTAAAACCAGTTCAAACAGAACAGAAAATGCTGGTAAGAGAATTTTTATGAAGAAATTCATCAGGAAAAAAAAAATCATGGGATTTAATCCAGTGTATTCTGCTCCTCTTGATCAGTAAATAATGAGGATTTTTTTTTCCTTTTTCCTCTAAAAGTGAATTTATGCACAAGTTTCGTCCTTGTTCAAATACAGAATCGATTTTGTTTCTAATTATTTTGCATGGGGACATACCATGAAATACTCATGTTCAAGCAGAACCTGCAAGAACTGGAGGATTAGACTCCATATCACTAAGATTATGGCAAGAGATTGTTGGGAGTCTGCTAGGATTTTCATGAGGTTACCAGTTTGCTGACTTGTCTTAAGAGCTATCAGGTTAAATTGATTAATCATCTCCTTATGGCTGCAAGAAGCATTATCGGCTACTGTTGGGAAAAGAACAGAGCTCACGGGAGAGAAGAATAGTTTTAGAAAATCCAAGGAGTTTTCTCAATAGAAAAATTGACAGAAGGGTTGAAAGACGAGTTATATGTCAAATTATATGCTGTATACAATTTGTCTGAAAGCACTTTTTCAGCTACATGTTGCCTGTTTTCCAGAGCCAAGAGGTTTATAGCTGATGCACTTTTTCAGCTATGAATGTTGCCTGTTTTCCAGAGCCAAGATGTTTATAGATGATGTTTTACTCCAGTTCATCATCACTGGAAGTAACATGTGGAATGGAAATAAAAACATCCAGGTTACTGTACTTCCGTGGTCTTCCATTGTCTACTGTGACCATGGGATAAGATTCATCAGGTGCATAATTTGTGGCTGAAATGTTACTTTGAGATCTGTCTGTGTGATTCTCATTGATTTCCACAAAATGGCTGAAGTTTTAGAGTATTTGTGGCTTAGAAACAAATTGCACTTTTAAAGAGATGCAAACAATACAGTTCCTGATACTGTAGTTTGATAGACTCAATAGCACAATTCCAAGCCCATTTGTCAGTATTACCAAATCTTCATTGATTCATTGTAAAGTATGGTCAGTTTCTCTTTGAAAAAGTGCAATAAAGATTTAAGTCTTTTGCACAAGAAAGAACATTCTGTACTTCCCATCAGATTTGTTTTCTCCTCTACCATTCGTTTTGCAGGGAAAGCCTGAATTCTCTCCATGGGCAACTCCAAATGCGGTGACAGCAGGGGCACTCTCCGGTGAAGAGCAGTGGCCTCACGGAGCCCAGCTCATGTGCAGAAAAGGCTGCCCTGCATTTTTCTGCTAGAACAAAGCACATTTCAAAGCACTGAAAGGTTCAAGCCTGCCCTTAGTTAGGTCAGTGAAAATGTTTCCATGGATCTGAACTGCCAAGGTAAAGCTACAATTCTGAAAACCCTGACTGGCTTGCTGCTCTGCATGTACGCAGCTCACCAAGGCTTGGTGAATAATGAAGTGAAAATCTAACCAGCGAATGATTTCAAGAAAGAAGAAACATTTAAATAAGGAGAACAGACTTGCTGCCTCTTTCTACAGTTTTGCCTTGCCAGCCAAGAGCAAATATTTCTTCTACAACAGAGAGACACTTTCAGAGTGCTCAGTTAAAGGCAAGATTATCAGTTCCATGTAAGTCCGTGAAACTGTACCATTTTTATCAGTAGGACATGTGGCCCATTACTGGTAAAGTTCAGGGACTTGGTCCAGCTTTTCATCAGTGGACTGAAGGAGGATGGACACCAGCGCTCTTTTTTAAGGCCCATTTATATTGTCAAAGCAGAATGAGCCATACAGTATGGGAGAACTAGAGATCAAATAACAAATACTGGGTGTGCATGACATCCATTACTGGGCCATTATTATCAAAAATGGTTCTTAGGAGCAAGTATGAAAAATACCATAAGGGCAACTAGGAAAATATCACTGAGTCAGATACAGGGCGGTATGCCAAAAACAAGTGAACAAATTCAGTTCTTGCAGCAATACTGTAAAGTGGCTGTTTTCCTGAAGTATCTGTTGCTTCTTTTCACACTTTCTTAGCACACTTCATATTCCAGGTTAGCAGCTTTGGTGTGTCTTTGATCTCTGTAGCAACAAGGGAATTGCCATTTAAATTGTCACTTTCCTCAAACTCCCTGTCAAAGGCGCATCTTCTCTCACAGGCAAAATCAGCGGCACTTAGTCAGATTAAGTGTAGGATTAGTAAAAGGATATGGATGTTTGTATTCATTGATTTTCTTTTTTCTTATTAAAAAAAAAAGATATTTCCATAACCATGATTATTAGACTAAGCATGTCTTCATCTCATGAAAGAGAGCAACTAAATTCTTGAGGAGGCCTCACTGTGGGTATCCACATTTTTACAAGTATTCAAGTCCTACATTTCCATAATGCTAAAAACAGACTAAAAATCAAAGTGAACTCTTTAAAAATGGACTTGTGGAGGAAGTGACGCCCAGTTCCCATTTGAATGCCCATAACAACTAATCTTTAGGAGATTATAAAGCATTAGTCACATTCTGCTCTCACATACATACCCCTGTGATGTTGCTTCCACATGATGTCATGGAAAAGGAAGAGTAGCAGTACAAAAGGCTTGATGGAATTTGACTTGAGGACTGTAAAAAACTATTTCTGTTCTTGCGATTGAATTGTCTGGTCAGAGCTCTATAAAAAGTTACTCTCTGCAATCATGAATGCAACAATTTTGTTGAGCACTTTGTTTGCTCATCCCCATGCTGGCAAGGATTGCTACCTCTAAGTGAGAATGGAAGCTTACAAAGCAGAAGAGCAGACACAGCCATATTGAGCAGTCCCTTACTGTGACAGAAGCCTTGCTGAAATCAAATGGATTATCTTCAGGATAAGCTATGGTTTATTCAACTTTGTGCAGCTACCAGGTATCAAGCCCATATTTTTTTTTAGACGGTAGCCATAACCAGCAACAGCGTGGAAAGCCAGGATTCTCCATGACTGCCATACTCCACAGAGTTCTATCCACTGAATGCTCAAAGAACATAAAAGACCTAAAAAGAAGAGCAAACTAACATTTCTGAAAAGACATCTTCAAGGAACTGTACAATGAGGCAAAAATACTATCTCTAGCAGAAACCTTATGTTACAGGCTCACTTTCATTAGCAGTTCCAATGGAAAGCAAAGATGCCAGTGAAGGAAACAAATCAGATCCAGGTAGGGACTGGGAAAAAATGCTGAGTAATGGAGTGAGGTATTCCTGAGCTGGCATGGGATGGCTACAGCCAAGGATTGACTGTGTCGCATAGTAGATGCCGTGACATTTCCTCATCTGCCACCACCCTATTCACTGAAGTGAGGAATCCTATTCTCTGATTTCGGTTTATATCCACACTAAATGTGGCAGAGCTAGGGAACAGTATTCAATTCCCAATTACTGTAAATCTAGCCCAGCACTGTCCATACAAAGTGAAGAGGTAAAGACTTTCCAGATTTCCAAATGTCTGTGCCTTGGCTGATAGGCCAACACAGTTCCATATTGCAATGATCCAGCTCTAACTAAAGCAGTCTTAATGACCCACAAAAGAAATTAAGTCCCAAAATGAGACTACAGTCTTCTTGACCAATTTTAAGAAGACAAATACAAAATGTAGTGTCTAGTAGGAAGCAAGAACTACTTCTATCTCACTGTCCAAACCAGTAAGAACCAGGTATAATCAATATGACACATCTGGCAAGAAAGACTTTTGAACATTTCTTTCAAGTACTCACTTAGGTATAGAAGACAGGTAAACATCTAACTCGACTCCATAAAAAAGACAACTTTTAACTCACACTCGATTTTAGAGGCCCCAGACTAACGTGTTCAGATGCTATATGTTAAAGGAGTGATGGGACACTGAATTTTAACATGCATCTGGATTATGGCTTTGTTTTAAGCAGAAAAAGTTCCAAACTGCAACTAACAAATCTATGTCTAGTGACTCTTACTTTCTCCCTATCACCATGATTCTAACTCTGCTCTAATATTACTAAGGTGGAAAAACACAGCAGACTTACTTCAGACTGCTGGAGTGCTGCATTTGTTCTTTTCATACCAAACTGGAGATGAAAGTGTTGTGTATCACGCCTACTTGCAAAGACATACACACACCTGAGGGATCACTCAGTGTGGCACACCTGGAGAATGACAGTTTTGAGTGAAGGTACAATAACAGTGCAAAACCTCAGGAGAGAGAAAGAAATAGCAACTTTTTTCATGATGGTCTCCAGAATGATGGAGAAAAGAGCAGCAGTCTGTCTCCCACCCCATTAAAAGCTCACCCACTGGCACTCTGCTTTCTTCCTTGCTTCACGTATCTCTGAAGCAGCTAAAAGCAGATTTAGTAGCACACTGTCACGCTGCTCAGCATTGGTGAGAGCAGATGCACTTCTTTTAGCTTGACAAAGGAGACCCATGAATTCCCTCTAAGAGATTCAAAGACTTTTCCAGGTAGTTACCTGTTCAAAGTCTGTGGGAAGATGGCAGGGGAGGAGCATTGCCTTCCCCCGTTATCTCATCTCAGACAGTGAACAATGAAGACGAGCTCTCCTCCCTAATCCACTTTTGGAAAGGGAATCCATTGAAAGCTACTGCCCCTTACATATCACACAAAACCTGAGAGACCTCTTGGTGCCCAGCAGTTACCATGAGTAAATGAGATACCCCAGAGTTGCCCCCTTTCTGAATATGGGAGACACTGCCTGATGCTGATGCCATGATACATCAACTTCTGTAAGTGCTGGCGTTTTAAATGGTGGCTGGTTTTAGTGGCACACTGTTAGACACTTCCTCAGACCCAGCAGGAGTTTCCTTATGTTTCAAATGTTCAGTGAGCATCTTCTGTTGATTTTACTGATTCTAGTGAGTCTAGTGAGTTTTGTTTCCTGTCCATCTCCACCAAGAGCAAACAACTTTACAAGCCAGCCAGGATTTGGAAACTCTCTCTAAACTCGGCTATGTGCTAGATAATTGAAACTAGAGAACAAACATAGCCCTGCCTCTGGGGATGCTGAGCTGGGTGAACTGCAAGTGCTGCAGTCTCCACAATGGGTAATCTGAATGCCCTGAGTAGGGTTTTTTTTGGTGCAACTACATCTGTCCCCCCAAAGTCATCAAAGACATATTAAAACCCAAGCTCCAATTTTTGAAATTGCAGTCACAGAGCAGCCAAAGTTGCAGACTGGAATCTTACTGCTAGGTCTAAGCCCATGCTCATCAAGACATGGAGGTGTTCAGATATAGCACCTATGCCCAGGCTGTTAATCACAGTTGCTGAATGACTTCTGCTCTGGATGCTGACTAAGGAAGTGGATGAAATCACATCTCAGTGACCAGCTACATGACACCTCACTTGGTCTTCTGCTAGAGATGTGTTTACAGGGACAGAGCTCTCCATTCACAGGGAATGACTGCATCAGCCCGAGTCACCACTGCTAAAATTCCTCCATCAGACACTCTATACACACAAGTTTCTGATATCCTTACCCATATCTGTCAGCAAGTCATTTCAAGAGTGGTTTCACGAAGTTCAGTGTCCAGACATAAATGAAATATTCACCAAGGTTAGTGAAGCTATTGGTGAAATAAGGCTCTGCATATGTGTAACACAGACCTGCTTGCATCAATGCACTATTTATCCCTCATGCCAGATTTTTTGAAAAAGATACTCAAGAATGAGAAACAATGTACAAATCCTGTAACACCCTTTTGGATATCCTTTGTTCGGTATCTTGTCTTTTCTCACAACTCCTAAGTATAATTCTCCACTTTTAAGCCTATGAGTTGCTTGTAACTATACCCATTCAAACTGATTTCTCGAATGAGTTTTTCAGATGTTGTGTATCACTGCTTTCTTTTATTTATTTCATCAGTCAAAAACAACAGTCTATGTGAGGTGATACAGGTAGAAAATAAACACACACATACAGTTTAAAAGAAGTACATGAGTGATCAGTTATTGTCTCTTTAGTGGTTTTTGAATGTTACCTAAACCAAACTGAATTTTACTTCACTAAAGCTGACTAAAACAGTAACTTAAAAACAGGCTCTTTAAACGCATGTATTAAAAATGCTAACCAAAGTGGCTTAAAGTATCTTTGAATTAGTAAGATTGGACTATATTTCCATATTTTGGTTCATGCAGGAGAAGGATGGATTTCTCAGAACAGAAAACGGTTTTGGTTCCTAAACATCCTTGTTTGAGGCATTCGTGTTTTAAAAGTTGGCCAAGGCATGTGTGACATTTTTTTGTGTATGTTAAGACATGTCAAGAGAAGAAAAGTGAAATGACAGTCTTATTAGTATCTATTTCAGATTCGGAAAAATAATAAATTCTGGTCAAATACAAACTATTGGTCTTGTGTCTTGACTTTCTGTGGTCACCATGAAGACACATTTAATTAGAATTGCTACCCAGTGGGAGATACAGATTTCACCATCTTTCAGTAAGATGTAGAATGGCATCATCTGATGACCAAATAATGTAATACAGCTGTACTTTGTATATGTTATAAGTAATCCTTTTTCTGCCTCTGAAGACTTAAAGAACTTAAATTCCTAATCTGTATTTTGCTGTGCTGTTAAAAGCTTTGCATTCAGTAAATCGTATTGTTCAATACAACAATTTTTAGTTCAATTCTCAACATTCCTCTAAAACTTCAAGAAAAAAGATGTGTCAAATATCACTAGATATTAAGTGTTGACTTTTTCCTAACAGCAATCAGCATATTTATGTTACTGATGTGGAGTAATGTTGATTTGGTCATGATTTAAGTCTTGTACATTCCAGTGTGTAAATAAGTCCATTTTTGTCCTGCAATTGCTTTAATCTGTCATGACTACTGTAATGCAATATTTCTAATAAGATTCTTCTGTATCTTGCATAAACAGGCCTATAGCAAATTGGACTTCACAAAGAAGAAAATTAGCTTAGTTAAGGGAAGATTTATTTTTGAATAAAATAAGCTTGGACCACCATACTTTGAGAACATATAAATAATAAGTATAAATTTGGGATCCTGGATTTAATATTCAGCATTCTGTTCTTAGAGAAGATCATCGTGCTTGGGAATAGCTGGCAGTAGTACACTACAGCTTATTGTAGTCCAGCTAACACTCAAGATATTAGGCAGGGGCTACTTAATGAAGCGCCTAGCCTGGAAACTGCCTGATGCCTGATTGCTTCCTGCTCTCCCTTTAACTGCAGAATGACCTGACCATGCTGACTTCCTAACTGTACTTAAAGAATGATTCGTCTCACACACACCATATCTGATTTTTTTTTTACATTCATGCCCAAAAAAATTCTTCCAATGACTTCAGCTGAATGTCAACTCTAAGTAATTAGAAGGCTGTTCGTATAATTAGGGTATGGGACTGGGACTTGGTTCATGTCATGGCTTTTCTAATGGATTGCTATCTAAGCCAAGAGAAGTTACTTTCACCTCCCAGTGACTCAGTTCCTTATCTGTAAATTGCATTTGACATTATTTTCTTCTTGTATGACCTGCAACACATTTGGACCTCAGGCAGTTATATAATAAAAGCAACAGCTTTTATTTTGGTTTCTGAAGCTTGTGATAGTGATCGTCAAGATGATTGCCAAGAAAGCACAGCAAATGCTGGTTGGACCTTGGTCAGCCTCTCCCCGGAAATGCCTTGCACACAGCCTCATTAATGGCAGCCACCTTTCAGCGCAGCCAAAATCTCCAGAGAAGCCTTCTCATAAGTCAAGAAGTTTCTGTTGAGAACATAGAAAATTAAAAGGATTGCAGCCTGACATTTGGAGAAAATTTTCGTATGGATAGCAACAGGACCCTACTACAGGAAAGCACTCCTGGCAAATGAGAAGAACCTCTCCAAAACAAGGAGGCACAGGAATATCATGAAGGCATTTGTAAAAACATTTATTATGGATATATTCCCTCTGCTAACATTCTCAGAAACACTTGGACCCTTAAAAAAAGTTTAAATGGACAAAACTTCCTCTGAAACAAAAACAAGACGGAAACATATGAAGCATTGAAAATTTTAAGCCAAACAACTCATGCTTGGCAAAGTTAAAAGCAACTGACAATAGGGTCTTAGGTAAGAATAACATTAAGCAATCTCAACTAGACATTGCTACGTGAACAACCTCTAATTTAAAGCAAAGTTTTGATAAACACCTACCCTACTGCACAAAAGTGAGTTTTACTTGTCTTGCAAACAGCACAGGAAGACTCGTAGAACTCCTTCACTTTGACATTTCATTTTCACTTTGGATAAAAAGATGTCACTTGGTGATGTGACAGCAGTGCCATGTATTATATCTGCAGCATCACTGGCTTTGTCAAATCAACATGGATAATTCAAGGCTACTGCTTTCCCCTTTTAAAATACTGCAATGCCTGGGTTTAATTTTGTTTCTTGCTTACCAGAATAATTCCGTATGGGAAAAGGAATGTTAGAGCCACTGAACATCTCAGATTTCAGGAGAACCTTGGAGGAAATATTCCTCCACCAAACAAGAAAAATGTTTGTAGCTCAACTTTAATTTCTTGATTGCAAAGTAAATATTTCTGAGACACTGGAAAGATTTTTTTTACTATCATCATCATTCTGCAGGGACATTAACTATCATAGATACTGTTACTTTTAACAAGCTTGTTTTCTCCATTGCATATCCAGATAATGAAAAATTTTCCCTGCATTTTTATCTAAATATTGCTATGGCTTTTCTTAGTGCAATACTTTATACTATAACAAAATATTAAGGAATGGTTATCAGTCTTAAGGAGGTGTTCAAAAACAGTGAGATTAAATGATTCTCTAATGGTCATACAAGAGAGCTGTGGCAGGTAAAATTGAGTACAGATTCCCTGAGTTCCTGCTGAAAGTCGTTAAGATAATATTATCTTTTCTAATTGCAAGACCAAAAAGTAACACATGGATTTCCTCTAAATGCATATACTTTATTTGTATTCCAGTAGCTTGCAGGAGTTCCCGGAGACTAGACCAAGAATTCCTTGTGGTAGGTTCTGTCCAAACTCAGCATAAAAATATATGAAAGCCTTAGAAAGCCAACAGATGAGAACAGCTACAGGGGTGGGGGGAGGGAACAACAAAGAAAGAATGGAAAGGTTTGATGGAGGTGGAGAAGGAAACAACAGCTCAGTATCAGTCACCTTGATAGAAAACCATACCCACATAGCAGCCCTTCAACCCTTATAGCAGGGACCATAAGTACTGTGATAAAGGAGGGTATAAGCAAGGATTTGTGGCAGATATGAGGCATATGTTAAGGGGGACCTCATTTCAAATTTATGCAGTAGCGTGGGGAAAGCACAAAGGTTCCCTTCTGAAGATTTAAAACACCAAATGTGGAAGCTGGCAGACTGGGCTGATTAGAGGGGGAGATGTTATCTTAATGTAGCATCTTCCAGTGACTGAGAGGTGATAGGTAGAACAGGTGTGAAGGAACTTGTAAATGAATGTAAGTAGGTTATATCCCAAACACTAAAGAAGGAAAATTAAGTGGAAAGATACTAACTGAAGGGAGCTGCAGTCAAAATGACAGGTTGGAAAGATTTGTAGGACTGAGACAAGGTGGCCTTAGTCTCTGCCAAAAACAAGAATATCTGTGATATGGCACAAGGTGAGAGGAGCCTAACCAGCTGTAGACAATGTGCTTGGAGAAGACACAGTCACGTAATATATGATGTGAAAAGAATGAGCATGATTAAGTCGTAACGTGGATTTAAGTTTATGAAGAAAGATGAAGACACTGCCCAGTGTGACAGGTGACTTTCCATTGTGATCATCTAAACAGGACATCACAAAAGCTCAGTGAATGACAGGTTTAAGAACTCTGTTTTAAGTATGTAGACCTTGGTCCAAGGACTACATACCCACCATGGGATTTCAGAAACAGGCTTAGATTCTAGATCAGAAGGAAGAAGACAGGTCTGGGTAGTGATGTTGATCTGCTGGTTATCAGCATAGAGATAGTAACTGAGTTTGGTCTGGAGAAAAGAAGAGCAAGGGAAGAGGAAAATTAAAGCATAAGCTCTTTATTCCATATGTATCTGTATATACGTGCACATGTAAGAACATTAAGTGTCTATATGAGCCAGACCATCAGTATCCTGTTTCTGACAATGGCCAGAAACATATGTAATGGGACATAAATTGGGCTCCTGGTCTAGCGTTAAAAAGAACATTGAATTGAAAGTCCAAAACTGAGAATTTCCAAAATACTTTATGTTGATTTAATTTTACACAGTTAATCTTCCACTGATTTTATCAGGGGCAGAGTTACAGCCGATTCTACATTTTAAGTATCTTACTGAATGTGAGAGAGAATTTTGGGGAGGTAAAATGGTAAAAAGACATATCAATAGCTTGTTCTTTTTAGGTGCACTGATGTAAATCAGGAGCATGAGCAAGGCCAGCAGAGTTCTATGAAGGGGTAAGAGAAGAATGCAATACAGAAGTAATTAATCCATACCCTGCACTCTGTGGAACCTGATTGCCTTCCTCTGAAAATTTATGAAGAAGTTGTTTTGCAGTCACACTTAAAAACCCTTTTCCCCCATGGATTTCAGTTACCTCTCTGAGGACTGCAGTATTTTATCAAAGAAAATTAGATCAAAATTTGCATGACCCCTCATCCCCCTCCTGTGTCCCTCTACTTCCATTTTCCACACAACAAAATCTCTGAGACTCCATTCAAGGATACCCAGAAGTTGTCTGGACATTTTGATTTAAAGCACGTCAGAGTTCTCTGTGTATTACACATACCAGACTTTAAAGGGGGGAGCTGCATTAAACAACAAAGGGCTGTGGCTGCCTCCAACAAGAGACTGCTTGTTTCCAGTCTGGTGAGTCAAACACTGAAGACAACTGGTGGCCACAGTCACCAAGGTGCACAGTCCTGTGTTCTCTCAGATACTCAAACTGCTATTGATTTCTAGGGTTGGCTATATACTTTTGTCATGGGGAACAACCTTAATGCCTGACTATGTAGTAAGAACATATATGAAGGAAGGTTCCAGTTACATCCAAAAATCTGTCCAATACATTTCATCAGTCTTCACTGAGGTTTATACACCCTGCCAGATCTCCCATATGGAATAGCACCTTACTGTGACCGAAGTTGCATGGAAATCATGAGAACATGAGGAATCAGGTGTTATTCACCAAGGCTAAGGGCTTGAGGCGTTGGCTCACTGAAAGTAAGTTTTATATTATGCCATTTTACAAGGATGGGGCAACCTTGTATGGAATTTCCACAGGGTATGATGGCAGCAGGTTGGTATTGCTGAACAACTGGACTGGGTTAGCTTAGAGTGTTCACAGGCTCACCAATAAATTATTGGCTGTTTATTGTAGATAAAACATAAATCTAATATAACCATCAAGGAGATTCCAGCACTCACTGTATCAACATCAAAAAGAGCGTTTATGATTGTTGTCACACAAACACACACAAAAAGAAAGTAAAGGAAGAAGCTCAGACTGGCTACCATTTAGAGATATAAAGCTCTTATATCCCTCAGTCTTCTTTCCTTTGTGATTTCCACGGGATTTTCATTTCCAGGGATGTTATGCACTTGCTTTCAAAGGAATTCAGTATTTTCATTCAGAAAAGTAATTTCACAGCAAAGTAACAGAGAGCAATGTCCTGGGTATTCATTTTCTGAGCCAATCTTTCAAAGCCAGTTTGTGTTGCAAGAAGCAGAGGAGACATAAAGAGGTATAAATCCTCTATACTTGGTTTCCACAACCCTTCTCCTCCGCTCTTCTCCAAGTGCAGGCTGCAGTGATGCCTGTGCAGAGAGCACACGAAAAGAAGTACACGGTGTCGGAAGAGGAGAACTCTGAACTCCTGCACGATGCAGCTGAATGCAACCTACCGCACTGAGCCTGAGCCCAGCACCAAGGGATGCCTTGGTCTTTCTTGCCCTGCAGTGAATGTGATATCGCCATACCCATCACAATAATTCAGTCTATTTTCTCCTCATTGTTCTAAGAACTAGAGGAGAAAGCTGGGAGTCTAAGGTGAAAGAAGATGAGATGACTTACTTCCTTGGATACTTCTGTGCAGATAAAAAGCTAATCCTGATAAAACCAACTCTGAAATCCTTCCAACCCACGTAACGTCAAGGTCACACATTATTAGACAAGCAAGGTTAAAACCACACAGTTTTCTGAACCAAAAACGATGGCTGGGGAAGGGGGGGAGAGAGGGGTTATAGGAAGTGGGGGAAGCATCTCCCTCCTCTACCCACAGTCTTTTGATGTGTTTCAGGAAAAGAAAAATTAGAAACCTTGCTCTTTTTTTCACAAGAGGTCCAGGGTGCTCCGAGAACAAGGTGGACAAACAAGGCCCTGCCTACCCCTTTGTTTTGCAGAGCAGACATGCTCCACGACCTTTAGGATGACAACAACATTTGTTCCTCACACAAAGATAAGGCTGGCCAGTGACTGCACTTCCCCCTCCCCTCGCCCAACCACACGCAGAACAGGCAGGATGTTGAACAAAGGAGCAGCAGAAACAGCAGTGAGCATTACGTTCACATTAGAGGACATTCAGGGTCTGTAAAAGTTCCATTAGAATAAGCACAGACCGACTTTCAATGAGGAAGGGGTCTTTTCTCTCTCCTCCTTTGGTGTATATTGTTAATCTTTCTTCCTGGATGACTCCTCACAAACGCTTTTTGTTTTCTTCTGTGGTTTTACGTGCCAGGACTATAAGGAGGAAGGGACTGAGGCCCTTTCTCGGCAAGCTTTCAAATCACTTCCATAGGAGACATACATCCTGTTGCCATCTCCCTAAGGGTATAAATTAAAGGAGTGATGAGCAGTCCAGAGCAATTCAAATGCCAGTAAAGCTTAGGTCCTTCTCCAGTCCCTCATTACAGTGAACACTCTGGCATCTGCTGCACAGACTCAGCTGGAGGAATAAAGCTACACACGGGAAGAAGTGGATGAGCAGAAAGCCTGCATTTACATTGCATCATTCCATGATGAAACAGGAATCGCTAATTATAATAGAGCACGTAAGAGGAAAAATAATTGCTGACAATTCCCATAGCAACAAGGCTACCTTTGATATACATATGTATGTATACACACATATAAGTATTGGACATACTTTGAGTAGAGCCATCATTTCAGAGACAGATATTTTATGTTTGCAAACCTTTTGCCAGAGTGATCGTTACTGTGATGGCATGTTTCTTTCAATTTATCTGTCTTCCTCCCTTAAACATATTCAGGCAAATAAAAATGACTCTTTACAGACATAGCCCACATGCCAGCTTCATATTTTCTGCAGATAACCTATTTTCATTCATTCAGTTTAAAGCACACCCTATCATTTTTATTCAGGACTCCAACCACTTATACAAAGTAAAAAAGTTTTCAAGATGCCTTATATAGGTGTCTTTCCTTAGGATTCATATGGAAGGTCCCAAACATTATCTTAAAACACAGACAAGCCACAAAATAGGTGGTGAAAACTAGCTTAATACCAAAAATGCAGTGTTAAGTTTCCTGTTTATTTATCTGATATTTCTACAGCTCTTTCACCTCCTTTTTTCTCTTTTTCTTCACAGATTATACAACTGGCATATGTCTTGCAACTAGACATCTCCTGATAACATAAAGTTGAGCTTCTCATTCAGACTTGGACTGAATTTTTATACAATGAGATTTGGATTCACAAATCTAGATGAGAGCATCTTTACTCCAGATGGAGGCACAGGAAGTTATCTGCCACTTGAGTGTCAGCTTGTGTCCAAGCCTGAACCACTCTGTGGAAGTGAATAAAGATGAAGGAAGTTTTTCTTCTCCCCAGAGGTCTAAGCCATACTAACAGTCAACCTGTTGACTTTCATGAGTTCCTGATGAAGACCCTGGTGGTGATGATGCTTTGCATTGCAGCCAAGGAGAATGAGGATCTACTGATAACTCTTTTCATGTTTCGATGGGACTACTCTCTTACTCATCTTTGTACTGAGGCCAAGAGCAGTTTCATACCCTGCTCACCCTAGACAGAAGACAAATATTTTTTTAAGAGTTATCTAAACTGCTTTTACAGTTATCTTGATTAAACCACATTAGTTTGTCAGGTTGTCTCCCGATTAATCTCCACCCAGTGTGTCCATCACAGTGCAATCATATCCATGTCGATAACTGGAGAAATACTCTTTTAAGAAAATAAATCAGTCTTGAAACAAGGAAACCGTTTTATCAAGATGAATGCACAGGTTCCAGTTATGCATTTTGTATCCACACAAACACCTGCATGCATTCATGATGAAGGGGAAACTGAATAAATGGTAAAGAGCTTCAGAAATCAGTAGTGATTTGGGGTGGCTAAACCAAAATATTGCCAAGTAGCCTCCTTGTTTGAAAGGCAGTGCAAAAGAGGCCTGAATGCTTTCTGAAAATCTGACTCCTAAAACACAACTCAAATCGACCACCTACAAATTGAGGACCCATTAAAGCAAAGGGGCTTTCTTGCTTTTCCTTATTTTTAATCTTAATCCCAGGATTTCTGCTGTCATCAGTGTACTCTCAAAAACAGATGTTAGATTCTTATCATCATCATTAAAATCCACTTCCATGTACTTAAATGCTACACCTATGCTTCCCTGGAAATATTTTGACTTTGTTTCTGAACCATTCCCTTCCCAACATTTTTATTTCAAGGTGGCTGTTGTTGTTTATCAGACCTTTATGTGTTTTACAAAGCAGAAACAATTACACGAGGGAGGCCAGGAGCATGTTAACTACAAGAAACAGTTGTCATAAACACTCTGCATCTTAATGCACATCTTCAGTCTTTACGTAAGATTAATTAAAGAGCAGATGTTCTGTCATACTTTGCACTAGGTATGGTTATCTTTGAGATTCTAGCTCTTCCATTTGCTGTGTTTTAATTTGCATTATTATGCATTTTGAGCCTGAGGCATGAGTAGTCAAGTGGTAAACATTAGATATACAGAAATATATTTCCAAAATGCACCTTCACCATTAGGCTGGCTAATATAATTCTATTCTATTTTAAGCCATACTCCCCCCCCCGCCCCCTTTTTCATTTCCTTTTGACATGTTACATGGCAAGAAGACAGATCAATGGGAAAAGACAGATGGACAGATATATTCTGTGTGAGTGCATGCATTTGTACACACAAGCAATAGTAACATGAGTGGCTTTGTGTAACATCAGCCATATGTAGAACATTAATTGTACATATCAGCCAGTGCTGCTGAAATTCTTTATCTTACATATGGAAGAAGCTTCTGCTGAATTCCCTGCATTTTTCTAGAGGTTTGTGTACCAGCTACAAGAAGACACTTCTGCATTTGTTGTTTTGAATCTGAGGCTCCAAACTGAATTCTCATTTTCTAAATGCAACTGCTGGAAATTGATGTCTGAAAACTTTTCAAGCAGTGATCAAAGTCTGATGTGAATTAATTTGTCATCATAACAGAACACTGCTTACAAGTCATTTCAGGCTGGATTTCAGCAAAGGCAATAGATATCTAGGTTGACAATTTCATTTAAAAGTATAGAAAGCCTTACATTTTTCTTTCATTGGTATCTTGATTTAATGAACATACAAACACATCATCACCGTATGTTCTAAATATCAGCTTCAGTGCTTGTTCTTAAGAAACATGTTGGAAAAATGCCAAAGAAAGAAGCTTGGAAGAAGCTTGAAAAGGTTTTGAGACATATTGCTGCAACTTGGGAAAGAAAATCCACTGGTGACTAATTACTCAATAATTTAATTTGAATAGCAATATCAATAAATTACCAATACATACCTAACAGATATATAATGACGGAATTCATACTAAGGATGACAAAGCCAGTTGTGTTAGTGACTGGATTTCCAAACGCCTATGAAACGTTAATCTCTACAGCATGTCATAAATATGTGATGAAAATGTCACACATTTCCTCATTATGAAATCCTTAGATAAGATATTATCACAAACAAGGCTGCAAGCCACAGAGATGTTGGAGACCTGTTCTTACCCCCAGAACAGCATGCTCCAATGAACTACCCCTCTCTCCAACTTCCACCTGTTTTTTGATCACACACACAAGTACCCACATATTAGCATACAAGCACACACGTGCACACAGCCTTCTCCATTTTTCCCACCCTTAGCATCGCCGTGGTTTTGATTTTGCTTTTTCCTGCCTGTGAATGCCCCTTATGGTATTTCTCATTGATTAGTGTGGCACTTACTTGTGTGAAATGACTCATCAGCCAAGGCCTCCACTGCTGGTTTTTGCTAACAGAGTGCTTTTAAGCTCTAGCCGTTTTCTTTTTTTAGCCAGTTTTACTTCCACAGCAGGAAACTCAGCGAGCCTGAAATAAGAAAAGTGCTGCCAATGATGTCAGAACTTCAACCAAGGCCCCTAGGACAAGGTAGTCAAATAGTCAAGTGAGATGTGGTTTCATTTCCAAAGAACTGTTCCTATTCTTCAGCTGAGACAATAATTACTGAGCAACCCTTCAGGTTCACCCACATTCTGTGCTCTCATGTTTCTTATTTGTTTTTCTCTCAATTTGATGAGAGCTTGACTTTTCAGCTAATAATGTGATGGAGGTGGTGGTAGAGGATTAGCAATGTATTTCAATGAAGTGCTTAGTTCTTGACACTAAAATATATTTAGGTGCACTCTGCAGCCCAAGGGATTGACAGTGTGATACAAAGCCTTGTACCTCTATGTGGTCAATCCACAGCCATTCCAGGTTAATAAGTAATGAAAGCCACAACTCCTGCGTGGCTACTTGTCAGACAACATGAAATGGCTTGGGGTTTTTGCACATTAGCTTCTGGTGGATGGGTTTAGCAAAACAAATCAAGACAGCTGATGTGATTGTTGACTGCAGTACCAGGGCAACACGTGTCTAAACTGACGAGGCATCTCCAATTGTTCTTGCCCATGGATGCTGGTTCTCACCATAATTTTGTGAAGGTAATTACAAGCTTTGAGCAAGAAAGGTGAAAGACCATTCCAGTTTCCAATGTTAATTCCAACACTGGGATCCCAGCCGAAGATCACCAAAAACATGCTTCCTTTTACTTTTCATCTACAAAAGCAACACAGCTTCCTTGATGGACCTCACAGCATTTAGATGGACCCTGTCAGTAGCATCTGACAATAAGAAATCGAGAGTAAGATATTTTACCATTGGACTAAGCATGGGGTTCCCCAAATGAACTTGTGATGCAGCCAGAGATCATAGGCACAAGAGAACTTACTACGCCTCTGGAAGACATTTTAATAAATTCCTTTTCCTCTCACCTTTCTTGATGAGAAAGGCTTACCAAACTCACCCGTCCTTGTCATCCCCTGGAGATTAACTTGCCTGTCTAAGGAGAGCAAACAGCAAGCATCTCTCTGGAGCCAGAGGAGCCTTTGAGTCTGTCCTGGAGGAGGACACTCTCTCCGGAAGAGAACAGTCTTTGCTCTTTTAGTTTCCACTTTGAAAAGAACAGATGAGAAAGAAGCCAGTCATCAACAGATGTAAAACCAGGCACAGGCATAACAAGGATCACCAGCTGCTTCTGGAACAGCTTGGGAAGTGAAACTGGACAAGGTAGAAAAGAGAGGAAAGAGCACCTGTTTACCTTCCAGGGTCTGGCTTTCAATCAGCTTATCATGATTAGGGTATTTCTTCTTCAAGTCATACCCCAAGTACCATTGTTTTTCTGTTTTAATAAACACAGCATGATATTCCCAGAAGGCCAGAGCTCAAGCTCTAGAACTCAAGTTTTAAGCAAGCTCAGCCTTTCAAATGTAAAAGCCAAGAACATTACACTGCTTTTTGCAGTCTGAGTACAAATTAAGCTCTCTGTCTAGACACCGCATGTACTTCGTTCAGACTTGTGCTAGGATCCTTTAAGATCTCAGAAGCGAATGAGCCAGATTAGTACTTGCATGGGAGAACTACATGAAAGGCTGAGTAACTCAGCTATGAGTACAAACAAATCAGCTGAAAATTAATTTAGTTCAATCTTCCTTTCCTGGCTTAACAATGTGTTCTGCAGGTTCACTCTGAATGGCATTCTTTGGGTTTCTAAGAAAATTAGAAGAGCTATCTTAAAGAAAATAAAAATAAAAGAAAAAAAGACATTGTAGAGAAATCTAATCCAAAAGCAAATATCACCCGTGCTCTCAGATAGGTTTATCCGAAGGTACTTTTACAGCATGCCATAATCTCACTATTATTTAGAGTTTGCAAAGTGACAGTGCAGGCAATGAACTGACAACTCTTCATCCTTTCTAAGGGTATGTTTTATGGGGCAACAATAAGATAGAGAGTGGTTGCATAGGTAAATGATGGCAGTGTTTCCCACTATCTAAGTGTCATAGAAAAGATATTGGGAGAGGAGAATTGCTCATATTCTTTAGAATTCAGTCACAGCAAAGCTGCATCAATTCAGTGTTGGAAGGAAAACACATCTCCCTGTTATATATTTGTCAAGGGAAAGGAGCATTCTGGCTTCCTTGATCCACTTGTGGGGGACTGAAATAGCTTATCTGCCACAGGTACACGTGGCCATAGATCTTCTTCTGGACAGTGAGAGTCAAAAAAACCAATTCCCTTTCTAACAGCACAGTGCCACAGTCTAATTGTACTATTCACAGAATCACAGAATCACAGAATCAGCCAGGTTGGAAGAGACCTCTGGGATCATCGAGTCCAACCGCTGCCCTGACACCACCCTGTCAACTAAACCATGGCACTAAGTGCCATGTCCAGCCTTTTCTTAAACACATCCAGAGATGGTGACTCCACCACCTCCCTGGGCAGCCCATTCCAATGTCTAATAACCCTTTCTGAAAAGAAATTCTTCCTCATGTCCAACCTGAACCTCCCCTGGCGAAGCTTGAGGCTGTGTCCTCTTGTCCTATCGCTGGTTGCCCGGGAGAAGAGGCCAACTCCCACTTCACTACAACCTCCCTTCAGGTAGTTGTAGACTGCAATAAGGTCACCTCTGAGCCTCCTCTTCTTCAGGCTAAACAACCCCAGCTCCGTCAGCCGCTCCTCGTAGGTCAGACCCTCCAGACCCTTCACCAGCTTGGTCACCCTCCTCTGGACTCGCTCCAACACCTCAACATCTTTCTTGAAGTGCGGGGCCCAGAACTGGACACAGGATTCAAGATGCGGCCTCACCAGTGCCGAGTACAGAGGGACGACCACTTCCCTAGACCGGCTGGCTACACTATTCCTAATAGAGGCCAGGATGCCATTGGCCTTCTTGGCCACCTGGGCACACTGCTGGCTCATGTTTAGCCGGCTGTCGATCAGCACCCCCAGGTCACTTTCCACCGGGCTGCTTTCTAACCACTCTTCCCCCAGCCTGTAGAGCTGCATGGGGTTGTTGTGGCTGAAGTGTAAGACCCGGCAATTGTTCTTGTTGAACCTCATGCCGTTGGTCTCGGCCCATCTATCTAACCTGTCCAAATCCCTCTGAAGGGCCTTCCTACCCTCCAGCAGATCGACACTCCCACCCAGCTTGGTGTCATCTGCAAATTTGCTGAGGGTGCACTCAATCCCTACATCTAGATCATCTATAAAGATATTGAACAGCACCGGCCCCAGAACTGAGCCCTGGGGAACACCGCTAGTGACCGGCCGCCAGCTGGACTTGGACTTTGCCCCATTCACCACCACTCTCTGGGCTCAGCCATCCAGCCAGTTTTTAACCCATTGAAGAGTCCACCCATCCAAGCCCCAGGCAGCCAGTTTGTCTAGGAGGATGCTGTGGGAGACAGTGTCAAATGCCTTACTGAAGTCTAGATAGACTACATCCACAGCCCTGCCCTCATCTACTAAGCAGGTCACTTTGTCATAGAAGGAGACCAGGTTGGTCAAGCAGGACCTGCCTTTCATGAATCCATGTTGGCTGGCCCCGATGCCCAGATTGTCCCGCATGTGCCGTGTAATGGCACTCAGGATGATCTGTTCCATCACCTTGCCTGGCACCGAGGTCAGGCTGACAGACCTATAGTTCCCTGGATAGTCCTTCCGACCCTTCTTGTAGATGGGTGTTACGTTTGCTAATTTCCAGTCAGCTGCAACTTCTCCAGTTAACCAGGACTGCCGGTAGATAATAGAGAGTGGTTTGGCAAGTTCATTTGCCAGTTCCTTCATTACTCTGGGGTGAATCCCATCTGGGCCCATAGCCTTGTGGGTGTCCAACTGGCACAGCAGGTCACTAACCATCTCCTCCTGGATTACGGGAGGTTCACACAGCCCCCCGTCCCTAATTTCAGGCTCTGGGGGCCGAGTCTCCTGAGGACAACCGGTCTTGACGTTAAAGACCGAGGCAAAGAAGGCATTGAGCACCTCTGCCTTTTCCTCATCCCCTGACACTACACTACCCTCCTCATTCAGCAAGTGGTGGAGGCTCTCCTTGACCCTCCTTTTGCTGTTGATGTATTTGTAAAAGCTTTTTTTGTCATCTTTGACCGTAGCAGCCAAATCAAGCTCTAATTAAGCTTTGGCCCTTCTAATCTTCTCCCTACACGACCTGGCAACATCCCTATAGACCTCCCAAGTTACCCGACCCTTCTTCCAGAGCAAGTAGGTTCTCTTTTTTTCCTTAAGTTCTAGCCTAAGTTCTCTGTTTAACCAGGCCGGTCTTTTTCCCCGATGGCTTGTCTTCCTACACACCAGGACAGCCTGCTCCTGAATATTTAGCAATTACCTTTTGAAGCATGTCCAGCCTTCCTGGACTCCTTTGCCCTTCAGGACTGACTCCCAAGGGACTCGGTCCACCAACCTCTTAAACAGGCTAAAGTCAGCCCGCCGGAAATCTAAGGCAGAAGTTCTACTCTTGCCCCTCCTTACTTCCCCCACTATCGAAAACTCTAACATTTCGTGGTCGCTACTCCCAAGACGGCCACCGACCCTCACATCTCCCACTAGTCCTTCTCTGTTCACAAACAACAGGTCAAGCAGGGCCCCTCCTCTAGTGGGCTCATTTACCACTTGCATGAGGAAGTTGTCCTCCACACATCCGAGGAACCTCCTAGATTGCTTCCTCTCTGCCATGTTATATTTCCAGCAGACATCCGGCAAGTTGAAGTCGCCCACAAGTACAAGGGTTGGCGACCGGGCGGCTTCTGACAGCCGCTTGTAGAACATCTCATCCGCCTGCTCATCCTGGTTGGGTGGTCTATAACAGACTCCCACCGTAATGTCTGCCCTGCCAACCTTCCCCCTGATCTTCACCCATAAACATTCAACCTTGTCATCCTCACCATCTTCCTCAATTTCAACACAGTCCAAGCACTCCCTAACATTCATGGGATCCCAGTGCGCATTAGACAGGGATGCTGGTTGTTTACTTGTTCAAGTGCCCAGGCCTAGGGAAAGGAGGGTTTCAAGTCAGTTACAATATAAAGAATACAGATATCAATTATATTGAAGCTCCTTTCTCCTTGGACTTGAGTGAAAAGACCAAGGAGAGAAAGTGGTAGAAAGCATGGAAGAAACATGAGTGCAAGACCCAAATCAGTAGAACCTTAGGAGCAGTGACCTCATGGAGGTCATGGGTGGATTCAGTAAGGTAAAAGGTCTGACTCAGAGCCAGGCTCTGGGCTGATGAAGGACAGACTCAGAGCCAAAACAAGAGTGGTGGGAAACAGCAATAATAGGTTTGGTACTCCAACAGAGGTGTAGCAAAGAGGCAGCTACCCAGAACATTGTGCAAACCCATTACTATTCATCACATTCAACGATACAAATCATAGAAGAGTTTGGCCAGGTGCATATTCTGCCAGGTTTCTCCCAGCCATGCACATGGGAAGATTTTAACCACGTGGGTAGTGTGCTGCTTCCCGGATCCATGTTTTGCCTCAGTGGATTTTCAATTTCCTGAATTCTATGATCAGAAATCTCTAATTCATTGAGTTTTCTCCATCTTCTTCTGAGGTCCAAAGCCAAGTGGGAGCTGAGGACCCTCTGAATTTAATAGAAATGCTCCATTATTGTAGTTTCCACCTGAAGGAGCCATAACACATTACAGAAGAAGGTAGCTGTTCTTTTACAAAAAGGAAATCGAGGCAGAAAGAGATGATTTGATATGACTCAGGTAACACAGCAGCAAATAGGTAGAGTAAGAAAGGAAATTCAAATCTCCCCGTAAACAGTGCCCCCGTACTTACTGTTGCACGGTGTTTCTGAGAAGAAACACGTGAATACAAAAAGAGTGCATGAGCAATGCTATTTTGTAACCTACGTTTCACAGAATCACAGAATGGTTAAGGGTTGGAAGGGACCTCTGGAGATCATCTAGTCCAACCCCCTGCCAAAGGAGGTTCACCTAGAGCATGTTGCACAGGGTTGTGTCCAGGCAGGTTTTGAATATCTCCAGAGAAGGACACTCCACAACCTCCCTGGGCAGCCTGTTCCAGTGCTCTGCCACCCTCAAAGTAAAGAAGTTCCTTCTCATATTCAGATGGAACTTCCCATGTTTCAGCTTGTGCCCCTTGCCCCTTGTCCTCTCACTAGGCACCACTGAGAAGAGTCTGGTCCCCTCCTCTTGACACCCACCCCTAAGGTATTTGTAAGTGTTGGTAAGATCCCCTCTCAGTCTTCTCTTCTCCAAGCTGAACAGACCCCGCTCTCTCAGCCTCTCCTCATAAGAAAGGTGCTCCAGTCCTTTGATCATCTTTGTAGCACTTCACTGTACTCTCTCCAGTAATTCCTTATCTTTCTTGAACTGGGGGGCCCAGAACTGGACACAGTACTCCAGATGTGGGAGTAAGTGACAGAGTAATTTCATTAAATTCCAAATGTATTAAAACCACAAGACAGGGAAGACTTCTCCCAACCTTGCCATTTTCTGTCAGCACAAAGGGTTTAGAGTAGCCCATACAATGTTCCTCACAATGATGCTCATCACGCAGATGACATCTGGGTAAGCACGGGACCAGTCACATGCACCACTGCATGGCCACAGCATTAGCTGAAGCCTGGCCTGTGACTTCACCAGGGAGGAGGTCACACTCTTGGCTTAGCTGTCCGTTTCTCTGAGGGAATCACCTTGTCTCCTTTGTCAGCACATTGCCATCTGGGACACTCCTGGGGAAACATGAAAGTTCAGAGGACTGTTATTCCTTGCCTCTGTTTGATTCTTCCAGTCTTAATGGTACTTTATTTGATACCTTTGTTCCTGACCCTCGTAATCATGTATTTCCTTGGTCTATGGGCAAAGCAGTAGTAGACCGCTCCAGAAGATAACACAGCTAATCAGATCAACTGCTAGGTGATCCTGAAATAATACTCTTTACCAACAGATAAACAAGTCAATGCACATATAAACATGATGCAACATCTGGGCTAGAGACCAGGAATTATATGTTTCAATATAAACTAAAATCTGATTTCCAGAATGTCTTTAAAGATAAATATTCCATGCTATAGCAAACTTTAGAACAGCTTACGTTGCAAAGTGTGGACAGAGATGGGTGAATTTGGGATGTAAAGGAATGTGGGATCTCTGAGACTGACTCTCCACTCCTGTGTCTCCCTTATGATCACCTGAATGTGAAACACTGCTGCTGATTCACCCAGTTACCACCCACCACACAGTCAGGTGGAGATACATACCTGCCTTTCCTGCTTCAGTGACTTTGTGCTCGAACCTCAACAGCATTACAAATCCAGATTGGGCCATTAAATAATGAGGAGTATGAACAGATAATGAAAATTTCTAGGCTTATCTAAGTCATGTTGTGGGCACACACAATTCCCGACATAGCTCAGATGAGTTTAATTTCCCCATGACATTTCTCTCTATGTAAAATAGCTAAAAAAAATCTCACTGCTGGGCACTAGCCAGATGCACTGCACCTGAGTTCATATGCAAAGGAGGGTTTACATGTTTAATACCTATGCAACTGTAAAACTGGATTTGCAGGCCCTTGTATTTAAATGATCACACAGTCTTTGGAGATATGGAGGTCTCAGGGTGCTTACCTGTCGATCGCCATTAGCTACAAAAACATGATCGCACTCTTAAACATAAAGGCTTTCAATTTTACAGATTATCATTTACTGGTTAAATATCTTGGCCTAGAGGGAGTACTCTTTTGCCACATATGCTGTGATATAATACAGAAATGTGGATTAGACAAAGAAAGGACCTTTTAAATTTAAAACATACATCCTGATCTCCATTGATCCTATTATGCATCTTCATAGCAGATTAACATGTCATTCAACTACTGAACCAAGGAAATAAAGTGAGGTATCACACACAACAAATGCCTATCTGACAGGAGGTACCACCAGGCTATATACAATGAAGTTTAAGCAATTAAGAATAAGTAGTGTTTTCTTAACAAGAAAACATGCACCATGCAGTAGAAGTTGTTCCTTCAGCATTTCCATCTAAGCTGTAAAGAAACATTCTCCACAGCAGCCAGGCATGATGGATTGGAGAGTCAATCAGTTTTTGACTACTGTAGCAATACTGCAGCTATCTTGATTTACACCTGTTGAGGATCTGAACGCAGTGATCTCCAATGATCTGCCAAAAGCTCAAACTTCTTTTGTTCTTCCTTCAAAATATTTTTTGTGGAGAAGAACGGCAGTTTCCAGGCATTTTGCCATGCTAGTGGCAAGGGTCCACCAGGGAAAAATTCAGGATGTAGTGCTAGGAGTACAATCACACTTTTTTCCTTTTTTTTTAATTTCTTTTTTGTTTGTTTGGTTTTGGGATTTTTTTTGCCTCTAACTGTTGCTTTTTCGCATGCAGGAATGGCCACAGTAAGCCTAGGATCAGTTTTGGGAACACTCACAAACATGTCAATCTTTGCATATGATTACTCATGGAGTAGGAATGTATTATATAACTCCTGTCTTTGTCTGAAATCATTCAGTCCTCTGATTATTTAGTGAAGACTCTCAGATACGCTTTCTCTTCTCCATTTGCAGTTTCTCTCACCCTTGGACTTCCCTAGCACTCAGCTTTCCAGAGGGAGAGGAATAGACAGATACTCTTTTGGAAGCTGTCAGTGTCTATTCCTGTAAGAGATGGTTGCTCTTGAGCCAAGAGAGCCAATAGTCTTTGGTTGCAAGCTGACTAGCTTTTCCTGCAGTAAAATTCAGTAGGAAACAAATACAGGTAAAGTCAGAATAAAATCTGGTCCTGAATGAGAACACTTATATCAGCACTGATTTGTGAGCTGCAGTGGCCTCAGGAAGACAAATTTCTGTCCCCAAAAACACAACCAGCCATACCATGGCTCTATTGACAAGCACGGATTTCAACATGTACATATAGTCAGAAGCTTGTTCCTTGTGCTATTATTATTAACACTACTGTAAATTAGCATATGATAATGCCATTTCTTTTATTAGACACTTGGTATGTTTTTCCCTGTAGCTGCGATTAGGGAAAGAAAAGGAGGATAAGCTTAAAACATGTTTTTTCCCCCAACTAGGTTAATACAAACACAGCCCAAGTAGTGCTTAAAAACAAGCCGTTTTAAAGCAGGCATAATATTCCATGCCTGTTATTAAAATACTCGAGCTCATGCTGAACAGATTAATAGGGCTGAACCGGCAAGAAAGAAATCTCATAATGCACTTCTTTGCAGGGATTCCGCATCCATGCCACATTCTTCATCAAGGCAGGTGAAGAAATTACTTCACTACAATGCCTTTGTTAAAGCCCAGATCCAGTTCTGAATGGTGCATGTTTAACAGACACTCATTTGTTTCACGTACGCAGGCATACATATATGTATAAAAGGAGGACAACCATTGCAACAATATGTGGTCACTTACCACATATTTATGTGAATATCATCTTCTCTCCAAACCGACGTCCTATTTGTTGCTATAAATGCAGTGTAGATTGCTGGTGACTGACAGTTATTATCTTCCTGGGGCTGCTAGGTGGCAAAAGCATCAATTCAGCTGACACGAGACGGAGGGGAATATTCAACCTGCAGAGGCCAGGAACTCAACATTCCTTAAAAGGCATCTTACATACCTCATATATTACCACCACAATTGGAGCCCACGTTTGTGGCTTTGGCAAGCCATTTCTTTGTTCTGTATCCAGGTCTTGCTACTGCTGTCATGCTAGCAACTTGCATGATCACCCAGGACAGCACAAATAAATATAACTTAATACCTCCTCAGGAGATTATTACAGAACTCTTATGCTTGAAATTAGGCACAATGATACATTTTACATCAGAGGCACACAATCAGAAGCAAAGACTAGTCAGCAAGGCCAATTTCAGATGAAGCATACTAATACTGAGCTGGAAAACGCCTTCTTATCAGCAATCATTTTGTGTGGGTAGTGAGATATTCCAGCCAACCAGCCATATATCATGACATCAATTACCACACACACACACAAACAGACGTGCACATGCACACACACAAACACTGAGCTGATTTGCTAATTGTCTGATAAAATCTGGATGGTTCATGACCAAGTGATTTTAGTGGCTGCCAAAAATAAAAATCTTGTCATGGCAAGATATTTCAGCAGAAAAACAGAACATGAATAGAAAACAGGATTCAGCTCATGAACAAGCAGTTTCAGAAGTCCTTGCTCTAGATGAAATCTGCACCTCTACCTTAAGACTGCCATTGGAGAAGCTGCACATCAAGCTTGAGCGAAGCACATAAGACAGGGAGACAGATCTCTACATGACTTGCTCTTAATATTCTGGGAACCTTCCCTTCCTGGTACCTTGCAACATGCATAAAAGTGGCTCTGTCAGGCTCTTGCTATGCAGCATATATATAACTTGGAGTCCTACCATATTTCCATGTTGGCTGTAGCTATAGTCTGAAGGTTCATTCAAAGACTGGAGTATATTTTGTTGGTTACTTGGATGGGAGTCTCCCCCCTGGCTCAGGGAGACCTTGTCTGATTTGGATTTTATCATCAGACAAGTTGTTTTTACATCAGAGACAACAGCATAGTGGAAGGCATCTTTGTTCCATTCTGGGGGAAGGCGGGGGGGAGGAAGAGGAGTGTTTACTGATGGAGCTATGAACTGCGCATGCTGTGTTAGGGATAACAGCACCGGAATGGCACATCTGCATGGAGACCTTACAGCCAAGGGGAGATAACAGCTCCACTGCTGAGAGCACCAGGTCCAATCTACTAGGTGCACCTTGATTAACACTAGTGTTTTGTGCTGCAAATCAAGCATTGCAACGTAAAACAGCTGGCACAGATACCTCTGCAAGCTACATGGAGTAATTTGTGGTCTGCAGAAAAGATTGTACTACATGGCTGACACAGGTTTTCGTCCTAGCTGTGTGTCTATATGTACAGCGTTCCAAGCCCTGTTTGCCCCTACATCTTTTTCTCTCCCTAGACCAAGTATCTCTTGCCTTCTTAATGCAGGAGAACGCTGCACCTTGTTCTCAAGGACATTTTTCTGCTTGGTTTCTACGCAGGCAAACAACTGACTCCACTTTAGTTCTCTCCTTTAAAGCTAGGTTGGCCTGACATTTCTGTTTCTCTGAAAAGCACTTTTTAAAAAAACTAAATAAATCAGGTTATAGGAAACAATGTCTCTTACACTCATCAGATTGACACATCGTGCTCCACATTGTGACATGTCCCACCCAGTTCCATCAGTCCACTTTACATCACCATTGTCATGTAATGGGATGTGACTGATAAGAATAGATAAGAGGTTGGGAAATTTCCAAATTCAAGAGGGTATTTTTTCCCTTAGCAAAAAAAAAAAACACACACCACAACAAACAACCCCTCTAACTAAACAAAAAAAAAAAGAGAAAAAACTCAGAAAATATTAGCTCAATCTACATAAACATATTTTTTTAAAAAAAAAAAGAAAATAAAAGAAAAAAGAAAAAAAGAAAAAAGAAGAAAGAAAAAAGAAAAAAGAAGAAAGAAAGAAGAAAGAAAATAGAAAGAAAAAAGAAAAAAGAAAGAAAAAAGAAAAGTCTTCATATTTTGGATGGTGATCCATCTTCTCTCCATCTTTCTGAAAATAATTACACAACCCAGTATGAACTTGAGACATGCCTCACGCATCCTCCTTGTCTCACTTGGTACATGTATCAGAAGCAGAACACTTTGGCATAGCACTAGGTATTCCACAAGCTCATCCCATTTGCTAGTTTAATCCTCATCAATACTGCTATCCTCCACGCTCCACCTCATCCTCTGAAAAGAAATGCAAATGAATGAGATTTATAGCCTGGGATGTTTTCAAGTTTTCAAATAAGGTGGGGCTTCTACTGCTGGCCATGCTCAATGAGGAGCCTTTGGTTGCAAATTCCTTTGACTGAGCAACTGTGTGTGTATGTCAGCTATGCTGCCCAAGAGTGCCAGCGTCCTGCACCCCCTCCTTTTCTGGTTTAGAAGCACATTTCAAAGCCTGCTTGGATTGCTTGGCCCCTTGCTGTGCAAACAGGCAATGCAGGACACATCCGTAATCATAGTAGACTCTTCTGCATACATTAACTTCAGCCTAGACTTAAAAACAGTGGGTATGTCCAAGGCACTGATCACCCCAAGCTTATTCACTCCTGCCCAGACGGTAGTCCAACCTCTGCTCAAGTCCAGCCCCTGCTCAAGACCCCTGAGAGTCTTCCCTTCCAGTTGGATTTCTAGGGACCAGCAACGCCTGGTCTTGCAGACAGCAGCTCTCAGCCTGATAAACACCACCACCCCCACACCCCCCAGCACGAAACAGCAGGATGGTTTTGTAAGGAGAGCTCTCTCATGAACCTAAAATGAGGTTTTCAGTGAGTTCCCTCCACTCCTGGGTATTTTGGGGCTTCTTACCTTTTTTTCTAGAAGATTCTAGGCATTGGGAGGGGCAGAAAGTCAGTAATGGGTCACTGTCTGGCTAGACTGGAATGACACAGACCCTCAGGCAGAAAGTGGCCAGAGGCAAAGCTCAAGCTTGTGGTGGCTGGTTCAGTGACAGTGGACTACACACAGCCTTTTTCTGAGCGAAAACTAGCACAACTGGTGGGGCTGAGATGCCTGAAATGACTTGGTAATGCAACACAAACCCAGCCAAACTGTTTCAGGGCAGCAATACGAATGTGTCCAACATAGCCATGATGATGAACTGTCATTGCACAAAGTAAATTTCATGGCTTCTGTCCTCTTGTAATGATCAGATGTCCACATCACAAAAATAACCTGTGCTAATTGGCACCTACCTCAGCAGAGATCCCAATGATTAGAAAGACATGGAGAATGAACTCCAAGCTTGAGGTGATACCTCTAGGTCAGAAATAGCAAAAATTGGCAAGGCAAGAGAAATAGCCACTTCCTCTACCTGGGCTGTTGATGAATAAAGAACTTTACATTCCAAAACTGTCAATCTGGTTTTTTCCCCCCAGCAGCACGAGTTTCCTTAATAAATAGAAATTAAATTTGTTCAGATTTCAAGCTGTAGGGAAAGGATCTTGGCTCTATTTTAATGGTCTCTTTATAAAGGAGCAGGAGGAATAATGGATAGTGTACGTGTTACCGTGTTAACAAGCTTCCATTGCTGATAATGGACACCCTAATACACTGTGGAGAACAAAGTGCATCAGGTCCACACACACTGGGCAGGGAGAGGGCTGGCAAACTGAAACCTTCCACTTACTTTGCATCCTTTCCTAACTATTTCTACCTGTATTTCCAAGAAACTTTTTCCATGTCAGGGGGTGAAAATGCTGACTTAATGTAAGGAAAGATAAGGAGCAGCATCAGACACAAATAAAAAGCACTGTAATGAACAAAGGAGTTGCTGAATTCTTAGAGAAGAGCAAATACAAGTTTCATGGATCAGGAACAAAAATGAGTCTATAGGAGTAGGAAGCATCTTAATATCTGCTTGCCTCAAACCAAATTATACCTTGAAGAAATTATGAAGAGAAGCATCTTAAGAAATGGTATGCAGAAACTAGAAATAAGAAAGGGAGGATGGAGGCAGACAATAAACAGCAATGCATTTCAGATTCAAGCAGTTCTTTTACTGTACCATTTCCACTGCAAAGTATGCATCCATAACTTTTGACAGAGTGAATACAGAGCACCAATATCACCTCTGAATCTTCTGCTGCAAAACCGACTGAGCACAGCTGTGACTTGACAGGAGTCATAATCATAACATAACAGAGGAAGAAAATGGAGAAGTTCTGATCAGTGGAGGACAAACTGATCAGCCCTGGAACAAACAAACTATAAAGAAAGCTTAAAAAAAAATGCCAGTGCAGAATTCATTGGCAGTGACAGAGAAAACGGGCATCACTGAGAGGAGGTTTGGGGATTATCAGTAATCAGCTGAAATCAAATGTATGCCACATCAATACCAAGAAGAAGGGACATATTTGCATCAGGTTTAGCATCCAACAAATATGGTCACCACTGGCCAGTACCAGTGGGCAGTCTCAGATCCTCCGTCATGTAAAGCCTTTGACTGGAGGGCTGATGGCCACATTGTAAGCTGATTTTGGTTGTTAAAAATACAGGTTGGGCTGTTACAGATGCACATTGAGCACTGGAATAAAAGGGTTTAGGTATCTTAATTGATTAAGCATTTGTAACTTAAATACAGGAGTATTCAGGAACAAAATGCAACCCAATTCTGGATAAAATAGCAATACCCTCCAATGCAGGCCTGAAGTGTGTATTTATAATGTCCACAAAACAATATCAATTCTTCCCTTCAACACAGGCTTCCAGGAGCAGCGTTTGTCTTGCAGAAGTCTATTCCATAGTCATTAGCAGAGCCTTACATCAGAAAACTGATCAGCAATACCACTGTGTCTATACACATATTATCTAAAGTGAATTGACACTGTTAAATTCTTCAACAAATTAAAAAAAAATCAACATTAAAAGACGCAATCTAAGCATAGCCAGTTTGTGTATGGAGAATTTATATACTGTTTACAAACCGAGAAATCAGATCTCGAATTCTCTCTTACAGCTGCAGTATATTAAATGCTACTTAAGAAAAGCTTGTTTCCCTAGAAGTAATTCAAAAAGTAAATTTCTTTTCACTAATATCAACATTTCCTTTTAAAATTTTCTTTCAAAATCCATGAAAACTGAAAATTTAACATTCCAGTAGCTGAAGGAAAAAAATATTTCTCAACTTCTGAGAAACTAAATAGTGAAATGTTGACATTTTTAAAAAAACTTCAGTCTCATTTAAATGACATTTTCTGTCAAAAGAAAAAGTTTCGATAAAAACATTTTGAACTACACAAGTTACATTCTGCCTGATCTATACATTCTTGATTGTGCCATCTGCTTTATTGGGGTGACTCTTGGTGAACCAATTTAGCCAAATAAACAAGAATGACTGCTACTTATTCGGAAAGAATTAGAGTATGCTTCAGAGAAACTTATTTAGCCATTGCCAAACAGCAGAGTAATGCTTTGAGGTGTGAAATTATACTCATCGCAGCAGAGCAGGAAGAGAAGGTTTGCCCCTGTGGCAGATGCAAAGGAGATGGACCTCCATCTTTTTATCTTTGGAAGAAAAATACTGCTTGGTTTGCAAGCCAGTAAGTGCTATGGCATGAGGGTTGGGGGCGAGGAGGGAAGAGAAAAAGGAAAGAAAATGCTGAAAAGCCAAACACCAGGGGAAAATCACTTTTCTCACCAGTCACTGTTTGAAGTTCAAGAAAAAGCAGCAGAAATACCAAACGTGTACTACTCCCCCACCCTGCAGAAGTTTTCAGGTCCTCATGTTTCCTCTCTTCCACGTTACTTTGCTGCTGCATCCTACACTCACCTACTCCTCTCGGGAAGCTTCACAGAGCAGAGGTGACCTGCTCTAACCAGCTTGGAGAGCAAAGGAGCTGCCTTTGATTGATTTAGTATGTTTTCTTCCTAAATTATTATTCTGTTCATCATGCCACAAGGACGCCCCACTTAGAAGAATGTGCCTGAACAGATCAATGACCAGCTAGGACATTACAGTTAGTGCTCCACAATACAGCCATTCAAAGCTTCTCAGTGACAACAGAGAGCAAGCTTGGATTTTCTGATCTAAACACTCAAACTTTCCTATGCTTAAGTAAAAGGAGAGCCTTCACTGCCTGCAGCTTTGAAGAGATGGGAACACGGGGAGGAACAGAGCTGTCTAAAAATTTCCTCCACTCATAACTTCAAATGATCTTCTGTGTTGGTGAGGGAGGGGCCAGAACCTGCAGGAGCGATGAAAGGAAGTCTGCACTGAATGCAATGATGTGATACCAGAAGAAAACAGCAGAGGATCTGGCCCAGAAACATATTTCAAAACCCTGTTCATTTTGGGGATAATTCCTGGGCATCACAACAAAGATGCAAGTTATTTGATGTTTTGGTCATTTCCAAAGAAATCCCAGAATTATTCCCTGCCTCACTCCACCCCCCATGTCCGTTCAGATGTGGTCCACTGGATTAAAATTATAGACCCACTTACTGTGCTAAATTTGACAGAAGCTATTCCACCTCCTTCTAAGCTTCCACTCCCTGAAGGATTTTATTGCTAAGAAAGCCAATTACACCACAATTTCAAAATAATCACCATGTTTCCACAGGTAATACCAATTCTATTGTGTTTGTTAGTAAGACGGTATTTTCACTGCACATAAGAGTAAACATGGGCAGCAGCTATTTAAGAAGTTACCTTTCTCTGAAAAGATATTAAGAGATCAGCATGGTTCTACCACATAACCAAACATATTTCTCCAGACCCACAGAATGATTAAAGATTTCTTACACTGGGAGAGACTGTAAGCTGTGAGAATGAAATATTTTTCTGTTTACTTTGAGATTTTTATTAAAAACACACAAGCAAACCATCAAGCTGGCTGAGTTTGTCAAGTTACTGGAGACCAGTTACCTGAAAGAGAGTCACTGGAAACAGTTGAGTAAATATTTAAGAAGATCAAATGGAGGAACATTTGGTACAGCACAGCTTGCTGAAAGATTGCAAAGATACCAGCATGTTTCAGGAGAGGCAGGTCATGCCTCAGAAAATTGCTGGAATTCTTTGAATGCGCTGTATTGCCACCAGGCCAGACAAGGGAAATAGAGTGGACTTCGTTTTTCAAAGTATTTAACAAAGATCCTTGCTTGAGGTTAATGACCTAAGGAGCCAAGACACAGAAGAGAAGAAAAGTTGCTGGAGTGAAAATTGACTTCAGGGCAAAAAACACAAGGAAACTGTAAATATAATTTGTAAGGTGGGAAGAAAGTTGCTAGTGCGTTAGCAGGTGAAAAAATGTAGGGGTCTTGCTGGGTAATTTTTATTATAAAAGACTTCAGGGTTTTTTTCTTCTTTTCTTCCTTCTCTTAGTCTAAGTGATTATTTAACAGGTACTGGATTAATAGCTCAAAGTCCGCAGAACTGTTCTTTTAATCCACCAGACAGGTGGTACCTACGTACCTGCAAAATGACGTTTGTCCCACACTCTGATCTGGAGTGGGTGGGAGGAGGGTTGAGCAGACTATGATTCCCTGTGCCCACTCTGCCCTTGCCCTCCCTGCTCCATACACCGCCTGAGGTGGTGGTACAAAATCCTGGTTAGCACAGACCCTGGAAGGACTGGCACGGCTGCCCTGCTTAGTCATATCCTCCAAGAAATGGAGGTGATGGTCACAGTTCAGTACATGTGATCCAAAGTTCAAGATCTTTCACGCTGTGTCACAACATAAAAAAGGCATCCATTTAGGCAGGCTGGCTCCCTGATGATATGCTTTTTCACTTAAAATTTTCCAAAACAATGAATTTTTTGGAAGTTTATGGTTAAAAATAGGGACTTGTTCCTAAGCACTTTGTACCTCAAATCAAAAAATAGTAAACAATAATGTTTTCATCACTCTCAGTGTGAGCAAACAAGCAGTTCACAGATGCTCTTCTTCAGAAGAAATTTTGAAGATACAAAATCATATGAAGCAAAAGGAAAAAAAAGACAAGAGAAAAATTTCAGTGAATCCATAGGGAGATGCATTGAATATATTAGAGTGCCCATTTCTAAATAGCTTGTAAGTGATGAATTAGACATTTTAATGACCTTAAATAGAAGATGTCTGGAAAGTCAGTTGTCACAGAAAGCTACTGGGCCCAATTGTGCACTTATAAATGTAATTTCCAACAGCACTTGCTGATAGAATAATGATACCATTTATAATATCTTGTTATTTGGCTCCGTAACATCATGTATTAATGATTTATTAACCATCTGTAATGATATATAAATGGACAACACATACAGTGGGTGCTTATTATGCATGAGTTTAATAAAGTTGCATCCCTATACTCAGTTCCCTTTTCTGTCACTTCTCAACATCCTATGCTTTGAGACCTGTGTCTTGACTCAGAGGCAAAACCAGGGACATGAAGAATGCAGAATTAGGTCTTTGGTGCAGAAAGACATCTGTTCCTTACGACTGACCATGTAGATAATACATGGAAGAATTTAAAGCACTTGCAGTACATGCACCGGTAAATTGTAAATGCACCTTTGTCCAGGTACACAGCACATAAACAGAATAATGTCTTGAAGCAGAGAATAAAAAGCATCAATATTTGCTGAAAAGGCAACACTAAGCTTTATAGTGCAGGAGAGAGATTTGGGAGTACTTGAAGAAAAATCCCTCAAGCCCTCAGCCCTATATACAGCACTGTATAGCTGCAGTGAACAAAGCAAATGTGATTCTGTGTTATAGTGCAGGAGCACCATATAAATCAAGGAAGGTAGTAGTAGTGTAAATGTTATATTTGTAATGGAAATGCTGATACAACCCCTAACTTACAGAGGTGCTGGCAGGAGCTGCCATAATATAGCGAGATATCATTTAAGCAGTGTTTGCAGAACTGATCATTGTATCTCAGAAGGAACACCCTGTACTTGCTCTTGAAGATGCAAACTGCTGGCTATGAATCAGCCAGAATGACTACATACCGCACAAGCCTAACCTGGAGAGAAAAAAATCTTTATTCTGATACCGTGTTTGTTCTTTACATTTCAAAAGCTGGAGGAAGCAATCACATCCATAGTACTTTCTTCTTCTTCAGTAAGTTATATTAAAAAACTCAACTGGTTCAGGATTTATTGATCTGAATTGACAGTGAAGTTCACAAATTCATATAAAAGAGCCATCTCATTACAAGCCCATTTAAAGAAACCACAGTTCTGAATTCACAAAAAAAGTTTCAATGGAACAGTAAAAAAAAAAAAAAGGAGAAAGAGTGAATAACTTTTGAGAATAGACAGTACAAATCATTTTGCTTTGGTATCATGTGCGATTTGTCAGATGCAGCCAGAAATTCTTGTTTTAATTTTTGTAGGAAATGTTGCATGCTTTGTAGCTTGATAAAACCAATAGACTTACAGAAACTATTGAGAAGAGACGGCTGGCTGGAACAGAGTCTACTGATGCTGCTGGAGCTCAGTTGTGAATGTGGTATTACTAAATCTGATCCAAGTGAAAGCATTAACAGTGACTAAAACCAAACTTCACCATTAAAAAGCACAGAATTTTTATTTGGAAATTTAGTATTTTCCATATCCTTGTGAAAGAGGTAAGGGTTTTCACATCAAAGCTCTGTGCTATGTGAGGCAATCAAGTCGCAAACATTAAAAATCAGAGCTCTCAAAAAGAACATAGAAGCCTAAGAGTAAAAATTCAGCACCCAGACCTATTCTCAGGTGCATTAGGGCACCTAATTTTACAGGAGTCAAAAAGCTGGAGAGCTTCAAAAACACCTTAAAGTATCTACCATCTATATGAAAATCAGTCTAGCCCTAAGATCACATAGCACATTGAAAGAAGATCAGGAAATGTATCTCAGTAACTCTGAGTTCCCTCTGCTTATCACAATGGAACACTCCCGCCAACAAACAGATAATAGGTGGAGAAGATCTAAAAGTTACTGTGGAGAGAAAAGCATTAAAATATAATGGCTCCATATGTGAGGGATACATTCTAGGACTTGTGCGTTGCCTGTGAGACCGACGGGAAGAGAAAAGGACTGCACCAGGCCACATCCATGGCATTCAGTTTTCTGTGGCCCACGCTTCTAATTCCACCCAGAGGAGGGTTTAGAGAAACTAATCACCACCGGGATTAGCGACTTCAGCAGCTGCTGGCTTTCTGCAGGCTATAGTAAAAGTTAGGGTATGGGGGTGCAAGGGATGCCCTAGCCAAAACTCCAGCACTGCAGCTGCCCCAGGTTGGTCATGGCACTCATGCTTCTTGGCTATGCAGCCCACCAAATGCCCACAAAGGAGTATCTCAGGTTCCCAGACAGCTTCACCTAATGCAGGATAACAAGAAGACTACAGCAATAAAGGGCAGCAGTCAAGATAGTCTAACCAGCAGTCTGGACTAACGCAGCAGTGTAATTAAAGGAGCGGAGTTTCTCACAAAAACAAGGACGTTTTGACAAGACATTCCTATGCAATCGTTAAAAGAGCAATTGGAGAATCAGGTGCAAAAGAGTGTCTGACAAACTCAGAAGATGGCTTCCGTTCCTATGTTTTTTCCTTTCATTCTTCACCACAGTCAAGAGTAAAATCCATCCATGTCTCGTGGATGGAACACCAACTGCCCTACCTGTTTCATAAGAAGGTGAAGTTTGTGTCCCACTTCAGGAGGCAAAGTGGCTAGTTTAGGTAGCGATGAGTTTCTCTAGACTTTTCAAAAATTTGAATTAGCACAATACGGGCTTCAGAAAGCTCTATGCCATGAATATGGTTGGTGGAGTCTTTTCTGTTCCCAGTGGCCCTTAAATCTTACATGAAATGCATGAACTCAAGAGAGAGGATTGAAACCACAGAAAATTCTATTAAGGAGAAATGAAGGAAGTGCAAAGAAAGCCTTTGCTATGGATGAAATACAAAATCAAAAGACAACCTCCTAGCACTGACTTTCCTCTCTGGTTTTGCCTTTGATTGGCAACACCTGAGTTTTCAATATAGAAATGTAGGAACAGACTTTGGAGTTTTGCCACCCATCTTCCCTTTCTTGACAGCCAGGTATGATCAAGTTTATTTCCAAAAACTCTGTAGCAAGCCCAGATCACAACATGGGAAGTAAAAGCACACATAAGAATTTGTAGTCTGACCTAATACCTGAATGTTTACCAGAAACACTGGAATATCTCCAAGTCAGATGGATGGTTTACCATTTCCTCTAATGAAGCATTTAAGCTTGCATAGCTTAATAGCCACTGGGCTTACACTCATGCCTTAAGTTATACACCTGCTTGTGCACATTACTAAAGCAAGGCCCAAGGCATTAATGTAAGACAATTCAACGTGCTGAAGATATAGAAGAACACAGGTATCACAGCCCATTTCCATTAAAATTGATTCATGTCTGTTCTTTTGCACCGAGGGCATTTATGACACCAGTGACTCACAAGAAACAAGGGCTATCGAGGTAATCATGCTCATAAAACAGTAGAGCCTCTATTAACAAATAGGAATGGTGATAAATATTGTGCATAAGTGGTGCCTGATTTATACTGGGGGAATTAAGAAGAAAGGACATCAGAGATACTCATCTCAGAGTCACTTGAGCTGTAACACAACCTCACAGTAACTGGAAACGCAGACTTCCCTCCAGTGTTTTCTGAGCTAGTCTTGATTTTCACAAAGAATGCTAGCTGTTGATACAGTGGATTGCGTCTCAGCTTTTTGCATAAAAATTCATGAGACAATATCTATTTCAACTGTGTTATACAGCAGTAAAGAGGAGGGGAAAAAAAAGCTTAGCCCTACAACAGAGATAGGGTTCATTTTGAGTGATGATTGCAAACCAGCAGTGGAAATTACAGATGCTACTTGGTTTACTATTATTTTGCAGCATCTCCAGTAATCTTCAGTGATCATTTATAACAGCATGTCTGATGACTTTCAAAATGTTACTGGAAAGGATACTTCTGTGGAGAGTATGGCTACTCAAAGGAGAAATCAATCTTTGCTGCTCAGGGAGTCAACTTCACACCACTTCCATCAGACAGTCAGAAATTTCAGTGCACAGAAATAGGGTTGGGGGTGTTCCAAACCATTTCACTCCATTGATTCCATTGCAGTGTAGCACGTCAAGATGGATCATTCAGCTCCTTTTTTTCTCTTGAAAGGTAAATATAAAAATGAATCAAGTTTAAAAGCAAACCAAATCAACTGGTTTCCAGTGGGGGGAAGCAAACAGGCTGCTGAGCAAAGAGGCTCAGCTATACCTCTACCATGGCCCTCCAGCAAAACACAGAAGGTTGTCCTCACACCTGCACAACACCTCGCTGGCTCCCGCAGCTGAAGGGGGTCTCTGCACACTGCCAAACATAGGGTTGGCTCCTGGAGCCCATGTCCCTGCAGCTGAACCCCAACCAGCTAGAGTACTAGTATGGAAACACTACCTGAAGGACACCAGCAGTCTGAGCTCTTCAGGGCAAGGACTGTCTTCTTGATGTGTTCAGAGTGCAGATGTAATGGGGCCCTGATCAGTGATGGGGGCTGCTGGGCTGTCTTCTAATAACATCAGAATAATCACACAGGAAAACCTGACGTTTGCATGTAAGCTTTTGGAATGGATTCATTACCCTCCTTTTCTAAAGGCACATAAAAGTAGAGCATCACCCTTGGTAGCTAGAAAATAAGAGCAATCGCAGTGAATGTTTCATCACTGGCAGAGAATATCCTAATGTATTGTGGTGGAAGGCCCTCACAAAACACATTACAGACAAGTCTTTGTTGTCTAGGGTAATAAGTAGTTGGGGTGACCCAAATAAAACAAAAATAGTGTTAGTACAAAACATAATCAAGTAAAAATGTAGGAATGCCCTACATTTAGGATATCTTTTAAAAAGACAAATGACTTTATGGTGATAATTGCAAAGACAAATATGAACTTTTCTTAGAAAGATGAAGTTCATTCAGAATCTGGCAAATCAGACACATTAAGAAGTAATGGTAACAACCCCATTAAAGCACTAGCTTCTTTGTGGACTATACAAACAGATAGGTTGATGTCTCCTCCATTCATATTGGACATATATCAATGTCATGTGAGCCACCGTATCACACATCTGCAGGTGCAGCTGAGAGGCCACAGACTGAACAGGAATGCAGAACTATCTCCTTACACTTTCAGGAAACATTTGAAGCGAATACTCTTCCAAAGAAAAGTGAAACAGGCAACAGTAGAAGAAGCAGGAGGGTGTTTTAATAAAATTTATGTGGTAGCTAGGGTAATTGAGTTTTCATATTAGTTCTGGAATTCTTTAGTTTTCTTTTACTGCATGCAGAATGAAAGCATTTTCACATTCAAATTTACAGTTACTGCACTCCAAAGCCCTTACACAAAGAGGACAGGCAAGGACCTCCTCTCTCCCTAATCCCACACCTGCCACAGAGTTTCCTTCAGGTTCCACCCCAACTTTGCACCCACACACCTCACTGAGGTTTGTGCATTTGCTCTGCATCACAAGGTTGCTCTAAGTCACAGGCTCTGGCCAAGACTATGTCTTTAGTTACTGCTGAACACATCACACGCTATAATGGTCCCAGGCATTCATGTTCAAGACAAACACATGGTATGCACACACATGCATATCCATTTCAAAGAATGTACTATGTGCAGGCCGAACTAAATTGCAAGACGCAATTTGATACCAGCAATTAAGTGTGCACATATTTTTGTACAAGTGAACTGCAGCACAAGTGCTAGCAGTTAGATGTCCTTTCATATGGTGGAGTTTAAAAATAACTTTAGAGCACTCTTGTATGGCAAATGCTTGCACAAGGTATTATTAGAGCAGTTATTGACACAAGCTGCAGGGAAAATCTGCACCATGATAGATGGTAGAGGCATCTGGGAAGTAAAAGGGCAGAAGAGATAGAAAACTTAATCAAGATATATGCAAACATTTGCTTGAATTTTGACAATGTCTGCAGGAAGGAGAATATTCTGTTTGGCCATTTAATTTGTTTAAAAATTAAGCGGCAAAAATATCCTAGGGAAAACTGACCATAGTGTTAGACCATAACACAAGATTCATTGTCTGTCTCCATGTCATCCCATATAAATAGCCTTGTACTGGTCAAACCCTTTTCAGTTTCTGTGAGTCATTTCAAGAGTAAAGCATGAAGGCACAATTTCTTATCAAGAAAAGGAATGTGGATGGGAATGCACAGGAGCATGTGTGGGAATCCCATTAATTAATCCTAGGTGAGAATATTTGCCATTTTACGCAGGGATCACAGGAGAAACTGGACTGCAAATCTGCTGTGTATTGATGACTAGCATACGGATGTGACGTACTTTTCACTTCCTTTTACCACATTGCAACCTCAGCCAGAGTTTGCCAGAGTAACCCCAGTTCTACAGGGACTGAATCCAGGACAAAAAGGGAATCACCTAAGTTGAATTAATGTTTGGAAGCCCTAAAGCCCAGATTTTCTTTTGAAACCACTCCTGTGGCTCCTCCCAGAGAGAGTACTACGTCTTGTGAATGGGAGGATTAGATGCAGCTGCAAGACATGAGGCTCGGTGGCAAGAAGGCAGTCCTGACTGCGGGACCATGCCAGTGTTGAGCAGCAAGTGCCCATCAAAATGCAGGGGCCTGCAGGGAGGGAAAGGCAAAACCATCTCAGTACTGCCATGTCCACTCACACAGCTTCTCCAAGGTGGTCATTCCATTGACTTCAGCAGATCTGCACACCCTGTGGACACTTGGCCAAGAAGCACTCGTGGAGGAGGAAGTGCCTTAACTCACTCCACAAGCATCTAAAGGCTATCCACACAAGTGACCATTGCTGTCTTCTGCTAGTCTGGTGCAAGAGCATGTACTGTTTCATACTTGAAATTTGTGGAAGCATTCAAAGGTATATCTGCATATTCTGTGCTTGACAGCTGCAGAAAAGGTCAAATGAAAACTATTTATAGTTGCAGGTACTGCACAATAACTAATTGTGATGAACGATGGTTAAGAAAGCAGATGGATAAAGCAACCATTTCCTGGTATTACATGCTTGTGCCTAATCATTTCTACTCATTGATTTCTTTCCCTCCTGTTTTTGAAAATCCTGCTGTCACCTAAACAGCTATAACTACTGAAACACATTTTCTCACCAGGATGCCAAATTTCAAAACTCCCCAGCACCCAAAATGGAGTCCTTACTCTGTGGTTAAATCTGTACATCAATAGAAAACTTATAACACCCAACACTTCCAAAGCAGAGGTGGGCATTTTTTCCTGAATATGTTATGATGGCCAAGAGGAGAGATTGTGAGACCAGCCATTTTCAAAATATGCCTGTGCTAGAATAGGCAGTCTGCTCAAGAGAAGGCTCCTGAAAGCAGCACATACTTGCATCAGAAGAACAACAGCCCTGATACTAAATAGTTATCCAACAACAGTTCCATGGAAGCTGATAAAACCTGGAAATAAAGCAAGATTATTTGGCTCAACACACACACAAAAATGTTTATATGTTTTGCCAAAGCTATCCTTTCTATTATGAATCTCATGACACTTGACATTTCCTTAAAGCCCTAGCTCAAGAAGGAAAAAAAGAGTTTTCATTTTTCATTAAAAAATCTTTCTAGTTTTGTTGTCATGACAAAATAATTAAAATACAAACAGAATGTACTCTTACAGATTCAAGAAATTAGAAACCAAATAAAAAGAATGCTGTTCCATTATTAAAACCAAGAAAAAGTAGGTAACTTGATTTTTAAAGTGATGTTGTGATTTCTGAGATCTGATTTATGATTTTGAAGTCCTCTCCTGGCAATGTTCCATTAGTTGTTGAGAGAACAAGCATCTAGTCCTAACAACATTTATAACCCATCTCTTATACCTTCTCAAGTGATTGGTGACTGCTTTGACTCCATAAAAATGTTATGTGTCTTTGTCTGTCTATCACATGCTCTCACAAGTAAATTCTTGCATTCTCTAATCTCCATCTTCATGCATTAAAGTTACTCATCATGGAAGTCCACAGAGCAAATACATCAGTCCTTCTCATATTTCTCCTTAAAACTTAGCCTGGAGAGCACAAACATTGTCTAAGCTGCTGATGGTCTGCCAAGCCTCCTTTAAGGATACACTGACACCTTGTATTCCTCTGTCTCCTGACTCATCTTCTCCTACCTTACACTTGGGGTATGGATAAAAAAGTCACAGTCAAGTTGTTGCAGCTTAAGGAGTTATCGCTTGTTAACTGAGACATGTTCACCAATGGTGTGTACACTCTTCCCATACGGAAGCTGCAATAAGGCATTAATTTAAATTGGCTTAGCTGACAGGTGGGACTGTACCATGAATTCTTGCAGTTGTCACCCATAACCTTCAGCAGCAAACTTCAGGGCACTACTGACCTCTGTGTTGCATGTGTAAAACTTGTTTCCACTCCTGACTAATATGCCCCCATGCATCTGGAATACCACAGTAACAACTGATGCATGTCCAGATCTCCCTGCGCATGAGCACCCTCACCGAAACCTGGAGCACCATCTGCTTGAAGAATATGCAGAAATACTAAAGTATACAAGGCCACAGCCTTAAAACTAATGAGCTTTCTGACAGTGGTAGAACAGAAGTAAAATAAATTCAGAATGTCACAGGCCCTGTTGTGCATTGAAAATTTCATTCCAGCCTTCTATGTTTTCCTTATTGGGCTTACTGTTGTTCACTCTGTAATTACTCATGCATTTTGTAGCATACTGTAGGTACTCACTGCACCTTGTGTTAATACATTAGGAACGAGACACAAAAAAAGCCATCTCAATATTCACAGATGAACACTGCAAGTGAATTGCTGACAGAATGTTTCCTGGGGTGGAAAAAATGGAGAAATTTCTGTTTTATGGGTTGCCAGAGGGAATAGTTTTTAATGCACAGCTCGTGAATTGAAGGAAAGTGAAAACAATCCCAAAAACAACACCCTTAGCTCAAAGTTTTCCATTATTGAGTTACTGCTTTTATATTATATACAATGAAAAAAAATGCTGATTATTATGATTCAACATTCTCTAAGAGAGACAGAAGTGGTAAATAGAGTAGTTAGGGATATGATAGAGAAGGGACTTGTCACCACATACAGAGCATAGCATTTCTATGGGTTTCAGATAGGGTAGGAGTGATGTTCCATTGCTATGCACAGGCACTTAGACATTTTTTGTAACTGATAAGAGACCCAATATCTGACATGTCTTTTGTGGCCCTTCTTAAAATGTGTAGGTAGTTTTTATCTTTTTATAGTGATTTTACAAAGTCTGGAGGCGATTTAAAACACTTACATTAATATAGTCTGAAGCTAAAATGCTCACGCAGAAATTATTAAAAATCTGCAGCCGAGTCTTATCTTGTCAGGTATCACCCATTAAACACACCTTTGGGGCAGGGTCACATCTGAATCAATAGTCCCACCAGGTGTTATGGGGTTGCTTGAGACAAAGTCTTTCAGATAGAGCAAAGGTCCACCACTACTTCTCATCATTAACCATCTCGCTGAATTTTTCATAGAGTGTATTTGTGTCCTCGGTTGTCCCAATTAGCCTAACTCCATTGGGCATCAGTTCCCTGCCTGAATTCATTGTTAAGTCCCATTAAACATAACACCTTTCACATTATCCTAATCTGCTTGGTGGGAGGAAGAGTGCTCCAGCAATTGCCACGCCAGGCCAGGACGCAGTTTCACTGCGCATTATCGGTAGGCAGAAGCTGTGCTGCCTCCAGCCTCTTAGGATCAGAAGTACTACTTGAACGTAAGGTGCTACAACATGCTGGAGAATTTGGCTCACAACAGTGATGGGTTGCGTAGCCCTAATCAAACACTTCTCCATCAGTCTGACATTCTCATGGATTTTATGGGCAGCAACACACATGCTGCACCTGATTTTCTTCCAGTAGCTGCCTGGCACAGGCCCAGTCAAACACAGCTCCCTTTCCTGAAGATGCAGACTGTGGAAGCTCAGGATGAGCACTGCCAGTCCAGAGGGGACGCACTAGCTGAAGACCAGTGCGTAGATGATGCAAGAACGTCCCTAAAGTCAATTCCACCTCCACATCAGCAGCACAAGGTCTACATGAAGCTGTAGACATCGACCTGCAAGATTTCCTGCCTCTGGTGTCCCATTCCTGGAGGACTTCAGGTCCTAGTCCTACAGGATGGCAGGGGCCTTTCCCTGCAACCTGCAGCTCTCCCAGCCCACGCTCTGTGTGTGTGCATGCGCGTGTGCTGCAGCTTTCCCCTCCTCTCGCCGACTTTCTTTTGAACTTGGCCAGTGCTGTCGGGCTGCAGTCAGAGCCTGCTGCATATCCAGCCCAGGCCCACCCTGAAACAGAGCCACTGCCACTGCTTTCCTGTCACCTGCCTGCAGAAGTCCCAGCTCTTGCAGGTGTCCAGTGTGTGCCCTGTGGCTGTTGGCTGTGAGTCATATAGGTCAGTCTGACCACTGCTGGTGTGGCCCCGGGCTGGAGTGACAGGTTTAAGTTCCTGCCCCAGTTTTTTCTGTGGCATTGGACAAACCTTCTGGCATTTCTGTGCCTTTATTCCTCCTTCTGTAAAATGGTGGTGGTGTCAGCACTTCCCTATCTGATGGGGAGAGAGGACATTCAGAAACCCGTGGGCAGACCGTCCGTATGATGAAAGCCAGTATCACCATGGCATGTTAAGTACCTAACACAAGTACACTTTCTTACCAAGATTTTGTGTCAAGAGGAGTACTTTTTTCCATGGATTTTACGGGATTGTAGAAATAAAAAATGGCATCATGTACTAACTGGAATACAAAATTTAGAATACATTTCAGATGTAGTACATGCAGAGAAATTATTTTCTCTTAGAAATATTCATTTCTTCAGCATATTCATGCTAATAAGGCATTAGCATTTGTATTAAGGACACCTGAAAGCCCCAGCTGAGGCCAGGTCCCTATGGTGCCAGGAACTGAACACACCTAGGGGTTAGAAATCACATTAGTTCCTTCTTTAGATGTTTTCAAACCAAATAAATGGAAGAAACATATATTCCCATTTTACGGTTGGGCAGCTGGGGCACAAAGATATTAAATAATCACCACTGCCAGACTGAGGTGCAGACCAGCGTTTCTCAGACACGTACTTAAACAGTAAGTCTCTTCTTTTTCACATATCTTTTCTTTGAAAGGCTTTACATTTTGCTAATGAAATACAAGCAAGAATGACTTCAATCGTGATCAAAAGAATGCACATATTTTCCTTGTAATAAAGGGACTCTCTGTTACTCGTCAGCTGTAAGGCACATCTATGTATTTTTCCCAAGCATTTGTCTTCCCAGTGTGTGGTCTCTCAGTAGTGTTTGTGCCTGTATAACATACGTATACTGACTATGAACTAAAGACATTGCTCTTGTCATTTGGCTGGTCATAATAATCTTTTCCCCCCTCCCCTAGTCATGACCATTTATTTGTAGAATTTGGCAAATGAGCTTCTTTTTTTTCAAAAAGGGGGTGTCTACACTACTGAACAGTGCATTCCCCTCCCTAAGCATCTGTGTGCATTCCTAGGGAAGACTTTGAGAGATGGGAGATACCTTGTCTGTAAAAATTTTGCAATTAAGTGGCAACCTGTTGTAGATGACTCCTAACAGCAGTGTAATTTTCTAGATAGAGATATCTAAGTGCATATTAGTGTATATTTGTGTGGAAACTAGGAACTCTGTCCAAGCCAATAGTGAGGAAAATACAGCTGGACACAGTGTAGTGTCTCATTTCTGAGGATATTATATAGAGTCCAAGAAAAGCAAAGCATAAGTAGAAGAAGGTCTTCTCAGTGCCCATCTCTGATTGCTGGGGACATGAGTGGGTGGCAAAAGCAGAGAAGCTACAGATATCAGCTAAAACTATTTGAAAGAAGAAATCTCCAGTAACCTCCATAGTCATTTGATAAGGTCTTCAGGGAGGAGATGATCAGCAAAGATAACATTGTGAAAATGTACAGAATTTCCTTTCTGTGTTACATATTTAGCAATGTACCATAAAGACTTCAGAGGACAGCATTATTTCTTGATTATACAATATCATGTATCTATTCAAACTTTTCTGTGGAAAAATAATACATTATAAAACTATTTATTTTTCTGCCACTTCCAATTTTTTGCTCCAGTCTCTCTCAGCTCATTGGTTTCACCATCCATGATACATGAACTTCACTTTAGCTTTCATTCAGAAGTACTCACTAGACCTGAAATACAGCAAAAGGAAAAGTTTGGCTAGGGGACTAGGAAAAAAATATCCAGACCTGTATCTGAAATTTGCTTTGTTGTAAAATGAAATCCTTCTTTCTTTTAAAGGAGAAGTGTTTCCCTACTCTTCAGCTTACTAAGAAAATACTTAATGTTCCTTTGCTACAGATCAACATGGGCTTTTGCTAACTGAGGTATAAGGGTGCGATACATTGCCTGCTGTCATTCAAACCCCAGGACACAATCCCAAGACAGATGCGGAAGCTTGCGTCTTTCAGACAATCCTTCATCCTCCTAAGGCTGACTTTTCCCTTTCTGTATTGAGCTGGTGACCAGCAAATGCAGGAAAAAACCCAGAGCAATTCTTGACTGACCTAGCAGGGGAACAAACCTTCTGGCACTTTTCCAGCAGCCCTGACATTGAGGTTATTACAGAAATCCAATCACACACTTTAGAATTAGAACTTGGGTTATCAAAATTAACGGCTTGTTTTTCACTACGACTAGGGTGAAAGGTGACAGAAAATGGAGAACTAATAGAGAACCAGTAAATGCAATTGGCAAGCATATGGGGCAAGGCACAGCAATTAAGAAACGACCATTGGGATTAGGTTCATCAGCCCTATATTAGACCTCTGACAATGGAGTTGAAGCATGACTGACAGAAGATCATGACTGCACTGTTCAGAGCTTGGATCCTGTAAAGCCCTTAGCCAGAGCCCTGACACAGAAGTAATTAAATAAATCAGATAGAAAAATGGCAAGTCCTTCACATTTGGGGCCACAGACATCGCTCATCATTCCATGGCACACATGCAACAATGGGAAAAGATATATTAAGGAAACTCAAGTCTAGCCAACGTTATAAAACTCTAATTTTAGTGACAATTCTTCAGGCAGACACTAGAAAGGGTTAAAATATCCCAGTAATTCCCTAATCTTGTCTGTCTACCTCCTAATTTCATCATCTGCTGCCATCCAGAGAATCTAAGGTCAAATGACTTGATCACGTCTTCTCTGTCTATCACAATTACAGGGCAAACCAGCAAGGTGCTGAGCGTTCACCTGGTGTCAAGATGGGGTGAGACGGCTGTGTGCTTCCAGGGGCTGCTCCTGGGACCTTACAGGAATGCAAGAGTCAGACACCAGTGACATGCAGTCACTCTATCAGGCAACATAAAACAATGGGCAAACGTGTGCAAAGGTTGTGAACAATCTGAAGAGGAAAAAGAGCATGCAATCTCCGAAGTCTATATTTAGTTTTGTTTATCATCAGCAATTAACTCTGCTCTAATTTACACCCCCTTAAGTATATCCAGGTCACAATCCATTTGTGTGAGGAACAACATAGTATTCAAGATCCAAGTTTGTTTTTCATTTCTTTAAGCAACAGCTGACATAAACCCTTATTCCAGATTGTCTTTTAACAGTCTGTGGAGAGATCATGTATTCTAGGCACCAAACCAGCAACAACACTCCCGGGTGGGGGTGGCTGGTGAGAGGAGAAAGACAAGTGGAGCTATGAATATCTCACCAAAACAAAACAGCAGAGCTTTATGGCTTCTCCCCAGTCTCCACATCCATTGGTCTTCTGCAAGGGTGGAAATCCCACCAAGAGGGATCCTTTGAAAACTCAGATTCTTGCAGATGTGTCTCCTGATTTGTTCAGAATACTGCAGTAAAGAATGCTTGTCCTAGTCATGCAGGAATGGGTGTTTATATCGCACAGCAGAGGCAGTAGACACATCCAGGGAATATGCCACTTATGAAGTAAAGAAGTTCCTGGCAGCAGTAAGTTGAACTATTCACATAACCTGCCTGAGAAGAAATAAAACCTTTCTTTGTGCAGAATTACAAAAATTATATGGTAACACAGCTGAGACATGTTTTTAAGTAAATAGCTATTAAAACTAAAGCTGTTAAAATAACGCAATTGTTGTGTATTGAGGTTAATGCATTTGCCAGGGTTTCTACAGCAACGCAGTGAATTAACTTTCAATTATGATGCAATAGTATTCTATGTTAACTATGTATAGGAATTCAATTTATATGTCTTCCACTCTGCAGCTTCTCCACTCTCCTTGACTCTTTTCAGGGGAGAAAAAGAGAAGGAAGAAGGCACAACCATTCAGCTTGACGATGTAGCTGCTAAAGTGCACATGTACGGACTGGCCACTTCACTGCATCTGCAACGTGGCTGTTATATTCTAAAGGTGAATTGGCTGCTGCACAATGAGCCTGAGAGGTGCTGAGCACTTCAGAGTCCTGTTGGCTTCAAAGGAAACTCTGGTATCTTCAACAACCTTCCTCCACTCCAGGATCAGGATCTCTAAAGACCAGGTCGAAAAAATACTTCAACCTGCAGGTCACATTTAAAACTCTGGGCCTTTTTGCACCTTTTTTAAGAATATGGGAAATAAATAAAATTATTTCTTGGCATGTCAAGTATCTGTTTCAAATATGCAGATCACATAAACTCTTTTCAAATAAAGTGGTTACCACATTAGTGACGTGTTTCTGGGATCTGCTGAGCTGACTCCCCAACTCTAACTGAATGGGCTTTCCTCAGATCTTTGCAGTATTTACCCTGAGTCTGGCACACAGTCTAACAAGAGTTATGGGCTTCTCACAAAACCAATAAGCATAATGGTATGTCATCTAGAACAGGACCTTAGTCTGTTGCTCTTCTTTATTGCCACACACTGACACATCCAGTCCCTTACAAACCTGCCTCCACCCACACTCTGTCCCACCAGAATAAATACAACTTGCTCTACATGCTTTCCACCAGGCAACACAAAGGGTATCCTCCTCTGGCTGCCCTCATGCATTATGTAGAAGAGACATAACTGGTTGTATTAATGCTACCTCAAAGTCACACACACATGCACGCATACACTCTCAGACAAATCCCTCTCTCTATTACAAAAAATATCTCATAAAAAATTACATACCCTGAATGGATTCAGCAGAAAAATAGCAGCTGTTGCATAGTTTGAGGGGTTTTTATTTTTAACTTATTAATATGCTGATCAGATTCTTGTAATCAGAAGCAAAGGACATTGATCTCATAAAACATGTTAACTGTATTTTATCCGAGAAAAAAAAAAAAAGAAAAATGTTGGCAAAGCTGTAGTTTCTTTCCTTTCTTTTCTTTATTTCAGAAGGGCAGAATACATCTGCAGGTGGAGTTGAAAGTGACTGCAGGTCATCACCACAGGCCCAGAGCTGTAGAAGGAGATGAAGAGAGGACAGAGAGCCCATGATTTAACTCTTGTCCTGATCTGCAGACTGAGAGCAGTTCCTAGTCACAATTCATGTGAATGGAGTCGGTGGATGCTTCTATGCCTGCTATAGAGTGATGATTACAAAAGTTATCCCTTATAAATAAAGACAAACAAAAAAACTCAGGGATTTAGACCAGCACCTGTTCAAGAGAGTGGGACCCTCTTCAGTGACTGCAAAGAAGTATTGTATAATACCATTAGACAAGGAGAATAGAGGTTGGCCTTCTCACTTACCTGCGTGAACAATTTCTTCAGAAGGTATGTGCAAAAGTTTGGCAAGGAAAGAGGAAATAGCAGGAGCCATTAATTGATATGCAAGAGATTCAGGTTTGAGTATCAAGGGTCAAAGACTGTGATATCAAATCTGAGATGTTTTAAATAGACCTGATAAGGAAGCTGTAGTTATTTGGTGCTTTCTGAAAATCATGATTTCGGTATAGCAAACTGAACAGGGTAAAAAACTTGAGGTACCTATCTATTTAGTCAATCACCAATCTAGGAGAAAAGTAAAAAAAACAAAACAAAACAAAATAAGGGACAGCTGCATTTTTAAATTAAACTCAACAAATTGTTATATTTTATTGAGCTAAGGACATTGAGTTCTTTAGATGTTTTAACAGTTTAATCAATATCCTTCTCCAGGTTCATTAAAAACAGGAGTGAATGTTTCAAAATTATGTGTAGGGAGATAGCAATGCAAAAGTTGCATGAGTTTTATCAGTTAGGATATTTTCTAGTGGTGAAATACAATTAAGACTAATTGGGTCTTCTTGGGCTTGTCATATGTATCTTCTTAGAGAGCAGGACTCTGGTCATCTCCATTACAGTCAATCAAGAGATGCATTCACAATGATGATTATATCAGATCTGGTTTAGATTGACCCAATAGGATTTGTCATCTAATCTTCCATGAATAGATCCAGTCACATGAAGTTAAATCTAGTGAGGCCAATACAGTTACATGCACAAAACCAAAACATTTGCAGAGGCTTGGAGGCAACCAGGTAGTTATGACCTAACTGACAAGCACTGAGTTGATGAAGCTAACAAACAAATAAAACTTATGCTTATCTTATTCCAAAATATGGATTGCTTTTTTAGCTGTAGCTTTTTATTTATTTCCAGGACTAACCTGCCATAAATTACTTGCAAACTATGCATCAAATATCAAATGCATAGCTGATTCGCTAAAGAATGGATTTAAATGTTAGGTCTGTAGGAAACTTCTGTTTTAATATCCCTGTATGAGATAAGAACTCTGAGAAAGATGCCCCAGGCGCCATGAGTTGTCTTTGAGACAAGGAGACTATTTCGCTTGCTTTTTTGGTAGAGTGTCTATAGCACTCAATTAAGCCCAAACCTATCTTCAACATCTAAACAGACAAATTTAGGAAGTCTAGGATTTGCCAGAAGACAGATGAACACATTGGGTAAAATAATAATCCTGCACAAACCCTGGTCCTGCCTCTTTCTGGAGGAAAAGCTGTCAAAGGCAAGATAAGGGATTAGGTTTGTCTTTGGTATGATCTGCCATCCGTATGTTCTGTCATGTGGATACAAATTGTGATTCTTTGTATAGCTGATGGAGGAACTTAACATAAGGTGGAACCAGTGCCCCTGAGGACAGACAAAGTTGTAGAGGTAGCCCTGGGCTGTACTACAGGCAACTAGACACAACAGCTTCTGTAGCCAAATAATAGTTCAGGTAACAGACTTAAACCTTCATCTGCTGTAGCAGAAGTGAAGCATTGTCACCACTGAGTGCCCTACACTGCCCTGGTATTTTTCTTTGAATTAGGGCTATAGCCATAGGAAGAGAGTAGCTAAAGCGTTAATCTGAAGTGAAAAATTCGAGCTGGAAAGATTTTTTTTGTGCATTTTCATAGAAGCCGTTTTACATGTGACAACCTTGCCAGACAGGTCTTTTATCCACCATGGTCACTGAAATGAAAGTCGGATGACACCTACCCATTCTTTTTGCACATTTGCTATTACTGCTCTTATTTACATTATGCTGGTGAATCTTGTAGAATATAACGCCAGTGCTGACTTATAAAGAAAATGTTCTCAATTCTTGGATCTCTAAACCCTTGGGAAAACCCTGGTAGATCAGCAAATAAAGGCACTAAGAGGAGAGTAAGAGGGATTTAGCCTCAGACCTGGGCTGCCACTTGCTACTCTTACACTGATGAGTTCCAGAGTTGCTGTATGAGATACAATAAGCAGCTTAGCCTCAGACCTGGTCTGCCACTTGCTACTCTTACACTGATGAGTTCCAGAGTTGCTGTATGAGATACAATAAGCAGCTGAATCATTCTAATTCAGGTATTTGCAGATCTGCAAGATCTAAGATTTTAAGATATACACAGATGCTGAAGCCTTGCTCAAAAAGACTGAGAGCAACTAGATAAATCCAGTGCTTACTGGTAAGGCAGATCTTTTCAGTCTATTGACTTACCAACCAGTCTGCCAGATGTTACTGATGACCTATGGAAAACAAAGCATTGGAGCCAGCATAAGATGATTGTAAGAATGACGATCTGAGGAGTGATCTTCCTGCACAGACATATCATGAATTGATGTCCAAACAGCAACTTTGACAGTGTTTTCAGACATCAGCTGGAAAAAAAAGGGCTGATGAGGATGTCAGATCCAAAGAAGGTGGGAAGCAACTTGGAAATACGTTATTTGTGATTCAGACCAGAGAACTAGACACTAAGCTCTGTTTTCTGGGTGCTAGAAACAATGGATTGATCGCCATGAAAAAAGGCAACTGCAACTAGAAAAATATCACTGCATGTATACCCTGGTGAAGGCATTTTCTGCTTTATTTATGGAACAGGCTTGGTCCACAGTAGGAAAGTTTTTTACAATGCATTTGCAGACCTTGCAAAATCAGATGACCATTAGCATGAAATGAAGGTGCAGAAATTCACAGAACTGGGGCAGTGTCAAGTTCCTTAAAGTTAAAAGGTGCTCAGGTGGGCAACAGAGGAGACACAAGCAATAATTTCGAGGACAGAGCACTAGGTGACCCAGCCCAATAAATACAACAATTTTGCATAGGTGCAAGAAGAAATCACATTTCTTCTGCCTTGAAGAATAGAATAACAGATTGCAAAGCTAAATTGTTTTGCAGTGTTCTCTGTACACCATGAGCTGCTCACCTTAAAACTCACAGAAGACCTCTATGAAGACATCAAACTTTTAAAGTAATCTCCTGCATTCTGTGCTTAAAATAAAGGATACTAATCAGTCATAATCTCTGCTGAACACCAAGCAGGCTTCAGCAAACCTACATCTTGCCGATTGTCTCAGAAAGATGGAACTCTTGAATCAGACTCATAAGATTCACTGACTTTAATAATATGACATAGCACACTCTTGGTCTTGATGCATGCAGCATACCAGCTAGCCTGCAAGGCTTTTTGAAGCGGCATTCTATTAGTACTGGGTAGGAGAGCAAAGGACTTGAAAACTTGCACAATTGATTTTTTTAGTTTGGACAAACACAGAAGCTTTCTCCCAGGTCCTTCAGAAGCTGCAGGAGTTAACATACCGTCTGGATGTCCCTGAAGTGTAACAACAGATACAAGCAGCTGCTCTTATCAGCCTTCTGTGCCAAAAAGGCAAAATCCAGACTGTGAATTCGACAAAATTTTTTTTCTATGTAAAGACCATACATTCCATTCTTAAGCAAGTGCAGTCACACAGAGATATTTTGAGATGTAAACCTAACCTGCTCAGTCAGAAATTCTGAGTGGACAACTACTGCCAAAGACAATTTGGAAATGCGAAGGAATGGTTGTATCAGCAGTGCCCAAAGCTGTCCACAGGCTTATGAAATGACACTATGGCTGTGTCTATCACACCACTGTGGACTGATGCATCTGCTACAGATTCACAATTGCATCAAGCTGTAGCAGCTGTAGATCTATAAAATCAGAAAGGCTGAGAAGGAGGAGGAGAGGAGGGTAAGCCTGTTCGTGAAGATTTTGAGAAGAAGGAAAATTATTTCAATGTTTGAAAAATAGAGCTAGCATGGGCATTATCTGATGCAGACATCTAAAAGAAAGACATCACTACCAGAGGCACTAATGTGGTCTCCCTTAACAGGTATTTCTAACTCACAGAATATCTCATCCTAAGATAGACATCTAAAGTAGGTCACTGGATTGTGCCCTAGAAAGATTTATTCCTTTCCATTGCCTATAAAAAGCAACCTAGATGATTAGTTCAGATTTAGATAACTAGAAATGAGTTAAGATGCTTTCATCATAAGATGATGCTATTTGCTTAGTTATTTAAACAAGGAATAAAAATGTTATGCTTGTGCTAAGAATCATTTTCTGACTAATAAACAATTACAGTGTTATAATGCAAAAACATAGTTTCCTTAGACAGAAGGTTGACATGAAGAACACAGTTACCTCAATGTAGGTTTCATTCATTGAAGGATATCATGTCTGAACAAAGTTTGCAAACATAAATAACGCCAAATGCATTGTTAGAATTTACTACGTAAGTTGGACCAAAAAGCTGAAATGTTAGTCTTATTGACTTTGCATAATTAAAGTACCTAGAGTCAGAAAAATAATCCTGTGCAACTACTGTAATTTCAGACCTCCAGCTGCTGTAATTTGTGCATCTCCATTGACACCAGTACACCTCTGTTAAGTTACCCCACAATGAATCTGCCGATTTCCACAAAACTAGGGGACTCGATGGTTGGACTCGATGATCCCAGAGGTGTCTTCCAACCTGATTGATTCTGTGATTCTGTGTGACTCTGCTAATTATCAGAACATCCACCTTGCTTTGCATCATGAGTAAGTGCAGCTGCAATGGTCTAACAGACTGGTCTTCCATAGAAACTCCTTTGCAGTCCTGACAGCAACAGACTCTTTCAGCTGTTCAAATACTCCAGCAGATCCATTTGCAAATATTCACTCATTTCTGTAATTATTATATACTTTTAAAAATCCTTTATTGGAGTGGGTATTTTGTTTGCACTATTGTCTAATGAACAGTAGAGGATGCAAAAAGTATAGAGAGATTGAAGAGTACTAGGTGTCTTGTACTGTACAGGGCCCAACTTTGTGCAAAGGCAGTGTTTCCAACACCTTGCACACCAAAAGCACAGAGAAATTATGATTGCTGCTCCAGTTCATACACCCAGCAGTGGGATGGACAGAAGCTGGAAACATAGCAGCCCCCTGCCATAACCATTTGACTATGCTCCTTATGATTCATGCAAATACCTGAACATGGGCAAGTTTTCTCTTAACACAAAAACCTGTCTCATACAAAAATTAGCACACCCTGTTCTCTCTTCATTTCTATCATAGGCACTAAGATCACAGAATCACAGAATCACAGAATGTTAGGGATTGGAAGGGACCTCGAAACATCAATCCTGCTGGAGCAGGATTACCTAGACCATATCACACAGGAACGCATCCAGGCGGGTTTTGAATGTCTCCAGAGAAGGAGACTCCACAACCTCTCTGGGCAGCCTGTTCCAGTGTTCGGTCACCCTCACCGTAAAGAAGTTTTTCCTCATATTTATGTGAAACCTCCTGTGTTCCAGCTTGCACCCATTGCCCCTTGTCCTGTCAAGGGATGTCACTGAGAAGAGCCTGGCTCCATCCTCATGACACTTGCCCTTTACATATTTATAAACATTAATGAGGTCACCCCTCTGTCTCCTCTTCTCTAAGCTAAAGAGACCCAGCTCCCTCAGCGTCTCCTCATAAGGGAGATGTTCCACCCCCTTAATCATCTTCGTGGCTCTGCGCTGGACTCTCTCTAGCAGTTCCCTGTCCTTCTTGAACTGAGGGGCCCAGAACTGGACACAATATTCCAGATGTGGCCTCACCAGGGCAGAGTAGAGGGGGAGGAGAACCTCTCTTGACCTGCTAACCACACCCCTTCTAATACACCCCAGGATGCCATTGGCCTTCTTGGCCACAAGGGCACATTGCTGGCTCATGGTCATCCTGTTGTCCACTAGGATCCCCAGGTCCCTTTCCCCTATGCTGCTCTCCAACAGGTCTGTCCCCAACTTTTGTACTCATACATGGGGTTGTTCTTGCCCAGATGCAGGACTCTACACTTGCCCTTGTTATACTTCATTAAATTTCTCCCCGTCCAACTCTCCAGACTGTCTAGGTCTCTCTGAATGGCTGTGCAGCCTTCCGGTGTGTCAGCCACTCCTCCCAGATGAATCATATAATCCTCCAAGATGAATCATATTAGTCAGTTATTACTTGTCACCTTCCTGGTTGCTGACTGAAATATTTAAGTCAGGGGTTTCACCAGGAGAAAAGCCATAAATGGCTGAAACATAATCATCACTTTGTTCAACCTGATGATACTGAGTTTGCAACGAAGCTGTCCAAAGTGACAACTTAGTGAACCTGAAAATAACAGATAGAAAGACTGTCCAGCATCACTAAAAATTATGTGTTAAATAATTAGGCAGAAACAAAAGACTTATCTAATCAGAACTCTAGCCACTCCCAGGTAAGCATCCATTTTGAGGTGCAATTAATCTGTTTCCTTTGTTTGATAGCAATCAGGAGGCTAGCAAGGGTGTCCAAAAAGAAGGTGGCATCATGAATTAGCAAGCGGACAGCTGCAGCTTGTTGCTTATTCAAAATTTGATCATGAACAACCTACAACTTGAAGATCAAAAAACAATTTTTTTCACCTCAAATGTTATTTCTACCTTAGCATATGGATGTGAAATCTGGAAAACCATCAGAGGTATAGGCAGATGTCTAAACGCCTTCAAAAGCAAATTACTAGAAAAATACTAGATATTAAATGGAATTAATTTATTAAAAGTACTGAGATTCCTCAGACAATGAGTCTTTAAAATTATCAAGTAAGAAAATAGAAGTATCTGGCGTATGGGTTAATAATTAAATCAGAGCATCTGCCATTGCAAGTGTGTCAGGAAATGCTGTGAAAAAGCAAGTAGAAAGGGTTTGAACTGGTAAAACCGTCAGAACTTCACAGCACAGAGGCTTTGGAAATTGCATCTCATCACCGAAAACAATGACAGAACAATCTTTACATCACAACTGGTGTTTCTTACGGCATGAAAGATTCAGATTCAAATTGTGGAACAAAAAACCAGAACCTCCTGAATTAATAGACCAAGCATGTAACCACATACAGCAGATATACAGAGAGAAAAACTCTCTTAGAAATTTGTTCTCATAAGCTTGCTGGCAAACATGAGGGTAAAATATGTTCTCAGAAACATTGATCAGCTCACAAGTCAGTTGTGAATAGAAAAGCAGCACGTCCTTTTTTTTTGCAATGAATAATTTTTCTATTTCTAATGTAGGTCAATGCCTACATTTTCACAAGCTATACTATTTGTCCTTTAATTGAATAACGGACATTGTTTTTAAATGCCTTTTTTCTTTTCATTCAAACAAAACAGCCAGTGAGACCAAAATGGTAATATATAACAGAGAAAAAAAAATAGCTTATTGTTCTGATATGGAATGGTAATTAACATAAAATATCAATTATATTTCCTCTAAATGCATCACAGATGTTAATATTTTGGTTTTTGAATAGGTACTTCTGCATCATCGGTTGTTCCGAAAAAGCTAAAATAATCTAACCTTTTCCTTCCCTTCCTAATAAAGAGTATGAATATGGCTGTTTTTTAATTAAATGTTGAAAATACATGAGATCATTGAGATTTATATAGGGAGTTTTGGCAGCCTTTTAATATTTACTTGGACTGTGAGGTATATTTTTATGTATGCCTCTATCAAAATAAGTAGGTAAACCATTTTATATTTTAGCAAGTCTTTTTTATTAGACATGTATCAGACAGTGATAATGTCAGCGGACTTGTACTCTGACCACTTAAATTTGTGTAAATTAGGAATAGCTTCACTGAAGTCAACATGGTCACAGTCATGTAAAAGCAAGAAGAGGAGAACAGGGTCCGGGGCGTTTGTAACAGCTGAGGCATGTGAATAAAATCACTCCGGTCAGTCAACAATTGCAGATTGGCCCTGTGAGTCAGGTTGGAATTGCATTTTCCTTCTGCAGCCTTGTATTGCTTTTTCATTGGTAATAAGTTTCACCCATTTAATTTGTTCCCTTATAAATGCATTTTGTTACTGCCAGTTGTCAATGGGCCTGCACCACAAAATTCAGATTCAGACCCAAATTCAGCTCATGTTCCATTTTGCCCTGAATGAGACTTGTGGTTTGGCTTGTTGCACAATTGAGAGTAAACCACAGCATGTGGATTTGGACGCAGGTCCAGCCTCAACTCTCCTGGAGTCTGGGATTCTTGTGATCCAGGGGTTTGTTTCCAGACTCCTTGTAATTTGTGCTATTTAATATCTGCTAATCTTTTATTTTTATTTCTTTGTCTCTCATTTCAGACTTCAGAAACATATTTGGGAAAAAACAGAGGGAGTCAAACAAATCTTAGAATATTTATTCCAACATCAGCAGACAACTGTAGGAAGATGACAGATAAAAAAGTGTGTGGGAAACAGCTGCAGAGTGAAGTTTAAATACACAGGGCCAAACAAAAGCAGACACTGTTATCAAGAGACAGTTTCCATCCTCAGGATGGCAAACTGCTTCCTGAAACCATCCAGGACAAAAGACATATTCTGCAGGACGGTGCCAGGGCTGCTCGCAGCCTCTCTGACCTGCCCGAGTGCAGTGGAGATGTGGGGACACCAGGTACCTCCAGCAAGGGCTGGGAAGGAATAGCAGCCCTGCTGTCTGCAGGCTGCAGCCACTGTCATGGCTGCCAGACAAAGATGAGGACGGGAGCCACTCACAGAGGATTATTTCCTTCTGTCTGCCCACAAGCAGGTCTCTGTGCTCTTTGTGAGGTGCACTGCTTTTGGGCTCCCCATGCCTGTCACTCTGCAGATGTCTGCCACTGGAAGCAGCTGTCCTCCAGCAATGCTCGCACACCCCAGGACCCACAATCCAGGGAGCTGGTAGCAAACTGGAGGTGAATCAGAGAAGAACCGTAAGAACAATTAAAGCATCAGAAAATGCGCCCGACAGCTTAAATAAATCAAGTCTTTCTCTGTGAAACTCGCAGTAAGGGGATGAATTAATTAGAGATTACAGCCAACTATGAGGAACAAAAGTTTGATAATTGAAGAGTTTTTGGTCTAGAGACAAAGACACATCAAGTTTAACATCCACTGAAGTTGAATGTGAAACAATTTAGAGTAGAAAAAATGAAGGACAATTAACTGCTAGACAAACACACCAAATTTGGATTTAGGGATTTGCATTGAATTTCCCCCACAAATACTGAATTTTTTTTCCCTAGAAGATGGGCTGCAGTTTAAGCAGGAATTAACTTTAGGAAGTTCAACTGCATGCGTTGCAAAAGGAATGAAAGATCAAAACAGGCCCTCCTAGCTTTGTAAATAAGGAGTCCAATAATAAGCAGCTAAGCTCACATTCCAGGCTCCTGAGGATGCATTGCAGGCAGGAACGTGACATGACTTTCCAAAGGCTGCATGACAAATATATGCCCAGACCTGAAAAGAGACCCCAGGATTCCTGACAGGAATGCTTTTTGCCCCGCTGAGTTTCCATCCCTCCCTTTCCTTCTTTAAACTCTCATCCCCTTCCTGTCCTGCTCCCTTCACACTTTTCTCTGTGCTTGCCACCACATCTCGTCCCATCCTGGTCTCTTCTCTACCCCTCCTCCTCCTTCTCTCTCTTTTCTGTGGAGCCTCTCAAACATCACACTGATGTCTTCTGCAGATGGATTGGTCTGCTGCATGTCCTAGCCAGGATACAGTGCTGTTGACCACATTTGCCAGGAAACACCCATGGCTGGTATGGATCGGGTGAAGGAGGCACAAGAAAAAGGAAGCCTACTCCTGGCCTGAAGGTCAGAAATTGGGACCAAATGGCTGTGCCAAAGAAGCTGAGGTCTTCAGTCCTTCCCTGCCAGCAGCCATCCCCGAGAGCAGCACTCAGCCTGCAACAGCATCAGTAACAACAGCGTAGAACTGCCACTCCAGACGAGTGACACAGGGAACTATGCCTGCCATACAAAAGTTTTTAAAACCTCCTTGGCCATCTACATAGCTGTCATGGAGCACTCTTCACAGTCACATGAGAATTCATCCCACTGCTGGCACCAACTCAATCATTTTACTGTAATCCTACAACAGGGAGTTGTCTGTCTGAGCATATGGAAATGAGGATGAACCTAGGAGAGGCTTCAGCATTGGCCCTTGTCATTTTCCCAGTTTCTTCTTACCATAATATTCTGCAGTATGTATCTAAAATCTCAACCTTGTCTATTGCTTTAAACATCACTTTTCCTCTATTTCCATACCCTTAGATCAGTTCTGTTCAAAAGAAGGACGTATTAATAGCAACCTCTATATTCCCTCTAGGATGCTCTCAAGTCTTACTGTGTTTTTAATCTTTGCAGAGCCCAAAAAACCAACCACATCAAGTGATGTGAATACCAGCTTTTTTCATTTCCTTATGGATGTGACTGGTTAGGAGTTCTGCAAAGATTAAAAACCCCATTCAATAAAACTATAGATTCGAAAAAGGTGCATTGTGATATGATTAACAGGGGATTCAAAAGAGAAGATAAAAAGAATATTCTTGACATCCACTGAGCGGTAAAAATCTACAGAATAAGTGGAGCAGCATCGACCTGCTCTCTAATAACAGTGAGAGATAAAACAACCTCATCAAAACTTGGAAGGCATCAGAAGCAGAAAGATTAGGCTGAGATTTCTGGATTTCCAGATTGCAAAGAGTCTGTTTAGTTGATCTGAAACCACAGAATAAGTAAAACTGTTAAAATGGAAACCAGAACAATTTGTTTCAGATATAGGCTGTAGACTAATATTCATGATTAAGGGGTGGAGAGGAACAAGTTTCTTGTGTGGACTGGGGGAGCAAGAAGGACCTACAGCATATGACATTTAGAATCACAGTCTGTAAGGAAAGTGACATGACTGGTGTATCATTCACCAGCTCTAACTTCAGTTTTCTCAGTTTGCATTAAGGATACATTCAAAACTCACTTCTTTGAATTTTGTTTTCGTCTTGCTTTTCAAGTATGTTTTTCCCTTCCAGCATACAGTAATCTTTCTGGTTTGTTATATAACAGAATATTCTACCCTGGGAAAATATTATTTGTTCTTCTTGTTTGCAACTTTTCACTCTTTTCTGTGAAGTTAACCTCCTTTTTGCAGAAAGCACAGTGAAACAGAAAATGACAGGCAGGGGAGATGCTTATTATTGCACCTTTTGAGTGAGTCACAACACAGATCCATGGTCTTGCTGTGTCACCACAGAAAGTATCTTGACCATTTGCTGTGACTGTTTGTAGGCTGACACATTATGAGGCAATAAAGCTCATCAGTGAGTGATAATTCTGTTCCACGGCAACTTCTTGTGTTGCAAATTATTATTCTTCTACAATGGGGCATGAGGAGAATGTTTTCATGAAAGCCTGTAAATGCCTGCTCTCAGGCATTTCTGTTACCTGGTGACTAGAGTCCTCACCCAAGATTTCCCTTTTTTTTTTTTCCCATTCCAAATCACTCAAAGGAAAGCATTTGTTTTCCCTTACTACAGTCAAGACATAATCCTTTTCTCCCCATAATTTCACCCCAATTTTTGACCTGAGAGAAAGCAGTGTGAATAACAGCTAGGAGTTACTTCTGTCACACTTATCTTCAAAACAGAAACCAAAAACCCAATACTTGCTTTACCACAGCTACACGGTCTAGCCTCATTGAAACAACAAAATAAGGAGTTTTATACAAGGATAATCCCATAAAGTTTGTTCAAGTAACTGCCAAACTAAAGCTGTGCAAAAGAAAGAAGAATTAGGCCCCTTTGAACTGTCAGTTGTTAAATAAATCCACCATGAGGATAATACAGACTGAGCACCAAGTTGCAGTTCTGAGTCCGGTGTGTGTCTTCTAAAACACAGGGTCTTTGAGAGACAAGATATTACATTTGAGGGGGTTTTTTTTGCTGATTCTCCAATATGAGCAAGAGACTCCGACAGTCTTAGATACTATGTGTGTGCAGCACCCTCTGTACACCTAGTGTCCCCAGCCATCCTAAGCATCAGTTACCATCATTGCTTGTTAACACACTCTCTTTGTGCATTCAGCACCTTTAAGAAGAAAAACATCAACCAACATCAGCCTCACTGCAGTGTGTGACTTCATCACAACCTTTGTGACACATTTAGCAAGGGAATATCGCGTAAACAGACGGGTAAATTTATCTTTAACAGGTGATGAGTATTTAGTTTTGAATTAGACCTATTTTAATTGAAAGAGGAGACAGTTACCGTATTCTTGACATAGTGGTTTTCCCTGTACTGCCATATCTTATTAACAAGACACAAAGACATGAAGATTAAAGCTTCCTCTGTGTGGTCACACAGTACCACACTTGACTGTCCTAGCCAGATTTCTGCTTTCCCAACCGTCTGAGACTCTTGCAGTTGAATTACACAATGCTTTCTTGAGCAGCATCTGTGCAGCAGAAATCTTCAACCTCCAGAAGGGCTTGGCAAGTCAGACTGCTTCCTTACACGTGGTTGCTTTTGTCAGCACATAAATCCGTCCCTGAGAGGCCTCAGCAAAGCGGTGTTGATCCAGGGGGGAGTGCCTCAGTTGGATAGGAGGGGCCAGTTGTTTCAAGTCTGGCTGAGAAAAACAGGGAGCTAGGAAAAGTCCAGGAGCCAGGAACTTTATAGTTTCAAAATTTTCAAGGTGCTTTTTGTGATAATGTAACTTCCTCAAAGGACAATTCCACAGGAAATTACAGAACATTTTCAGAGTGTATTATTTAACTGCAAAAGATGAGCACCACACATTGCAGAACATTGCAGACACAGCAGAAGAATCCCACAGGAGACTGTACAATGAAGAAACTTGCAGTATCAGACAGTTCCTCATAGGCAGACATTGATCTCATGGGATTTGAAGGGACTTTTGCTACTACTTCTACTGCAGCAAAATCATATTTTCCCAGCTCTCCCCGGGGTCACAAAATATTTCTAATTCTCTGGAACATCCAAGGGTTCCCTTCCATATCTCAGTCATGGAGAGAACAGCTCTAGCAAATGCCCTTGGAAGAAACACCATTTGTAGCTGGAAAAAGATGCCTGGTGAAGCACTGGAGGTCAATCTGCGCACACGACATTCATGTGAAATTGCAGCTGTCCCCTCTTGGAAAAACAGTTGCTTCACTAAAAGCCTGTATAACTTAGCAGGAATCCCTGCTTTCCATCAAGGATCATGGAGCAAACTTGGCGTATAGCAGGGAAACTTCCTCTCCTGGATATAGCAGAAACAGTCTGTAGTCCTCACATCTTCCAATGATTTAGGACTGCTTTAAAAAACCTCCTTGACTGCTATTTCTTTACACTAATCAAAGCATCTGAGTCTCTATCAAGGAAGTCAAAGATGCTTGCAGGGTCTTTGGCATGCACAGAACTGATTTCACTATTTTCCTTTTCAGCCTCTAGTTTCTCAGCAACTGCTTTGGCAGTACCTACCAGCGGATCAGCCTCAACTGTTGTCAGCTTACAGTATCCCAGTTTGCATGCCCTACTTAATTGCTTGAAATTCAGAGGTATTGAGCATCTGGGATTCCGGTGGAATTTAACGAGAGCTGTGGCAGCTTCATCACCTCTGAAAAGTGAGGCCCAGAAGACTTCTCTGGAAGATGTCAATTGCTGTCCTCTACCATGACTTCCCATATTATTTCCAAACAAGCATCTATCACTCCCTATGCTGGTAGGCTTAGCTTTTGAATGTTAAGTGTCCTGGTCGAAGGTGTTAATTTTAGTCCAACTTCATCTGTTTTAAAAGGGACAGGTATTATATCACTTTGTAATTCCCTCTTAACTTTGTTCTACTCTGTATCAGATATGAATTATTGACAGAATCACCCCAACCTGTCACATTTGATGAGACACATGTACCATGGGATACATTAAATGGAGAATATAAGCTTAGAAGCATATGCCAGTGAATCTGAAAGAGAATTAATTTCTAATTCAGTGCATGAACCAAACAACAAGGAAGAACATTATGAGGCTTTGTGACCTAACAGTAGTACTAATAGTGAAAGGTTTCAGTGAAGTCCAACAGTGTAAGCTAGAGTCCCTTGCAAAAAAAAAGCTTAAGAACAGACACACACACAAACACACACATACAGTCCAACTACCAAATATGATTTAAGGACCAGATTCCAAGGCTTTTAGTCATGTTGAATGGTACCTTCCCATCCATGAATGACCCCATTGAACCAATGGGACATTTGTGGAACAAGGTACTATTCAGGTCAGGAGCACAGTGAAAGGAATCAGAATCCAGCCCAAGGTTAAAAGTAAACAGGAAATTCCAGCAGCATATCTCACAGTAGTCAACATGAAAAAAGAGTCAGCATTCTCCAGTGGTTCACATACTGAGATACTGCAGGCATCCCCACGCACCAGAAAATACCTGCAGCATCCCATATGACTGTTAGCAAATCATGTCCACTATGTATTTGCATATAGGTGTTGATTAGAGAACTCAACAGAGAGAAGGGACTACTGTACTAGGTATGTAATACTAGATAGTGCTTGCTTCAAGGAGGTTATGATCCAGTAGCATAGCCAGATACAGTACAGAATGAGAAGCTATGCGACATGGTCGTATACAGCTTAGAAGAAACAAAATCTTCAAGGCTAACAACAGTCACAGCTGCATACCTTATGTGACAACCACCACTACAGTGCTTCACAGGCACTGTACACATATTGTCAGACGATCAGCGGGTAACCACCTGGCTCATTAGGTATCCCTCAGGCCTCAGCATTGCAAGTTTTTGTTTAAAGACCCTTTACATGTAGAAGTGTTTTACAGTCGTTGCCTGATGGATAAGGTGTGGATTTCACTCTGCTAGGTGGCTGACTAGCTACTAGGCATTGCAGTGTCAGGTATATGTTCAGGGAAACCACACATATGAAATTGTTAGGTCAAACCATTCTAAGACAAAAACCGACATGAATTACTGTAAAAGATATAGAGATGGTTTATAGGGAAGAAAGAGAGAAAGCATGAACACATAAAGGTGTGAATCAGACTAAACTGCAGGGGACTAACCTATAAGGTCAAGCGTCCTTTTCCTCTCCAGTCAGTTACTCACTGTAAAAATAAAATATTAGCTCAGTAGCTAATCCCTCCCCCCACTTCTTCTTGGAGTAACTTTGATGGAATAGGAGATCTTCTTGGTAAACTTACATGAGACTTCAATATTGTGAGAAAAACAGCAGAGAAATGGAAGTTATTCCAAAAAATACTACTTATATACAAATGTTACTGAAATCCTAGAATGTGTATTAATTATAAGTTAGCATGGGCAATTTGGCTTGCACATTTTAGACAGAGAAAAAGAGAATGCTGAAACTGGAAGAGCCTCTCTGAGCTGCTATACTTGCTTCTCTTCATGCAGAGTACATCAACCTGACCGTAATTAACTAAGCAGTAATTAAAAGCTCCAGAAAGAAGGTTATACTATAGTTGTGGAGAGGAAAAGCATATCAACAGCTGAAGCACAGTATATTCACATCCAGGAAAAATCAGTATCAGTGAACCAACTGTTGAAAGCAACTACAGGGACCAACAGAAAAGGAGAAAAGTAAGGTCAGTGAGACAGCACATCTGAGATACAAAGAAATGATGCTCTGGTGATGGCTAGGAGGAAAGTCGACAATAATGAAGAGTAATACCATAAATACAATTAATTTTATTCCCATTTTCACTGGCGATTCTTTCCTCAGTGGAAGGAAAAAGAAACAGTAAAACAAACTTCTGCCTCTTGCCAGCAGGTATGATGAACAGAGCACAAATGCATGTGTGGATAGATGGACAGAGAGCAACCCATGCCAAGTTTACCTGTTTGACCACAAATGCCAATAACGTTACCTTCCATCACACTTAAGTCGAAACAGTAACTCACATTACTGATGTAAAAGATGTTGCTGCAGTCCCACTAAGATATCTAGGTCCCATTGCTGGCTTGTTGTCTACCTGATGTGTCTTAAAAGCAGTTGAAACTCCTTCATGTAAAGTAAGGTTCAGACAGTGCCCTACAAGACCTTCCTGAAAAGCTCATGATGTACCTGAAAAAAAAAGATTATACCTTCCCATGTGCAATGACAACCAAAGGATGTGACATGGACTGAGACACACATGACCACCCTTTCCTGCTCTTTGCACACTTCTGTGTGTAGGACAGTGACGATACTATGTACCATGCACAGTGCCAGACTGCAGACCACAACAGGGCATCCTCTTCCTAACAATACTTCTCAAGTTTTAGATACTTCCTTCCTAAGGAAACACCAGTGTGCCATTCCAAATTTTCACCTTTTGTTACAGGGTTTGACCTCAGGCACTCCACGCTTTTCTGTTCAGAGTGGTAGAGTGGAAATCCTCCTTTTTCTTCTCAACAGAATGGAAACTACGAGATTCAGCTCCTGCCGCTGGGGTTCAGAAGCACTGGAGCAAATGGACTGTGAACGCTCCCCTGATTGCTGCAGGGATCACATATAGCATAGCCTTTCAGAGATGCCTGGTCCTCCTTTCTATTCTCCAGTTATTTTCTTCTCATACCAAGGCCGAAGGAACATTATTCCCTGGCTTGACAAACACAGACTGCCGTAGCTGCTTACTCTAACTGTTCGAGTGTTTTCACTCTCTGCTCTGTGACTACATGCTGGTATTCACCATCATCGACTTTGCAACCCAATCTCTTCCCATACCATGAGCCCTTTCTTCACCACACTTTCAAGAAACTTATATTAAATGCTAAGCTCAACTAATGATTTCTGTGCCAGCTTGATTTACCGAAAGACTAACCAGACAACAATTTAATTGACATGTTGCTGAACAGACCCTTGAAGTTTCATCTGAACTGGTTACCAACATCACTGATGCTTTTTTTCCTGCTAACAGAGGCACTGAAAGTTATTAGAAGTACTGAGTGCTGTTCTCTGCCAGATTAGTTTCCTCATTTGGAAACTTTATATCTTTTCTGAAGCTAGCTTCTGGCTCTTTCTCTCCAATCCTAGTCAGACTTTATTTCAATGAGAAGGAGAAAAATAATAAAAAAGCACAGTAACAATGACTCCTCCCCTTTATTTGAATTTCTCAGCTCTCTAAGCTTTGAATATACTTTAGAAAAGGTGGTAACCTTTTTAAATTAACTTTTCCTTCTCTTCCCATGCAGCAAAAATGACCTAAAGAATCCCTACCTCAGGACTAACTAAATTGCACCCATTAATGAGCTCTGTAAGGTACACACATTAGCTGGTGACTTTGCTCTGTTTTCTGATCAGGATAATGACTACATCTTCTTTCTATGACTCTTCTCAACACTCTCTAAATGTGTAACATTACAAATAATAGGGGCATGAATATCTGTTACGTAACTGGATAAGAATCACAAGCATGTGAGCTAAATGTTCAGTGGAAGTTATATATCCAATAATAAATGAGATCAAATATCACAAGAAACTCTCTGCCAGAAACTTAAAAAATCTTTATTTACATCAGAATTTTGACCCTTATTGTGCTTATGCATAGCTAAGTACAATTTCAGGCATGCGTTATGTTGAAACAAAGTATTGATTGTGAGATATCTTCTGGTTGCAATGTTCTTCATTCAAAATTTTTCGTAGACCAATTCACTAAAAAATTTATTGGAAAACACAATTTCTTTCATATCCTTCCTTGTGACACACTGCCAGAAGTTCTGCACAGCAAATTCATTGAAAGATTAGTTTATAAGGTGCCTATTCATTTACTCCAGGTCTTCAACATACCTGTAAAATTCCTGGCTGAGATAAGGTTAAGGTTTAAAAATGCTGGCTATCAAATAATCCAGGCTTGAAGCTTTCACCTTTTTGGCCCCTGTATGATACCCAGCCCAAAATACTGTAGGGGAGTACGCTACCATTATCACTGCTTGATAACATCCATAACAGGTAAAAAGGGTGGAAGGCATGTCACATGGTGGCCTTCTAGCAATGAATTTACTCCAGAAAGCAGTGGTCCTGAATCTATAGCAAAGGAAAACAAACACTAGCAAGGTGGCCTTGAGGTGTTCATAAGAAGGCAGAAGACCTGCACCATCCAAAGATGTATTTCAAGGTGAATCTTGGGAATTAGATAAGAAAGGGTCACTTATTCATAGCTCTTCCCAAAGGGTGCCATAAAAGAGGTCTTTAGAATCAGCTTCAATCAACTGTGAACAGCGGTTTCCTCTGCGAAAAGCCTGGCTCCCACATTTCACACCACATTCTGTAACTTCAATCTATATTTAATTCATTTTCCCCTTCAGACTACAGGGTATTTAGCCATCTGTGACATGGTTGCACCAGCTACCAGATTCCCTTTGTTGCTATGAATGCTGACAATTCAATAAAGTCTAATTGACGACCTTTTTAAAAGGACCCAGATTAAGAATAATTAGCACACAAATAAGTAATGCTCAAGATTCCAGTGATGTAGTGATTTGATCAAATTCAGCATACCTTAGGGGAGATATACTGAGCAGCAGTATAAATAATGATCAGATTTATTGCGAGAAAAACACAAAACAGACATTTTATATTTATATGCTCACATTCCTTATTAATTGAAGACTAGCCTCAGAAAAAAAAGGTATGGTGAGGAAATTGAGAAATCCTTTAATTAATAATGATTTAGAAAGTAAACATTTATACAGTTAAGTGTCAAAACAGACAAGAGTGAGAAAATACTGAGGGAAGAGCTAAGTCATGGATAACACAATATGTATGGAGAAACCCTACACTTAGAAAGAAGTACTTACCAAGAGTCTCCTGCATGGGCATCTGTGTGTCTGTGCACACACTCAGATCCCCATGCCATTAATCATGTATTTTTGTGGAAGGGTCTGGGTAGCTAGGCAGAAAAGGAGGCCGGCAAGGATAGTTGCCTACATTAAGGACCAGAAAGAAAAAAGAAGCACCAATGTGTCCATGCTGACCTTCTTTCTTAGAGCTGACAGACAGGAGTCATAGAGAAGCAAGGGAGAAGGTCTAGCACACCCTAAGTACCTGTAATGAGAATATTTAACAAAAAAAAGTGGTGAAATCGTTCCATCCTGGTGGAGGTTTTCTTTGACATCAGGTGAGAAAAGTGTGCAGCACAGAGGTGCCATGTGGTCACAGCAAGCTTACCTTCTTTCAGTCCTGCAAGAAGTATCCTGTGTTTTACCTTACCAGAAACGGATCCTTTCCACCATGGAGTTTCGTAACACTGTCAGCGTGAGGCAAATCTCTGTCCAAGTACCTCACTGGAGTTCTTGGACCCTGTGCCCTGCAGCACAATGAAACCATAGCCTGCCTCTCCCCCTCCACCACCACAGGCCAGCAGGAGGAGAGGAGTGCTGTGACTTCACTGCCTCTCCCATGCACCACAATGCACCACAAGCAGAATCCAGCACATACCAAAACAGGAAAACAGAGCACAAAAGTAACACATAGCAAGGAGCTGTCAGCCTGCTGGCCCCAAAATAGAAGTGCTACCTGAAGTGTTAACACAGACCTTCCTGTCAGATATCTCAGCGTTTCCCCTCAGTGCCAGAGGACTGCACCCTTGCGACATCCCAGTGGGGTGTGGAGGAGGGAAGGTTAAACCTCATTTTACAGGAGTGCAATGCACCAGACAGATTCAGAGACTTGCTTAAGGTAGGAGTGTCAGCCCACTAAACTGTTGACTCTACATTATCTTGCAGCTTTCCAACTCTCATTATTTAATCTTATACTGAAAATTCAGCTACATTATTAACGTAATTTATTTCAAACAACACCAGCTGGTCATGATGAAGTTCTCATTAAAATATATCACCATGATAGTGTGTGTATATATATATATCACAGGTGGGCTGTGCCTCTCAACAAAGAAAGTCTGCTCTTACTGATATAGTCACTTCAATGGCTGCACTCGAGTTAAGCCATACTGGCAAGCAAGCCACAGATTTGGCTGCTGCAGGCACACTGATGTTGCCTGTTTTCATGCACAGCCTTGCAACATGTGGATGAGTGTTGTTGTTTGTGTTGCAGTAATTTGGCCCACCATGGAAACCCCAGAAATCTGGAGGAGATACCATCTGTCCCTTCAGGGCTTTGGGAAGATGGGAAAGGCACTGGAAATGGGCAGAGCCACACTGTGTCCCAGTTGCAGCATGGCTGTGCTCATCCTGGCTCTCCTATGTGCTCCTCTTTGGCATAATACAGAACTCAGCCTGAAGGCTTGGGGTGAGGGGAGATAGATGGGAAGCTCAAGTGAAGATGCAGCCTCAGTGAGACCATTTCAAAGACTTCAGAAATGGATTTAACCTCTTCTGGCCAATGTTGGAGATAAGAAGAGATCTTTGATCTTAGTCAACATCACCCCTACAATTTAAGATCTTTGCAGTGCAACATCTATGATGGGGGAATCTCTATGCTGGATCTGCTCTGTGAGGAGCATCTGATCAGGTGATTTCCTAGAGGTCACTCCTTCCTGCCTAAATTGTTCTGTGAATCCAGTTTTCATTCTATAAAATATAGAAATCTGGTCAGGAATTAAGATAGTTTTTGACTCTTTTTTTTTTTCCTTTCTGTCATGACACACTTCTATGGTGGATATTTTCAGCATGGAACAGGCTGTAGATGTGTTTCAGATAGGGGAAAATGTCTTCCAAGGAGATGTCTCTAGTTGGTTGAGATGGGAAGCAAGGACAACCTTGTCTCATAGAGGGAAAAAAATGCATTAATTTTTGGCAGCATTTCAGACAAGATTTTTTATTTAGTTAGGTTTTTTGCTCTTCTGTAAAGATCACTCAGCATTGTCTCCATTACTAAGCAGGCATGCTTACTGAAATGTACCAATTTAGTCTAGCCTATATTTAGATCCAGGAAGTTTTATTTTACTTTACCTTTAATAATACCTTTTGCAAGCAATAAGAACACTCTTGGTTCCATACTACCACAAATCTTTTATTTGTGGTAGCTAATGAAAGTTTAAAACCTATTAGATTACAAAAGTGGGGGTAAAAGTGGCTCTAAATATGGTCCTACCTCCTCACTGGCAAGTTAATGACAGTATTACCAGTGACCTCCCAAAACCTTCTACCCCAAAATTCCCTCTTAAAAGTTATGTACTGTAGACCTCATTAAAAATGTGAGTAGTGGCATATCTTCCTACCAGCCCAAGTATACTACGTGAAGGGGTAACTATTGCAGATTTATTTTTCTACATATCATCAGTAAAGTCTCAAAATAGTCTTTAAATGACACTTAACTGGTGCGTAAAATCTTGCTGACCCTTTAATAGAGCCTGAGGGGCTCGGTTTTGACAAACACTGAATTGGAAAGGGTAATAGGAGGCTGTTAAAACTCAGGAAAAGCTAAAGCATGTATGCTAAAAACATATGTGAGTAAGAACAGGGCCAGAGCAAAATACAGAAAAGGAAGGCCAGTAACACTTCATAGACATCCATGAAGCACAGCACCATGTGAATGTAGCCTTAGCATCATGCATGAACCTGGCTCAAGCTAACTTGGGTCCCTTTAGATGCACAGGAACACTTACCACACAACCTGGACTAAACATCTCCCAAGAAACTGGTAGCTGACCCTGTTCAAAGGCAGTTACCTACCAGTCAGTTGTCCTGGGAAATTTTCCTTCTCTAAATACGTACATTTCTTTTCTTAGGTCCCCAGACTTGGGAGGAAGTCCAAGTCCCAAACTCGGAAGCAAATACGTTCATCTCACCACCAACTATGCAAAATTTAGTGTCCTTGTTACCTGTATCAGAAAGGGTTTTACAGAGATGTAAAAGAAAGAATCCCAGTTTCACAGAAAGATAAGCAATTCTTGCAACCATGGTCTCAGAGCCTGTAAAAACGGTTTCCCAGATTTGATTTATGCAGGTATCATCACAAAGGCAAGCATATCAAGGAGAAGACATTCTGCTCTTTGAGTGTCACTTTGAGAGCATCCCTTGCAATGCAGTGTGCAAATCCTGCAGTTAAATCTCAGTTATATAGTTTAGATTAGTCATTTAAAACCATGTTTTTTCTTATCATAGTCTTCACGCAAATCAACACTTGATGACTAAGATTTCTGGCCTTACAGCCCTAAAAGAAGCTCCCACTCTCACTGTATATTTCAAGGTTACATTTTAGATGCATGTGGCTCACACAGAAAACATAACAAGACGATACCAAGACTTTGCTGCATTCTATATAGGATGGTCCCATAAATAACACACCAGTTCAAAATCATGTCAATAAAACCTCATAAAAGTATCAGTTTGTCCCATGTTTATCACTAAAAGGGAGCAGGCATATTTATAAAGTTTAATTCTCAGACTGTGTAACTTCATAAAAAATACAAAGAGAGAAAGAACAAAGCACTTCTTACAGCAGCTTACAGCAGATACCTTCAAAAAGGCACTTTATGGCTTTGGGTCTTACTTGTGCACAGTTGTAGGGACAGCCCAGAAAAACCAACATGCTGGATTTCATGTTTGGATAGAAGGCACCCCTGTCTAGCTCCATCATCTTTCCTATAAGTATGGAATGACTAGTGGGGTCTTCCCCCTGTTTTAAGGCAAAGACAGGTGAAAAGGAGAGTAGAAGATTATGTGATAAGTGTACAAAAATTTTAAAAGGGATTTTCAGGAGAAGGGTGGGAGCTTTGAAGGAAATGTATGTCTGTATGTGTATGCATGCAGTTCTTGCTTATCTTGTTCATGTGAGTTTTTCTCTTGACTGAGGTGTGTGAATTACTGTGAAAATGTAAAAGTAGAAGTGTTCTCAAAAGGACATCTGTTCCACATCACCGACAGATGTCTGTCTGACCCATTTTCAGGATTTCAAACAAGGATTCCAGAATATCCTTAGAAACCCTGTTCCAATGCTGCACCATCCCCATAGCCAGAGCATCTGTGTGAATTCTATCTAATCTGAGTATCTCTTGCTTCAGCTTACTTCATCCATTTCTTTTTACACCATTTTTAGACAGGGAGAGCAGGTACGTGTCCTGTTCTTTATAATATTTTTGCGTACTTTATGTGCGCTATGTCTCTTTCCTTTCCTAGGAAAAAGAACTCAGTTTATTGAGCTTTTCCTCATAGAAGATGTTTTCTAAGCTTTGTTCTGTCTCCTTTCAAAAGGAGAATGATTTTCAAATTGTCTGTCTTTTAAAATGTGCCATCACCATTGGACACAGATATAATATTCCCAGGTCATACCCCACTACCCAGGGCAGAATTAAATAGTTACTTCCCAATTATTCACAATATTACCATTAATTCATCCCATCATGAAATTTACTCTTCACACATCTTCACATTTCTGGATTTCATTTTGTTTGTGCTCTGTGCTAAGCCTCTTTTCTGAAAACTGCTCCCAAACTAGTTGTTTTCCATTTAGTATTTGTGCATTTGATTTTTTCCTTCCTCAAAAGTGATACTTTGCACTTGTCTTTATTGAATTTCATCCTACTGATTTCAGACCCTTTCTTCAATTTATCATCAAGCTCATTTTGTATTCAAATCCTGTTCTCTAAAGTGTTTGCACTTTAGAGCCTCCTAGTTTGCAGCCCCTCCTAGTTCAGTATCATATGCAATTTTTAAGTTTTCTACATATTTTATCATCAAAGCTGAAAATATTGAATAATACCAGATCTAAGACAGACCCCTCTGGGATGTTATTTGATATGTTTTCGCAGTTTGACAACAAACCATTGATAACTGCTTTACCGATAAGCCCAATTTTTCAAACAGTTTTGCACCCATCACATAATAACTTCATCTAAACTATATTTCTCCAGTTTACTTATGAAAATATCATGCGAATGTGTGTCAAAAGCCTTGCTAAAGTCAAGATCTATCACATCTGCTTCTTCTCTCTTATCCACTGGGCCAGTTACCCTGTCAAAGAAGAAAATGAGATTGCTTTGAGGTGATTTGTTCTTGACAAACCCATGCTGGCTGTTTCTTATCACCTTATTTTCCTCTAGGTGTTTACAAATTGATTTTTCAATAATTTGTTTCTGCATTTTTCTCAGTATCAAAGTCAAGCTGACTGGTCTATAGTTCACTGGGTCTTCCTATTTCCCCTTTTTAAAGATAGGTACTGTGTTTGCCTTTCTCCCATCCTCTGGGACCTCACCCATCCTCCAAGAGGTCTCAGAGATAATTGCTAATAGTTCAGAGATCACTTCAGTTGGTTCCTGAAGTACTCCAGGGTGAATTTCATCAGGCCCGGCTGACTTGAATATATCCAACTTATCTGAATATTCTTTAACCCATGCACCTTTTTCCTGTAAATTAAACAACTTGCTGCTCAGTATGTGCTATACAGTTTTAACACTCAAAGGTGATATTCCTAATACTGTAGTTTTAATTTATTTTGACTGGTAAAGCAGTTACCCTTCACTCCACCATGTCAATAAAAAAGAGTGGTTATATCCACTAAATAGCCTATGCTCAGGAGGAAAGATGTCCCTAAATACAAACATATGATGTTTCAAAAAGTGCCTGCTATTCTGCTTCTGGAGACCAAGCACCCTGTGGACAGTGGCCCTCATGAAGCCCAGTTAGACTTCAGCACCCTCTCATGGCCCCAAAGCCTGATTTAGGGCAGGTCCAGGGCAGGTCTCTTTTCAGCAGCTCGGAACTCCAGCAGATGTTTTTTACTTCATCTAAGTGAAATCCAGGCATCAGCCATTTCTCCACCTATTTTTCCCAAACCTGGAAGTGTTTCCAAAACATGCAACCCACTGGTACAATCAAGCTTCATATAAAATGCAGCAAGGCCATCCAGCAGGAGACAAAACAAAAATATATTTATCTAGAATTATACCCATTAGGCTATACTGGTTCTCTTCCTCAAATAAGGTTTCTTCAAGCTAGGTATTGATATAGAATGACCCTTAGCTATTGTCCTTCTGTTTCACCAGCTCTGCTCGTGTCTACAAAGCAGTCCTTACCTCTCTCTCTCAAATGCACACTCAACATACTTGCTGTACTTGCAATTAGGTCAGGAGAAGCCCATTGTTCGTGTTTTCCCCTCTGACTTTTCTACACAAGTACTTCTCACTGGGGACCTAAAAGACAAAATATTGATTTTTTTTTCTTTTCTAAATGGCTTGTTCTTTTTTATTATGTTATCCTAGTGGTTTTAATTTCTTACTGCCTACTTTGATGTAGCAACCTAAAGACAGCCAAAGATGAAGTTCTAACCCTAAGGCCTTGAAACAAAAGATACAGAATCTTCTCTCTGTCCCTCAGAAACAGAAATAAAATGGCTTAGTTGAAAGAAATCCACAGCAAGGAGGGTGTGAAGAAACCTTTCCATTTCCTTACCTGTCAATTAACACAAAGGATGCACCTTGGACACTGGAATGGCCTTTCTCACAAGCAGGAATCCATCTTTCAAACTATCCATAGGCTACAAAATTATCCTGACTCCAATCCCACGGCGAGCTTTGTGGCAGTTGATGATGTGCATGCCAGGGGGAAGCCTCAGGGAAGTCACCACGAAGCCATATGAGCACAAGATCACCACAGGGCTGGCAGCTGGCAGCAGCAAATGAAGGAACTTTGAGTAACCACATTTCACAAGCATGCAAGCATATCATCCAAACTCAACCGGGGATTCCTTGAAAAATACGATTCTTCCATTGCTTTTATACTTGAGGAAAGCATCACTAAGTTAAAGGCTTCTGAGTGAGAAGTATTACAAGATACTTTATTTCAAGAAAGAAATTAAGGGGAGGAAAAAAGTCTCTGAGGTCAAATATTGCTGAGATGATAACCAGTGATGCCGCCCATAAGCTCTGTCTGTACTTCAGCCAGTAGTCACAGAGTGGGTCAGAATGGACCTCAGGCAGTCTCCAGTTCATTCCACACAAAGCAAGGGCTAGCAGGTGCAGACTTTGACCCAAGATGGAGATCCCATGGCTTCTCTGGGCAACCTGTTCCTGGGTCAGGCCACCATCCCAGGGACCAAATGTCTCTTTGCCTCAATGCAGCATCCCCTTTTGCAAGCTGGATCCCCACACCCTGTCAGCGTGCACCTCCCAGGAGAGCCCAGCTGCTTGTCCTTCTTGCCCACGCAGCTTTCTCTATGTCCAGCCTGGCCCAGTGTGTGGGTCTGTCCTACCTGTGACACAGGGTTTTGTATTTGCCTTTGCTGAACTTTGGGAGGTTCCCATCAGCCCATTTCTTCAGCTGTCACTTACTATAGGTCAGTTACTTCTTCTACACTGGGATCAGCCAGCAATGATCCTGCAGAGAGACAGAAATGCAAGATGAGAGACCTGGGGCCAATATCCCATAAAAAGACAACAAGAGGAAAAATGGGCAGGATAATAGGATAAATGCCAATAGATGATACAGGGACTCATCAAGAGCTAGTACAGAGCGCAGTGACGTAAATCTGCCAGAACTTCAGTCTTGCCAGTCCCTGACATGATACCACCAGAGCCACTGACAGTAACAAGAGCTTTTGTGAGGAATCTTGGCAGGCAGAAAACAACTTTAATGGCGTTAAACTCTTCTCTCATTCCCACAATGATCCATCCAGTCTAGGACTGACTTTTACAAATAAGAAAGCCTGGAGGAGCGCTCTCTAAGATGTAATGGGGCTGTAGAGAAAGGCCTAATTTTTCTTAGCTGTAAAACACTTCTATTCCAGAAAGTAATAAAACCCAAAAATGTTAATTGTAGACAAATATCACAGACATAAACTGACAGTAAGCTCCAAAGATGTTTTTCCATGAGGGAAAATGGGATGGGCAAGAGCAGAGGAGCACATTCATATCTGGACCCATATTTAAGGTTCCTTTCCATTTTTGAGCAGGGAGGCTTGGAAGCTGAGCTGCAGTTCAGGCCAAGCACAGCTCCAGCAGGACAGAGAACGAGGGAAAATAAAGCAATTATGTTCAACTTCAGCACAGATTAGCAATAAATGATTCATGCACTCTAGAAGCAGAGAGATCAAGCTTGTTGCAACACACAAAAAAGCACAATTCGACAAAAATATGTTTGCCATAAAAACAGACAACTTGCTTTCTAGTATTAGCTGCAAAAAGAGGCTTCAATTAATGCCTCTGAAATAAAAGCACAAGCAATTCACAGCCCTTAAAATCATTCTATCTGCTTTCTGTGACCAGAGCAGGCTCAATGTTTTCTGAAGCTATGGGACCATAGGTCATAACAAGACACCTCTGGCCTTTATTTACAAGTACCTGCACCTCACCTTCTTCTCTGTCACTCCTAATGCACCCTGTGAAGATAAGGATCACAGAAAACCTAAAAATACACACCAGCAGTAGATGTGCCCTATGCTATTGGCAGGGCCAGCTCCACCAACATCAGTGTGTTGCCAAGTTTTGATTTGGTTGCAGAGGTGAAGTTGTACATTCCTTGCCTTGATGAAGAACTACCAAAAAATGGTCATCTTCACATGCTGATCAACACCTTCTTCTTCAGCAATGTAGAATAAGGTGGCAGAGAGAAGGAAGTGTCAGTCTCATGCATGTTTCCCCTAGGCACACTTTAAACCAAGCTCCCCTCTTGCGAGTGAGGCTGGTGATTTCCTGTTATGGTAGTGTTCCCTCCAAAAAGTGCCTCCAAAAGGTGTGTTGAACGTGCATCTGCACACTGAAGAGGTGAAGGGGTCTCTTCATTGGCTGCAGTGACAAACTTTAAATGGGATGTGATAGCCAGGGACTCATTTCTTAGTATGTTGAACATACTGTGTTAACATATACACCAGCATATGTTGGTATGTTCCTGCAGTTTCCCTGGCAAGCTGAAAGCCAAGAGAGATCTTATGAGATCATATGTCTTCGGTGCTCTCTAAAAAGACTCTTCTCTTTAACCTGGCCTGGCGTGAGACCTGGACAGGTCTTCCTCCTGCTTTTGCAGGATGTATCTCATCCCCTAATTCACTAGAATTTTGGTCAACTTTAATTTAGACCTCTGAGCTGGCAAATTTTGTTGTTTCTTAACAACTTCATTTTATTCAGGGAGAGCAACCAAAACATAATGAAATTATTTCTATGTGGGTAACTTTCTCCAAGATATATTTCAAGCTATATTTTTCAATGTGTTCCTTAGTCATGGTCTGGAAACCTGCCCATGAACAGGTAGAGGCAGTATGGACCAAAGGGAAGGTTTTGTTTTCTATCCACCTCTGAGGGAATGACTATCTCAGTAAGAGAGAACTGAAGATCAGGAACATGCATTTCACATAGAAATATCATATGAGTAATACAAAAACTCTGAGTTTATTCCAGAGAGTTAAATAATAAAATCTGTCCTGAACAATTTGGTGGCTGGCTGGAGAACCAAACTCGTTCCTCCCTCTGGTTCCTCTGACGCTGGCAAGGAGCATGGCTTTCTTTGGTAAGGGGGAATGCAAGCTTGGCAGGCCAGGTGGTGACGTGACCTTTATCAAAATGAGAAGTTAGCAAGAATGGTTGTTTCCTCTGTTTATGCAGCAAGTCGACCCTTGCCAAGGATGTCAGTCAGATGCTAGGCTTTTCTCCCACTCTTCCTTCATGTTTTTTAGCAGTCTTCAAGCTCATTTCTTTGTTCTTTCAACATAGCAGGTGATCTGTGTTGGGCAGCCAGTAAAATAAATTCATGAACTGTCTGAAAAAGCACACTGGGGCTCAAGCAGACTCTCTGTTGTTTGTTTGGGTTATTTTTAAGGGTACAGCCATGGTATTGGATGCAGGTGGTCAGATCTCCAGCTGATGTAAACCAGTACTGCTTTACTGCCTTTAACAGAATGGGGCTACTTCTGGTCAGGCCCTCACTGCTGTAACTTGGCTACTGGAGAAACATCAGCAGAGGATCTGACCTACCTATTCCTTTGTGCATGCTAAATAATAACTACCTTTTTTCCCTCCAGTGGAGTCAGGATAGTGCTGCTTTCCTGGGGTGCCATCATAAACAAGATGCTGAGGAGACTTCTAAAAATGCGCTCTGAGCCACCATGGGACAGGATTTGAAACAAAGGAGAGCTGAACGCACCAAACTATGTCTACAAAATGCAAGACTGCACTTGTGCACTCAGCTGTTCCAAGGATGTGCAAAGGGCATGCTGTTTGCATAGACTTTAAAGGTACTACTGGCATGTAAAATTTCACAAATTACAGCTAGCAAACAGAAACAAAAATTAGAAAACAATTAGACCTATTTTTGATGTCTTTCCCTTCTTCTCAGCCCTCTTTCTATTTCTCAGCCAGGTACATTGTTCACGCTGAGATAAGTGCTCACAGAAGCAGGGTGGGGAGGGGGGGAGAAAGAGAGAGAGAGATGTGCCTTCGGATCCCATTGCATTTTACACATGTGTACCAACACCACCACCTGTGTCCTGCTCTGACTTCAGCTCAGGTAGTTATATCCTGCCTTGCTAATAACCTCCCCAGAGTTTCCCTCGGATGCAGGTTTTCTTTCTTAGCTTTCTATCCTAAACAGTCTTTCTTCCTTTGATGCAAAGCCAGTAGATACAACACATCATTTGAGCACTGCCAACGTAAGGTTCAGCTTGTATGTCCTCTGCTTTTTAAACACCTCCCAGTACCATTACACCTTTGAGGGAATTGCTGGGTAAAGTGACTTATTTGTAAAGATAGACCTCCAAATTCACATTTGGTTTAAGTGCAAAGTCCTCCATGTTTGCACCTAGCAAAATTAATCCTGGGAAGAAAAAAGGGGAAGGCTTCTTGTGTGATTTCTTCATCATGTAAGTAGACAACATCTATTCACTTCAGAACTACACTGTAGAGATATTAGCACCTGAGGATCGTCTTCGGTCACCACAAAAATACAGTATATTTTAACTCAAATTATTGTTTTCTCTTGAAGGCAGTCTCATCTGCTGCTCTCTTCTGCTACCGCTGACTCTCTGGCACAAGTCCATTCTAACCAGGTCTGGTATGAGAAAGCCTGTTAAACAGACTTTGCACAACTTGCACTTCAGGGCTGCTAAATAAAGCAGCAAGTGTTTGGCTGCTCATAGTCATTTCCACGGCTCTGGTGTTCCTGACATGCAAAGGTCAGCTTATGGTTGATTGATCAGCCACATTCCCTTCCATGGTTTAAGGCACAGTGTATGTAATCTCCTTTCATGCCATGCCTTGGAATGATCTCAAGTTTGAGTGATTTCACATGACCTTCAGAAGGTAAACCTCCTTTTATTTACTTAAATACACACAGTGCCTCGTAGAAAGCTCTTCTGTGGCAAAGGGAAACATTTCTGGATTCCACCCTGCAGAGCAATGGAAAAAAAAGACAATTATTTTCACCTTTGATTGCTGTCACTAGCTACTGTAATTCACTACCACAGGGTGAAGATAAATGCAAGCTTGGAGCACAGGTTCCTGGAGGCTACTCCCTTGCTTGTGTCATGTGGAAAGCCAGGTAACATTGGCCTTGCAATCTGTGATGTTATTCCACATTACATTTTAACCCCCATCACTTTCTGATTACTTATCTTGGAAGAAAATAAAAAAGCAAGCTACAAGTGGTGAATGACAAATGACAGATCACCCATCCAAAAGTTCTTTAAAGAAGAATCAGATAAAAAGATGGAAGTGAGCTAGATAATGTTAAGGTCCTCTTTTCTACCCTGTTTGATGTAGGATGGAGACAAATCTTCAAGTCCAGATGTTAAAGAAAAAGAAAGGTAATGTTTTTAAAGACACCCATGGACACCACTTGTGGATGTCACCTGCACATCATTTGTAGGTTTTCTGCAACAATAATGCCTTGATGGATATAAACAATGGCCTTGGCTACATTAACAACAAAAAGTAGAGAGAATGTTGTTCAAAATTCCATATTTTACGGAAAATTTTGTCAAATGCTCTTTTCAAGGATGGGAGAAGGGGAAAAAAATCAGCATTTTTTTCCTCCTGTTTTTTCAACCAGTTCCCAAAATAACTTTAGAAAACTGGCAGGCAAACCTCCATATTTGCTGCGTATATGGACAGCTCACATGGATTTGGAAGAAAATGTTCTGTCTTGTGACACAATTTGATCTAACTGCCTAACTGCATTTTTGGAGATTTTGCCCTCCACTTATTCATTTGCAATTGGACTCCATCAAAATCAGCATGAAAATAACCAGTGGTCTGATCCAGTATGGCTACACTATTCTTGCAAGTTTTCGTAAGATATTTGGCCTTGCAGAGTACTGGGATTTTAAAACTCACTCCAGCAATCAGTTCCCTTTCTAAGCACTAAGAACCCACCAAATAACAAAGAAATCCTCTTGAAGTAATGACCAGCTTGGTAACAAACCATAATGAATTTAGGCTGAGGAAAGGAAATGCAGACTGTTCCTACACAGAGACAATTTGACAGATAATTATTCCTGTGAGTCAGTCATGAAGTAGACTTCCTCTGATAAGAAACAAATTGCCATCAACCTTTCCTTGTTGTTGTTTTTCCTTCCTTGGTCTCATGACAGAGACTGCTGGGGAGGACAGGGCTCTATGGTCACCAGCTATTTAAGCAAAGAGGCAGAGCCTGGCACTTTTAGGTTTACAGGTATCCAAATACCAAGTTAAATGTTTTTAAAAGTGAGTTTCTGACCACCCTGAAATTATTGGACCTTCTTCAAAGAAGGCCCACAGGAAACAAGTTTGTCCTCTGACATACTCATTCCCAGTTCTGTTTCCACAAGGGGACAACTGATGACTTCAGGATGGGAGGGATTCTGATCGAGGCATCAATGGCATTTCTCTGCATTTTTTGCAATTAAAGCTGTCTGATTCATTAGTGTCCTTAGAGAAAGAGGTGCAATGCATGAAACCTTAAGGGTGTTGGGATTAATACGAACACACACAACCATACTCCACTCTGGATATACTGGGAAATGTTACCGTTCATCTCTGAAACACTGACTTTGTGGTGAACCTGATCAAACTGTCTTTACAGACCATGCAAAGACTCCTTACTGGATTCACTAGGTGTTGGATTCAGACCCATGAGACTCAGGTGAAAAATTTTAAGCAGCATGCAGTAATTGCTCCTTAGATTGCAATGATTATATAAACCTTCCTGTTATCACAGTCAATGCATTGCTCCAAGCAAGAGAGATGGGAATATATCTGGCTCAAGGTAAGGAGAAAAATTACAACATCCTTCAGTTACTGTTTTAACCAAACACTTTCCAGTTCTCAGTCACTGGTCTCTCAGTAGGAGGCAAGCACCCAATCAGTGAGGATGAGCATCATGCTAGGAATGCAAAGCACTTAATAAAAGGAAAAGTAGCATCTCTGAAGTGCAAAAAGACACTAGCATTTGATTATCTGGGAAGACACTGTAGGGAGAAATTCATAACCAGAGAAAATAGTTTCTAAATTAAATATGGTACAAGGCAAGCATTCAAAACTAGATGCAAACTGTGTAAAACGGATTTTTCCAAAAGAGTATCAAATGATGAATTTGGCAATAACTTGCAATGGGGTCTGACTCTGCTTTGCTTGGAGTTTGCTTCAGCCATTTACACTGGAGAAAAACAAGTCAAAGCTGCCACCATTTGGAGCAGGGCTGGCTTCTTGTCTGCTTTCCATTGCTGTAAACTGAGGTGCAAGATATTAGCAAATAAGTTGCAGGCAAAAGGGAGAAAGGCCACCAGTTCTTTTCACATTGCAGCAAAAACACAGGGTTAAAGGGAAGAACAAAAATTGTCTAAAGGTCTGTAGTAAACACTGAACATAAAAATGAAATCTGAGGGGACTGTTCAGTACATTTACTCCACATGGTCACTTGAGACTGATTTGAGCACTGCAGACAGCAAGACATATAGCTTTACAGCAAGGCTACTATCTTGCTAGGTAAGTAAGTCCTTCAAATTGCTGCATTGCTCCTCCTGACTCAACAGCAATAGGCAGAGATTACTATCAGAGGAGAGAGGTACACAAATAATCACAGACATTCAGAGCATCAGACACTTGGACCCTGAACTGAAAGCCCACTAAACCCACCAAGAGCCTTCCCATTGTTTCCAGTGGGCTTTGGATCTGCCACCAATCCAGTAAATTTTAGGGTGGGATTTCCTCTCTCCAGATTTGCACTTAACAGATACCCTTTGCATTTCATCACAAAGGAACAGATGAAAAACCACTTTCAATCAGCTATGTTGAGGATGAGTGGGACAGAATATGTCTCCCGAAATAATTTAAATATTACCATCCCTCACTTTTATTTATTATAAGAGCATTTCTCCAGACTCTAATACTAACACTTGCAGTGTCGAACCTGCCATTGCTACTGAGGGTCTCTACTGGAAAGCCTCAGTAGAGTTAAACCTCACCCAACGGTCATTCTGCCTCCTCCTGGCAGAGAAATCACCTATCTTCACAGTTAGAGCTGCTTAGCATGAGCATTATGACCTTTGTCCTGAGGGGGGAGCAATCCAAAGAGACCCTAAACCAGCCTTTTGATGAAGAATAGTTTTCTCCTCATTTTCTGCAGGTTGGGCCTGCTGGATCCTCCTTCTGCTCACTCCACACCCATTCACCCATTTTCTTCTTGGCATGCTGCAATACTGCTATACAAACACAGAGCATGGATTCTTCACTGCCTTGCATGGCCCCACTGGAGTAACCTGGCATTTACAGATGATGCTATCTGAGTCTATTTCATTGAGTGAGGAACCTCAGTTCAGACACATGACAGAATATGACTAATGTGAGGCACAGAGTGAGCAGGCTCTGTCAACAAAATACAAACAGCCACATTCCCAAATACACCCCGATATGTGTGTGTGTATCGGAAAATACCTGCTGTGACTGCATGCTGCTATTTTTTCTACTAACTAGCCCAGAAGAAACGATTATGAGGCAAAACGAAAAAGAGATTAAAACTCTTCAAGAGATTATAGCATTTCAGTGCTTTAGCAAACACTTCGAAGATGCTTTCCAGTGTTGGTGTTACATGTACACTCCAGCCTGACCTAACCCCTTGTCAAAGCCTGCAGAATCCTGTCCATTCATTTCCACAAATACATTTAGGCCCCATGTGTGTGAGTAATCAACATTATCTCTAATCCCATCACCTCATGTGTTTACTTGCATACTCAAAAGGAAAACTCAAACAGGTGAAAACAGCATCAATGTCACCTTTTCAGTCCACCTCTAAAAGCAGGACCTAGTAAGCATGAATTTGTATGGATCGAGTGATAGCACTGCTTCTGCACCTGCAGAAAGACATGGTGCCATGTCTCTGAGGCTGCCAGCATGCTGAGCACTACAACCACCCCAAGTGTCACATACGGGGATATAGCCAGTGTTGCTACTTCCACAAACACCGGTCCCCACAAAGGGTGTTACAGCACAGTCAGTCGAGCCAAGGGTGAATAAAACAGATGGCCCCATTTGGAGATGTGCAGGGAGGGATCACATATGCTTGCATGTGCACGCCCAACAACAGCTGAACCAGAGGGGTGTTGGGATGCAAAAAACACCAAGGAACACTAGAGGGCAAATAGGGGAGGAGACAGAAGGCAAGCAAAGGCATTTTCTAAAATGCACAAGCTACATTATCCCAATGAATAGTTTAGCCAGACATCCCACCAGGTCAGTGGTATGGGCTGACACCAACCATTGCATTATAAGCAGAACATGGTATATTTGGGACCAGTTAATGCTTTCCACTGCAGTTAAAGCAGCTTGTCCAGGAAAAGCCTATCAATTTAATCCTGCCTACAGAGCGCCAGGGCTGTCATTTCCCTCCTGTGCTACAGAACTACTAGTGTATATTCATGAACAGTGGTCTTATTACTAAGAATACACCTAATGTGTATTTCAGTGTAACAGGAGACAAGTTACAACAGCCCTATTAAAGGAAATCGCAGAGATCAGAGAATTGACACATTCTGTTTAAAGGCAGCCACACTCACACTTGATTGCACAACTAGAGACAAGTTTGTTATGTACCTCATCTTTCATGAACACTCACATTTACTAGTTTAAAACATAAGATAAAAGCCAGCCATGCTTTGGCAAAGGAATAGGGGACAATATCAAATGATAAACTAGGAATATTTATAGGTGTAAACAGATCTAGAAAAGGAAGAGTTAGATATAATAAACACTTAGTGATACGGGGCAAACACTGTGAGAGCTGAAAGCAAGAAATATCCAACAACTTTTAATATCAAAACTAACAATTGCAGGTCTTAGCAGGCATATGAAATATGAACAACAAATAAGTATGCATAACAAAGGAACAGCCATGTTAAATACTTTGATCATTGCTACTTAATGAGTGTTTTACAACAGAACAATACAAAATTGATCAGGCAATTATTCATAAATGCTGATCATCTTGAGAGTAAGTACGGTTTAGTTAGCTCATACCAAGGAAGTCATGCTGCATTTCAGCTAAACTAATAATTTTGGAAAAATGAGGCAAGGTGTCAGGAAGCATGCAGAGGGAACACTGAATTGTTAGCAGTGAATTAGGGCCACAGGTTTAGGTGATATAATACTTTCAGAATTAAAAAAAAACCAAAACAACAAAGAATAGAAATTGAAAGCCAAAGAAGCATCCTTGGATGTTTCCACATGAAGGCTGTGTTTAGGAGAAATGGCTTATGGACTCAGAAGTGAATTATATAAGGCAGTTATGTGGGGTTTTTTTGAAAAAAAAAAAAAAAAAAGAAGACAAAGAGACATAATAAAAAAGGAACACAGACTGAAGCATGTTAATGTCAGCAGTAGAGACAGCCTGGGAAACTATTTTAAGAGATCAAGAGGAAAAATATTTAGAAAAGCATGAGTTGATTAAGAACAGGCAATGTCAGTATCTAGAAAAGGACATCAAGTCTCCTGTGTTGGAATTCACTAGGAATGATGCCTCTCAGGTCCAACAGCATTGTACATTTGGAACAGCAGTAAGGTCTGCTGCCATCTTCGCAGAAACTCGTACATACCCTGGACCCGTTTATGGCTTTTTATGTCCTGCACAGAACTCGAGACTTCACAGCTCCTGCAGGAAGGAAATCACACAGTAAAGAGCTTGATTCTGTGGCTAGAAAATCCCCCCTGAATTAAACCCAGAGAGCAAGAGGAATCTACTTCAGAATGCCTTAATGCTCTTTGATGCACAGCCAAAGATCATTCTCCTCTTCATATTTCCAGCACATTTAGTCCTTGTCTGATCATTCCTGCATTTTTCACATAAGTGGCCATTGTCAATGAAGGAAGGGCTGTGACTGTTCCTGTTCAGACTGGGGTAGCACGACTGCAGAAGCAGCATATCTGGCACATGGAGAAAGAAAATATATGCTTCATTTACCTGCCAGAAGACATGCAAGTAGCTGATAGGTAAAAAGTAAGGCCATCTCATCCTTCTCAGATGAGGGTGAGACATGAAAATCATTGCACCTCCATTTATTTCAATTTTGTCATGCCCAGTTAGGAAGCAAAGACATGGCAAGTGACTGGCACAGGTAGACTGGAATAGTGAGCACGCATTAGCTAACACCAGCTGGGGCTCTTGTCTGGTGATAAGACCAGAATAATGGTGCCTGGGTCATTTCAAATCTCACAGCTTTACAAGCTGAGGGCACAAGACAATTTGGGGATCATGTCAAGATGTTATTTTTGACCACTTTCTTCTGCTGAAAAAGACAGAATTTAGTATGATAGCACTGGAGAAGAATCCAACGTCCACAGCCAGAAGGTATTAAAAAATTAAAAGAAAAGCAATCCAGAAAAATTTGTCATTTTGGTGAACAGGAGGCTGGCAAGGAGAAATGTGTCTCTTCATTCAGTTGTGGGAACAGTGAGAAGGAATGGTCACCGCAGTCTAGATACTCCTGCTCACTAAATCTCTTCCTCTTCTCACATGTGTGTCCTAATAGATGTCCTGCAGCAATGGTCACACCAGGACAGAGAAGACAGCACAGGAGACATGGCTGGCCAGAATCAGCCACTCACTGGTTAATGAGGGATGCCTCAATGGTGCATGTTAGCAAGGAGTCTGCTGCAGCACACTTGTGCCCAGCTGCCTCTGGAGCGCAGGCACAGAGAAACCAGTCCCATGGGTCGATGTGGACTCTTGCCTTCTCCAGAACTTGTCATTTCAGGGGGAAGTGCAAGATTATGCCCAGGAACCTCCAACCTTTCTTTTCAAACACCCTGTTGCACTCAACAGACACAGCATTGCTGCAGGAATCTTCTTTAAGCCACTCACTACTTTGTAACCCTCCACCCTGTGATCCTTTTATCTCCCCTTTTCTCATGCGGTCAGTCCTGACCTTTTCATCACCCGATCTACTTTCTTACGTCCCTCAAAATGAATGCATCAAACTCCCAGCAGCTGGAATAAGTTTGCATTTGACAGGAACTTTGCAGCCCACCCGAGTCAAGCAAGAATGGTGCACACTTCTTGGAGATGAAAATGATTAGGAAACAGAGGGCCTGATGCTGATGTGACTCAGTGGGCCCCTTGTGTACAGAAGAAGCGGGGGAGGAGAGATGGTGCTTTTATGGAGAACAAGGACAGGTGGGGTCTGTATACCAGTGCTTCCATCTCAGATGCCTGTGGAGAAGAAACAATAAATACTAGATAAAGTGCTTTAAGGGTTAAGAACTTCAAGGGGATAGCCTGCATAGTCTCAAAGAAGAGATAATAAAGAGCCTGTAACACTAGATCCAGCCTCTAAGTAAAGATAATCTACTCGATGGGGGCTTAATCCTAGCAAGGGCTCTATGAAGTCTGGGGAAAAAAAGGGGGTATAGTGTGAACCCTGAATAGTCTAATTGATCCCAAAAGCAGAGTCCACTTTTTATATGTAAATATCCTGTCTCTCTTCAAGCTCTTGATCATTCAGGGTCTAATCAAGGAGTTTCCAAAAAGACATCTGCTGTCAGTAGGAAAAGCCATCCCCTTGTTAAAGCTCTTCTCTCTCACCCAAGGTTTGAAGCTGTGACTTCTCTTGTGCCACTTTAGTCTCAAAAGTTCATGCTGCTGACATGGACATCCTCTGGCACAGGTGAGTGGGTCTCAGTGCAGATAAGAGGATCTCTGCCCATCACTCCATGGGCCATGGCAGGCACAGTGGCTAAAGAGGCAAAGCTGAAGAGTACAAGAGAACTAATGGGATCGCTGCAGGAAGTTAGTTACTTTTGAGCACTTTGTTCTGACTAAAGAGAGAGAATTCAGTGTGGCAGAAAGTATTTTAGATGAAGGTCTCATACCTTTGCTTTGGCAGCTAGCCATCTCTGTTGCAGGACCAAGAAGGATTACCTGAGATACCATGCCGACAGGCTTCTCAGGTACTGGAAAACAGCATAATTCAGTTTACTGTCCTCACAGCTTTGGTATTTCAGAGGATGCAAGAAGAGGCAGAGAAGGCTGCTGGTGGAGGAGGGCAAAACACTGAGCAGATGAGAACTTCCTCGTGGACAATCCTGATCCAAGAAGTGATGAAACACCAGGCTCACCCTACTTCCAACAGCTGCCTCAGACTCGCTGACGGCCACAAAACCTTTCTCCTCCTGAGGAAAGAGGAGGTCTGAAGACAGCTCTTTGCCTTCAGGGTGCCAGGAAGGGCAGCTGAAATGGGATGAGAAGGGTTCCTCGCCACAGGGGAACCATTTCAGTGGTTTGTCCCTGGCTTTTTCTCACTTGTCAGCTGTTTTTGCTTCCTCCTTTATGCTGGAGGAAGAGGTAAGCTTGGGGAAATGAGAAGTTCCAGAGACATATCTGGAAGACAGAGTGAGAGCCAGTCCCCTCCTGTGCTCACTGTCTGCATAGCAGAAGGCAACAAAATCAGCAGAGGTAAAGTTAGCACATTCTGCACACCACAGTCTGATCTAAAGCTCACTGAAGATCACTGACATTAACTAGACTTTTGCCCTGCTTCCTTCCAACAGCTTAGATGGAAAAGCAAAGAAAAACCATCTAGAAAGAGATCGACTTTACCCATTCTGTGAAAACAGAATAGCAGAATAGCAAAAGCAGCAGATGTGATTGACCAAATGGCCTCTGCTTGTTCTGCCGTGGTCTCACAACATAACCCTGTTACTTGCATTCTAGATATATGTGTTTTTCTTACAAATTGCATTATTACTGTATATTTTCTTGTCTGAAAAATTTCCTTCACTCAGATGAAAATAAAATCAGTGCTCTAGCTGATGCTTGGAATGATGTGGCCCCAACACACAAACACACACATCTGTTGTCAGAACTTTTCTGCCTTTCTTTTTCTTTCTTTTAATACAAGTCTGGAATCCACTGAGTGTTCTTCAAGTCTAAGCTCCAAACATTTCAAACAGCACAAAAGGTATGACAAGATGAAAGAAAATGTCCACAAATAGACAGCTAGACAACTAGTTAGCAGCTGTCTGCTTTTCTTCAGGGTTTTTTTTTTCCTGCAGGGAAAAAAAAACTTTTTCAATCCTGAATGAGCTGACTGTAGATTCTTTTGTGCTGGCAAGAATCCAACCCTGTTTAGCACTGGAAGGGGGGGAGGAGGTGAACTTCTTATGATGCCATGTGTAACCTTGAACCTGACAATGAATTGTCTAACACAGTATGTGTACAGTTGCAACAGTTTACATAGCATTGCTCATTTTCCATCTTTTGTATTGTACGGATCGCAGTTTAATGAGGTTTTGGTGTTCTATCAAGCCAGGGCATTTATGTAGAAAAAGGAACCAAAAAGAGCAGGTTTTGATTAAAAATGTGTATGGGCTTTTGGGACCTGGTTTAAATATTTCAGATCTTGAGCAAGCATGGAGCCTGCAGTTGAAGTTATTTATCTACTTCCTAGACAAATCTGGCTGGGGGGAGGGGTGGTAATGCTTAAATCCTTGATTTTAATTACTACTGTTGTTTGCAAGTATTTTTCTTCTGTCATTTCTGTTCTCCTTCTCCCCCTAAACAGATGATCAGCAGACAACATGGACTCCTGTCTAACTTGCAGATTTAATTTGGAAACTTGAGCATGCAATGCAAATATGAAACACAAGCTGCAGTTGGATTCTCCTCCAAATTTTTACTGGTTGCTCAGAGAATTCAGTCACTCCCTTTGTGAGGCTTAGTGTGAGGCTGAAAAGCTTTCCCTCCTTGCCTCCTTCTCGGTTTCTTTGTGTGTACATAAATGAGTGTGTGTGTGTGTGTGTGTACACACACATGCACAGGAGTCAGCATGCCAGACAGCATTCCACAGCAGATGATTAATTCCTCCTTCCTCCCTATACTTGCACGTTTAGCATGAGTTGCATTTCTCCAGTACCTGTTGAAAGGGTGAAGAATCACAGAATCACAGAATGTTAGGGATTGGAAGGGACCTCGAAAGATCATCTAGTCCAATCCCCCTGCCGGGGCAGGATTGCCTAGACCATATCACACAGGAACGCATCCAGGCGGGTTTTGAATGTCTCCAGAGAAGGAGACTCCACAACCTCTCTGGGCAGCCTGTTCCAGTGTTCAGTCACCCTCACCGTAAAGAAGTTTTTCCTCATATTTAAGTGGAACCTCCTGTGTTCCAGCTTGCACCCATTGCCCCTTGTCCTGTCAAGGGATGTCACTGAGAAGAGCCTGGCTCCATCCTCATGACACTTGCCCTTTAAATATTTATAAACATTAATGAGGTCACCCCTCAGTCTCCTCTTCTCTAAGCTAAAGAGACCCAGCTCCCTCAGCCTCTCCTCATAAGGGAGATGTTCCACTCCCTTAATCATCTTCGTGGCTCTGTGCTGGACTCTCTCTAGCAGTTCCCTGTCCTTCTTGAACTGAGGGGCCCAGAACTGGACACAATACTCCAGATGCGGCCTCACCAGGGCAGAGTAGAGGGGGAGGAGAACCTCTCTCGACCTGCTGACCACACCCCTTCTAATACACCCCAGGATGCCATTGGCCTTCTTGGCCACAAGGGCACACTGCTGGCTCATGCTCATCCTGTTGTCCACTAGGACCCCCAGGTCCCTTTCCCCTACGCTGCTCTCCAACAGCTCTGCCCCCAACTTGTACTCATACCTGGGGTTGTTCTTGCCCAGATGCAGGACTCTACATTTGCCCTTGTTATATTTCATTAAATTTCTCCCCGCCCAACTCTCCAGCCTGTCCAGGTCCCTCTGAATGGCTGCGCAGCCTTCCGGCGCGTCAGCCACTCCTCTCAGTTTGGTGTCATCAGCGAACTTGCTGACAGTGCACTCTATTCCCTCATCCAAGTCATTAATGAATATATTGAATAGAACTGGTCCCAGAACCGACCCTTGAGGGACTCCGCTAGACACAGGCCTCCAACGGACTCTGTCCCATTGACCACCACTCTCTGGCTTCTTTCCTTCAGCCAGTTCACAATCCACCTCACTACCCGATCATCCAGACCACACTTCCTCAGTTTAGCTGCGAGGATGCTGTGGGAGACCGTATCAAACGCTTTACTGAAATCGAGATAGACCACATCCACAGCTTTACCATCATCTATCCACCGGGTAACATCCTCATAAAAGGCTATCAAGTTGGTTGAGCATGACTTCCCCTTGGTGAAGCCATGTTGAGTGCCCCTAATGATCCCCCTATCCTTGATGTGCCTAGACACAGCACCAAGAACAAGTTGTTCCATCACCTTTCCGGGGATGGAGGTGAGGCTGACCGGTCTATAGTTACCCGGGTCCTCCTTCTTGCCCTTTTTGAAGACTGGAGTGACATTCGCTTTCCTCCAGTCCTCAGGCACCTCTCCCGTTGCCCACGACTTAGCAAAGATGATGGAGAGTGGCCTAGCAATGACTTCCGCCAGCTCCCTCAGCACCCGCGGGTGCATCCCATCAGGGCCCATGGTTTTATGGACGTCCAGATTGCTTAATTGGTCCCTGACCCAGCCCTCATCAACCAAGACAGATTCCTCCTCTATCCTGACTTCTTCTGGGGCCTCAGGGGTGCGGGGCTCCTCAGGACAGCCTCCAACAGTATAGACAGAGGCAAAGAAGGCATTCAGTAACTCCGCCTTCTGTCCAAGATACTGTCCAATGCTGGGCTACAGAAGATGGGTGGAAGAGACCTCCCTTGACTGGATAGATCATACATAACCAGACATGGCAGAGTTTCTATGTACTGAAATAAACTTGTATAACAACACTTAACTCTGCAGCTCTTTCCATTGACAGCTTCCACGCCATTTTGCTTCTTTTTCCTTTCCCACCCATTATCCTCCTCGTGCTTTTAGATCGTAAGTATTTCAAGATAGAGCCTTTATTACTGTTTGTACAGCACCTGCTACAATGGGATGAGTAGAATGGGACACTGATCTCAATTAGATTTAGAGCAGACTTCATACAAATAATTAATAGATAAATAGGTCAGGTTAACCCCAGATTTGGGTGGCTGACACAGGTGTTCCAGGTTCTCAAAATGGTTCTTGGGGCAGCACTGGCCAGAAGGGTCATATTGTTTTGCATCTCACTTGAGCTGTGGGACATATTCTCCTAAGCATGGACAAACTTGAATCCTAAGCAAGGACTACAGGCAGCAGTATGGGTTTACACCACACATCTTGCTCCATCCCAGCTGAGCAACAGTTGCCATATCTGGCAGTAAGGTTACTTGAAATTTAAACAATAGCTTTTCTTGTTTGGCTATAGATCTCGTGTTCAACTGTTTCACCCCCTCTCAGCCAAAAAGCTGTTGGGATTTTACTCCAGTGGCCCTGTATAAACTTCATCAGTCTTAACAACTAGTGACATCTCTCTCCGAAAGAGTAATGACCAGGTTCAGGTTACGGCTGTTACTCACAAGATTGAACCATGGAGAAAACTGAAAAGGGCAACTCCTTAAGAGTGGTGAATTCCTGCACTTAAGTTAAAGGGAACTGTATGGCTACACCTTGCCACCTCATCCCTTCCTGGAAATACCAAAACCCCAAACTTATTGAACCAGTGAGGACTGTCTAAAGCAGAGAAGTCAGCAAAGCACCCAGCTTTCATTAGGCAGGCATCCCGTTTGTGTTTGTCAAGGTACCTCTGCAAATATCCACCTGCCTGGAGGGCTCCTGAGGCTTGTGCTCCCAGTTGAAGCCCTCAAGGGATGTAAATGAGACACACTGACAGAAGCAGAAGGCCTGCTTTTCTGTTCCTTACTACAGTTCCTGAACTAGGGGTCATAAAGACAAGGAGGTCATTGTATCTACAAGGGAAGTCATGAGCTCAAGGCAAAACCTATTAAAGTGGGGCTCACAGGCACAAATGGGGTTATAGGTGGGATCACCAGCAAAAAATCTGGCTTAGTCCCTTGCCTTCTCACTAGGATAAAATGTATGGCCTGGTGGGACATCACTCCAGCATCTTTCTAGCACTGCTTAAGCATGAGTGATTGAATCAGACGTGGAGGACTGGGGAATAAGGCCATGAGCTAGCAGAAGGTCAAAAGGACCGTGCAAATAAAAACTCTTTTTCAGCATAAAGGACATCACAGTTCAAAGCCAAAAGCTTCCCTCTGTTGTTCTGGAACTAATTTCAAACACGAACCAGAGGCCTAACGTGGAGAGGTTACTGTCAGAACCCCTTCCTGAGAGTGCTTTTTTTCATGGGATGTTTAACTGGATGATATGAGAATGAATTCATAAGCCAGTGAGGGAAAAGGTCCATTGCTTACTTTTTTCTCAACAGGGAAGGAACAAAGGAAAATGAGACTGAACCGATACCAAAGGAGAAGAAAAGAAACAGATGGACAGTAAGCAAAAGAGAAATAAACTATGTCAACCTGCACACAATAAAAAGCATTTTACCCAAAATCAGTGGCTTGCCATAAGGCAGGTGAGCATGTGCTGCTAATAGTGAAGACTCCTGATGTGCAAGGGAGAAGGATTTAGGACATCAGCACTGGGAGAGCTCAGTGTGCAACTGCAAGGCTTGGAAAGTCACTCTCTCCCCTTCAGTCCAGCCAGACAGCAGCCAGACTTCAGCAAGGAGGACTATGACCACTGTAATTCACTCAGTATAACAGGATCCTACTCTGTACAATTTTTAAGCCTCCAGAGCAAAGCAAAATCTCAGCAATTTCAGGCCACCAAAACATTTGTTTCACAGTAGTCCCTTTTCAATCCTGTCATCATCAACACGTGGTAAACGAGAGATTCAAAATCTCAGGCCTGCATCTGTAACAGATGTTTGCTATCTATTTCCTGTGTAGGCACTATAGTTCCCACTGATATGAAGGAGTGAGAATCTCAAATACCGCTGCGGAGCTGAGCCTTGGAGTGCAAGACAAATACGTGGGAAGGAAAAAGGCACAGAGAGAGCTGCTTCGCAGCCTCCAGGCAGCTCTAAATTAGATGAAGGCACTGGTCCAACTCTGAGCCAGCGCTTTGGAGATGCAACAGCAGCCCACATCTGTGCTACAGAGCCTCACTGAGGACATCCACAAAGAGCTCCCAAGGAAAGATCCAGTGTTCAAGCAAAACACACATTGCTGCAAAGTGTCAGGAGACAGGGTCTGAAATTTCCCCATATTTTTTCTGCCTGGGCTATTCACAGAGCTGTTACAAAGAGGCCTTCTGGTCATGGGAGGCTCAGTGCTTTGTGTAGGGAAGGAGGAAGGAGGAAACAGGACACTTCAGGTATTTATTTTTAAAGTCTATCATGCATTTGGATGGCTGCTAGTGCCAAAACTAATCATGCTAGTGGAAGAGATACGGAAGCAGAACAGGCAAAATATGGAGAGCAAGCAAAAGGGAAGGAGCCTAGAATGACAAGCAGAAAAGGTAGCTCTACAGATCAGAGGGTTTTCAGTGCATTGCATGTGCTGCAACATTTTAAACAGCATATTATAGCGCGTGAAACATTTTAAACAACATAACATGACTCAAAGGTTTAAGAGTATAGCATGGCATCTCCTGTGTATGATTCCACTGGAACCAGATATTGCATGCTGCTCTCCCAAATGGAGAGGAAGAGGATTAAATTCAAAGAAGAAACAAAAAGCTCATTTTAATCACCCGTATCCTTTGAGGAGTTTTTCTGTCCCCTGTGTATAGTAATGCAGCGTAACAGGCAATTGCCATATCCCCCAGCTCATAGTTAGACTGTTCAGGATCCCAGGGTTATAAACTCCCTATTTCCCCTGACTTCTTTCACAGATGCATCTTTATATACAGTGACAACCACATCAATGCCATTATCTTTGGATGGAATAGCCTGCCAAGTGAAAGCATCATAGCCAAAAGCAACACAATCAGCTGTTCACATTACTTATAGAATATATGGGTTTTGTCTGTAGACAAATTATAGAGACGGACAGGGCTGACTAATGAAAGTGCAGGAGAAACACGTATATGAAGTATTTGCCTCAGGATGAGGAAGTATAGCATTATCTGAATCATACTGCACTCGGAAATCATCCCTCCCTGCTGTTTGGTGTCCTTCAAGAAATTAATCCCACCCACAAGGCATTTAATGGACTTTTGCAAGGGGCTTCATTAACTGAGGTTTCAAGACATCTAAAATACTTAGTGCAGGCCCAGGTGAGTGAAGGGATTAAATTATACTTTACTTTGCTAAGCTATCTTTTACCCAAGTATGTTCCTAAGTAAACTATCTTTTACCCAAGCCATCTTTTTACCCAGGTATAAATTGCAATGTGTGCAAACTGCAAACTGTACTGCTTTGGGAGGAAGGAAAAAAAAGAGGTAATCATGACAAATTATACTTTTTCCAAGTTATCATCATCTTGCTCTGTCTCTGTCAAATTGTTCTTCAAACACAGCAGTCTGCAAAGCCACCCGATTCCTCTTCTTGGTTTTTATTTTTTCTTCCTCCCTTTGTACTATTTATACCTCTTGGATAAAATGTGCATTTTTGCATATCTCAGCCGTTTGAAGGGCTGAGATGATGAACTGCACTGTTTAGTCCTTTCCATCACAGTGTCACTAGTGGTCATGTCTGTGATTATCTTTAAGGACAATGCATTCAATAATCGCCTCAATCCAAATCTATCTATAATTATGATCGAGGATGATATGTTAAGTTATATATGTGAAGGAATGGTTCATTTTTCAAGCCTGCATGTTGTTTTCCTAATTCTTTGTAGCTACAACATAACCTTGGTCTGCAACTTCACCAAAGAGTGAATATGACTTTTCACTAAACCGATTTCATCTCTCTTTAAAAGAAAAAAAGAAAGAAAAACAACAAACCATCCTTACACACATACACACACACTTTAGTTTTATCCCACTTTTACCATTTCAGGGCTGTTGGTTTTCTCTCGGGCTTTAGACAAAACAAATCCAGTTCCCTGTAAAGCTCACTCAGTGTCTGGTGTGGACTTGTGGGTGGTGAAAGAAAAAGATAAATCTGCTCTGAAAAGAAAAGCCTTGCTCTGTAAGCTAATTCTGTGGTCAGGAGTCCTTTGGTGAGTTAGGAAGGCAGGTAGAGTTCTGTTATTGCCCGCCTGGACCTTTAAAATGTCTCTTCTGTTCCTTGCTTCTGCTGGGAGAAATTTCACTGCAATTACTGAAACGAAGCCCCTGAATTCCACTCTGTAGCTATTCACATGACCCTCAGTGCTTTGGACTTGATTTTTCTCCAGTTTTCTCCACAACAGGAACAGTTGTGAGGAAATTTTCCTCAGTCAGTGGCTTCAGGTTTCTATTAAAAACTTTGCTACTTGCAACACTTCTCAAAACCTTTAAAAAACAAACCTTGCATTGGAATTATTCAGTCAAATGGTATTAAAAGCACAGATTATGCTTTAGAAACCACTTACAAAGAAGGTTTTTACAGATCAGTGAGGACACTAGTGAGGAGGGGCCTCTGATATGAATGGAAACGTTTGTTTCGACCCTCATTTATATCAAGGCCCGGGTGCTTTCTGGACAGTGAAACATTCTTCTCTTCCCTGCACTTGGAAAAGTGAGGATCGAGTTGCGAGAGAGTGCCCTTGAATGCTCAAGTAAGGAATTTGCTAAGTTGCCTCCTCAGCCAACACAGCTTCCATGTTAATGGTGGCTTCTCAATTCCCTCTGCTCTCAGCAGCAGAATTACCCATCCTTTCTTATCGCAAGGCACGACTGCCAGCTGAGCCCCCACGGTTGTACCCACCCACAAAATCACGACCACTTCTAATGTTAAAATGTTTACCATTTCTCCACCACCCTGAAATTTTAACCAAGCCTTGATAAGGATATAAAACACAGTTTTGTAAAGCTCCTAGTGTTCTTAATTTTCCCAGGGCTGCTCGAGATCTCTGTAACACAGTCCTGCTATACAAGCATTAATTAAAGAGTAGCGAGTTACCGTTGTCACCGAGGTCAGCAATTGTGTTGATCTGGAATCCACCTATATTTAAGGAAAATGTGAGAAAACATTGGAATGTTTTGGTTTTCTTGTATAAATGGGTTAAATCTACTTTTGCCTAAGTATAATATTCAGTACAAACGTGAGGTCCCACTGGGTCCCTTCTGAAATCAGCAGTGAAGTTCTTTAACAGGAGTAGAACCCAGTCCTTGGTGAGACAGTGGCCTGTACAACTATAACAGAAACTGACTTTGCAGCCCTAGTCTCAAGCCCAGCTTTCATTGATGGCAGTGAAGTTTGGACACAGTAAAAAGTGCAGTGTTTGTCCTGGAACTTGCACAGCTAACTTCAAGCTTTTCTTCTTCCTGCCATCCAAAGCTTCTTGGGATTAGTCAGGAATGATATAGATGTATGAACATCTTAAAAGGACTGTACATAGCTCCCAGGCTGAAGACTAAACATTGCTGTACAAACCAGAATTTGGCAGTGATTCTATAGGGTGACCCTAATCAGAGCAGACAGATTACAATACATGGTAAAGGCACAGAGTTGAAAAGAAAAAAGAACTTGCTCTGCAGCATTGCATAACATATTCTGGAGAAACTAGAAAACCTTTCAGAGCAGCTAGAAAACCTTTCAGAGCAGCTGGGACAGAGGGAAATGAACCCTTCATTCCCATGTGAAATAAACAAAAGAAGGAAATGCTCCAATTTGTCTCCAAACTAGGAAAGGAATGGTGGTGAGATAAGTGACCAGACACTGAACCAAGCTTTCTGCATTGTCCAGTTCCTGACAGTAGCTGTGTTTGAAGTGCAAGGAAGATCACTGCACAGGCGCATATCACCTTATCCCCTGGTCAGTCCTGGTGAGCCACAGACCTCTGCAAGGGAATGCAGCCTTTGGCAGATGTCACTGGATGCCTGCAGTATAGCACCAGACAACAGAGCTGCTCTATTTTTGAGTCCTGGTTTACTGCCTGATAAAGGAAAAATCAAGTCGACTCCATATAGCTCCAAATCACCTGCACAGCTCTGCATATGACCAAGAAAAGGTTCTTCCAGACACTTGTGACGGGTTTCCCAGAGAAAGGTCATTTTCGATACGAAAATCCACACAATAAAGTTCAGGCAGAATGGAAAGACCTGCAATTCAGTAGAAGGATAGGACTCTCTATAGTGTTGAGTGTGAAATATTCAACACAGCTAGTCACCTCTTCCTTTTTTATGCTGGTTTTTTTTTTGCCACTGATGCTTTACTTGTTGAATTTTGTTTATACATGGCAAAAAACTCAATCAGAAGGAGCGCACAAAACTTACTCCTGATACCTGCTTGACAACAGCGGAAGTTCTCCACATCACCATTTTCCTTTTAAGGCTTAAAGTTAGGGACCATTCTGATATTTTGATTCATGTGAGAAAACTGTTAACTTGAACTTGAGAGCATGAAGTGAAGCCAAGCAACCATCTTGTCCAGACTTGTTGCCTTTGTAGTGGATCTCTCAAGATTTTATATTTCCCATTTCAAGTCAGACAGAAATGCCAGCACTCCTTCCCCTTCCAAGCAGAACCCAAACAAGGATCTCGTTTAAGTAATATGACCATGAGTCAGTCTGCAACTGTGATCACACTGCCTTTCTGTGGACACCTTATTAAATACTCAGGAGATAAATTGCTCGTTCTTTTAAACAGCCTTGCATTCACAGTCAGTGAATTAATGCAGATGGACAATGTTCACAACTGACCCATACATTCTGATTCACATTTCTTCAGCTCACTTCTCAGTGCAGAACGAAAAAGCTCAGTTCCCAAGATGAGAAGCGAAACCACTGAGCATCCCCAAAGGGACACATCTGCAGCCCTTGTGAGTGACTGCATGCAATCACTTCATGTAATATCTCTTGCAAATGGACACAACTCAGTCTTAGCTTCCCTCTCCATGCTTCTGCCTGTTGGGAAGCTGCTCCAGAACCTCCTTCAAGTGGTTGAGGGTCTGCACCTAATTTCCAGAAAAAAAAAATATCTCTACAGAGAGCATGTAACCATTTCTTCCTATCATAGCTCTGTTCTTTACTAAAAATTTTCTCCCCCAATTGTTTCCCCTCACCGTAGTGTACTCATAATCCAACAGTCATGTTTCCTCTTGTTTATTATTCTGTTAAACTGAGCAGATTTAGCTTCTTAAGTTTCTGGTCTTAAAACAAACTGCATGTCCAGAGCTATACACAGGTGTGTACAGATGTGGTCTCACCACTACCTGGTTCTGCAACACTAAACTGCTGGAAATATATCTTCTCATGAGCCCTAAAGCACACCTGAGGGCTCTCTTTAGTCCTTGACTATGCTGCAGCAGTTTACTGAACTGGGAATTGTACGTTACTTGTTCCTATGCCAAGGTGAAGGAAGAAGGTAAACACGTTTCGGTGGCTGAGAAAATCAGACCCCTCTTGACCTTGCTTTTTCAGGCTGAGTATAAGGACGGTTCTGCATGCCTAAATTCCCATATTTTCCCTCCTTTCACAAGGAAATAGTTGAGTTCAGGCAGTTGAGAGAGGCATTTGGAGGAGGAACAATAAGAAGAGGGTTTCATGTTGCAGCGGCTTCCTGAGTGAGAGAAGACAGGCACAGGAAATAATAACTCTGCCCCAATGTCAGGGCTGAGGAGATTTCTATTTCCAATTTAAATGTAATTTTAAGAGCTCTTTGTAGCAGTGAGGGTTCATTTTGAGAACATGGAGGCTTAGTACACAAAGTCTGCAGAAAGGTTCCCATCAATTTCAGGGTGGCGTGCCTTATGAATGTACGCTCTTATGCTGCAATCAGGAATGAGGGAGCACTTTAAAAATGCTGATGTTCTGCAATATTTATAGGGTCTTTCTTCCTGCATCGTTCAGTTCTTGCACTTGGCTGTTCAGGAAATTCCAAGAATTGCTCATCTGCAGTTTGTGATGCTTGGTTTCCTTCATGTAGAGCAAAAGAGAAACTGGTAGGGAGATCTTAGAAACATGGGAAGAAGAGGAAATCTGTATTGCTGGGGTTTAAGAGTCTTAGGTTGATTCACAACAAATAAAGAAAAAGTTAATGGCTGAGTACTAAAATAACAGACTACCTACATATGTAACACATATTGATTTGACATACCATAATTTCTGTAGCCCTCAGAAGGTAAATATGTGCTCATCACACTTCCCCACATAATGTTTACAAATCCTCACTGGTGTTTTTCACAGTGATTAATTAGGTTGAATAATCAGATGGACTAAAAAGGAAAGGATTTTTATTCTGGAAGGACAACTCCTTGGCCAAAAAGGAGGAGAAGATTAAACACTGTGCAGGCTTTTCAATTTCAAATATCAACAAAGATCTTCTAAATAAATTCAGCAGTAGAAGAGAAAGACAGGCAGTTCTGAGAAAATGCTTACTCTAAAAAGTGCTTGAAAGGAATCCAGTCTGGAGAGTGGAGAACTCTCCAAACCTAGAGGTGGTAAATTGTGACTCAAGTCATGTCCTATTTTTACCCATATACAGTAGCATTCACTCAATTTTCATAAAATATCAAGCAGCTGAAGCAACATTCACAGCACATACCTCCAAACTACTTAAAGCACAGCAGGATTTCTGAGCTCTAAATCTAGTAGATATGAACTCTAAAAGTAGATACAGGATTCCTCCACTGTATCGATGCTCTGGGTAGTCCAGGACTGCAACCAGCAAATGTTAAGGAAGTATGTACAAATAGGAAATGCCATATCTGTTTTTACTCTTGGCATTAGAACTGCAAAATCCAGATATGTGGAAGCAGAGTGTGAGGCTGTGTTTCAGTGTCTTTGCAGCTGTATGAAAACCCTGGTTTTCTCAAAGAGCCACCCAAGGGGATAACTTACTTTTTCTTCATTTTTCTGTGTTTTTATTACTAAAGGGGAAGTGCTGCAGGACTTATTTAGGGAGTGATAGTGGATGACAGATTAAATATGAGCTCACAGTGAGAGACTGTAGCACAAAGAGGCAAATACCATACTGGGATGTGGAGCAGAATTACTTGCAAGACTACAGAGGTAATAATTCCTCTGTACGCAGCCCTGGTACAGAGGCCCCTCTTGGAAAACTGTGATCAGTTTTGGGCAACTCAATATGAAGAGGATGGCAATAAAATAGAGTGAATACAATGAACAGTGATAAAGATAAGCGGGTTGGAAGGTATGATGTATGAGTGAAAGGTAAGGGAATCTAACTTACTAAACATAGTTGAAAGATGGAGGAAAGAAAAGGGCAAGGGGAGGAAGGACATGGCAATGCCACAGTATTCCGAGGTGGGTGGGAAACCTGATTGCCTCTGTAGGTATATTTCAGAGATAGTGGACAAAAAATGGCACTTTTCATGGAAAAATTCAAAATAAGTTTTGAGAATTCCCTTGCTCCTCCCCATCTTATAGATGTATTTTGGTTGTGGGGGGGAGGAAAGTAATTCATTGAGGGGGAAAAAAAAGGAACATTTTGGAAAGAAAATAGAATTTCTGTCAAGGGAAAAAAAAACAAACCAGACTACACTTGCACACACACCGCCACCCCCCACCCCCCATACATGTTCTTGCAGATATACATATTTTCTCAAAAAAAAAAAAAACATTAACAGAGCATTACTAGGTATCTCTAATCAAAGGCTGATGTTCAAACTTCAGTTTATTCTTAAAAAATCAGATTTTCCTGGGTAACTTTACCATATTCTGGCTGACTGTTCATATAATCACTCTCCTCTCAGCAGAAAGGTGTCCATCATGGTAGAAGGGCAGCTCCATGCTTGCAAAGGCTTCCTTCTGGATGAGTTGGATGATCTCCATCTGGACTGGTGGTCAGAGAAGAGCAGCTGGCATCGCTCCAAAATACAAAGAGCTCTTAGATTTCAAACTGCTGAAGCCTAGACTTGCTTGGGTATCTCCAAGCGCTCAGTCAACCACGATTAATAACAAGGTGGCTGATCCAGGCTGGGGGTGGAGGTAGCAATGGGAGCCAGAGTAGAGGAAGACTGTCAAAGTCAGCACTGTATAGTTCAGACAAAGCTGGGCTGGAGCTGGGGAAGAAGCTGTGGGGAGGGGGGGGCAATAAAAATACTCTTTTGCATTGTTCATTCCCACTCATAGCTTTGGATTAGCTCATCTGCACACCTGTAATTAACACATGAAACTGTCTTCTGGAGACAGTATGTTTTCTGATGTTGTTTGCATAATCCTTCCACTAACTTTTCTGTTTCCTGGCAATTTGTGACTTTCCCTCAACTTTCTAATAACTTTCCTTGTAAAAAAAAAGACACTAGAACCAAATGAACTGTTTAATCAATTTAACCTATTTCTTCCTTTCTCTCTTGCTCCCTTACTTTTTCCAGGACAACTAAAAGAGATGGAGCCTTTCACTTTGACTCAACAATACCTTTCTCCTTCCAACTATTCTGCTTTTGACTGGCAGCATGTCCTGCTTATAAATCTTCTACAAAAATTGGTGTTTGCTTTTCAAACTTTCAACTCCAAACACAAGTCAGCCTTTGAATGTATTAGACTGCATTTATTTTCACTGCATATTCTTATAAGTTATCCAAGCCATCATTCCAGCTCTTCTTCACTCTTTTTTGCTCATGAAAGCATATTTTTTGTTGTTAAATAGGTCCTAATCTCTAAAACAAATAGTCTTCTCATTCACATTCTTGCCTGCTTTCCTGCCTAACACTTACAGTAGAAGTTAGGTCCAAACCATTGGTGTTTGGTTTGTTATTTTAGGGTGGGAAAGATGGCAAAAGACAGGCACTGTCATCTCTTTTAAATTAGCTGCTTGGTACTGGTCAAGTCAATAGGATGCATTCACCATACAGTGAGCTATGATTAACCAGGAGCCTGACATATATGAACTACACAAGCACTGGGAACCCTGAAGCAAAATCTCATGCTGTTACAGCATTCTGAGCCGTGTGCCAATATCCCAGCATCAGCTGTCATCCGCAATACCAGTGCCCTGACTTTCACAGGGGCTATTCAGCAGTTTAAGAATTGTAGGCACCTTACCACTGCTGAGAGAAATTGAGCAATGGTTTCACAGCAGGATGAGTCCCAGAGTGTTCCTTGTGAAATTACATACTTTTAACCTGAAAAAAATATATAATTTAGAGGTGAATGTGTTTTTCTGCAATAGTTAGTGTTGCTTTTATTTACCCTAAAAGATCAAGGATGAAAGAAAATGTTCTCACCCATAAGCATTGTGGAAGGGAACTACAGATTCATTTGTAGGACCTGAGCTCTGTGTAGAATACCTGGCATTTCCATGGGGATTCTCACAGGTCTTTACAATATTGTCCAGTGAAAAGGGGAACTGCCAATTCTGAGTGAAAAGCAAACAGCCAAAAGAGAGATTTTTTCTGCATTCACATAGGATGAGAAACACTGAAACATTTCCCTTTGCACATACATAGAAAATTCACATCAGTCCTCTTATTAACATTGAGATGTTCTTGGCCTGTAAAAAGATGTATCCTAGAGAAACTTGAGTCTCCATCTGGACTTTGAACCCACCTGCCATTTCTTCTATAGTGTGCTCAACCAAAACTTTTTATTCTCAGTCGGACACCTATTTCTGATGTGTAGACATCCACCAAATTGCATCTGGTTTGGGTGCACACTTGCTTACACTTGCTGCTAAATTAAGCTTTATTTGCATTAAAATTTGATCACCTACCCACTGCAATTCCACAAAGGCTGAATTTGGTTAAAAAAGAAAGCTAGAGGAAGGTGAAAGTCTGATGTGAATTCAACTGAGAATGTCCACCTCAGCTAATGTTGGATGCAACCCATATCAAAAGCTGCAATAAATAATTTAGATATTGTCAAGCAATGTGCGCACTACCTGATCAAGGAGCATTTCCCCTTTTTAACCCTTAATGGTAAGCAACTACTTACATTACTAAGAGAGCTTCTCACCTTAAAAAACTTTCATATAGATTTGCTTTCAACAGAGCAAACAATTAAACTTTGTAATACTGTCAACAGAGTCTGACAATGCAGAAGTCAGAACTTTTTTGAAGAGAATAGCCCCCATTCCTCCACTAGTGTGGATGCAAAGTTTAAACTAATACACTGAGATTTTACTAAATTTCTTAGTTTGGTTTGCATATTTACAAACTCAATTACAGGGCCTGGTTGTCATGGGGGATTTCAACTACCCTGATATTTGCTGGGACGCCTACTCAGCCAGCCATCCTCAGTCCAGGAGGTTCCTCCAGTGTATTGATGATAACTTTCTGATGCAAATGGTGGATGAGCCAACTAGGAGAGGAGTGCTGCTGGATCTTATCCTCACTAACAAGGAGGGTCTGGTTGAAGCGGTGAAGGTTGAGGGCAGCCTTGGTTGTAGTGACCACGAGATGGTAGAGTTCAGGATCTCATGTGGCAGGAACAGAATAGCTAGCAGAATCTCAACCCTGGACTTCAGGAGGGCCAACTTTGGCCTTTTCAAGCAATTGCTAGGGGAAATCCCATGGGACAGGGTACTAGAAGGTAAGGGGGCTCAAGATAGTTGGCTAGCATTCAAGGACTGCTTCTTCCGAGCTCAAGATCAGAGCATCCCAACAGGTAGGAAGTCAAGGAAGGGTACCAGGAGACCTGCATGGTTGAACAGGGAACTGCTGGGCAAACTCGAATGGAAGAAGAGGGTGTACAGATAATGGAAGGAGGGGCTGGCCACTTGGGAGGAATAGAAGTCTGTTGTCAGAGGATGTAGGGAGGCAACTAGGAAAGCTAAGGCCTCCTTGGAATTAAACCTTGCAAGAGAGGTCAAGGACAACAGAAAGGGCTTCTTCAAATACATTGCAGGTAAAGCCAACACTAGAGGCAATGTAGGCCCACTGATGAATGAGGTGGGGGTCCTGGAGACAGAGGATAAAAAGAAGGCGGAGTTACTGAATGCCTTCTTTGCCTCTGTCTATACTGCTGGAGGCTGTCCTGAGGAGCCCCGCACCCCTGAGGCCCCAGAAGAAGTCAGGATAGAGGAGGAATCTGTCTTGGTTGATGAGGGCTGGGTCAGGGACCAATTAAGCAATCTGGACGTCCATAAAACCATGGGCCCTGATGGGATGCACCCGCGGGTGCTGAGGGAGCTGGCGGAAGTCATTGCTAGGCCACTCTCCATCATCTTGGCTAAGTCGTGGGCAACGGGAGAGGTGCCTGAGGACTGGAGGAAAGCGAATGTCACTCCAGTCTTCAAAAAGGGCAAGAAGGAGGACCCGGGTAACTATAGACCGGTCAGCCTCACCTCCATCCCCGGAAAGGTGATGGAACAACTTGTCCTTGGTGCTGTCTCTAGGCACATCAAGGATAGGGGGATCATTAGGGGCACTCAACATGGCTTCACCAAGGGGAAGTCATGCTTAAACAACTTGATAGCCTTTTATGAGGACATAACCCGGTGGATAGATGATGGTAAAGCTGTGGATGTGGTCTATCTCGATTTCAGTAAAGCGTTTGACACGGTCTCCCACAGCATTCTCGCAGCTAAACTGAGGAAGTGTGGTCTGGATGATCGGGTAGTGAGGTGGATTGTGAACTGGCTGAAGGAAAGAAGCCAGAGAGTGGTGGTCAATGGGACAGAGTCCAGTTGGAGGCCTGTGTCTAGCGGAGTCCCTCAAGGGTCGGCACTGGGACCAGTACTATTCAATATATTCATTAATGACTTGGATGAGGGATTAGAGTGCGCTGTCAGCAAGTTCGCTGATGACACAGAACTGGGAGGAGTGGCTGACACACCGGAAGGCTGAGCAGCCATTCAGAGAGACCTAGACAGGCTGGAGAGTTGGGTGGGGAGAAATTTAATGAAATAGAACAAGGGTAAGTGTAGAGTCTTGCATCTGGGCAAGAACAACCCCAGGTATGAGTACAAGTTGGGGAGAGACCTGTTGGAGAGCAGCGTAGGGGAAAGGGACCTGGGGGTCCTAGTGGACAGCAGGATGACCATGAGCCAGCAATGTGCCCTTGTGGCCAAGAAGGCCAATGGCATCCTGGGGTGTATTAGAAGGGGTGTGGTTAGCAGGTCGAGAGAGGTTCTCCTCCCCCTCTACTCTGCCCTGGTGAGGCCGCATCTGGAATATTGTGTCCAGTTCTGGGCCCCTCAGTTCAAGAAGGACAGGGAACTGCTAGAGAGAGTCCAGCACAGAGCCACAAAGATCATTAAGGGAGTGGAACATCTCCCTTATGAGGAGAAGCTGAGGGAGCTGGGTCTCTTTAGCTTAGAGAAGAGGAGACTGAGGGGTGACCTCATTAATCTTTATAAATATATAAAGGGCAAGTGTCATGAGGATGGAGCCAGGCTCTTCTCAGTGACATCCCTTGACAGGACAAGGGGCAATGGGTGCAAGCTGGAACACAGGAGGTTCCACATAAATATGAGGAAAAACTTCTTTACGGTGAGGGTGACCGAACACTGGAACAGGCTGCCCAGAGAGGTTGTGGAGTCTCCTTCTCTGGAGACATTCAAAACCCGCCTGGACGCGTTCCTGTGTGATACGGTCTAGGTAATCCTGCTCCAGCAGGGGGATTGGACTAGATGATCTTTCGAGGTCCCTTCCAATCCCTAACATTCTGTGATTCTGTGATTCTGTGATTTAGTTTAGGCACATACCAAACATGGAGGCTCAGAACAACTATGCTTGTCTGGAAGTCCAGCACTGGTGCTTAGACTGTGTACAGAAGCCTGACATACAGCCTAATACCAACATCCTTTCAGATATTACATACTTCCTTGCCATCCAGAACTAGGACTTAGATGAAAACACCCCAAGTCAGATGTGCTGGGAATCCCATTTATGCCTAAAAATACTCTCATGGCTCCTTCCAGCCATTGGAAGAAAAAAACTTCTCTCCCGTAGCCACAGTAATCACCTCAAGAGAAACATTTGCAGTGGTTACAGAACATTTTAAAGTCACAGGCCCATTAGCATTCAGGTCAGGATCAAGGTTATTAGGCAGTGCTCCAGCCTGGGTAGCACTATGGAGGCTGCGTGCCTCAGGGGATATCTGCATAATGAGGTGCCCTGGCAGTGGAGGGGATGTGCAACTGCTACTTCAGGCCATGTAATGGGCATGTGTAGAAGCGGCAGAATCAGAGCTACTAATTTCCCATCCTCCCCTAGAGCTGCAGGCAACACCCAAAATGTAGGCAAGGGATGGACAGTCTGCTTTAACCCACATGTGGGCAAGGACAAAGAAAGACATATTTTCTCCCTTCTCCTTTGGTATCCAGCTTCAAGGAAATGGCCAGGCACAAGTCTGAGCTTGCAGATTTAGAGATGCATGGGACGAGGAACAGGCAAGGGGGGCAAGGGGTCCCTAAAAATCTTCACAAGGGACATAACCATTCCTGTACAGGGATGCTAGCCATCAGCTGGTTGAAGCTTGGCACCACTTCTGATTTCATCTGATCCCCAATGGAGGGGAGCTAAGGAAGGAAAGGAAGTTTCAGCTGTAGCCACAATGAAGCAAAATCATTTGTCCCAGGAATACCTCCATAAAGACCACAACAAGAAACGTTGTACCAGGAAAAAACCACACAGTGTCCTGGAACTATTTGCACCCTTTGATACAAAACAAGATTAGGTGAAATCTGCCTACTAACATATCCTGTATGAGCAGCCAGCAAATGGATGCAGATAAGGAACATTGTCCTTTCTCCCCTACCATGTAGCTCCACGGGTAAGAGACAGAAATTCATGCAGTGAAACAGCAACAAAGCGGGGACTCAGCAAGAGTCGCTGGCTGTGCTATTCAAGGAGCTGTGTTGTGGGGAAGCACGATGTTAACGCTGCTGCCCTTTCCCTTGAAACCCTGTGTTGGTAGGGCTGCCCACGGAGGACACAGCTTTTGCAGAATTCTCAGTTCTCCCTGGTTAAAAGCCTTTCCCTTTTTATGGCTACATGCATCCAAAACTCACTTCTTCCATGTCCACAGTCTGAGACGGAGTAGCTTTGCACAGTTTACACAAATGCACCATCTTCTTTTCTCCTGCTAAAAAGGGCTGGGAGCTATTCACTTCCCAAAAATTCATTAGTTAGTGGACTTCTAATCTAGTTTACACTGAATGAGACCAGATCACACCAACTCATTTCCAAGCTGGTAAGATGGGAACTACTTCAGACTCTGAATGACAGCCAAAGCTGCCACTTCTTATCTGCAAGAGTTTCCAGACATCGCTCAGACAACATAAAACATACTAAACTTGCCACCTTTGTTGAAGAGGGCTTCTTTCTATGAAAGCAGCAAAGGGGACCTGTGGATTGAGGAAGGAGATCCCAAATGGTAACCCTGAAGAAGAACAATATTACTTGACCATCAGCCCAGTCAGCCTTCCCTGAGAAATTATAATGCAAATTTCTTCATCGATGAGATTCCAATTCCTTGATAAGAAAAGGCTCACCACTCCTTTTGCTGAAGTCACTAGCCACTGCCACTGACCCCAAGACAACAGGAGGATCGCAGTAGCCTGAAAAATTATGCAATTCAAAATCATCTCCCTCCCCACCTGAAAACTAGTGGGAGGATACTGAAGAAACTTTTCCTTAGAAATAGGTCATCCCTTACCTACCTACTTCAGAACTTTCTAAACCTTGGAACTTCTTGCAGCACAAGAAATTAGTGGCAAGATGCCAGACTAGATAGACCAGCTCTCTCTGGCCTAGTTCTCATTGGCTCACACATGCTGCTAAACCCTGGGTTGTATCTAAATAATGTCTACAGTTAACTTTGTTTAGAATTATTGGATTTGCCTAACATTTCCAGCTTTGAATTGGGAGTGAAATGGAGACGTGGAGGTGGCATGTTCACACTGATAATTAATACCTATTTATAGCTCAGGTATATGATCATAGGCATATTTTAGCTGTGGACAACATGTCCAAGGTCATTCAGAGACTCTGTGGGAAAACAACAAAGACAATTCAGGTACTCTCCACTCTAGTGCAGTGACCTAAACCCAAGACCATTCATCTCTCTATAGATCCTGATAAAACATCGTGTTATTTGTAGTGCATAGAAGTAGTTTATTTTATTTGGGGAGGTCGTCATTGCCCATAGTTCTTTTGTGTGTTATTATTCAAGCTCCAATTTGAGTTTATTTATTTATTTTTGTGTGCATTAGCACAGATTTGAAGGAAATATGTAGGTGGGGAACATAATGCTTCCAATTGAACCGCACTAGCAAGCACACACTAGAGTAGTTTAGAGATTAAAAATAGGATCATTTGGATGCGTGGATTTGAATATGATTTATGGATCACTTCCAGAGACATTATTGTTGCTTATCATTCAGACGACTGTGAAAGTGAAGACTGTGGGAAATCATGCAAGAGATACATTTCCTATAGAATGGGAAAAACATTAAATCTTAAAGTGGCTGATGCAGCAATTAATATTGCAACCTTCACTGCCTTCAACACACGGAAGAAAAGGGTAAGATTGCCTAGATGTCTGCTTCCCATAAATAACTGATCTCAAGACTTAAAGGGAGACACAGGCTTAAACACACATTGCACACTAAAGCACCTTTCTCATTTGCCTTGGAGGAAATGCTTAAAATAGTAGTCACTGGTGAATCAGGAATTTGTATAGAGGTATGGGATTCATCACTCTTGGACTGCACCAGCTGCACCTGCAGGTCTAACCAAGTGCAAAATATCAGGGCAACCACATCTTCGGCAGGGATGGATGAGAGGCAGGGAGGTGTACTGTACATTATTCTGCTGCTGTGCAAGTAAGGACACTTGGTGTCTAAGATCTTGACTAGAGCAGTAATTACAGAGGATCACAACTTTCCACAGCAGAAATTCAGAGGCAACTATTTAGACACCTACATGACATTTTTTTAGTGGATTTTTTTCTTTTGCTGGCTTGGTCCAGAGCAGACTGTAAGTGCCAAACAGAAGGAAGCACTGACACAGCACTCAAATACCTGATTCTCCTAACTCTGCTTTAAACAGTGGGCTAACTCCACTGATTTCAGCAAAGCTCATCCTGATTTACAATGGCATCAGTGAGGCAAGGATGATGTTGTTCATGCATTATGTCCATCACTGTGAGGACAAACAAAAACAGACATCTGACCAAGCTGCCTGAAATGAGAACTTTGTTTTGGCGTAACCTTTCTGACAGAAAATAATTAAAGATGAAGTAAAGCACGTTTATTCCTCAAAGCAGCTGATGTGTGGACACACTCAACTCCATACAGAAACAAATAAATTTAAATATACATGCAAAGAATTGTCAGAACAAAATCTCAGAAGCATTCGGCAAGCACCTCAATATCTTTTCCTCACCTCTTTAATGGATGCTGTTTTGCTGAGAAGATTATGGCTCCTTAGCCAACAGTCATAGGTACTCTTAAAAGCATTTTTTTTCACATATGAAGTCATAGTGTTCATATGAGACTACTTTTTCTTCACACTTTTTTTAAGTTATTTGCGAGTTGGTTAATAAAAGTAATCATCAATATTCTTTGACAACTGGAGCAAAAATTTGAACTCTTCAGTGCGTAAAGAAAAATTGCACATGTTCATTGAGAAACTTCCTTTACATTTTGAGAAATATCCCAATGACTGCAAAGTTAATAAGTCATCATTGCATTTCCAAAACTGAAAAAGTGAAGACCCCGGAGAGAGGGAAAATGACTTTGCTCAAAAACATCAACTATAGCTGCTTCAAAACCAGCTGTGAAGGTCAGAAATTATTTATGGAATGCATGTTTGCAAGCTTTTAATTAAAGGGGCTGGAAGCCAGTGTGCTAAGATGGTAACATAAGACTGAAGTATAACAATAAACGTAATTCAGCCTCGCTGTAGATTTTCACTGGTGTGACTTCTTTGGGAGACTAGAGTATGGACAATGGGAGTGCCAAGGAGAACTGTATTACAACCAGAATTACAGTCATATTATCTATAGTGTGCGTATCAGTATTGGACACAGTACAATACACATCAGGATATAACTACACCAAATTTTTCTCTAACTGCCTTACTCTCTGCCAACAGTGCAACCCTGATGTGGCCCAAATGTTGTCATCTGAGCTGCTTCTTCCAGCAAGATCAGGCTCAGCAACACATTAGCAATGTGGCAAACTTGGTATTTGGTGGATTTGGCAGCTTTGGACAGAAGAGTAAATCGCATCTTCCTGAGCTGTGGAGAGAGAAGCTCGGTGTAGCGACTCACTTGCCCAGAGAAGAGGAGCAGTGCAGTCCCAGCTGCTTGGCCAGCAAAAGAAGGAAAAGCAAGTGGCACATTTCAGGCCTCCTGTATTTTTAGCTGTATCTGGAGCACACCAGTTCTCCTGGCTGCATTTGAAGAGGCTGTCGGCTGGTCCCTGATCTTCTGGGTGCATTGTCCTCAGCTCTGATGCCAACCAAAACAAAATATGTACCTCTCTCAACAAAGTGCCTAAGAGTTTTATTTGAATGAAGGCTGAAAGGCTTGGGCAACTGGTGGCAAAGTGCTGTACATCCAGCACAGAGAACACAAGACCATGAGAAAGACTTCCTTCTGCCTCTGCCCCCCCCAAAAAAAGACAAAGTACAGTACGGAAAGTCCTAGTTAGTTCAACTAATTATCCACTGGCCATTTACTTAAGGGACCTAGTTACAAATATATCCTCATCACAATGACAGGAAATCTATCTGAAAAGTCTGTGAAAAGGCTATTAATGAAGAGAGTTTCTAATGCCTATAAGCTGAAATACCTTTTCACTCTTTTTGCCAGTAGTTCCTGTGGGTCATTTCTGGGGTCAGCAGTGGTGTGCAGAGTAAAGACTCTGCCAGTGCTGGAGAAGAAAAAAAAAAGAAGGAAAAAAGTACTTCAGTATTGTCAATCTTTTATCCTTGAATGGTACACTAGAGGCTGACATTTAATACCCTAAGGATATAGATGTTTGAAAGCTGGTTATTGTAACAAAGGAAACCATCCAAACTCTGCAAGACCGAATGGATCAGATAAAGCTGACACTGAGATAAATCTGTTTTACATCCATTCTTGCAAAAGTTTTGCTAATCTATGTAGTTATAGAGTTCCTGGAGCAAAAGGAGAGGGAGGAAAAAACCAACCCTACATTACAGCAAGTCAACATCTTGCCCCTCTTTGTAATCTCCAAAGTGTAACATGATGGTTAGAGAACATTTTTCTCCTGGATCTTCAGTGAACTCAATTAAATAGAGAATGGTAAAGAAAAAATTGAGAAACCAACACAGAGAGTAAGAGAGGGCATGAGGTCAAACATGCATGCTCATTCTGGTTGAACTTCCATGTTAACATAGATTCTGTTTGTTTGTTTAACACACGAATTCAGATCCTTCATAGACACAGACTCATCTTCCAACCAGTCAGAAACTTTAACACCTACTCTCCATTATCCAGTATTTATACCGCCAGATTGGACTTTCATATGGAAGCCTGGAGCAATGCTGGTACAGATGGCAAGATGACTCTCATGAGACTGATGACTCTGAAGAAATATACAGTATTAAGTCAGAAGGTGCAAATGTTAACATACCAGTGTAGAAAAGAAATATTCCTTGCATACACTTCCCAGGTTTGTTTTCTCATGCATTACAAAGAGAAAGAAAAAGCCCTCGACACACCTCGTAGCTGGCAAACGAATGATAAATTTACTTTAGTTTCTTTTGTATGTCAACTGTTCATGCCTCAGGTACTTAACCTTTACTTTAAAAACATGGTTCAGATCCTAGCCTTGAAGGTGGGTGGGAAGGGGGGATGGTATTCCTGTAAATGTTTCATTCAACAAAGGCAGTACTATAAGAAGGTTCAGTGGTGAGACTCTGAATGGTATTTATTGTTTCAGATTTCAGGGCTTCCATACATCTGCTGCCTGTCAAAGGCAGATACCACATTCATAAAACAAGTGCCCTGTCTGAAAAAAAGAAAAAAAAAAAAAGACTCTCTTCTCTGTGCCTCAGCCTTCAGGATTATGTGATATGGGAAGCTGCAGGAAGTGAAAGTTCTAATTTGCTGTAAAGATGATCAACAAGAAAATCTTCTATTATAAGAGGGAAGGGAAATTCCATCTTTTTACATTTGGGGGCCCTGATTCAGCAAAGCCCTTTAAGAACTACCCCTATTCAGAAAAGCTCTTAAACATGTTCTTATGCCTCTCCATACTCAGCAAAGTGCCTAAGAACTTACTTAGCTGAAGTAGAGCCCTAAAGAAGAACCATTTATATTTACACTAACTAAGCAGCTCATTTTACCAGGCCCATTACATGATTTCTGACTTTATTAGGTCTGGAATGTATATTTCACCCATGGTGAGAAACACGCTCGTTCATTTCTTATGATATCATAGTCTTCTCCATGGTAATCTGGTGCTATGTGAGGAAAAACAATAGAAGAGAAAACTTTTCATGCCAAGATGAAGACGGATAAGGAATTATGTTCAGCTGGGTGGGAGAATATATAAGAGGAACAAAACCACAGAGCCCCTGATTCTGAGGATCTGATTTATTTAGTATCTGGCATTGGCCATAAAGTGTGGGCAATGAAAAGAGGAGCTGACCTCAATGCCTCCTTAGCAGCAATCAGAAATGCATTTCAGTGTGTGAGCATTTAATTAGCTTCACTGATATACAAGATCTTCAGTCATGTTAAGATACTCCAGGCAACTACCCCACACTTAAGATTACCCTGAATCTGGAATGCCAGCCACTTAGGAAGAATGTGTGGAGAGTTTTAATTGAAGGGGACTCCTTTGTTTTTATATCCATTTGATGTGCCATTACCATTTCCTTCACTACAAATTTACACCGAGGGACTCAACTAGTCCAAACAATTGTTTTAATCAGTAAATTACAGAAAACCTTCAAGAAAGTTTAAGGTTATTCTGTGTCTAGGAAAAGCCAAATAGCACCATTAAATTTTTAGAGCTAATCTAATTGTTATACAGTGCAGTCACTGCATCACTTCAGGCATCTAGGGAGAGTCACCACCTTCCCCTTTTTCCAGAGGACCTGAAATATATTTGCTGCATGCATTTATTGCATGCATACAGTAAATATATATGAAGTGAGATTAACTAACAGGAGTCAATTACTAATTTTATTATGGCTTCATGAGGTCTGTATATCAAGCTCCTCTCCCTGGCAAGGATGAGGAATTGCTAAATACAGTTAATTTCTGAGTTGATCTTATTTATATACTGGACACTAATCCTCTTCACATATCTCATGTGCTTCTTTCTTCTCAGAGATACCATCCCTCAGTGACCTCCTCCTAGCATTTCATTAAATGCCTTCAGCCTCAGTAAATTACAGCACTTTAAAAACATTGAGTTTATCATATAAAAAGAGAGAGAGTATCTGTATGCTGCCATGGGATAAGGTGCAGTGAAAATCCCATACAAGCTGAACTGTACTTCCTAATCAAATGGGTGTAACAGATGGCTGCTAGAGCAAGCCATCACAATGGAAATATCTGCAGTTCTCATGGTAACGGAATCTGCCAGGTCTGAGGGATTTGCTGTTTTCCAGGACATCTGAGCTGCAATCTCTTTCGAGCTGTCTAGCAGTCTCAGTCTCGCTCTCTCTCACTCTCTCAGCATGATGGAGATAGAGTTGAAAGGTGGAGCCTGATTTTGCATTCCAGCTGTGATTAAAGACATGCACACACACACGCGCACACACACACACAGAATCAATAGCACTGCATATTCATTATGCTATCTAGAACCTCATTAACCACTCAGGCAGAATAGCAAGGAAATTTTAATATGCCTTCTTCTTTAGGGAGGAAAAGAAAGAAATGTAATGCGGAAGAGGAGGGAGAGAGGAATATAGCATGTATATGGGGAATTAAGATGCATGAAATGTACCTTTTAATAAATACATGGAGCAATGTTAAAACTAGCAGTTGTTTCCATTTCATGGCAGTATGTCAAGATGACTTAACATAGCAGGATGAAACATCTGGCCTGAAAAAAAATCATGATGTCAAATTTCCAAAACATAATATCAAATCTATAGAAGAAGGAGAAGGAGAAGAAAAAATAGAGCAACTCTGTACCTTAATACTAAGTGAAAGCATGTGGCAGACCTCCTGGTATTGTGTAATTAGAAAGGTGATCCTTCTCTTAAGGTGTAGGATAGTATAAAGACAATGAGCTTTAATTATAAATCTAAAGGACTGGGTTTAAACCCATAGGGCTCTGTTAAAAGGTTCTTATATTTCTGCATTCGATTCAGAATCATCAGCAGGAAGAAAATAATCATTCATGAGACTTTTATTAAAGTCTTTTCCTTCAAATCCCTATCAATTTAAAGAAATAAGAAGCAGCATACTGCCTTCTTTGCTGGACTACCTGCTAGAAAGCACACAGAGGGCTGATTCACAGCTGCCTGTTCTCTTGGGTATTTGAGCCTGAAGATCAGACAACATGTAAGAATTCAGCCATGGCTCAAAATGGAAACAAAGAGGACCATTCTTAAGCAATGTGAAATGAAAACTACAGGCTGTAGACTGTAGCCCTTAGCATGCTGTTCCACCACATTGTCCTTGAGGGCACTACAGTTAAACACACATGACAGCCAAAGAGATGGGAAAAATGCTTTCTGGAATAAAATGACTGGATCTCCTTCTTTCATGATGTAGAATAAGACAGGCAATGCAAGCTCCTAAAGTACCCACTCGAGAACTGGGTATTGTAAGATGGTATTGTCTACCTATCATGCAGCATTGAAGAACATTTTATGTGACCTTTTCTGAAGTCTGAGCTGCTTTTACCACAACTCTATTCCACTGTAGTAATGACTTCTGGATGAGAAATTTAATTCTTAAGTTCGGTTGGTTAGTTTCAAATAGATATATAGAGTTCAATTGCAACAGTACTGCATTGCACCTTCAGGGACCTCCAAACATGTTAACTAGTTGGAAATAACTGCTGTTGCCAAGCAAAGATGTCTGCAACAACAACTGCATAATAGTGATAGTTGTTTGCATTTATATTGAGCCTTCAGCACCGAAACACTCAACAATATGAGGGATAGAGTCAGTCACCTCTGCTCACAGTAAGCAATGACTTGATTCACAAGCAGTTCCTCAAAGTTCAATAGGGTTTCTCATGTTGCAAGGTGCAGGGCTACTTAGCATGAGTTAGCAGTGCTCAAATCCATGTCTACTTTCTGCCACCCTTGTGCAAACTAAATAGCACACTTACTCCTTCACCTGACTATGACAGGCAGCCACCCCTGGAGTGAACTTGGACTGATTTTCAAAAGAACGTCACATTCAACTGAATCAGCAGAAGATTTCAGATCCTTTCTTAAAATAGAGCAGCAATTCACAACAGGAAAAGTGGTGCATAATTTTACCTTTTAACAGAGGAAAAGCAGTTCTGGGTGGGCATGAGGGGATAATAGAAGAACACGAAGAGGTAGTTCTGTTCATCATCCCATTATCTGGGGAACTATGTGTCTGTATTTCCCCATAAAGTCAACTGAGATTGTCAATACGACGGGCACACATACCTTTTTTTTTATGTTGCACTCAGCATTATGTAGATAAGCATTCTGTAAATACAACCCCCAACATGGTTGGTCAAAAATTATCGTTTACTCAACTTGGAATATATCCAGGGTTAACACTGTCATTCTTGTAGCAACCATCCCAGCCTCAGCAATGACACAAGCCATCAAGAAACTCTTTTATACATTCTTACTTGATAAAGCAACCTTTCAAGTAACTGGCTGTTCAACATTGCACTGCACTGCTATTACTGCACTGCTAATATTTATGGAGAGATCAGAGTGCCCCTTACTGAACAGTTTGTTGAAAGTTTTGACTCAGACTAGACCCATGGGAAAGATGAAACAACTGCTGTGCAGTGTGATCAATGGCATTCCAAGCCATGGAGCTTCACACATTGAATTTACACATTCCTGGGGTCTATTAGCTGTTCCTCAAACAGCTAACCTTAGCACACACACAGAACACAAGTCTATCTGCAAAGAGCTCTCTTCTCTAGACATCATTCCCTCCTATTCAGAACTAGTGTGTTGATAAGTCACCTTTGCCCCTGTCTGCCAACATCTCCTGCCCACTGTTCCCAGATGGTGCACTTATTTGGCTCCCATCGCAAGCACCCTGTGCCTGCTCACCCTGCCTTGCAGTCCAAGTCCCTAAGTGCTATTACTCTACCAGACCACCAAGTCATTTCTGCTGTGCTTCTCGCATACAACATTCCTTGGAGATCAGGACAGCAAGAAAACATCCTTGACTGTCTAAAAGGTTTTAATTTCCCCAGTCAGAGCTCAAGCATCTGACCTTCAACATTAGCAAGCTGTCCCAGAGTCCCCACACATCTGGGAGGCCTTAACAAGTTCTCCTGCATCGAGTCTTAACCCTGCCTTCCTAAAACGTCCAACTTGAGCCCTGTTACATCCTTCAGTTGGGCCAACTCTATCATATATTTCTAATGCAGGAGACCTAGAGACTCCAGCAGATCTCATGGTCTCCAGTAAAGCTCATGCAGTCCTCAGCCATTCATTCCCAAGGTAGATCAGAGGATTATCTTTCAATTTTAGGGTGTGTTTATGATGGTACCTCTCAACAGCTGAAGCTCTGAGAAGTCCTGCATTGGATACACAGTTTCTTTCAGTCCAAGATTGCTCTTGGTCCCCAGCTGACTCCAGCCCAGGCAAAAAAATCTTCAGGACTTAGAATTAGTGGGGTGGTGCAAGCTGGTATTATAAAACTCTGAAATAGACCCTCTTGCTATTTCAGTTCTAATTGGGCTCTTTGCTGCCTGGTTAGCAGACACTTTTCAATCAATTTCTGCGTTTGTGCTGACAACACTGGATTACAAGAGTTGCTCTTGTCATTTCTGTGACCTCCATCTTCCATTGTTCTTGCTTTCTGGATAGGAGCTAAGGGACCTTATTTCTAACACTCACAGCCATGAAGCCAGGAAGGAATCTTCCCATACCCAACAGCCTGAGATTCCCAGCTGCTACAGCAAGCACACTACGAACCTGTGGCTGCACATCAGTTGAGGATCTGACCTATAGTATTTACACGCCGAGGGATTCCTGGGATTTGGCATTTTAAAAAATACCTAAATGTCCCCTTTCACCCAAAGTTGGTCCTTCCTGGCAATTTTCCACAGAGACCCCAGACCTCAAATTCCTCAGCTCAGTGAGCCTTTCCCATCCCCTGCAGGGACTTAATGCACTTCTCATACCACAATGAATCTGCTCCAGTCAATCAACTCCTGCAGTTCCCTGAAGGCTTCCAACACCTGCTAACAGGAGGGGACAACAGAAGAGCCCTGCCCCACCCCTTCACACATAGTATTGCCTTATTTTTCAAAAATACTGCTCAGAGCATGACGTTCCATTACAGGATGCTCCTATAAATACACTGCACATTCAGAGGGAGGAAGCAAGCATGATCTAGTAAATATTTTAGCAGTGAGGTGGTATGGGGTTCTTAATGCTTGTCATTTTTCAATATAAGAAGCGCTCCATCAGAAGGTGCTCTATACTCAAGGGAAAGAATGTGCATTCTAACAATAACAGGACAGCCAGCGGCCAACACCTTATCAGTATTAGCTTTCCCTGAAAACATGTTTGGTTCTTCCGTCACTCTACTACCTAATGTTCAGGAAGCTCTTGATTTAATAAGCAGGTTCATAATGTCAAGTTACAGACACCACGAGAGGGAAACTTGGGAAAGTATAATTGGCAAATCAACAAATTATTAAAAAAAAGTCTTGGCTACCTCAAATAGAAAATGGGTTTTATTTTTAAAAAAAGAGCTTTTCTTTGTGTGTTAAGTTCTGTGGTGGTGGAGGAGTGCTTGGGAGGATTGGGGGGGAGGGAAAGCAGCAGAGCACGGTGGTCTGGAAACCAGTGTGCAACCAAGGAGTCAGGGGATGCAAGCCCTAGAGGTGGCTCTGCTGCCACTAACCTAGTTGTTTTATGGGGATAATACTGATTGCTGAGCACAGTAATGCTGTCAAGACTAACTAGGACTGCCTAAAAGAGGGACAAAGAGAAGGACTGTATTTTACAGCATGCCTGAAGCCCAGACAGAAAAGCTCCACGGCAACATGCAAGGATCTGTTATTCTCCCATTTATTTTCAAGTGCAGCTCCTGGCATTGATGTGATCTCTATACCATGAGGCAGGAAGGATCTTTGCTCCTCTTTCCGTGCAAGCTGCCAAGTTGCAGCTCTTCCCTCAGCCTTATCCGTCCTCATGAGTGGGGCTGAGAGGGTTACAAGATTTTGCAAAACTGTTCTGGCATGCCTTATGAGATTACAGGAACTCCACAGGATGGTTTCTGCAGGGCCTTGAGAACTTTCTTTTCTGTTGCAAGTGATGAACATCCCCAATCCTGCAATGTGCAAAGACTTGACCATAGGTTTAACCTTATGCATGAGATGATTTCTAGAAATCAGACATTTCACAGGCATGTGCACACACACACACGCACAAACACACAAAAATAAAGTCCCGATCCCATTCCACACATCTTCTTTTGCAACAGTTTTTAAACTGTTGCAATGACTGGAACAAAGATCACACCATATTTCCTTTAGATAATGGAAGAGCAGAACAAAAATCAGGACTGTGGCAAGTGCGATATTTCATTCTTTCCCTCACATACTCAGCAGACTTTGTAATCAAGCTTCCTCAATTGAAGATACCCTTCCCGCAAGTATGGAAATGGACACTGTCTGTTTCTTGGATTTGTGAAATGTCATCTTATTGAAATTGCTATAAAAGAGACAGGACAAACTGTCACCTGACTGCAGAACAAAAGATGTGTTCTCTTGCTTTCCTGCAGCGGTGACCTTGGACCTCTCTTTCACTTCCAAAGCTTTATCTGTCTTGATCATTTAGATGCTAAGTTCATAGGAGGAACAGAGAAGCATTTTTTACTGTATGTACAGTGTACAGTACGACTCCATATCAGGTGAGGTAATGTGTCTGTATAAATACTTTCTTTTTTATATGTGAAGCTTAAAACATCTGCAAAGACATCAAAAGAGGAATGAGCATGCTGCATAGTAACACAACGCAGCTGACAACTAGCTGATCTAAGATTACTTGAAGGTCCCTTGCAAGCTGTTCCTCCCATCGCTCATCCATAATGTCATTTGGTCAGATTCTAAACAAATGTGGCACAATGCAAAACAAACAGCTGTAGTTCAAAGGGAGCATGCAAGGCACAGGCCCTCATGGCAATGCCCAGAGGAGAGGTGGAAAAGGGCCACTTCTAGCAGGACGTGTGAAGAACTCATACGATTACAAGAACTGTACCCTTGCCTTTCAAATCTACGGAACAATGAAGAGCAAGAGAGCACACTGAAAGACATATCCTGTTTTTTTTTCTTTGCATATCCTTTGCAATAAATAAACTTTCTTATTTCAATATTTGGCAAGGTGACAGAGTCTAAAAAGGAACAGGAGAGATAATTGACATGTACAGGAGAAGAAAGCGCAGTTAAAAACAGGCAAAGACTACTCCATGAATAAGACGTTCATACTAAGATTATTACCCAGACCTCTAGGTTGACACCTGAAATCAAATCAATCTTAAAGGAAATGTGAACATTATTAGGGAAAATAAAACATTGTAAATCTTAGGCTCTGGATTATGGAAGAAACAAGATTTGCTTCTGACCTCACTTTTTGTCAGTTTAAATCAACAAAGAGATCATGGTTTACTCTTGGTAAGCTTAGCTTTCCATAACGGCAAGTTTTTTTCCATGTACTTAAATGTTCTTCTGCTCTTAACTGGAAGAGGATGCTGGATTGTTTAGAAACAAGCTTCCTCCAGGTCTTGGTTCCCATTGTGCTTAGCTATTTTCCAGAGGTCTTAATATACATTCACCCTACACAGAGACAACAAAAGGAAAATATTATTCACCTGAACAAGAGGCACTGGAGGAACAAAACTGTCTGGAATAAAAGCTGAGAATCCAAGGTTCAGAACAGTTTGCATTTCTAGTCCAATTCATCAGGCATGCTTAAGTATTTACATTTCCCATCTGAATAACAGTCCACATTGTTGTAGCTCACAGGAGAGTTTTTGGCTTCTGCCAGTCTAAATAGAATGATTTGAAACTGAATCATTTCCTGCAATTTAATTTCATAGCTGAATGCAAACTATAGCAAGATAAGGTCACAAATACATGGAACTACCTCCAGAAAGCCATCTAACCCTCTGGGCTGCTGCAAGTGGAACGCCTAACTGATTGCAGTAGGTTTTGTTATTATTATGGCATGGAAATACTCCTGCAGGAGATGGTCAATGACCAGCAGCAGCCTAAGACAGTTCAGTAATCGCATGGCAGCTGGGTTTTCCACCTATTGCCAGAGAAGAAAGGGATGCTTCCCAAGATCTATCTATCTCAGCCCTTTTAACTGAGGATCAATATCACAGAGACAGAGACAGAGGGAGAGAGACAAACAACCAGCGAACGGAAAAGCAGCTGCAGCCTGCCACATTCGCAGCAAAGGGAGATAAAAGCCTGCCGCACTCTGAAATCTAATACGCCAAGTCACCTGGAATGAGTGTCTCCTGAAAAGGGCAAGCCTGCTCAACATCCTCAGCCCACCCCCCTTCCAGAGCTGAAGCACCAGTATCTGGAAAGCTTTAGCCTTATTAGACTCATTAAAAACTAACTGGCATTTACAGCTCATGTCAAGATGAGGTGTCAGCAGGAGCGAGAACCCTGTAAAATATGCGTATAACCAATGTGCTACAGAACAGTCTCCATTCTCCAGGAGACATACACTGTCTTTTTAGGAGTAGATAAGGGATGTGTTGTCTTACCCGTTACATGAGCCAAAAAGCAGTTTTGGGGTGCTGAAGAGTCTTCTGAGAAAGCAACCACTGAAAAACACCTCAGCAGTAATAAGCTCTGTCATGAGGCTGAAGTTTCAGTCCAATGTAATGTGCCTTTAAAAAGTACCATGTCTACACTACTGTATTGCTTACTTTCTGAAGCTAAGCCAGAGGGATGTACATAGTAAGATCTTTGTCTCATTTCAGGGAGGATACAGGATAAAGATTCTGTGCCAGTAATCTTCCCTGGATTAATGGTTTCTCTTTTATCTGCTGTATTTCTGCTCAGATGTCTTTGCTCTGAATGAGTCAGTGGAATGCAAATGATGGGCACAGTCTGAAAATATTTAAATCTAGCTTTGCTCTGCACTGCAGGATTGTGAAAAAAAAAATACACATATATAAATATACATGCTGAAGAAAGGGCAGATGAAAATAACAGATATATCAATAATGCAAAAAAACCCCATGGTGGGTCAAATTGACAAGAGATTCATTTTTCCATTTCCTCTTCTTTTCATATTTTTTCAAAAAGATCAGCATTTAGATGCTTGCTATGAATGGGTCAGGAAAATCTGCAACACTCCTTTTTATAAGCCTCAGACGCTAGACAAAAATGCATCTGTGGGAATAGGAACCTGATTTTATTTAGGCTGCTAAATGCCCAATCTTCATTATCCCAACAAGCGTCTTCCTGAAGATAGCACTCTTTTAATCCTGACAAAGGAGAAACCATACAGACTAGGGATGATTTCTTTGGAATTTCTCCCTTTCCTTTTTCTATGATATATTTCAATTTTATTCATCCTGTTGGGATAAGGTTCCTCTTCTCTTCTGCTTAGGGCACAGGTTTTCCTCTAACAAGTAATTGCACTCCATAAGCAACGCAGTAAGGAGGGGGGGGGGATTTAGCAGTGTAGCTCTGTTTGAGAAGGGAGGAGAGAACCCATGGGTCTTCAGCAGGAACCATTCTCAAACGGTGGCTGCTGTCAGAGTTTTTACAGACTATATGTATCTAAACAACAGCACAGAGGATCTCCAAAAGATTTTGTGTACCGCAGTGGGATGGTGGGAGGAGGAATGGGAAAGCAATGAGCAATTGGTCAAGTTTGGGAATGACCAGATCACTTCCTGGGCTTTTGCAATTTCTGTGGGAGTTGGCTTTGATACACTATGCCCATTCAGTAAGGAACCAGTCCTGGAGTAAGCAGCAGCTTTTTGATTAAGGGTGCTATTAAGAGTAAACTCTGCAGGAAGAGAGAAAACACCAGCATTAACCTGGTAACTACTACTCTACTTAACAATAAATCAAACAGCGTCATAAATTGTGCAATCAAGATAATTTGCAACAGAGTATTAAGCCCTCTAGCCCATCATAAAAACAAAGAAAGTCTATCTCTAAAAAAGCTGCCTATAAATCCAGCTGCAACAAAACAAACAAAACAAAGACTCATCGTCTACACAATCCATGTGGGACTTGAGAATTAGGTAGCAGGAGGAGTCTGCCTTTAACAAAAAACAAGATATTTTTATTTTGATGGCTTTGTAATTAACCACCTTTTCTTCTAAATTTTCCATAAAAAATATTTTTATATATTTTATATTGAATTTATATTAAGCATTGAATTTTTAAATCTCATTTTTTAAAATCTCTTACTTTACTATAGGCTTGGTTTTCAAAAGAGAAGATTAACTTAGTTTTCCATTAGTTTTCATTGAAAAAAAATAGTGCATGGCCTGAAGAATGGACACTTCCCACGTCAGCAATTTTCAAAACACATTTTTAAAAATGGTAATCTATTGACAAAAATTAACTTTTCAGAGGAAATATCCAGCAGTTCCACAAAATAAGCCATTTTCTAATTTCTGTTTTCTTTAAATGTTGCACAAAAATAGTCTTCCTGTCACCAGTAAGAGGAGACACTTTCAGTGCTGGGTAGTGTGTTTTCAGGTTGTTTGTGAGTCTGTTGGTGCATCAAACACAATGAGCACTGCACCACCACAGGACCAGCAGATGGGTGTGAGGAGCTGGTCCGTCACTGCGCAATTCCCACATGATGACTCAACAAACTTTTCCAAAAAAATGTGAAACTATGATCACCTCTCTTATGTTGTGATTGATGGTTACCTAGTAATGCCCAGAACTTCTTCCAGCTCTACATGAACAAGTGATGACTAAGGTCCTTCTGGCAATTGCTAAAACTTCCAGAAATATTCACGTGAACCTCAGGACCAGGGCAGCTTAGGCAAAAAGACAATGAGAGATTAAAACCTACCTTTGCTGGATAAGCCTGCCTTGCAGTGGAACAACATAGCTGTTCTACAGAGTCTCTGTGACCAATTTTACACTGAGGACAAGCTAAAGATGACCTTCCTCCACAGGCTAGCAGGGTCACTCTGAAAAGCTGATGCCATCAGCTTTGCTAGGAAAGCTGCTCATAAGCAGGGAGCTCAAGATCTACCTGTAATTATGTACTGAATCAAAATGATGAGCTGGTCCCTGCTACCACAAAGCAACTGAATGACTTCGACAGCAATCCCCACAGTTTCACTGGTCTCACAATGGTCACATCAGTTTCAGCTGGGCAAGGCTCTGCTACATGAACAGTGAGCTCACAGCCTAGTCTCAGATTTATACTTCAGATGGATTTTATCTGCCTTTTACAGTTTCCTGAAAACCACTTACAAGGCAAGATTCACTTCAGCTTACAAGACATCTGATACCCATGAGCATCTACTTCATTTATAGGTAAGAAAACGAGATGGCTTTTGGTTAACTTGCAACCAAATTCCTGTGTCAGACTGCTCTTTCACCACACTGGTGGCCAGACTTCCACTGTCAGCAACTAAATATGATCTCCGTCTTGTGATTTATATAATATTTACAGCATTACAGAAATGCACAGTAGAAATGCAATGATTATTCTTATCTCTTTGGAAAGGCTGCATGCATTTCCCTGCCTGAGATCATCTTCTCTGGGGACCCATTTAAAATAAAACCACTGCATTCTGAAAACGTGTCTTCGGCATGAGATCTGAGTATTTTCTGTCTTGGCTGTAATAAAATGCAAGAAATTGAATCAAAGTGTATTCCTAAAACTATATACTTCTCCTGCATGCTTCTCTCTCTTTCCTATACAAATACAAACTCTGAAAGATGATAGATTTCAAACTCATTATATGGCATGAAACGATATTTAGAAGCACAGTGCATAACACAACTACTCTACAAATGTGTCCAAACAAACATAAAATTAACCTTTCATGGCTAAGAGAAGACATTTTTAGCCCGGTCTTTAACTTAATCATTTCTTTACAGGGGAAAGCAGCCTATATGCTATTAAACAGTTCCTAGAGTCCTAGGTCAAACAAAGTGAGAAATGAATAGGTCCATTCATGCTTCAGACAGGATAATTCTGGTAAGGCCAGTGCTGACAGTGTTAAAGAGCAGTGATGGAAGAGCCTGGCCTTGTTGTCATTCTAATTGTGACCATGAGTGACAAAAAATGTGTTTCCTTTGCCAGCAGACCAATCTTTCAGATTTGTAAAATCTAAACTGTGCTCATGTCACTTAGGTGTGTGCTTTGTTTGAGCCTGCAGTGGCTCTGGCATGGCAAAACATAGGGAAGGGCTAGTAATTTTGAGGCACTAAAATGAGAACAAGGGTGGTACCAGAGTGTGAAACCAACCCATGGTCTTACCCACTCATCAGTTCTGCTACCAAACTCCTCTGTGACCCTGGCATAATCCCCTGATCTCTAAATACTGTGGGTCCTCCCCTGCATTGGAGAGCACAGTCTTCACGAGTGGGTTCGATTTGGAAACGATCATTTGGCACATGCCCATATCCTCCTTGTTCTGCGAAGGGAACCTCCAGAGCCAGAAATATTCTCCCTTCTGCAGATAACACTGCAGGACAAATAACACAAGGCAAAAAGACTAAAACAGCTATCATAAAGAATCAGGAAAACTGTCATAGACTGAACCCCATTCTCAGTTACAGCAATATACCTCTCCCTCATCCCTTGCTTCAAATCATGCTAAGTATCAAAGAAGAATTTTTCTCACCCAAACAGAATACCATTTTCCTTAGAAAGGAACTAAATCCAATGAATTAAACATTATCTTTCACAACAACAAAAGGAAATTAGTATCCCCTCTCACTTTCTTCTTCACCAGGGCAAGGTAGGGACTTCACCCCAGACAGACAATTGAAATAGCTCCCATAGGTATTTCCTACACCACTCCTTCAGAGGAACCATATTAAAAATAAACTAATGCTGTAGGCAGCTTCAGAAAATTACTTCAATGGTATTTATTTCTTTGATAGGGTCAGTGCACAGTATGTGCATGTTGCCTTTTAAACATATGTTTCAGGCAAAGAATCAAAGCTAATTTCAGTGTGTGAAAAGCAAGCAGATTTCATTACTGATTGTGACTTTAACTTTAAAATGATAAGGATGCTGGATGTAGGTTCTCGAAACTGAATGTCCAAATGGGAATTTATGATGTAGAACTTCAGCTTTATCATCCATGCCCTTCAATACCGAAAGAAGAAAGAAATTCTCTGCTAGCAGGAATCTCACGGTTAACCCATAAGCCAGCTGCCTATTTTTCCCCTCTCCTCTAATTCTCCCTGCAGCTATTTCCTCTCTGTAACATGTTAAAGTAAGAAAGGCCATTGGCACTAACCATTTTTGGCATCCAAGTAGTGGATATGAAAGAGATCTGAAATATTTTTTCCACAACTACAATGCAGCCGCACTTTGACTCTTTGCAGAAGTGTCAGCAGAATTCGTAACAAACTCAATACAATCTGAGTTGCAAAATGTAATAAAAGGCCTTCTACTAAGGGGTTTTTTTTCCTTTTTTTTTTAAATGAGGATTCCTCTCATATTATTACATCAGATCTAGGTCCCAATTTCAGGCACCTACACGGTGTACACAAGGAGGTGGACATGTAGAATTATTAAAAGGCTGCAGGCGTAAGCAGCAGCAAGTGAATGATGCACGGTTTTACCCAATGTTTTGCACACCAATAGCTTATCACTTGTGGTAAAAGACAGAAGGTATAAACCTAGTAGCCTAAAGATAGATACCTAACTCAGGCTTAGATACCTAAAGTAACCACATTTTCCACAAGATACTTTGAGTATGTATTTAACTTTGAAAGCAAACATGGATCATTCACTGCTGAAGAAAAAGCACTTAGATATCTGAAAAAGTGCTTAAATGTGTATATTAACATGTATAAAAATGCATATACACATTCAATTATTAAGTATATATGCATGCGCATATGTGTATACATGCTTACGTACAAATCAAGACTCAAAAGACCCTAATTTGCACAGTGGATAAGCAGTCACATCTTCACTTTGAGTCAAAGAACAGTGCAAGATCTTGAAAATAATCAAGCCTTTTTTTTTAATGCTCCTGACTACAGATACAGATGTGCACTGACTATTTTGTTAGGCTTTGTCCAGGTCTGTTTAACAACAGCACACTCCTCTAGGTCCAAATGACACCTTTGAAACAACTGAAGCAGTAAATCACGCCTCTTTATTATCATCTCAACAAGAATGATAACAACCTCCCCTGCTTGGTGAAATACCCATGGGAATTTCACCCGATTACAGGAGGATAACCTATCTTTCATGACTTTAGCTAGCTGTCTACCATTTCCATTGTATACCTGGTAGTCAGTCACAAAGGACACAATCCACTAAAGGAAAATGTATAGACAAGGGGTTAGCCATTTCAAGAGTGGAGAAAGGGAGGAAGAAATCGAAGGAAGAAAGGGAAGGATGACACAGTGCAATTGCTCAGCTTAGTAGCACAGCTGCTTAAACAACTGAATAGCAATCAATGGGTTAGTATTCAATCCAAGTTTAGATCACACTGAAATCTATTAGAATACTGCATATAATGAATGACTCTTACTTATTTGGTATTCTATCTTGGAATTAATCAGCTCAGTTGTTATGCAGAAAAAAAAATCAGTTGGGTAGACGGGCCCAAAAACAAGAAAAACAACCACCTTGATTTCCCTGGTGATTAACAGCCTGACAGTACCCAACTACATATGCTGAAATTGAACACTGTGAGAAACAATGCAAGTTAGAGGTTTCTTGGCTGTTGGGTCAACAGCCTGATTTGTGTGTATGTGCAGCTTGCCCCATCCCCTCCCTTTCAGCCTCTCACGCTTACTCGTAGGGTTGTACCATCTGCTGGAGCACAATTCAGAGGTAGCTTTAAAATGGTGATAGCTCTGGGAAATGATAATCACTGGGTCACAGAAAGCTGTACTGCAGCATATAAATAAGATAACTGAAAGTGCTGAGCAGGGCATATTTGCATTATGAAATGTATTTTCCTTTTTCCTGTACAAAACCTGTCTTGAAAGCATGGGGAATGCAGCAGTATTGAAAACCAGAAGGAAAGCAACACTGCCCCAGAAGCTGCACAAAGGAGGAGGGGGATGGAGGAATGGTAAACTGTAGTGTTATTGACCGAGGAATGATAAAAGAGGAAGGAATTCAACAGTTACATCTATTTCGCTTGGTGCAATGGAATGAGATCAAAGGCTTACTTTCACATTAGCCCAGAATAATGCATACTCTATAAATGATGCAAAGCTAGGCCACGTTCCCAAGATGTGACAATGCCTCAAGATGCCCCTCTGCTAAGTTCAGGTCAAGGCAACAGGCTCCTGAATATGAAATTCTTTTTTCAAAGCACACAAACATAGCTAAAACATCGGGCATGGAGACTGACAACATTCAGGACCTGCATGATGTCCTCCATTGGCTTCTACATTTCCGTAGATGGTATTGCAAATTTAGGCAATTTTCATTCACTTGCAGTTTTTTTTCCAGTTGCTGCTGATCTTTCAAAGCACCCAAACTGTCCACTGAAGCACAAAGAGAAGCTCAGACTGAGAAATTGGATTTTCTTTTATTTGTAAAAAAAGTATCAGAGAGGAAAGCATCAGAAGATACTCAACTCAAATTCCAGAGATGTGGCTCAGTCCCACCTCTGCATTGGCAACCTCTGTGACCTTGATCAGCTCATCTGGGACAGTCCCTTTAATGACTGCAGAGCAAGAACAACATCAAATGGTTCTTAAAACTCCAGGTTTAATTTTTTGTGAGATGCATTTGTCAAAGCCATCTAAAGATTCAGATCAGTGCTGGTTGTACCTTGGTTCCTGGGGGATCCAGGAACTGTGGATACCTTAAACAAAACACTATCAGGACACATCCATATCTAAATTCCTTTAAGAAATCTTAACCTCTGAGACTCTGTTTTCCATTAGTTAAATGGAGATGAATAATTATTTTCCCTCACCTTTCATGGTTTGGTTAGTGCAGGGATGCGTTGCTATACCAACAGCAATCCAGCCTGGCAGTAGGACAGGGCTGGAAGTGTGGAGGTGCAGACATCCCAGGCCAAGGAAAAAAATCCTCCTCTCAGTCCCTCCTTCCCTGCCTCCCTCCCTCTCCCTGGAAGAGAAGCTGTTTCTCTTTTGTGAGAGAGCACAAAGGGGAAGAAAGAAAAGGAGTTGTCCATCAAGCTCAGCAGAGCCTCCGGGGCTTTCAGCAGAGGATGCCACAGCCTATGAGGAGAGCAAGGCACACCGAAGGCTGATTTTAAAAGGACAGTTGAACCCCAGCTACATTGAACTGCCTCCAGCGGTGCCCAGTCTGTGAGGAACATGTGGCACCAAAAGACTCACTGACACCTTCCCGTGTTCTGCTTTCCGCAGGCAGGCACAGCTTCTGACTAACGGGAAGAGCAAAGCCCCCCGCTATTCACGGGGCAGGGTTTGCTCAATGCTGCTGCCCCAGCTGCACTGCCAGCAGCCAAGACCTCACCGGGAGCACGCAGCACGCGCCGCTGATCTGGTGGGTCTTCTGGGTCCTTCACTACTTGCCAAAAGCATCAGCCAATCTGTAAACGTTACTGCAGGGAAGATGTAACAGATACATTTATTCCCTGCCAGAGACTGTAAATCCTTCAGTTCCAAACAGGGGCTCTAGACAGTACTGGAGGGAAACAAACCATGTATCCAAAGCCAAACCTGTGTCCCATTCCAGACACCCTTCTCAAGACACCCAAATCAAAAACGGACTGGCAATAAGCACAGCAAACAAGTTACTTATGAGAGGAGACTGGAAAGAATATGAGAGCCACAGAAATTATTCAACTAAGCACAGACACAATAAAGCTGTGTTTTTATTTATATATATGTGTGTGTTTGTATATACAATAATTAATGGTGCAGGAGAAATAGAACAGGAACTTCCAGTCACCTTTTCCCATGGTATAAGAGGAGAATGAGTGTAAACTAAAATGGAGCAATTCAAAACCACTACAAAGCTATCACACAACATAGCCATAAGGTACTCCAGACCACACAATCCCACCGAGGCTACATGTTCTACCATGCTCAAAACCAGAATCAGAGATCCTTGAATATCTAGAGGTACAATTATCTATTAAAAGTAAACAAACCCTGGGGAAGTGCAAAAACCTTTGGGGTGCAGGAGGCCAGGAAAACATCCATTCATCAGAGAGAGTGACAAATCATCTGTGAAATGAGGACTCTTCAAGCAACTGCTGGGGCATCTACATCAAGAGGTGTTGACGTGCATTTACCATAAGAAAGACCAGGTCTTTAAGGGGTTGAGCCTATATTGGCCTTTGGAGACAGAGATGCCAAACCAACGTAGTGTGGAACAGCAAAGTGAGAAGAGAAAAAGGAAATGGGTAATATTAGGACTATTGCTGCAGTTTAGGGCCCTCCCCTACCCACGACAGACTCTTCAGTGATTCTTCACTGATAAGTAAAACCACAAACACCGCTACTCAGGGGAGCAGCACAGCCAGGTCTGCAGGAGGGTGGTGCATGAACTCCATCAGAAACTCCCCATCACCTCTGAAGCTGCACAGGGAAGAGAGTCACCACCAAGAGAGAGCCAAACACCCACTTGGACTGGGTAGCACCACTGCTGTGCTATGGGACAACAGCACTTTTACAGTAAGGCAGTCAGGTCCCCCATGCTGTAAGAGGACTGCCACAAGCACCCAACACACAATTGCACACAGAGCACTTGGGGATCTTCTCCTCTCCAAGCTGAGCCCAGCTGCATAAGCCAGGGAGAAGGACTTCTTCCTACTTACAGAAGTAATTGCTGAAATGTCCCCCTCCCGCTCATTAAAGTCAAGCCCAAAAGCCATGTTCTGGCTGTGACAGACCACCCTTTCTTGTGGGTAGCATGACCCACTCACAGAAACTATGTCCTCTCTGGCCTGACAGCCCCAGCCTGTGCTCAAACAGTATTCAGGCTCTTTGGCCCTGCAGGGCAAATCCACCCCCACCAGCTCTTTGAGTGGGACCGTTCACCAGGCACTTCCTCTCCTACCGCCCCATGCCCCCGTGGCAAAGGGCCCCTTCAACCTGCACCTCCTCCCCAGCCCTCCCTCCTTACTTGCTGGGCTGCCCCTGTGTCCGCCCTTACAGCCTCAAATCTTCCCCATATCTTGTCCAGTGCCAGATTTCCCTGCAGTTGGGTATTTTCCTCTCCATGCTTTGTGACCAGACCCATATTTCAGGACAAAGAGAATCTCCTGGTCATGTCACCACAGCTGACACAGCTCTCTACCCTCAGCTCACAGCTCTTTCTCTTCAGCTCCCTATGACCTAAGGTGTCTGTCTTTCACTCACCTGACAGACCTTCTTCCGTTTTCTCTGGTTCTTGATCTGCAAGACTGAGCTGGCATATTTCTCCATCCTTCCTCCCTTGGGCCCCACTCACTTTAGTGCCCTGATCTTTAGACTACAATGATGACAAGGAGTGAAAGAGTTTGACATAGCTAATGCAGTGCACGAAGAAATAAAGTTATATGCTTAAGTACCTTTTTAGACTACCCTATTCACACCCCTATCAAAGCCTCCTGGATGAGTAAATATCCACCTCTTGGGAATGTCAAGAACTCTGATACAAAGAACAGGTTTAGCAACTCCTTTGAGATATTTTATTGGAATGGTTGTACCACTTTTAGAAACTAACCTTGCTAACCATGAAGTTTGGGTGCCCAGGAACATATCCACTTACTTCCAAAAATTTATCATGAACAGGGAAAAAAGCTGAATTTTTTTAATTATGTTGCTGGCCAAGGAGATTGTAAGGATGAACTAGATAAGCAGATGGAGACCAGGCATAGACTCCTGCTGTTCTTGGTGGAGTTATGTTTAAGTGAAATCCCTTCACCAGAAATAATGCAATGGACATCTATGACAGCATCTGGAAGCTATTCCTGGATATACTTCAACAAGAGCAAATGCATTAAGGGTGGACGAGTTGAACTACGGGAAGAGGCAGCCGCAGAGAGGTGGGAGAGCATGGAGGCCTCAATTAGGGGGAAAGGAATATGAGGAAGAAAGAAGAGCAGCAGCCAGCCCCACCAACAAAATGGGGAAGCACTGCTACAGGTCACACTGTTTGTCATCGTACCACCCTGCTATATTTTATTTTAGTAGGAATTACACTGGAAGAACAGCTGCTACTCCCTGGACTCAAAAAATTGAATTGTTAAGTTAAAATGAGGAGTAAAATATCGTTACAATGAATGAAAATAAAATGTTCTTGACCAAGTACCATTATCAAAAGACATGAATGGTTAAACAACAGCCGTAGCTATATCAGGACAACTTCCCTCTCTAATTTTTCTCCCCCTTCACCGTTGTGGGTTTAAGAAATAATAGTTGTGATGTTTGTCTAAGAGTGGCGTTAACTGCTGTTTTGTATTGATGCAAAAAATACAATAGATTAATACTTCGTCACTGTATTTTCTACAGCTACACATTTAAATATCAATAAAAGCTTTAAGGGCGTACACCAGGTAATTGCTTCCTTGGAAAGTCGTTAGACTTCCTATGTTTTTATGACACAGGACAAACACCAAAAGAAAGGTTATAGACCCAAACAGTTTCTGATGCAAAAGTTCATTTTGACTCCATCTTTTAAAAGTTAAAAATGTCCTCAGGGAGCAAATAAATATCAATTATGCTGCCAAAGCCAAAGGAGAGCTCCTCAATGAAGATAGGAAACGGTTCCTTAGCATTCTCATCTCCTCGATGTCTCACAAGCATGCCAGAGGCACATAACACAGGAAAAGGCCACACACCCATTAGTAATTTCAATACAACTCCAGGTCCCATTCTCACCTCTACAAACATCCTGGAAATGCTCTTTCCCCATAATCAGTGCAGAGTGTTTTCATGCTTTACAGCATGAAGGGCCAAACTGCAGCCTTACTCCACAGACAGGCTTAATGGGTTCAGCAGGACATAACCCATGCTGCCTGATACTGCTTTCTGGGCAATCATGTTAGCCTCTTCTTGAAAGAAATGCTCCTGAATTTGATTCTCACACGCTGTGCCTCCTCCAAAGGCACTCACATTGCTCCTGCACAGCCCCAAAGAGAGGAATCTGAACACAGCATAAAATTATTGATGAGCTGCAAAGCAGTGTATCTCACTTTGTATTTTATCCCTTGAAGGGATACATCCCAGCACTCAACCTGCCTCTTCCACCGAATGTGGTGATGACTTGGAAGGCATCCTTGGCCTTTGTCTTTCTAGATCTCTGGCAAACGTGTTCCAACCCACAAAGAATGCTCTTTTTATTGATCACAGCTTTTATTATTTATATTTGTCTGCATTAATTGCTCGGGTTATTCGCTGGTTCACCGACACAGCAAGTCAAAATTGTGCTGGGTTCTCTTTATACTGCTGCTACGAAAAATCACTAGCATCAGTGGAAGCAGTTCTTTCTTTTTACTGGTCTCAGTTACATTGGTGAGGGTCACATCCCAAGCTGAAGGTGTAGGTGGAGAGGCACACAGCACAGCAATGTTTGAATCAAAAACGCTTTGGCCTTGGAGGCTGACCTCACCCAAAACCAAACCCTTGTTTGATGGGAAGCCATAGCAGGCCTCCTCTGGTGTTCCCACAAGGAGACAAAGGGTTTTCACCTCCTGAAGAGGAAAGAAATCCAACTTGCAAATCTAGCCAACAACTTCTTAGTTACCATTTTACAGTCATACCTGTGAAAGCTGAGGATTTTTCTTTCTTTGGGATGAGGGATTATAGTACCAGCTCCTCACACAAATAGATCATGTAGATACACTGTAAGCTCTGTGGGAAACCTGGATGCTCCAGTACCTCTGTAGGTACCTCCTTGCTGCACAGGTTCTCTTTGCAGGGTGTACAGAGATTTTGACAAAGAGGTACTCCAGGTAGGAGGAACTCAGCATGCACAAACTTGCATGCTCAGCAGGATCCTACAGCACAAAGGCTTGAAACATCCTGTCTGAGAAACCGCACTCTCAGTTCCTCCAGCAGCCTTATACAGGCAGCAGTACTTTGGCTTCATCTTTGTGTCACCAGCCTCAGGTTAGGTGACTGACTCTGCCCCACCCCTTCCTCCTCTTCAGATAGGGGCTGTATTTGGTTCATCAGCAGGTGAGTCTCGCTTCTGCTTTACTCCCAGGCCAGATTTAGAGTTAAATTCTCCCAGTGCCTTTCTTGTGCAGAGCAACCTTCCTATTTTGCAGCATTTCTGCATGTAGCAGGCTGGCACTACAACTCCCATTATGCACTACACCTTGGACACCCCTCATGGTAGACTTCTTGCATTAAGAAGAATTACAGCTTCTGAAACTTCCACACTCTATCCTCACAAGACATCTCACAGTACTTTAAAGAAGCATTAGAACTGACGGAGTTAATTAACTGGCATCAGATAAAATCCAGCAAAAATATACATATAGATGGACATATAGATAAATTGATACATATGATACTTCATATATGGGTATAGACTTTAGGCTGACATGGCTGGACATCGAAGGGCTCTCAAACACAAAGAAACTATTTGCTTTTGCAGGGTGAGGTGTGCCCTGATTAAATGTGTGAACACTCACCATTTCACAAGAGAAGATCCAAATGAACGCTCTCCTCCTGTGAAGCACTGACTTCTGGGATGTCATACTGGGATGCCTGTACACCAATGCACGTAGCATGGGGAATAAGCAGGAGGAGTTAGAAATCTGTGTTCGGTCGGGGGGCTATGATCTAGTGGCAATTACAGAGACTTGGTGGGATGCCTCGCATGACTGGAATGTGGTAATGGATGGCTATGTCCTGTTCAGGAAAGACAGGCCGCTAAGGAGAGGTGGTGGAGTTGCTCTTTATGTGAGTGAGCAGCTAGAATGTATTGAGTTCTGTCCAGAGGCGGATCAGGAGCGAGTTGAGAGTTTGTGGGTGCGAATTAAGGGGCAGGCTGGCAGGGGTGATACTGTTGTGGGTGTCTATTACAGGCCACCGGATCAGGATGAGGACGGTGATGAGGCCTTCTACAGGCAGCTGAGAGCAGTCTCGCAATTACAGGGCCTGGTTGTTGTGGGGGATTTCAACTACCCTGATATTTGCTGGGACGCCTACTCAGCCAGCCATCCTCAGTCCAGGAGGTTCCTCCAGTGTATTGATGATAACTTTCTGATGCAAATGGTGGATGAGCCAACTAGGAGAGGAGCGCTGCTGGATCTGATCCTCACTAACAAGGAGGGTCTGGTTGAAGCGGTGAAGGTTGAGGGCAGCCTTGGTTGTAGTGACCATGAGATGGTAGAGTTCAGGATCTCATGTGGCAGGAACAGAATAGCTAGCAGAATCACAACCCTGGACTTCAGGAGGGCCAACTTTGGCCTTTTCAAGCAATTGCTAGGGGAAATCCCATGGGACAGGGTACTAGAAGGTAAGGGGGCTCAAGATAGTTGGCTAGCATTCAAGGACTGCTTCTTCCGAGCTCAAGATCAGAGCATCCCAACAGGTAGGAAGTCAAGGAAGGGTACCAGGAGACCTGCATGGTTGAACAGGGAACTGCTGGGCAAACTCAAGTGGAAGAAGAGGGTGTACAGATCGTGGAAGGAGGGGCTGGCCACTTGGGAGGAATAGAAGTCTGTTGTCAGAGGATGTAGGGAGGCAACTAGGAAAGCTAAGGCCTCCTTGGAATTAAACCTTGCAAGAGAGGTCAAGGACAACAGAAAGGGTTTCTTCAAATACATTGCAGGTAAAGCCAACACTAGAGGCAATGTAGGCCCACTGATGAATGAGGTGGGGGTCCTGGAGACAGAGGATAAAAAGAAGGCGGAGTTACTGAATGCCTTCTTTGCCTCTGTCTATACTGTTGGAGGCTGTCCTGAGGAGCCCCGCACCCCTGAGGCCCCAGAAGAAGTCAGGATAGAGGAGGAATCTGTCTTGGTTGATGAGGGCTGGGTCAGGGACCAATTAAGCAACCTGGACGTCCATAAATCCATGGGCCCTGATGGGATACATCCGCAGGTGCTGAGGGAGCTGGCGGAAGTCATTGCTAGGCCACTCTCCATCATCTTGGCTAAGTCGTGGGCAACGGGAGAGGTGCCTGAGGACTGGAGGAAAGTGAATGTCACTCCAGTCTTCAAAAAGGGCAAGAAGGAGGACCCAGGTAACTATAGACCGGTCAGCCTCACCTCCATCCCTGGAAAGGTGATGGAGCAACTTGTTCTTGGTGCTGTGTCTAGGCACATCAAGGACAGGGGGATCATTAGGGGCACTCAGCATGGCTTCACCAACGGGAAGTCTTGCTCAACCAACTTGGTAGCCTTTATGAGGATTTTACCCGGTGGATAGATGATGGTAAAGCTGTGGATGTGGTCTATCTCGATTTCAGTAAAGCGTTTGACACGGTCTCCCACAGCATCCTCGCAGCTAAACTGGGGAAGTGTGGTCTGGATGATCGGGTAGTGAGGTGGATTGTGAACTGGCTGAAGGAAAGAAGCCAGAGAGTGGTGGTCAATGGGACAGAGTCCAGTTGGAGGCCTGTGTCTAGCGGAGTCCCTCAAGGGTCGGCACTGGGACCAGTTCTATTCAATATATTCATTAATGACTTGGATGAGGGAATAGAGTGCACTGTCAGCAAGTTTGCTGATGACACCAAACTGGGAGGAGGGGCTGACGCACCAGAAGGCTGCGCAGCCATTCAGAGAGACCTAGACAGGCTGGAGAGTTGGGCGGGGAGAAATTTAATGAAATATAACAAGGGCAAGTGTAGAGTCCTGCATCTGGGCAAGAACAACCCCATGTACCAGTACAAGTTGGGGGCAGAGCTGTTGGAGAGCAGCGTAGGGGAAAGGGACCTGGGGGTCCTAGTGGACAACAGGATGACCATGAGCCAGCAGAGTGCCCTTGTGGCCAAGAAGGCCAATGGCATCCTGGGGTGTATTAGAAGGGGTGTGGTTAGCAGGTCGAGAGAGGTTCTCCTCCCCCTCTACTCTGCCCTGGTGAGGCCGCATCTGGAATATTGTGTCCAGTTCTGGGCCCCTCAGTTCAAGAAGGACAGGGAACTGCTAGAGAGAGTCCAGCGCAGAGCCACAAAGATCATTAAGGGAGTGGAACATCTCCCTTATGAGGAGAGGCTGAGGGAGCTGGGTCTCTTTAGCTTAGAGAAGAGGAGACTGAGGGGTGACCTCATTAATGTTTATAAATATGTAAAGGGCAAGTGTCAAGAGGATGGAGCCAGGCTCTTCTCAGTGACATCCCTTGACAGGACAAGGGGCAATGGGTGCAAGCTGGAACACAGGAGGTTCCACTTAAATTTGAGGAAAAACTTCTTTACGGTGAGGGTGACCGAACACTGGAACAGGCTGCCCAGAGAGGTTGTGGAGTCTCCTTCTCTGGAGACATTCAAAACCCGCCTGGACGCGTTCCTGTGTGATATGGTCTAGGCAATCCTGCCCCGGCAGGGGGATTGGACTAGATGATCTTTCGAGGTCCCTTCCAATCCCTAACATTCTGTGATTCTGTGATTTAAGGTCCACCTCACCAATGCAAAGACGACTACTGACTTCAGCAGGATCTGAAGGCAGCCTAAGTCTATCTATCTCTTAAAACCAGCTTTTGGAAACTAGCTTATATACCTGAGCTAAGTTTTGGCTGCTTTGTTTCCCTCTTTTTAAATAACAGGCATCTTAGACTCCTAGATGGATATCTGAGAACTTGTTTTAGACTGATCTTATTTTAGAAGTGCTGAGCACTTCCAGGGCTAGGAGGCAGTTGGGAGCAATTCAGTCAGCATCTGCTCTTGAAAACCACGGTCCTTATGAGTGCTCCAAGACTTGACTGGTTCTGCACATGCCTGGGCCAAGGTCACACCACACGTATGGCCAATCCCCAGGATGCTGCTAGGCGGAGTTGCAGCATAGTAGCTGTTGTCTGTCAGCACCATGTAGAGCAGCACTGCTGTCACAGTGACAAAGGTGGGCAATTCGATTTTCACTTGCCCCACTTCCACACAATAGAAATCCAGCCTGTTCAAGTGTACCATTCTTGATTTTATATTACCATAGCTAAGAGGAAAATCAGGACAAAAAGCCAGGCAGGATTTTGGCCTCAGCAAATAAAAGGTGAGTGCACCAGGAATATGGGCATGTTAAAAATTCCTTTCTGATAACCACAGTGATGTATTTGTAGCACTTTCACAGATATACATCCTCACTCCTCAGACTGATTCTAGCTGATCCATAAAAGGTATGCAGAAGGCTTGGTTCTCATCAAATAGAAATAGAAAGGAAGACTTGTCGTAAGAAAATCCATTTTTTTTCCTGTGAATATTAATCATTTCAGCTTTGATAGTGAAGTGATACAAGTAAAAAAGCCAAGAATTGCTCCAGGGCTCCACACAGATGACTATTATAGCAAAGACATTTGCTGGAGATAACACTGCTTAAGCTCAGAATCATTATACAGTACACAGTTAACTCCAATCAACCTGCTTGCTCCCCAAGATTTAAACAGAATTAATGTGACATCCCAGCTGAAGCTGGAACTCAGCAACTCAGAAAATAAAAGTGACAAATTAAAGCAAGTTCCATATGTGTTTTAATCTTAAATGGCAGAAAGAAAACCATTATGCCAGATGAGAGGAGAGCAATATGGTCCCAATACACTGTTCATCTCCTTAACAGCTTTTAATAATGTTTGGTACGTTTTGCAGTAAGAGAAGTACGGGGATTGCTCTAAAAATTTCCATGGGTAAGATAAAGGTCATCACCTTTTAGCCTGCAAAGTCAGAACAGATTTTGGACCACTAATATATGTCACCCAAATATGCTGGCCATTTGGTCATCTTAATAGATTTCCATAACATGACAAAAATCTTCACATTTCAAACTGAATAAACAATCTTCAGTTAAAGATCGAATATGAATGCCTTTCTTTTCTTTGGGAAATGTATAGCCACTATTCCAAGGGGAAACATGTTACTCCACCAAAAATTTTCTTCTAATCTTATTTATGCTGTAATATTTTAAGGCTTCACGAAGGTCACAATTCTTAAAGGTAGCACTTGCAGAAGAATCGTTTGCAGGATAAGTAGACAAAGGAAATACTATAATGTCCTTTTGAACAGATAGGACACACAGAGGTTGTAAGTGAGACACCCAAGAGCATCCAGAACACCAGCTGCAGAGGTGGAACCGACCGCATGTACTAGTCTTCTTCCACTGACTTCAGTGCACACTCACACTTCAGGTGGGTAGATAACCACTGCTTTAACAGGGAAAGATGAAACGTCACAGAAGTGTCAACAACAGAATGTGCATTAGCCATCAGTGCGTGCCTTCTGCGCGCTGTGTGAGAAAGCACTAATGGATAATTGAAGATTGATGGTCAAAATGTTCACTAACAGCTGACTATTGCACCTAGCTGGAAGGACTGTCTGCTAATGGAATAAAAGCAATATTATATGTTACGTTAAACAAATAGTGAAATATAAAAAAAAACACCTCTGCTATAATTGATGCTAAACATCCTTCCACTGTAAAAAACAGCTCTAAGTAGCATTAAAAAGGTTTTTTATTAAAACCATTTGTGCCTATTTTCTCCTTCTACACTTCCTTCTTCCCCACCATCATCAGTATCACAAGTTATTCTCTCTTTCTCCTTTTACCTCACCACATTTCCTTCTCCTGCTAATTTACTGTAACAGAAGCAGCAGCAGGGTTTTCCTATTTATCAGTGAAGAGGTCTGAGTTATGCACCTCTGGGAACTGATGCATATTTACAATACCATCAAGAAAGCTCAGTCACCACGTTGGCTTGGACAGTTTGCACTCTGACAGCTCAAAACTAATCAAACAGCACTGCTTAAAAATTCAAAACATGAGAATCTTCCAAGTTTTACTTAATATGTAATTTCTAGGGAGGTTTTTAAAAAGGGGAGAAAAAATAATCCTAAAAATCAAAAATGTTTTGGAAACTTCTAATTATCAGAATCTGTGCATTACAAGGAATAAATTCTAACAAAATGTAAGATAGAGCACAAACAAGGATCACACAATGGCATAATGAGACTGGTAAGAGGAATCACAAAAAGAGAGAACAGTATCTTCTTACACATATATGAAACCTTTTACTTTGAAAAAAATTACAGCCTACAGGTCAAACTCCACTAGCTTGTGCTAGTATGAAATTAATTTTGACCTAGTTTTTCATTTACATTATAATATATAATATGAAATTAAAAAGTCAAAACAAAAATTTTATCCTGCCTTTTGAAGCACCGATACATTTCATTCAGACAACATGAGGACATTTTGATATTTGTCAGAAGTTTTTGATTTGTTCTTCCACCACCTCAAAATGAAACTGGATGAATCTATCAAGACTTTAAGACAGACGAAAAATGTAGCGATGTTACAATAAGTTCTCCAAAAGTGATACTGCACATGCAGCTGATGAAGGCAGTATGTAAGCAGAAAGAGGAACATGGCCAGGATACCAAGTCTGGCTTTCTAAGCTCTGCTATGGATCATTTTAACAAGTGATCTGGACCTTATTAGATATATCACACTGGTTATGTTTATATGTACTGCATGAAATCAGAAGTTTTTATATGAAAAATCAAACAATGTTACAGGTAAAGAAGACTGTGCCCCAGCTAAAGCTTGAAGTCTTTTTAGGGCAGAAGAGCCCCAAAGCACTACCCAAATCTATAATAAAGTTAGAGCAGCACCACAGTAATGAAACTCCATACTTGATGTGTATATGCAACAAAGAGATGCCACTCCTAAACTGCATGTCCCATAACAAAGCACCAAGTTAAATTATGTAGGTAGGCTTAGCTTAAGGAATAATATCTTCTGATATACCGAAGGCTGAATAGTAGAACGGATAAGGAAAGTATATCAAGTGATAAGAATAGCATAAGAAAGAGCAGAAACAGAAATGATATCGAGAAAAACTATAGTCCAGGCAATAAATGGTAGTTGGGGTACAGGGTTAATGATAAGGTTTCCTTCTCTCACTAGCAACAGCAGTTCTTTTAAGATTTTGGTACAGTAGCTTTCTATGATAAATCCAGAGGGAATTTTTTTTAAAAAAATAATATGGAAAAAAGAACACACTCTATGGACAAAAAGGGTATTAAAAAGAGTATTTGTACACAAACATTCCACAGGACAATAGTAACTTGGTACCCATATCTTCAGGATCCAGTGCTTCACCTGGTAACATTAAAAATACAAAACACAGAATATATACAGCACAACTGAACATGCTCCTGGCCTGGTCCACATTCCCATTACATCAGCTCTCCTCAGTTACAACTGAACGTTTGTTTCACCTCAAGCACGCCAACAGCTCCTCTCAGGCAGACTTTCTTTTGAGAGACAATTCATTTTACCTCCCAAATTGCTCCCATTCGAGTGAGACTTCCCTCCTCCATTTCGAAATTCCTTTGCATCCCAGACAGTGACTCCTAAAGTGGAGATGACAGTCAGTCCTTCCGGCCAAGGGCAGAAATTCATGGCATCCCAGGTTTCCAGCTAGAATTCTCCCCTCTCTGCTCCACTCTCTGCATCTGAGTTACACAGTGAGACCCATGTCTAGGCTTTGGCACACTGAGAAGCATGATTTCTACCAGCAGCAATTAACGCTTAATGGAAAAACAGTAGCCACAACAACTCTGTACCAAGATTTGAGACCATCTGTTATCGCCTTGTTAGTGTACACTTCCTAGAGTGACCAATCTACTTCATACCAACAGTGTGGTATGCATCTGTTAAAGAAATATTTTACTGCACTGGCTCTGGAAGGATTTCTGATGTGGGGAAAAGATGCAAAGAAAGCCAAAATAAACACTGGCTTGATTATTTTAAGATGTATCTCTTTCTCAAGCACATGTAAATAAATCTCAGCCAAGACACAAGAAGGTGGAGTTACACTGGGGAATGCCTTTGGCTTGTCTTGGGAAGGCTGCTAAGAATGATTAGAATGTTTCAATTTAACTACTTTTTAATGACGTGTGCATGCATCCCACCTATCACTTTCCCTAAGATGATGTCAAGCTACTACATGCAGACCAGAAGCAGGGAAAGGAGGGATTTGTTGACAATACATTTGAAAAAAAAAAGCACCAGCACTGTTGTGTGTCAATACTCATCCGAATGTGCCCATTTGATATTTTACTGACAGAACTGAAAATATGTTTGAATTTCAAACTTGTCGAGATGGCTAGGATGCAGAGATTATTTTCCCCTGAGGGCAGATAAACAAGACGGATGGGCTAAACTCCGAATCGCCTCATGATCAAAATGCAAGGTAAGCTGTCATAGAGAGGGCTCTTCTCATCCTTGCTGACAGCATGAATTCTGCTGAATTATGTCTAGTCTTTCTGATTAATGGGCCTAGTGACTAATTAGTTCATGAATCTTGCTCATAAATGGCACTTTGATAGCTGCCTAATGTTCACTTTGAGAGAAAGACCTCACTGATGTCAGCTCAAGATGTTCTCTCCAAGAAAACCTGTCCCTGGACAATCCCACAGCTGGCAGTGGGTGCACAGGTGCAGCCTGGCCCTTATGGTGGAGTTGCAGCCCTGGTTGCGACCTCAGATCCACACTGCCCCACAGGACACGGGAAAGTGGGACTGCACCCAGCCTTTCTCCCCAGGCTGAAAGCGGTCATGTCACCAGCTTTGTGCAACTCCTGTGACTGCAGTGTGGAGCAAACTCATTGCTGTATGGCAGAACACCTTCCTCAACTGGAGAATCAGTCAGGATGGTCATTCCTCTCTTGTGAGGAGTGAGATCACTGCATCCTGGAAGAGACGTATTGTGCTTCTAGCACCGTGGCGTGCTAGGGGCACCCCTGAGACCTACGCCACTGCTCTGTGGGGTATTGCTGCTTCTGGAGGGAATTAGCCCAACCAGTTGTCACCAACCAAGAGGGCAGTGAGAACCACCAGGATGTCCTCTAGCAGCACCGCACTGCCCTCTGACAAGACAAAAGTGTACACATCAGACCCAGACAAGTGTCTACTTGTCAAACTGCCCAAGATGTGCTTGGTTGCACCACAGGTGAGCTGGGTTCTTTGACTAATACTGTGGTGAATACCTCATTAAAAGAAGAATTATTTTATTACTCCATCCCATTTCTCCTAGTTTCTGCTTTCTTCCTTGCCTAGAAGAGCTAGAATTGGTTTACTTTGTCATTATATCAGGAGGACAACGTCTTCCGCATGTTTTTAGATGCCACTGTTCTCTATAAATGCTCCCAGCTACCAAATGTTGGGGTCAGGGCCCGTACCTATGGCAAAGGACACATAGGCTTTGGCTTTATAGCTCTTCTGAGAACCCAGTAGCATGTTGACATTTCATATTAACCCATCACAACATTAGGAGATTTTGTTTGCTGGGGAGGGGTTCAGTTCCAAGATGTATTGATGTACTGCAACCCTAAGAACTTGCACTACTGCAATGAGGGAAACTGTTTTGTTTGAATTGTTTGGCCTGATGAGCAAGAAGAGAAAATGTAAATGCCCATAGCCACTCTCGGAGCTCTTTCTTCGCTCAGGGAGTACTAGCAGCATTTGCGCGGTGTCCTCCAGGGCATTCATTTTGAGTTGCAGCTCAGTTTGTGCATAGGTAAGAAGCTCTTAGGATGTCCGTCCCCTGTCATACCAGGGCCCACACACCTAGCAGGACTTCTCCACCACAAGTAAAATGTGGGTATTACTTGGGGACAGTGTCAAGACTGACCCTAGAGACTCATCTCCAGCACCGTCACTTTGAGATCCAAGATGTATTTCCACACAGATGTATTTCCTCCCAGCATTTAATTCTGAAAATATGCCCCTGATGCCATACCCCGTGGAGTCACACATGGGCAGAAGAGAGTGAAGACAGCTTAAAAATTCTATGCAATTAATTGTCTTCCTCTGATTAACACTGATTATGTTGAGATGGGTTACACAAAGTGGAAAAGCCAAGCCTTGTGCCATTTCTCACCCCTGTTGTCCAGGATCCACATACTTAATCCACCTGTAACTGAGGCCCAGCACTGATCTCCCATATTTAAAGAGATGTAAAACACCGTTCTGTCTAATCATTATGTCACAGACCTCCCTTCCCACTTGTCTCTCCTTCAGTTAATATAAAAGCAGACTGAAATTTGGGAGAGGTTTGCATCTCACAGTGCTCCTTCTTCACACAAGGACCCATCCACTGGGAACCACTGCAATGACAGCTCCTGCCAAGAAAGACAGATACAAACAATGAGGGTGCAGGCTGTCCTGATCCTTCACTTAGTAGTCACACAGGCATCTGCAAGTCTGCTGAGCTATTGGAAGACTCTTCTTTACCACCTTACCACAAGCTGAGTGTTATCTATGCCAAGATCTGAACCTCTGATCTCAGCGGTGCTTTCAAGAGGGCGAGTGCAAAAAATCCTCCAGCTGACATACAACATGCTCCCTCTCCGTCTTCTGCTCAAAGAACAAAAACACAGGCCTAGCCTCGGCCACAAGACTACCACTCAGCACACAACTGGCAAAATCTAGTCCCCAAAACGGCCTGTATGACTGTGATCTTCCATTTTCTTCACCTGCAGAAAGAAAAAAACTGTGCATGACCATTCAGTCCAGAATGCTCTAGAGCTCAAAAGTCGGCTTGGAAAAAAGAAAGAAAAAGAAAAGGAAACAATATCAGCTGTGCAGCCGCCACTACAGCAGCCCTACCAGGTGTTGCTTTTGATGTTTTTTGTCCTGTGGTGGCCCAGCGCAACTGAGTAGCTGTGTCAGGTCTTGATATCAAATTTCATGCAAGTTAACTTCCTCTTTGTGGTCTGCATGTCCTCCTGGCTCCTACTTGTGGCACACCAAGACTGCAAAGAGGAATCATTCTGACAGCCCAGGGAGAGGCTATCCACTCCAAGTAAATAACTAGGTATGTCCAGCTGATTTAAGGGAAGCCTTTGCAAAAAGACTGGAGTCCTTCTATGAGCTAGCCAACAACACATCTGCACTTACAAAAACGTCAAAGCAAAACTCAAACCGAAGGTGCTATCCAGCATTCAGATCTGGTGAGAGAACTCTGCAAGCGGGCTGAAGAGGAGTTTTGATGTAAGAAACTCTCCTTCAGCTCAGAGAATTAGACACTGCTAGAGATATGCATTATTCAGCTCAGTTCTTTTCTGATGACTTGTTCAGCTCGGCAGCTGTATTGCAAAAGGTAAACAGGTTTCTACCCATAATCTTGTTGTCTCCGAGCAGCAATCCATCTGTCTCTCATTTATAGTATCGTCTAGTGGTGTGTCTTCTTACCCAGGTGACACTCCCTTCAGATACTATTTTAATACCATTGAAGACAGACGAAATCCCAGATTTGCCTAAGCAAATTTAAAAGAGCTATTTAAAGATAAAGATGCAGCAAAGCTGAAGCTAATACAGTAAAGATTTCTCAGGAGGGTTTCTAAACGGAGAAATTACTGAGAAAGAAAATAATTCACCAGAAAGCTCTACCAAATAAAATGAACTATAGCATCTTCTAGTTAGGACACTATAGTAAGTGATATATGCATACAGAGATATCTTGGAATTGTAAATTTCGTTCCTAAGAGGCTTCAGTCTACAGTGAAAGATTTAAGTTTGACTCTGGTCTTTGATAAAAATATCTAATGCTCAATTTAGAAACTTCTCAAGAGCCTGAAGCTTGTGCTGTTTTTCAGCACACAGAGGACAGAAGAGTCCATACCTCATGAGATAAAGATGCTGGGAAACAGTTAATAGGGCAATGGCTGGAAACTCAAAAGCCCAGTGCCATGATCTGGGAATCTATGTACCATGGTTCAGTTTTGCATACTGCAAACTCGGTTATGAAAATGGGGCTTATTTGCCCTCTCTTTAAATACCCACGCCATTCTGACAGAGTCCATTGCGCAAAGAAATGGCTATTGTTGAGATGAACCAGTTTTTCAACTCTAACAAACAGATCAGCTCCTGAGGGTATATGGGTTGTCTTGTCAACTAACAAGAGTCCCCTTGACAAAGAAGACCTACAGCTATAAAAACATGCTGGTTCTCACTGGCCATTTTTGATTAAGGGTGAAAAGGCAGAAGCAAAAACTGACTTCAGGAATATGAGGAGATTCCAGATTCTGGAGGAGGAGGTATGTGCAAGGACATTGAGGAAGAGGAAAGATCCTGGACTGATTAAAAAGGTCTGATCAAAGCCCAAAGAACACTCAAGAGCAATGCCAAAGTGAAGCAAGGTTAAGCATATGCAGATGTTTCACTGTTCAGTTTCAATCTGTACATGACCTCTTGGACTATCTGACACAGAGAGTAAGGGTGTTTAAAAGGCTTTGGGATGCCTACTTTTTACAAGCCTGAAAAGGTAAGCAGTAAATCAAAACCACATGCAAAGGCAGAGCACTGGGAGAGAACATGTTTAAGTGGTATGGGTGCCTCTAGATGCCAGCCCTGGTCCAAAGGCAGCTGGAGGTCCTGACCCTATATTTGAGCAAGGAGGGGATTGATTGCCTGTATGAAGAAAGTAGAAAGAAAAAGATCATGTCTACAACCTAGTGAAAGCGAGGAAAACTCCATAAAACAGTGCCTGAAGCTGGTTACATCAAAACACAGCACAGTCATTTTGCGACTAGCAGCTGTAGGAGCGCCACCAGGCTGAGGCACAGCAGCCTGGCATGAGTGGGACACACTACACTCAACAACTGGCTGGATCCTAGCAACCCAGCACACCTAACACAAAATCTCTCCAGGAGCTGGTACGCAGTTATGTAGTGCAGCCATGATTCTCTGCCATGTAGTCTCCCACAAACACAGCATGCCTACCCTCTCCTCTTTCCACCAGTAAGACTTCTCACAGAGCAGAGTCAAGATTACAAGCACAGTTCAGAGACTGCACCCTTGGTCTCCAGAGCACCAGGTCTGTGGCCCTAGCAGATTGCCTGCTGCTCCAAAATTTCATGTCTAGTGTGAGTCATCCATACCCCCAGAGACATTCCCCGCCTCTAAGGCAGAGTCACTTGCAGATCAAATGAGTACACAGGCAAAAACCCTGCCTCAGCCTCTCTGTGCCAAGAACCTCTCTGACCTTGCCACTGCTGGCACACACAAAGAGTGTGGGGATCAATATGAAAATGTGTTTAAAACCCTAGACCAAAAAGCTTGTGAATATTTCTCTTTGAAAGGAAAGATAGATAACTGAACACAATGAGTACTAATCACATCACTTAATGTACTTCTGGAAGATAACAGAGCGATAAAGGACAGCACAAAAAAAACAGTGAGGCAAACCTCTCTGGTGCTTCTTCATTCTGTCCTTCATCTGTCTTGTCTCTGTCAAATGCAAGCTCTTAGGTACAGAGGATGTCTAATAGTCTCCATCTGTACAGCACCTTGCACAACAGAGTGAAATTTCAATCAGAGCCTCTCGGCATTCAAGCAAGACAAGCAGTTCATACCAAGTCACAAATACATGAAATAGGAACTGTAATTATTTCCACAGAAATCTGGTGGGGAGAGGTGAGGATACTTTGAAAGGACCATATGCATTCAGTCCCTCATGTTAATAACTCATCTACTGCAAACTTTCTTCACTTTAAAAACATTAAAATTAATTGGAAAAAACAGCTAGATGGGTCATGTTATGGTGCACAGTTTGTGAGATAACACACTAATACAGAAAATGGCCAAGACATTGAAAAAGACTACATCAACTTGTGTCAAACCATCACAAAATCACTGCATTTTCAGAAGATGGGTACTCATCATTCTCTCAAAAAGAAGGTCCTTTCAAAAGACTTTGAGTATTTTTAGACCAAGATCCCCTCACATCAGTATGATGCCTCTTCTGAACATATTTTAGACCTCTCATTTTTAGTTCTTCTAGTGCACCAGCAGTAAGGAGAAGACCTGAAGCATCATTCTATTAATACCCAACCTCAGGATTATTTTTACTTACAGACAACTATTTTTGGAAAGCTTCGTGCAACAGTCAGGACAGATCATTATTTGTAAGCATTTATCTGCAGTTTGTTCTAACTACGTACCAAGGACAGACAGCTCTTAATATTTACCAACCAAAGAACTGTCTTGCTATCAAAAGTTGCAGAAATCTCCAGAAGCTGAGGACACAATCTCTGATGAAATATTGGCTGGGAATCATGGAGGGGTGCATTTTATCCTTTGGATAAAAGTAGGAGGGTAGAATCGGTGCACCGCAGAAATGTTTTATGGAAGAAGTGGATCAGAATCTCCCACAAGGAAGACTTCACCACTCGGAGTCATTATGGAAAGGTTTTCCAAAAGCTACACTCTCTATCAGCCATTTCTGAACCAAATATGAGTCTCAAATCATGGGACTATACTGCCTGACCAGTTCTATGAAGTAGTGCAAACTAAATAACTCTATAGCATTCAAGAGACCATAAAAGTGAGACTTAACAGAACAAATTTTTCTAGACTTTAGGAATATGAGGACTAGGGAAAAAAAATTGCAATAAAATTCTTTCTTCAAACTGTCTTAATCCAAAACATATTTGCATTCTATGAAGGCTTCACAAGACATTAATGCAGCTATAAGCCAAGCCAAATGTAGGAAGAGAAGCCGCTGAGTTGGATATCAAGGTCTACCCATCCAAAAGGAGAGGAAAAAAACTCATGTCAAGTTTGTTTTGACCAGACACAAGTAACTGGAGTCTAAAACTGTACCACTCTGGCAGTCAGACATGAGACAGGAAAACCTTACACCTTAAATATTGGTTCCAGCTCAGACCAAACTGTAGCTGGTGAAGAAACTGTACCATTTATTCACTCTTTGGTGAAGCAGGTTGGAGGCCTCCGTCTTGTTCCTTTTGTTTCGCTCTGTCAGGAGGTCCCCATCCTGGAGAGAAGGTTCAAGCCTTGGCAGTGCCAGTGCCAGGACCCTGCTGAACAGACTGACGGAAAGTGTCATAAGGGAAAGGCAGTGGCAGCATCTCTGCCTGAACCACGTCTCTTCAACAAACCAGCAGACAGCTTAGGTCTCCAGCACTGCCCAGCTAACGCCTCTCACCAGAAGAAGAAATTGAGGATTTTTTTTTTTTTTGCAGCTTAGAAAGGATTATGGTTCCAAATTGCCATGATAAAAACTTCAGTGTCTTTTAATGTAGTTAGAAGCAGGCTTGTACAATTCAGCTGTGATCATATCCTCTTCCAGGTGCCTATTAGAGAAAAAAATACACAGGAGATCATCGTATACACAGAAAGACAGAGAGAAAGCAAAAAATCATGTATGTGTATAAAATACAGGACATGTCATTTATATACAAATATTATTTACATATCTATTAGCTACTAAGAGTCAATGTTTAAAAAAAAATGTTTAAAATATCTAAATGCAAATAGCCTAAACTACAGAAAACCAAGGTTTTCCTCATGTCTAATTCTTAAATAAAGCATTTCAGAACATGATTGAGGTATAATATCTTCTCTCACAAAGGCTGTGTATTAAATTCCTCACTGGCAAAGGAATTTTTATGGAAGGTTAATGCTTCCTGTAACATTTATCCTGGATAGTGTGGCTTCTCAAATAATTTTGTGGGCTTTATTTCCTGCACTGTTATAAAGCTTTATCTTCACTGTAATAGCTTTACAAATACCACATCTACTGCCAATACAAAGGCAGCAGTTATTTCTCAGTCCCACCACACAGGTTAATTAAACACAAAACCCAAGTTAAAATAACTTGTAAAGTGGACAGAAAATCCAGAAAGCAGAGACATGAAGTTGAGGTTGTCATACCCAATGTCACATAAACTTACTAGCCAATACACTGCTCCCCATTACAACAGTTAAATCTGAAGCAACAGCCTTTCAGCCTGGCACCTACTGTCCTCTCACATGCCACAGAACAGGTATTTGCTCACCTACACTTAAGAGCAGGACACTGGCATAAAACAAATACTGGGGCCTGGGGCTCTCCAGCCACTGCAGAGTACTCTGGCCCAGAGTAACGAGTCGCATACTGGGGGAAGGTGGATGCCTGCAAGTACCTAGCCAGAAAACAGGTATAAATGGCAAAATAATATCAATCAATTGCACTAATTGGGGATTTGGTTGTTGTGTAAAATGAGTACTGCTGGCATGCTGAGGTGTCAGACAGGGCTGTAGCAGAATAGCAACTAAGAGTAGAGTGTAAAATATAACAAGTAACACACATGCAGCTCCATCTCATACCCCCATGCTAGCCGCTCTTTGAAGTTACGTAATTTTTTTAAGCATACTGCCATTTTAGCAGACAGACCTTGCAACACCCATCAGCCACTAACTGTGACATCTGACAAGACACAGACCCCAGCACACACTACTCCAAGACACAAGCTATCCCAGTACCTGTACACCTCACCCAATGCTACAGAGCAACACTGTGGGATGGTCATGCATGCAGTGGGCACTGATGAATGAACCAAGCCATAGAGGCATTTTTTTGTCATGTGAATGGAGGAGCTTTGCAGAAACCAGCTCTGCATCTTTTCTGGAAAAAATTAAAAAAAAAAAGAAATTAACGTAAAATAGCATTCATGCACACAGAAGTGTTTTGTGTTTTAAAGCTGGCCTTCTTGATTCTTTCCACATACATTCAGCTCTAGCATCAATACAGTGACGGTGCTAGTATCCCCTCCAAACTGGCTCGTCCATCAGGTCATCTTTGCCTGTGTCCTAGTGCCAGTCCCATTAAGAAGAGGCTCCACAGCTAGGATCTCTTCCCTTCTTGAACTCATGTAATGGATGCCAAGTCTAAACATATTTTGCCATCATGATGAAACGTTTCCAGAGGCAGGACAAGGGTCATGTCGTGGTAAGGGGCTATATATGAGACAGAGTAGTACCAACTCAGAGATATGAGGATCTATCACGCCTCAAAAATTCAACAAAACACTAAAAATGCAAGCTTGAATTTAAGGATGCTATGTCTGAAACATGTTGTTTTAAATATCAACACAAGCACATTTTTAAAAACATGGTTTAGGCAAACATTTGTACATAAATATACAACATGTTGGAGAAAGGGGCCAACAGGGACCCCATACAATTGGAGCAGGACCAGCAGCCAGCCCTGCCCCAGCAACGATGCCAGCAGGGTACTGGGGAAGACTCAACAGGCCTCATTGAGGCACTGAATCCTGTTTCAGGGCCCTGGTGGGAGAGATGTCAACAAACTGATGGGGACCAGGGGATGCCACTAAGATAGCGGGGCTGGAGCACTGCCCTGAGCGGACAGGCTGTGGGACCAGGGCTGGTTCAGCATGGAGCAGAGATGGCTTCAGGACACCTGACAGTGCCACAGTGCCTACTGGGAAACGATCAATGAGATGGGGACAGGCTGCTCTTCCTGGCAGTGCCTCATGGGAGGGCAAGAGACAGTGGCACCAGCTGAACCTTGGGAGGTTCAGGACAGAGATAAGGACACACTTCTTCCCCTGAGGATGGGCAGGCAGTGGAGCAGGTTGCCCAGGGATGCTGTGCTGTCTCCGTCCTTGGAGGTTTTCAAGACCCAGCTGAATAAAACTGTGAGCACCATGGTCTGATCTCATGGCTGAGACTGCTTGGAGCAGGAGGTTGGATGAGAGACATCCTGAGGTCCTTTACAACCTGAATTATCCTTGATCTTACATTGTAAATGTCAATACAAATACATAAATATATACATATTGTGAATAGCTGTAGATGTACACACAAATACCTATGTGTACATGCGCAGTACTGTAGTAAAACACTACCTTCTCCACCTACCCCTAAGGAAGCCACTGTGCGGATTTTGATTTTTAGTTGCTTATTTTTGCAGACATTGCAATAGATGTTTGTTTTGAAAGAGATTTGATACAAAAATTTTCCTCCCTTCTTTCAGCTCAGATACCTGTGCTCCCCTCCTGCTTACACAGAGTTACCCTAGAGTTTGGGGGGCTGAGGAAGATAGGCTGAAGAAGTGAGGAGAGCACAGGAAGGTGAGCGAGTGTTCTGTGTGCGTCACTGACTACCAAGGTACACACACGGGATGTGCTGGGCTCTCTTATATAGCTAGAATGTTCACATACAGGATACACAGCTACTATTATCGTTTCAGAAGTACAAGCAAAATAAAATGCAAGTGAATTTGACATGTGAGGTCTGATATCAGAGCAGAGCCTCAGATCACTAGGGAAAAAGTTGTCTGTTAAAATTTATTTCCAGTTAATGCCTATTATCAGTAAAGGCAAAAATTAAACAAAAAGTAAACCCAACAAAATCCAAATTGTTTCTCAGTTACATTCATGCTGTGCTACAGAAGTCTTGATTCAGGGCAGAATTAGCCCCACTCTGTCTAATAGCTGTCGTAAAAGTGGAATCATTGCACCCTACATGCAATTGGATTTGATGACAAACCCCGCCGTCACTTGTCTTGCTTATTTTTCCTGCTGTTGGAGGTTTCTGAATAGCTTCGCTACAGTGCAGGTTGGAAGGTGACTCACTGGACCAATGGCTAAGGAAGGAAATATTGCTTTTCATCAGATTGCATTCCTAAAGTTCACCAATTTCAAGCAGCTTTTCCCTCATATTTTAAAAAAATAGACTTTTGTTGGAAGGGGCTGAAAAACAAAAAAAAATTGTCTTCTCTATTGTTTTGTAAAAATCACCACTGGCAGAAGATTTTCACATTTGGTTTAATCCTGAGTTTCTTTTAAATCAAGATGTCATTCTGGGAAGATCCTGGTTACGACCTAGTTTCAACAAACAGTATCACAACCTGGGTTGATCTAGGTTAAATGCCAAGAGGGTCATTGTTTTAAAAGTAAAATGACATAGCGCAACCAGGAGTAATGCCATGTATAGCACCACAGAAGCAGTACAAATGAGCTAACAGTAGGGCAAAGAGGTGTTGGGTAAGGGGTGTTGTGATCTGTCTCCTTCAGCAGTAGTGAAGACCTGAACGTAAAGGAGGAGGGGACACCTACCAGGGTTGCTACAAAGTCGGCTTTACTGCTACTGCCTTTATGACAACAATATAAAGTAACTCCCACAACACAGTGAAGATAAGCTCTTTAAAGAAAATATAAAAGCATTAGCTTGGCAATTCATCTGAACCTCATCATGCATCTTAGACATTTTTGAAGTTTAACAAAGAAAAGCACATCATTAAAGAATACTGCTCTATCACCATTCTTATGCAAATCCTTTCAGATAGTTGGGTGGAAAATTCCATCTAACACGCAGTGAGAAATAAATGTTGCAGGGTGGAAATTTCAGCTATACCGAGTGCATCTATCACTTGTATAATCCAAACTACTCTATGTGCCCTGACTACAGAATTAGTATTGATCCATTCACCATGTAAACATCAAGTACTTTATATTATTACTTGAAATAGCATGCTATCACAATTTCTATTTCCTCCCTCTATCTTAAATAGAAGTATTGCACATTAGCTCTTCCCTTCATGTACTTTTTTGCACAGCTATCTAACTACAGTGTTCAAGGCTGTGCTGGGTTTCCTGCAGACATCTGCAGTATTACCATCAAAGTACTTTATTTTCAAGTCATCTCTGATGGAAGGCAATACAACTCTCATTTACACTGAAACCTGTTACTGTGGCTTCTCTTGGTAAAACACACAGGGTCCTTTAAGACCTCTGTTGTGACTACCATTACGAACTACTACATCAAACAGCTTTCCCAAATGTTACTCACACACCTCTCATGAGTACCACTAAGATAAAAGTGGACTGCAAGAGTCTGAATAGCTATGTCACCTGAGCACACACAAGTGGGGAAAAAAAAATCATGATTTCTATCTCATCTGTCTCGACAAAAAAGCTGATGTGTCTAAAATACAGCTTTGGAAAGTGCTGGAAGACACCTAGAAGCATAACATGTTTCACCTGGTAGAACCTTGCTTGTCTCTGAGAATGGTGAAAAATTTAAAATGGACAAATAAGGGCTTGTCTCCAGAAAAACTCCAAAATTTTAGACTTGAGAGTTCATCCTAAAATATGGAGGCTTCAGCAAGACAGCAATGCTGCCTTAGAGCCGTTTGGCACTGGATGCACTTCGGCTGTTTCTCCAGTACACCACAACCCACACATTTTGCTTTCCGGGTGCTGGGTCACACCATCAGCAACGTTTCACTTGTTATTCAGTGCTAAATGAAGTGTCTTCAGCCCATACAGCTGCTGCAGTCAAAGGAGAATTTTCTTCAAAGATAATTTATAGATTGCAATGAAGACTTCTTCCCAAAAGAACAAACGAACTTTGGTGCCCACATCTTACTGCAGCCGCAGTGGAAGCTGAGCCCCCAGCTCTCCTAATAGTTTGAAGATCCCCATCTGCAGCTTCTGAAAACATTCACACCTCCCTCTGTTTTGTATTGGTGTCCCCATGTATAAATAATGCATCTTGCTGAAACTTCAGTCACAGTTCAAGCTGATGCAAAAATAGAAATGCGGTGACACCCTATTCAGACAAAACCTCTAAGAACTACCGTACTTTCAGGTAGCTGCAAAGAAAGCATGGTCTGTAGGCCAACAAGGAGGCATTACAGTTGAAAACGTTTCATTGATAATGCCCTGCTGCCTTCTTTCTGGAGCCATTGATTCAAGTCCCTGCCTGAGCTCAAACGCTGTGTGTCAGATGGCTGAGATCATGTCTCCATGGCAGCCAGACCCCAAGCCATTTAAAGCTTTAAATGTCAAAAGAGTCTTCATGGATTGCATCAGGGACTCCTGCAGCCTCCAGGGAGAATTGCCACATGCTGCCCAGAGTAAACCCCAATGCCTCCATTTACCTCTCTAAAATGACAGTGGTGATAAAGACGTTGTGTATTACTTCCAAAAAGGTCCACTAAAGAAAAGTGTGGCAGGGACGGGAAAGTGGCATATGCAGAAGCCTGTGATTTCCTCTGCTTGGTGGATGCAAGAAATGGTACGGTCTGCTGTCACAGTCAAAAGCATTGGGTAACTATTCATCCATGCCTGTCGCTGGTCACACAGTGTGCAAAAGGCACGAGCCATGACCACGCATGCATTTTGCACTGGGCAATCTTCTATTCCAGGTAGACTAAAGAAACAGATCCCAGTTGCTCAGGCCTGCTTTTTAGACAAGTGCCCACAGCAGAAGCACACCTGGTTCTTCGCTCTCCACCTGTCACCCATGATGGCAGCACAACCCCACAAAGCATCCATGTGAGATGATCTTCTCACCTACCACACAGCCATGCTGTGAGCTATCAAAAAATGCTCACTCTTTCATCTCCCTAGATGCAGAAAAAACAGAAGGCCTAATAATCTAATAAGCACACAGATCGTAAAGCCCATCATCCCCAAAGATGCTGAGTATGGCAGGACTCTTTATTTCCAGAACAACAGTGCATCTTCCAGATCTCACTCTCACAAGCCAGCACAATAAAGCCTCCAGCCTCAGAGGTCGCAGCTGTTTTTCTTACCACATTTCAGACACAGGCTACCTGATGCCGCAGCACATCAGCATGTCAGCTGCAATCAAAATTCCAGCAGCTCCGAGCCCAGAAAATATCTGGGCAATCTCAAACCTACCTGAAGGGAGGTTGTAGTGAAGTGGGAGTTGGCCTCTTCTCCCGGGCAACTAGCGATAGGACAAGAGGACACAGCCTCAAGCTTCGCCAGGGGAGGTTCAGGTTGGACAATAAGAAGAATTTCTTTACAGAAAGGGCCATTAGACATTAGAATGGGCTGCCCAGGGAGGTGGTAGAGTCACCATCTCTGGATGTGTTTAAGAAAAGACTGGACATGGCACTTAGTGCCATGGTCTAGTTGACAGGGTGGTGTCAGGGCAACAGTTGGACTCGATGATCCCTGAGGTCTCTTCCAACCTGGTTGATTCTGTGTGATTCTGTGTGATTCTGTGTGAAACCATGTAAAAGTGATGGCAGACAGTAAAGGGTAGACAGGACCAAGGAGGAGGAGGAGTACTTACAATCTGTAGGTGCCCACACACCTTCCGTTAGGGGCTCATTTCTCTCAGCAGACCCGCAGCCTCTCCCTGAGAGACCCATGTAGAAAATAAAGGACACAGATGGTAAATGAGTGTGGTTCAGACATCATTTTCGACATAACTGGAGTGATAATGATTCATGCCAGCTGATAATCTGACCACCGTGTGTTGGGGTGCTGGGGAGGGGGACGATTCTCTCCCTGCAAAAAGAAGGCAGTAAGAAAGCCCTGTTTCTGGGCAAAGTATGTAAATTTCAGCGCAAGGCACATTTCTTATTGTTTATAAAGCATTGTGTAGGTCTGTGGTCCCATGCAACTACTGACAGCCATCTTCTGAGTGTGATTCTTTTGATATGACCCAGGCAAGAGAGAAGCCTCTCTCCTCAGAAAACCAAATAAACCAGGTGCCTGCGATGCACCAGGGATTATCAGAGAAAAACACAAACAGGAAGACAGAAGACTGCCTCCAACTTCCGTCAGATAGAGAAATGTTCAGGACTCGACAGAAGCATCTCTCCTTCAGCTCTCAGCTTCTCAAGTGTGTCTCAAAAACAACACAAAAAGAGGCCCTCCAGCAGTTTCTCCAGGCCCTGCCTGAGCTCTCCTCCTGTTGGGAATTTTAGATGTAAGCACAATGCCAGTATCATGTGCCTTGTCATCTAGACGAAGCTGTAGGGCTGCTACAGCAATCAGTGACCAAAGTCACTAAGAAGAAGTTGCTGACAGACCCTGAAAACAAAACCGACAACCCAGCAGTAGCACATGAGGAGAAGGGCAGCTCAACTGCTCTAAAAAACTGAGGGTGGGATTGTCAAGCACATTGGAATTCACTGGTAGCTGGGCAAGTAATTCCTTTTAAACTTCCTGAAAATCCCAGTCTTTGGGAAAATGATCAGGGATAGCTGTTACAAGCACATCATGGAAGGAGCTGGAAACGAAGAGAGAAGAAACAGGAGATGCGTAAGGGCGATGCAAGAGGTAAACGCATCATGAACTCATCATCAGTAGATATGAATGGAGCTGCGCTTCATTCTCATTGGAAAAACTGACAGTAAGGACATACTGTAGCATATTAGCATACCATTACCAGTTTGGTCACTCATTTGTCCTTCTCACATCTTCCAAACTTCTCTAATCATCACCCCAAGATGTTCCTAAGTACCGCCTTGGTGTCCTCTGCCGAATCCATTCTTTGCCAGGCCATCACCTTTCTTTAGTTTCTCAGATACACTTCAGATACCATGAATCTCGGTAGCAGAGACCTGTGGACCATCCCGTGCAAATTGGTTTGTCTGTTTCCTTATTTAAAGCTGTGTTATAAAACATGCTGAAGTGTTCTTTTTTTTTAATTAAGCAATGTAAAAAAAAGGAAACTGTGCTACCAGAAATGACTTAGTAAGTCTTGCTGTTAATTTCATGCAACTGCTAATTATAAGGCCATAAAACCATTCTCCTCCCACTTAGGCTAACATAGTCAAGTCTTACACATAACCAGGTACCTAAGCAGCAACTAATGCTTTATCACTTACTCGTAGCCTGTCACCATCATCTGCTGCTTGAACCTAGCATACTCCCAAAAAAGGCTGGCAGCAGAACACTTGTACCACACTACTTTTCCTAACATTATGGCTAGAGTCTCTAAAGAGTAAAAGGTGGAGCCTCAGTGCACTCTAGGCACTTAGGAATGTTGTCTATGGCACGAATTGTAATTTTCTTTAAAAAAAGGAAGTAATAGTGGAAATAAAGACTGGAGGCCAGACCCCTTTGCCAGCCCAGCAGCCAAATACTTTTCACCATTACAGCTACATCCTCTGGCCATCAGTGCAGCCTGCTCCCTGCACTCTTTGCCCCTCACAAGTGGCAGGGAGAAACTCATGCATCAGATGAGCCATTCTGACAGCCCAACACGCAGAAAACCTGGATTTTGAGGTGTCCCACTGTCTCTCCTCTATCTTATACTCTATTGTTCAACTAAAATGTGTGTGACCCTAGGCAGTGACTCCCATGAGCATGTCCACCCACATGCAAGTCTGGCACATATCCTTGTTCTCACGGCCAAAGGACCTTTTGCATTCTCTACATAGGTCTCCAAGATGAGTGCACTGGTAATTACCCTGCTGAATAAAAGGTTCTGAACTGCAGCAGAGTAGCTTCCCTCTCCTGCTACTGTGCTGACTTCAAAAGGGTGCTTTCTGTTTTCTCACTTCAAAATAACCACAAGCATTTCTTATTGGGAGAGGATTTTGGAAGTGCCTGTCCAAAGCCCTAAGTCCATCACCAGCACTCCAGAGAGGAGGAGAGATTGCAACGACCTCCTGAGTTTGCAAGCTTCCAGCTGGCTGCATTTTGGGTGTTCCTCATTCAGTATGCAGCTTCCTTAAGGTGCCCATGCCTTGTCACTCACTGGAGCCCAGAGGTCTGGCTATGGGACCTGAATCAGGGCAGTCAAATACACTGAAGTTCAACATTTTACCTCCAAATTTAAAGCAGCCCTTGTGTTCTCTGTTGATTCCCATTCTGGTGCAAATCCCTGCTCAGAGCAGATCCTGCTTCATTTGGTGCTCAGGTGCAGAGTACAGGGTGCTGATAGGACACAGTCACTTCTCTCCCTGGCCGTGCGCTTCTCTTTAGCTTTAATTGTGTTGGCACTCTCAGCCATGCCCACTCGTTCTTCTTCTGTCGACTTCATGTACAGTTCTCTGCATCTGAACTCTGCAGATGCAAACCCCAGCTGCACAGCCATACCACTGGCAAAATGCAGTTCAGTCTCACCAATCACCCAGCCCTTCTTGATCACTACTGCAATGTCAACTAGAGTGAATTTTCTGTGGGGTTACTTTCTGTCATGTAGACATATCATGGATGTGTGTCTACACAAAGGCTTTCCCCAGGGAAACCCCTATGAGATTATTCGGGATAGAATGACTACTAGCCTGCATTTGCTCTAAAAATCAGGATAAAGTGTAGAGGCAATGAGTTAGTATCTCCTTTCCCTACGGCAGGACTAGGACATGCACATAGGTCAATTCCTTCAGCATAAGAGACAGAGAATCCGTGAAACAGTAATTAATAACCCAAGTTCTGGAGTCTTAGATCGCAATAAAGAACCAAAGTCCAAATCCTCAAAGGTATTCAGATGTCTAAGTTCCTTTGGTTTCAGCATCATTAAGTATCTGGGCAGGACCTACAAAATGTCACCTGCAAAAGCAAGGCCACACTCACTGATAACACAATTGTTTTCTCCATTGAGTTCATAAAGACTTCAGAACCAGCTTGCATAGAAGCATGGTAGTAGGTGGTCTTTAACAGCCCTGGAACAAGTTACAAAGGCAGGCTAATTGAGAAGCACACTTTTTTTTTGTGTAACAGAAACACAAGTTTTTTTCATTGCTGCCTGTGCTACTCTTTAAATGAATCCCACACAGACAGTTAGTTGGATCCTCTGAAACGAGAAGGCTACACTTGGCACCTGCTGCATTACAGATTGTGCCTGTGAAATTGAATTTACAAAGACAAGACCAGAGAGAATGGCAAAAAACAAGGAGCTGTTGAAATGATGTATTTACCTATATTATATTAATAATTTGTCATTAAGAATAAGCAAAGACTGCCATGCACTTCACAGTGAACATCTCCTTCAATAAGTCTTCAGCGTGGGACCTAAGCTATATACAAAATCAGCTTTTTGGGAGAATGACTCTCTATCATACATCGCTAATGCACAAGAAACTAAACCCAGCTGATTTGCAAGTACTACTGTTGTGTACATATTTATTAGACAATGCATATGAAAAGGTTACATTGTGAGCTGACAGGTGGCATTACCAATGTGACTTCACTCTGCAGAACTGAAATCCAGGCACACTGCTAATTCGTAGATTTAAAAACACCACATCCCTAAACAAAAGAAGTATAAAGATTGTTGGACAGCTGCCTGATGTTTGGGCTTGTCTGTTGAGAACAGAGAAGAAATCTCAGTAGGTCAAAGCTAACTATACACTCGAACATTTGTTAGTAGAGGAAGAACTTCATGTAACTCAGCAGAAACCCCCTCCAGGACGCGTGGAGTGTGTGTGTATGTGTGTAACGTATACAGAAAAGATAATTGTGTTTGTGCGAGTAACTTTTTCCCAAAATGTAAGCTTGCTCACATAGACCAGCCAAGGGTCACTGACAGAGTTGGAAGAAAAATTTTAAAAAGTGTGGGATTAAAATATGTAGTATCTCGTAACACTCCAGTGTGACAAGCTTGATGAAAAAGCACTAGTGTTTGGAGTCATGCAGTAACCTGGGAAGCAACTTCATGTAAGGAAATTAAATCTATGCTTACAAAAAAAAAAAAAAAAAAGAGAAAATTATTAGAATACAGAAAACAAGGTGGCAACCAAAATTCAGATTTCACTACATGAACCTCAAACGACTTGGAGAGCCACGGGACCCGTGCTGGTGGTGACTGCGCAGAAGAGCCTGGGGCGGGCAGCTCGCCCGCTCCGTGGGCTTGGTGCTCCAGCACGTGCTGTGCAGGTGGGCCAGCAGCGGCGTGACGAGACGCCGGCACCCCCGCGAAGGGCGCCGGCCCCCGGGCGTGCAGACCCCCCGTACTCGCAAAGGGCTCCCCGCCACCGCACGGCGAGCGGCGCTTCGAGCCCGGCGGAGGCACGAAGGGAGGGAGGGATGAGAGAGGCAGCGGGAAGGGAAGCCGGCACCAGCTCCCGCCGCTCGCGGCTCCTCCCGCTTGCAATACGGCGCGGCGGCGGCAGCAGGCGGGCGGGGCGGGGGGCGCCGTGCTTGCTCGCAGCGGGGAGCTGCGCGGCGGCAGCGCTCCACCCGCGCCGCACGGTGCCTTCCGCAGGGTGGCCGGCGGACGGGGACCAGCACCAGCACCGGGCGGTCGCTGTGCCCGGGGACCAACCGGGCGGCGGCAGCGGCGGGCGCGCGCCACCTGCCGGCAGGCACGCGGCGGGGCCGCGGCCACGTGGCACCGCCCGGGCCGGGACGCGCCCGCCCTCCCCCCGCTCAGTCCCCTTCCTCCCCGTACCCCCGGGGTCTCGCCGGGGGCGGGGAAGCCGCGGCCTCTCCCGGGAAGGAGCCGTGCGGCACCACCGTGGGGGCTGGAGACGCCCCCCTCCGCCCGCCGCCCCCGGAGTTTTCCCCCGCCCCCAGCCCGGCACTCAGAACCGAGCCGCTCTTTGCATCCTGTTACAGCCCACCCGGCATGTGCTTTCACGCGTCCTGGACCTTCAATTTTTCCAACCCCACCCCCTGCCTCTCCCCGTCTCCGAAACGCGCGGTCCCTTTTCAATGCCAGCCACCTGGGTGTCCAATTCAGCGAGTTTGTCCGAAAGAACGTCAGAGGCGCCATCCAGGGTTATCAAACTGTTCGCAGCTTTTCTGTTCTGCTGAGGATGGCTTCAAACGTGGGGTCCCTCGTTTCAGCATCTACGATCAGGTCGGCATAGATTCAGAGGCCAAGATGGCACCAGTTGTGGTCTAAACACTCCAGTTTGATTGGCTTTGGGTGTACTTCTTTCTTTGTCTTTCAGAAACAACAGCTCTGAGCTTCAAAATAAATAAAAGCCTTGAGGCCATCTATACTGTCTGTGAGCACAAGAAGATTCTGTGGCAGATCATTTGCCATCCAGAAAAGACTTTTTTTGAACAGAGGAGAGTGTGGAAAATTCATCAAAACAAATTCTGCAAAACGAAGCCAAAGTAGACAAGAGATCATCATGGGAAACTTAGCCAAGTAGGTTATTTCCCACCAGCTCTGTTGCCAATTGTTAAGGGGGCTTAAACGCAGCTGATTTTTTAGCTTTAATCCAGAACCATTGCAGAAATAGGGAATTGACAGAGAAGTATCTGTGCTCCAGAGTCTCACTTTTTTATATCAGGACAACACTTGCATCTATCAACAACCAACTGCCATGTTAGAGCACAGCCTTCATATCAAGAGGTAACAGGGAAATAATTTCTCATAGTATCCATCTCTTTTGAGATCTTTATTACATGGTTTCTTTTTAAAATTCTGTACTGTGTCATAATACATCCCAGTGCAGAAAGATTTATGTAAACAATTCTGTCACGTTACCACCTGCACTGAAGGAGCTGATAACCCACCTGTACTTGATTCCCCTCCAGGAACGACAGAACAGATGGGTTCCTTCGATGCTCAGTTCCACGTGATTACCTAAGGATGGCAGTAGCATGGGCAAGACATTCCAATATTGTCCTCCAACTTTCATATCCTCCAAGATTTCTGGTGAAAATGTATGGCCAGGTACAGTCAGCACCCACTGCAAATAACAAGAATTTGTCAGTCTTGCTGGTACTCTAGAATAACATTATAAATACATGAAAGTACTGCAGCAGGTACATGCGAATTTGTATCTTTTGAATTCTTACGGCATCCACACATCAGTGTCTTGGAAACACAGGACTGAAAAAGGCCTCCTCAGTTCTCAAATTAAGTCCCTATTACTGTAGGTAACTGCACGTTATGGTTCCCTCATAAACTTAAATCAAGTTAGTTTTCTCAGACTTATCGTTTACATGGGTGGTGAGTGACCAGGGTATAATGATTCAAATGCTCTTTTTTTTTTTTATAGGGAAAGCATAGAGAAAAGTGAACAAAAAGGAAGATTTTAATAACAGAAAACATTATTGAAGTACTTCTGGCAGTACCTTTTTTTACTTCTTTTGAACAATATCTTGATCTGTTAGCAGTCCCCCCAAGATCAAGTTAGTAACCTACTGCATAATTGATCTGGCCATCAGGTTGCCTGTAGACACTTCCTGGCTTCACCACTGATGTAGGGTACACACTGCTAGATGGAGTCCTTCCGCCAATTCCAGTAAATTTGACAACTAATTGTTGCTGAGATACACTGAAAAACAACTGAGCACATGTATGGAGTATAATAATCATCTGGGTCACTAGGGTTTTGTTAAGCTTGGTACTTAGAAGGCCAAGACTAAGATACATTGTGCATGCAGTCCATCTGAAATTCCAGTACACAGTAATTTCTAAGAATCAAGTGTCATATCCACAGAGATATTAAGGTGACTACCTCCCATTTATCAATCAGTTAGTGGGAGTTTCAGGATCAAAAGAGACCTGCAGGCAGGTTCCTATTCATATCCCCAAGGCATTGCTGGAAAAGGAGCTTCAGCATGCACAAAAATCCTTGACTTCTGGTCTGATAACTGAAGGACACATACCAGAGCTGTCATCTGCAGAACAAAATACTGATGGAGAAGCCAAAGTCTCAGACTTCCCAGGGAGATCTTCCGAGAAGAGGCAGTTGCTCATGGCGACTGATGGTACTTTAAGCTGATTGAGCCAGCAGTAGCAGTGGGGCTGGACGACACAGTGAGAGGGGAAGGGTTGGTAGAAAAGGTGATGTTACTGTTAACTTCTAGCATAGCTGTAGCAGCAGAGATCCTTAGGTTCTTGAGACACTTGGGTGTTACGGGTCTGCTACAAAAGGTGAAAAGCATTGGCTAGTGGGCAAGGGCAGGACGTGAAAGAAGCACATGAATGCAGCAGTGGTGTAAATGCTCTTAAAAAATCCTAACAAACGCATATTTTAAACATGCCAATTTTACACATGTCAATTTTACACACAGGTCTTGGTTATGCAAACAAGCCTAGGACTAGTGTACCACACCACCACTACCCACTAAGTCAAATATACACCTCTGTGTACAAAGGGAAAATGGTATCTGACTTATATTGCATGGGAAATACTGTCAGCATTGTGTACAGCTCAGCCAAGTTTGTGGCAGACCTTGCAGCCTAGCAGAGTGCCAAAATACATGGCCTAATGGGTTTTGCAGTGTACATGGTCTCATATTTTATTTGGTGATGAATACTTGCCATAAAGTGTTTGTGGAGACAAAGAGAATAAAGCAAGAGTGGTATTCATGTTGTTTGCCAAGAATAATACCACAATATTTGTTTATGTAGTTTACCAAAAATATCAAGTATCACAATATACAGGCATTAGGTCAAATTTATCTGTTACTGACACCATCTACCCAGATGATTGCAACTGAAACTGTCATTTGGTCCTCTATTTTAAATATTTCAAAGAACACAGGGTATCTCTTTTTGATTTTTAAGTCAAATACTCTTTTCGTACATATATATTATACATTACACATACACACTTTACTCTTGCAGGATACAACATGAACAACCATTCCAAAGAGAATGACACAGAGGCAAAGTCTCCTCTCCTTAAAGTTAACAAGGAAGCATAATCAATACCTAAAGTGAATGAGTTCACGAACAAATGTAAATCAAAGTGACATAACAGCAGGAGAAAGTTACTTTCACCATTCTCTGTCTTCTCTGGGATCAGCCAGCCCTGTCAGCCGAATTATAAATGAGCCTTGTGACATAGACATATTTTAAGTTTGTTTACCTTGATTTACTTTTTTTTTAAGAGAGAAGAGGGGTTTCAAAACAAAACCCCAAACTTGAAAAACAGTAGGTCAGGAAAATTTGTACAACATAATCCAAGCTTAAATATTTTCTTCCTTTTTGCCTCTTTTATTAATAAAAGTCCATAAGGAATCAAGCTCCCAGCAACAATTTCTGAGCAACTTTGGCCCTGGACTGAGATTTTTGTGACCGGACATTGCCTCCAATGAGTTCCCAGATGGAGTGCTACCAGACTTTTACGAAAGATGTTTTTACATCCTGGCCCCAGTTGTGGAACACAAAATTACAAGGAGCGGGAGGAATGAATAGTGTTAAAAATTGTAAATAAGACCAATGCATTTCAAATTAGATTCTGGTAGAACATAAAACAGTGAAGGTAAAATATCATTTGCAATAGAAAAGCAGAAGGAAATGAGAGAAAACTTGAATAAGCAATGGAATAATCACATCTGACACATAGCTGTATGCTGCAGAGTGTGAAATGATTCAAAGGATCATAGTTGAGCAGTAATGATGTAAGGTCCACTTCTGCTGAAGTTAGTGAAGACACTGCTGCTGACTTTACCAAGATAAGGATTATACAGCTCAGAGTTTGAAGGCCAAATGCCAGCTATCTCTAAACTGATAACCTTGGAAAAAGATCCCTTGTCCATTTAAATCACCTTGGCTTCAATGACTTTGGATGATTTTTGCCAGCCTGCTCCAGCTGGGGATGCAGTCATCAGTGGATAAAATGACCATGGGAAAATGTGTTGTGAGGAAAGAAACTCATGATGGAACACAGTTTTAATTGTACTTAATTAAATTTAGTATTTCTTACTGATGCTGAGTAGTATTTTCTCACACTGCAACTACTGTCATGAGCAATGAGGAAAAAGAGCACTCAATCTGGCCACAAACAAAGGCGCTGAATTTCATCATGTCTAACAGGGAGCTTCAAGAGAGGCTTCTGGACTCCAGATGAACACTTGGAAGTGATGAGGAACCCTCTGTGTCCACTGTCCTGGTTTGGCCTAAACCAGGCCAATTTTCCTTTCAGTGATTTTTACTTTCAGCTAAGTCTCTTCTAAGTAACTGCACTTTCTGAAACTAACTGCATGTTTTGCAGACAGTGTCTGCTTCTAGGACTGGTAACGATTCCTTTAAACCGTGACAGTCCACTGAAGTTTTATTCCTGAAACTGATAACTTTCCCTTTTCAGCTATGCACCTTAAGAACAGCACGTGCCTCCCTCTCAAGGCTTTGCCATCAGGCTGTCCTTTTCATCAAGAACAATTCAGGCTTCCCTTGAACAAAATATTTGAGCTTGAAGTCCTAAAATCCATTCCTCTCCCAGTTCCTTGTCACATATTTTCCAATACTCATAAGCTATAAATAGAGACAGATGGAGAGAAAAATAGACACTCATTCCCTTGAAACCTTTGGGGCCAGAAGAACTTTCTGGCAGGAAGCAATGGAAGAATGATAACTATTTTGCTTTTAAAAACCTTTGACTTGTTCCTCCTAAGTAAGGCCAGCTGATGTGTAAGGCAGTCAACTATTTTAGTACTATCATGTAATTGGCCAAGGAGTGGCTGAAATACTAATCCCTTTTAACAGAAGCCCTGTAAGTCAACTCCAGACAATGATCTCTGGAACTTCCCAAAAGACAGACTTCAACCCTGGCAAATTTTATACACATACAGGAAGGCACGGAGAAGGTGCCTTGTATAATATCACCAGTTTCAGGGATGCACAATGGCTGCTAGAGACAGGATTTCACAAGGCAGTTTTCACATCCAGATACTCATTGTCAGGAGGACACCTGTTTTGAAAAGATGCTGTGGGCGATTGTTCCAAAGACCTGACACTTGTCCTCTGGAACACTCTGATCTCTGGCTATGCTTCAGCTAGTTCTGGTAGTGCAGATTTCCATCCTCCATCTAATTTCAATGAAAGAAACAGAACTTCTGCCCGCATGTATGGTTGGAGACAGGTTGACCGTATTTTAACTAGCAAAGCTGCTATGTGAAAGATAAATTGTGATTTATAAGCAACTTAAATTATATGCAATTTATATGCAATTTAAATTATATATAAGTCCCAATTCTAATGCAAACCTCTTCCTTGGAAGTAACAGTTTAACAAATGTACAAATCAACTACTAGATCTTATGTCACTGTTGATGGTTTTCACCTTGCCTATTTTGTACCAATGTAACAAACAACTTAAATGCAGGAGGTGAAATGCAAGGCTTTTGTTCCTTGAAACAGGACCTCCGTGCTGTTTGGTCATCATATTTTCCTAGTCTTGGAAAAGAAAATAAAAATCTGTGAGCTTTTGGACTAGGTCATCAGCCCATTTGGACTAGCACAGCTCCTTTAAGGAAAATATTCACTTCTTTGTTTTGGAAAAGGAATAAAAAATCAGTCCCTACTTTTACCAAAAGAAACAATAAATCCTACAATACATTGATAGATACCTTTTCAGATGGGTCAAGAAGCACCTTTTAATTGCATAAACATGAGCTTGAACATACCCACTTGCTTTCAAACCAGGGCAGCAGTTGTGTATGGCAGAAGGTGCATTTACAGTTAGATAGTTGGTTAAGTTGGACAAGTTAACTGCCTCTGTACTTACTAGTTTTCTGTTAACCTTTTACTCCCTGAATTGCTTGATGAGTGTGATATTACTGCCATCTCTGTCACTACCGTCGAGACTGCCTGTTTTTCAAATTTGGTATTCATGCAAAATGCTGCCATACCTTTTACCAGCAGATGCCTCCCAGGCTGTGCAGACATGCACCCAGAACGCCTGTGTGGTAAGACCGTCAGGAAACCGAACAGCTACAAACCCTGTCACAATGCCAGGATGTGACATACAGAAATTTCAATGAACGTGCTTCAGCATCATGACTGCTGTATATAAAAAGTATTAGGGCCAAGCCTAGTTCAATGCATCTCATGCCTTATACTAAATCTTGAATACCTCTCACTGTTTAGCATAGCTTCGTGAATAGTCACTACCACCAGTTGTTTGCAACATCCTCCACGATTGCTTGTGACCAGACAAGTTAAAAAGCTAAACCGAGCTCTCTGCTTCTGTTTTCAGAGCTGACAGGGATACTTCAATGTTGCTCAGAGTACATTGCTTTATCAGTTCTACTACACATAGGCCAGAGAAAGCTGGTAATGCATGGACTATTACGTGTATTTTCAGAGCCATGGGAACACTCCAGGAAGAACCCAAATGGTGACAGAAAACACAATAATAAGGCAGAACAGATGAGAATCTAGAAACAATCCAGACAGTGGGGTTTTGTCTAATATATTTTCAAATACGAAAGTTAAAAGACATCATCAAGGCTGTGTGTGCAGAGAGCACAGTGATGCAGAGTTCACAAGAAGAAACACTCCGCTCAGACAAGGAAGCAAGTTGCAGACTCTTCCTCCCTTTGAGGCATTGGGATACTGGGACTACTGGTACCACAGAGACAAGAACAGAGATTACCTCCCTAAAGGAAGAGAGCAGCTTAGGGGCGTACTCCACCACCTCAAGCTCAGCCCCACCCCTACACAGGTCTTACACAGTTCGGAGGACATGTGTACCACCTCTCGTGCTTCTCAGCAAAATCCATACCTTGGCAATCATAACTTCAGCTTCTGGGGGGTGGGACTGCTGGACTGTGGAGGTGAACACTGGAAGACAAGTATTTGTCACTGCAGGTGGAGTATTACTCCATGGATAAAACTTCCCACATTCTGATCGATGCTGTCCTAATTAAGGATTACATGTGTTATCTGTGCTAGTGTAATACCTTCCATGCTGGGTAATTGACTGGCTCGGTCTTTGTCATCAGAGTCTTAGCCATGCCACACAAAACCGAACACTCCTATTCTACACATTGATCTTCAGGTTCACACACTCATTTTCAGGTTCACATCTGTCTCCACTGACATCAGGATGACTCCTCTCTTCTTACATCAAGTGTGTTGTGTGTTTACAGGCTCATGGCTTTACCTTCACAATCCTTTTGTACCTTTCTGCCATATTTTGCAGGATGACACTATTGCATGCCACCCAACAATGTTCTGTGATGTTAGAGCTCCTACATATGAATGTCTCACAGGCAAAATAATTTCATTCTTTTTAAAAATAATTACCATATTGTTACTTTGTAATGTGAATGTCAAAGGAGATAAAGGAAAATAACCATGGTAAGGTGGAAAGAACAGTTTAATTTAGCAGGCAATTAAAAATCTCCCAGTCACAGTGTGGACAAAGGGTTGCCATGGCTTAACAAGCTACAGCTCATCAGTTGAAACACATTTAACTAGGCAAGCTGCAAATACAAAACAGAACAGGTTAGTTTAATCTATTTTTGGTTGAAGACCGTCTTAGATGATGACAGTGAGCGGAGAGAGAGGGTAAAATGAGAAAAGTTGTATGTGTTGATGGAAGTAGCATGGCTTCATCAGCAGCAGAGAAAATATTAAGAACGCCCACTCCATAGAAAGAGGAAGACTTTCTAAAGGACACTTAGGCATCCAGCTTTGGTCCATGCCACTGGGAATTGTGGAAGTCATTTCCCACTGTGCTCCTTCCCTCTCCAAATCCCTATGAGTAGCAAGATGTTCACAATAAAGTGGAGCCAGGAATTGCTACAGCAAGGCCTATTCTCCAGCTGGATGCTCAGCACATCCATATGGGCTTGTAAATACATGTTGGAGAAGCCCTAAATAGAGTGCTTACAAGACAGAATGCAACCACTCAAAGAAGATGTCATGGCTGAGGAAATAATGGCTTTTAAATGTGCCCCAACATGCATGTACAGAAGAGACTGTGATGGCTCCAGAGAGCTGTCATTATGCTTTCCCAAGTTATTTCTAAAAGCTGAGGCACATGCAAACCCAGAACCCAGCACCTCTTCTCACCTGACTGCGAGCCAAGGACACACAGTCCCTCAGACAATATGCTCACTGCTGGATCTCCAGGCCAAGATTATCAAAGCCACTTCAGAAATTTGCACACCCAAGGGGAATAAAACATTAAATGCATTCAGCATCTTTCCAAGCATCCTCTTGTTAAGAGTTCAGGCTAAAGCTTTAAATGAGCATAGATGTATCTAGAGCCTTCAAGGCACTGCCAATGCCCTAATCACACAGAGCTGGAAACAGGAGCTGCATTTTTTTTTATCTTGCTAGTTACAACACATGTTAAATGGTTTTGGGGCACATGAGAACATTTTTTTTTGCTATGGGAATGCCATCACAGTTGGTGATAGCTATATCAAAGCTGATTTTGACTCAAGCTTTCTCATGGTTTATCTGTAATTCCTTTGGCAAAAAGCTTTGGGTATAATAGCAAAACCTCACGTCAAGCTCTTCAGACAATTCAACAACAGCATTCAGGCTATTTCATGGGTTACGCTGGAGGTGCCTGACCCACCCATTTCATGCTGAACAGTCCTTCATTTATTGGCTGTATGAAAGAGCATACTTTGGTGTGAAAAGGAGCACACTAAGCAGCAAAACTTCTGGACATCCACTAATCAGTCATGATAATATGAGGCAAAATAACACCGGGCAAGTAAAGGAGAGGTTTGTAGCTTGTTCATAGTTCAGATTCGGTAAACATAACAAGATAAATACAAAAAGAGGTAAGGTACTCTAATTAGATCCAAGAGAACCAGGGAGGCTGACCCATGGTTTGTCACTGTTCATATCCAGGCCAGCCTTCATGTTCAGCTAATGCTAAATACAGCTCCCAGCCCTGACTCCATAGGAAGATGGTTCCCAGATTTTATAGCTGTTCATATGACACAAGTCACAGACCTGACAACCATCAGGTAAAACCCTTGAATGGGGCACCACAGACTGATGAATAAGAAGACTCACCTTCCTCTGCTGCAGATGTTCCTTCTGGTTGCTGAGGCTTCACTGCCAAGGGGGAAGCTTAGCACTGCATCCATGCCAGTTTCAACACTTTTCCCATTTTGCTTTGTCTTTCAAGAGTATTTTATGTTTCCACAACACCAACCACAAGACAGGTAAAAAAATGCTTTTCCCACTTGCTTGAGATGCTCTGTTCTTACAAAATTAGAAGTAGAATGGCATGAGTTCGTACAAGTTAAAAAAATCAATACCCTCTCACTATTAATAGCACCATGTGATGGGCTTAAACAGGTACTTTTAGCATCAGCTTAACATTGGAAGGGAAAAGGGACAGGACTGCTGTAAACAAGACTAAAACCATTCTTTTTTTTTTTCCAGCCTGAAGCTTTTTGAGGCTCCCAATATTAGAACAATGCTTATTTTAATGTGGCTTACATCGGAAAATAACAAAACTTCTTTTATGACCAGAGTATTGAAATAAAACTCTTATCTGCAAGCTAAACAATCAAGGCAAGTGATCAGTAATATTACCACATGACCACAAACTGAAAAGGTAAGAATTTTTCTACCCACTACCCAAGATTTCAAAGTACTGTATTACCACAGAATATTTCCAGCTGCAGCATGATGATTCTTCCAAAAACATATTTGGCCTGAAAAAAAAAAGATGGATGCGTTTTACACACAGAGCAGATACTTACTGAAAATCTTCGTTAACCTCGAAGTCTGCTTTCTGAATGACAGCTTCAAAGAAAATTTTCTGTCAATACCTAGGCAAATGGATAGAATGCAGCTGAGGAAATTACTTTTTCCCAAAAATTATTCATTTTAAGGTTTTCTTCATTTTCCCATGATGAATTAAACATCAGTTTTCCATAAAAAATAATACTTCTAATTAAAATAAAGGGAAAAATAATTTTCACAAAACAAAATCCATCTTTTAAAAGAAAAATAGTTTTATTGGTTTTCTTTGCTACACAGAGTTAAAAACAATTTCCACCAATATAGTTTTCTTGCAAAAATATGTTTCCTTTCAGTCAAACCCATTTTCAGCTGGAAAAAAGCCGTCAACAAAACAACCATGCTCAATACTAATAGTAATAATTCACGCGTCTAGAATACCCTTTCGCTTGGGCTCCTGAAAGCGTTCTACAAATAACAGAATGAACCGCACACAGGCAAAAGAATGACTTCTATTTTATAGGAGAAAACACTAACAAAGCACAAGGGCCTGCTTTTCAGAAGCAAATATAAACATTACTACTGCAATACAGGATCAGCCCAACAGTCTCTCTAGCCCAGTAGCCTTTTGCTTGCCCAGTACAGGAGACACCATGGTCATGGAAGGTGGGATTTCTAGGGTGAAGCCAATCCTTTGCCCTCTAGATGTGCTGATCGCTGTAGTTTCCCAGATGCTGATTCCTGTAATTTTCCAGGAACCTCAGCTGCATAATTTTTCTTTGGAGGAGACTGTCTGCACCTTTCCCTGGCTAACAGGGTCTGCCAAGAGTAGATGCCAGGAGTACATGCCTAGAGAAAATCTGAGAATAGGTCAGGCATGTACTATATAATACACTCATAATACTCTTCCACCAACAAAACACTATGAGGCCTGCCTGAGTCAGAACTGGTATCTAATTGCTTTCCATTTCTAGCATTTCCACCTGAGGCAATGAGTTCCACAGCTTAATTATACATTGTGCAACTTACATAGTAGCTTTTTTTTTGGTTCACTCAGGGTCCATTACCTACCAGCTTCACTTGAAGCTGCTGTATTATGCAAAGAACATTCTGTGTGCACGAGGTTCGATTTTTATTTTACAGACCTTTGAAATAGCCAGTGTTCTCCTCTCTCTTCTCTAGCAGTCTTGATTTACTGAGTCAGTCACTCTCTGTGCCAAAGACAACCCATAATTATTACAAGTTTTCTTGCTCTTTCCTTTCACCATAAATAAGATCTGGTAGCCACATCAGTCTGATGCCCCTGGAGGATCAACGAGAAGCTCCATATTGCCCATACAAGAGGTGGTTAAATTCTGTATTGCCTGACATGACTACTTTACAGCGTACCAAGAAGCAAGGATGCTTTCTACTAGGAGTATCTTGTTCAATGCCCTCATTTATTTTTTTCTGACGTTAATGAATTGCTCAAATATAACCCCACTCTTCTCCACATCATTTCAGCCTGCGTAAAAAAAAAAAATCAGCACTGTTTGAAGATATCAGAAGCACATCTCATTAATAACTTGAAATGCCTGATTGCATTCTTGTAGTTCTTGCTGCAAACATATCCCCAGGGGTCTTACCCAGCTTGACCTTCTTAATCATTGCTTTTCCTTACAGCATTGATGCTCTAATTTCATAGACATCCATAAAGACCGGCTATAGACTCAGAAATGCAGCATGTCACCTCTTAGGTCAGCAACAATAAGGTTGTACTAGTGTTAGAACTGAATGAATTTTTAGTTCATTTCTGACAGCAGTCTGTTGCTTTTGCTATAGTAATAGCTCGCTGTATAGCATTTCTAGGAGTTCCTCCACTTTGTCCTGACTCCTTGTGTGCTTGCCTCATCTTGGGCTGAAGCTTATTAACCTTGTGTTCCATTCAGTTTGCATTTGAGGACAAGAACACATAGATAGCAATGCACGATTTGGAAACTTGTTTCCTGCGTCTGTATGCAGCCACTTCTCTCAGCAGCAATGCATGGGTTTGTTTTCTGAAATTTCTCTGCTTTTCTTAAGTATAGCCTTTTAGCACTAATGTTTTGTTGGGTTTTGGTAAACTCTTTAGCATTTGGTATCTGTATCTTCTTAATTAATAGATATTAGCATTGAAACTTCTTTTTAAACAGCCTTTGTGTTTCAGCTTTTTCTAAACTCAACTATGATCCAGTCCCCACCAAACTTATCCACATAAAGCTTCAGTCTGAAATAAGCAGGAGATTTAGGTAAAGATAAGGGAATGAAAAATCATCAACACATTTGATTTGTAAAGAGCTATTCTTTTGGCAAGACAGTTCTAAACCAAAGCCAACTACAAGACATCTGGATCACACTTGGGAGAGATGGATTCAGAAGAATCCAATCTGATCCTGAACTTTTTATTCCAGAAGGTGCAGTATAAACATAAAGCTTATGTGTACTCTTTACAGGAGAGGATACCCGAATAATCAGAATGCAAATCTTCGGAACCATGCAACATTGCTTCAAAACTCGGATTCAAGTTTGGCGATAAGGTCATCAGCTCTTTTTTGCATGTTACCAGACTCTGAAGCCTAAATTGATTTTAAAAATCCACAAACTCCACAGAAGAGGCTATTGTTAAAGGGGCAATTCACTGCTGATCCTCCTTCCTGACATGCCAGTTCTCAGCGCTGCTGGTGGGGTCTGCTATGAGCTAAACATATCACATGAGCTACCTCTCCTTGTTTTCAGCTGCTATACTGAATTAAAGGCACCTAAAAATACATTGAATAATTGGATTGAAGCCAAAGCATATGCCCCAACTAATACAAAGGCAGCTGCTCAGAAAGATGGGTCTCTCTCCCATGCTCCATTCTTTTCCTTGTCTCAACTTGAAAATATCAAGTAATGTGCTAAGCGTCTCTCCTGCTGTTTTAAGCTTTCATGAGCTAGAAAGCAAACACCAAAGAAAAATCATCTCCTTTGCAGGACAACAGCTCACTTTGGGAGACCCTGAACCAAGCTTCAGTGCATGATGGGTGACTGGTAAATAAAGATAGAGAAGTTTTCATACAAACAATGTTTGAACTCCAGAAGTCACTCCTGTGAGAGAGACTTTGCAATGAAACCGTACTCTCTTCAATACAAAACTCATTTCTTCACCTTGGATTTTTCTGATATTCTGCTATGACGGTAGAAGAACCATATAAATTCATGTCTTCAACTTGCTCAGCATAATCTTGTTAAGTGGCTTAAAGGTGTACTCAAATTCCACTGGCAGACTCACAAAAATACTTCCACGTAATTCCATAAACATCCCAGGACCATAAATGGATGTAATTTTCAGAAAACAAAATGTGTGCCAAAGAGCTTTTGATCAAAAAATCTTTCAGTGATTTTATTCCAAATTTAGGTCAAAAAATCTTTGAGTGATCTTATTCCAAATTTGGCCCCAAAAAGCCCAGAAGAGGGGCAAAATCACCTCCCTCAACCTGCTGGCCACGCTTCTTTTGATACAGCCGAAGATATGGTTGGCCTTCTGGGCTGCAAGTGTACATTGCTGGCTCATGTCCAGTTTTTCATCCACCAGCTCCCCCCCTTCTCCACAGGACTGTTCTCAATCCCTTCATCCCCCAGCCTGTATCAATACCAGAGGTTGCCCAGACCCAGGTGCAGAACCTTGCACGTGGCCTTGTTCAACCTCATGAGGTTCACATGGGACCACTTCTCAAGCTTGTCCAGGTCCCTCTGGATGGCATCCCATCCCTCAAGTGTGTCAACCACAACGCTCAGCTTGGTGTCATCTGCAGACTTGCTGAGGGTGCACTCAATTCCACTGTCTATGTCATTGAGGAAGACATTAAACACTGGTCCCAATACAGACCCCTGAGGGACACCACTCGTCACTGATCTCCATCGACAACCTATTCTGTTCCTCCTCTATTAGCAACCTCTTATGTTCCTCCTTCACAGAAGTCGGACATATGCATGGACTAGTTTATCAAACTTGGTTGCAGCAGTTTTTGTTTGGTATGGTATTTTGATCATCATATTCTACTTCTTGACTAGATAAAACCCAGTTGCGGATCAGTGTGCAATAGGCTGTTCTTGCCTGAGAATATTAATGTATTATTTCTCTGTCAGTGTTCATATTGCTATCTGTTCCTTGCTGGACATTTTCACACATTCACAAAAGGCATTTGACTGCTTAACAGGGCAGTTTTATCAGAACAAATGCAAGTTACTATTTACAACACATTTTTGATTCTCATCTTAGTATCAAATGCTGCTTCTCCGTGGCTACTCTTTGTAAGACTTCATTTAGACCTTAGAAATGAAGATTCACCTTACAAATTAAGGAGCATTCTGAGTAAATCTTGCATTCACTGTCTAGATTGTTGGAAGATGTTCGGATTTCAGCATGCCCCTTATGTTGAGCAAATTCAGATTCCTACAGAAGATAGATGTTTGGAATTCCTGAACAACTGTGTCTTGCCTAATAATACACTGAAGAATCAAGTTGGAAATGGAAGCACTGTCTGTAATACAAACTCCATTTCTTACCAATAAAATGAAATGGAGAAAATACAGAAGAGGAAAGCAAAACACATTTATGATCTAAAGCAACTTTGGTTCTGTTCATGAATCACATCTTAAGGTATTTCTTTTTACAGAAATTGTAGTAGAAATGAAGACCCAGATCAGCAATTGGATTAATCAGGAATAGGCACTTCCAGCCTGAGAACTGAGCTGATGAAACAACTCCTTCAAGCCTTAGTTTATATTAGCACAAGGGAACTACTTCTAATTTTACCAGGCTAATGCCAAAATTAGATACAGCCAACTAGTTCATGTATGCCATTCTGCTGAATCTGACATGCCTTACCAGAACAGAACAGTTATAAGGAATTCTTACCAATCTCACACAGAGAAGTTTAGCAGAGATACAGAACATCAACATGAAAGCTAGGAAATAATTTTTTATTTAAGGTATCCTGTACAGACTGTATTGAAGTCTCCTACAGAATTCAGGTTAAACCCTGTGCAACTGGTTATCTTTTTTTGTATTATAAAAAAATAGTTCTCGGAACACTTGCATGTATATGGAGCTCTTTTGAGCACCCATCCTTCAGAAGCCTGTGAGATCTTTAAACACGACTGTTTGTTTTCATGGTGCTTACAATGGGATTTCTTTCAGCATAGCTTGTGTTCTGTCTCACAACAAGATACATTTTTAGTGGGATGTGTATTTCTCTTAAGGCATTCAGTCAAGAAAAACCTTTTTTTTTAATATTGTCATCTTTAAGTTCAAAATGAATACAAAATCATGTATTTTCCTTCTAATTGTAAACTTGTTAAGAATTAGTCTAAGCATATTTTCACATTTACTTTGGCTAAGAGTAGCCAGATATCAGCCAGTGTTTCACAGCTGTGCAACGTAGTTCCATAGTTCTTGTGACCTGGTGTACGCAATTACACCTCTTCAAAAAAAATCAAGAAGTTTTAAAAACCATGGCATACAACTTTTGCTGGTGTTGCTGAATAACTAGTTGATCATTAACTAGTTAGGTGGAAGCTTCAAGTTTATCCATACATCCGTGATACCAAGATACAAAAAAACTGAGACACCCTGCACGTGAATACTCCAAGCATTTATAACTGTACATCAAGTTCCAATGTAAAATGTCAGGAACATGACTGCTATTTTGTCCGAAAAGGTGGGGGTTCTTTTTTTTTTTCCTTTTATTCTTATTCTTCTCTGTTGAAGAAAATACTCATTTTAGCTTTCAAGGTACAGCACATTTGTTATAAAGCTGGACTCCAAACTGAGGAGTTCAGTAGTTTTGGTCACTACCACGGAAATGTGACTAGACAGGCACATTTCTTGGGTACTTTTTCTTTTCTCTAAGCACAGCACTGGTGATAGTTTTTCTAAATTTAGATATGTACCTGGAACTAGAACTTTGTCTTTTCAAATCACATCTCCCTTCACAGTTTCCTTGGCATCCCTGCACAGAGACTAACCTACCTCTTTTTGCTGAAGAATACTATTCAAATAGTGTTCAAAGCAGTACTCTCTGAAGACAAATAATCTAATTCTGTAAAAATAGTTTAATTTATTCTAAAAATTGGCACATCAATGAAAGATTCCTCTGAAAAGATTCTCTTGTTATGAAATGTAACATCTCTAAAACGTCAAAGTTCTCAGTTCTGAAGCATATGCCACTTAGAACTGCTCCACATCATGTGCAAAAAAAGATGCAACGAACAGGAAGCAGCAGGCTTCAGCAAACACTAATAAATAGTTCCAGTGCTTCTGATATTAATAGTTCTTCCTCAATAGCACCAGAGCTAATTGCTACAAACTACTGCTGGTATTTATTAACAGCAGGCATAATAAGGCTGAATTCATGAGAAACAAGGTAAATGTACTGTCCAGCATTCTTTTATAAAAGGAAGTTTGGCTTTGAAAAGAAACAAATGAGTATGCTTGGATAAAAGCACAGGCAGAGATGTCTAGTCCCATTCAAACTGAAAGATAACTACAAACCACATGTAAATCACCTATGAAAAACAGCTACATATCAAATGCTTGCAAATAAGCAAAGTAAACCTACAACAAAAATATTGGACTGTTTCTACTTGCTAACTGTAAAGATTTTTAAAAGTGACAGATAATTCACTCCTATTTTAAAAAATAGAAAAATATGAAAAATATTTACTTGAGTAAATGAAGAAAATCTAGACCAGTGCAATGTGAATTACAACAGTAATTCAGCTATTTTTCTAGTTAAAGGCATTAGTTCCGTACATTTTCATGGGTTTACAGTGCAACTGGCCGGGGGGGAGAGGTGAAACAAGTGATATATCAGAAGAAAAAATAAAGCTGATTGTCACATTTTGAAACTATCTTTTTAGCATGTAAGCATTTAAAGTTATCATAAATACAAAATTTAGTAAACTTACCACAACTGTAAAAATTTGTAGTTTTTAACTTACAAATCAAACATGTGCATTTAAACATCTAAACAGTGGCTTACAAAACACATTCCAAAGCCAAACAACAACACAGTAGTATACACCCCTGTTCTCTCCTCACTTGCATTTCTTTAAACAAATTTCCCAGCCAGTCTAACCTGAAAGACAAACATCTTCAAATGTTATGACCATCAAGGATTTTAAGCCACTTATTCTGTTTTCTTTGCCTGTCTTTTCTTAACACCATCATGGTGCTGTTCAGAAGAAGACCGGTCACAGACTGAAGAGCCATTGGAAGATGCGGCACCTTCACCCTTCACTTTGGATGGTGTCTTTTGCAAGCCAAAGAACATATAGCCTAATGCAGCCTCAACAGGAGCAAATGGAGAAGTTGCAGATCTTGTCAACATCATTGTTACCTATGAAGAACAAGGATCAAGTTATAATAAAAGTTTTAATGACTTCACAGTCATTGAAAAAAAGTGCAAAGCTGAATGGATGTACGGCATTTCTAACTTTCTGCACCAGCATGAGCCCATGCCACCAAGAACAGAAATATGTTCATTTTAGCTTGAATTTATCAAAGAATGCTTTTCTTTCTGACCTACACTCTCCACACAGCTTTACACAAAGAATGTACACAAAAAACTTTCTATGTAAGTTTACTTAAATCATCCTAAGAGAAAACCACATTTAACGTCATACGACTAAGGTGAAGAGCAACTTTTATGTATAAGTTTTGTACCTTGTTCAAAATGAAAAACTGTAATCAGAGTGGCTACTTCCATTTAAATTGAAATAATGCAGTCTGTAAGCACTTAAATATATACACACAGACAGACTTTACTTAGAATTCCAGACAGCCATACTCATTCCATAAAGTTGAGAGATTTAGGTGGAAATTCCTTAGAATACATAAAAATCTGTTTTGTAGATCCACGTACTGGACAAATTTATATCGCAACAGTTTCTACAGTTTTCAGAGACATGAAAAGTTTCTCAAACAAGACACTACTACAGGACTATGCCAGATCCACAACTGTTAATTTATTAGTTAAGTGGATGCTCAAGTTCCTGATTGTCAGTATGACCATCAGTTTAAGAACTTACTCAGTTCAGTGCAGCTTGACAGCCACCATCTGAAGACAGCTGTAATTTCTCACTTCCAGAATAACATTCATTTCCTTCTCCATTCCCAGCATCCCCAGTTCAACAATACCTTTATTGGTTTAGGTGGAGAATCATGAGCATCAGCATGAACTCTTAGCTCCCTAAAGCAACTTCGCTAGAATTAAACTTGTCAGCTACTTCACAGAAAGGAGACTGGCAAACACCACTTTAAGACAGTCTCCAGTCTGTTCTACAGCAGCTCTGAAGCTCTTAAAACTGCCAGACTTCTGCTAACACAGAGACTATACTTTCTTATTAGCTAATAATCCAGAAGACAAGCATCATCCTGGAAATTAACAAAACTGGAGGGATTAAAGGACTCAATAGAGAAGTAGAATCTATTTTATTATAAAAGTAGTTACAGCTACTTCAAAGTGGTTTTGGAACACTTTCTCTTTCCACCTAAACACTTATGTTGCAAACACTTTAAGCTCGATGAGAACCTAGATGGCTTGTTCTGCAAACCCACAGATGACTGCTCTGGTACAAGGAACGCATTAAGCAGCTAGCAAAAGGCAGAGAACAGGAGAGCTTCTTTCTACAAGCATAACCTTTGTTCGAGATTATGAATATACAAGCCTGGCATATCAACCATTGGATGCCAAAACTCCTGATTTTTTTTTCTTTTTTTTTTTTCCCATACATTGAACAGTATCAGTAACAGAATAGGTCTTCTGTTCTGCTCCTGTATAGAAGACTAAACACAGGTTTAAGACTTCAGTAGGAGCTGGCCTTCCCATCCAAAAGTACGCATTCTAACTTGTGGTAGAATGTTGAGGGCATATTTTTTGCTCTGAAATAATGAAATAAAATATCTTCTGTTATTTGGTTATTTGCAACACTTTCACATTCTTACCTTAGAGACGACAAGAAAGACGGTGTATAAAAACACGAGGTTGTGTCTTGCTATTGGCAAGTACTGGCTGTGATGCAGGGTGAAAAGAACTGCTCCTATCAAAGTTACCTTCACAGGGCTGGAAATCAAACAAAAGATGTTAATTTCTCTTCTCAACTCTACTGTGAAAGCTGCCACGGCCTGGAAAGCAATAAATGTTCTTAGTGTGCAAAAGACTTATTTCTGAATAGAACTAATGAACACTTGTGGTAACAGTGACAAGGTCCATAACCTAGTTATAATTAAACAAACACTTTCACTTTATATACTGTTACTATGTTTCCTGTCCATAATATGGAGAAGCATCAAGTTCAGCACTACTTTACACACCCAGCAAACTCATATTTGACAAATCCTTCTCAAATTAATGCCTCTATTCAGACTCTATACATCAGCTTGCTCCTCTTTTTCCTCTTCCAATGTATCTTACTGAAGAGTTAAATCACAAAGCTTGCACTACTTGGACTAGACTTAAAAATAAGTTACTTTCCTATACTCCAGGTGTTAGTTACTCCAAGGACTTGCTTAAGGTGTTGAAGAATAACGTAGTCCAAGTCTCAGTCCACTGTGACACTCCAGCAGTTCTAGGGCTGTAGTCAGCTTATACTTCACTTAAGCCACGCCTGTGTTACCAGGTTTTGCCAACATAACTGTGTTGACTTGAGACGTGCAAAGATTTACATCTTCTAGCTATCTTCATTGTGATGGCAAATCCCTTGCTAGGTATGCAGTCAGAAAACAAAAGAACTTTGGTCAGTTATCTAAAGTCATCTGAAGAGAGAGCACTAATATACTGCCAGAAAAATTCTGTGCATTTCTTAATCTGTATCTACATGTGACACGTACAGGTGACATTCCTGTTATCACAGAGCATCTGGTGTAGACACATTCTTCACTGTCTTCAGTAACTCAGAGATTTACTGCATCCACTTCTTGCTTAGGAAGTCCAAAAACCAACCCTGTGTATCATAGAATCATAGAATAGAATCATAGAATGGTTTGGGTTGGAAGGGACCTTAAAGATCATCTAGTTCCAACCCCCGCTGCCACGGGCAGGGACACCTTTCCTCTAGACCAGGTTGCTCGAAGCCTCATCCAGTCTGCCCTTGAACACAGCCAGGGAGGGGGCAGACACAACTTCTCTAGGCAACCTGTTCCAGTGTCTCACCACCCTCACAGGTAAGAATTTCCTCCTAATATCTAATCTAAACCTACCCTCTTTCAGTTTAAAACCGTTACCCCTCATCCTATCACTACATGCCCTTGTAAAAAGTCCCTCTGCAGCTTTCCTGTAGGCCCCCTTCAGGTACTGGAAGGCTGCTAGAAGGTCTCCTCAGAGCCTTCTCTTCTACAGGCTGAACAACCCCAGCTCTCTCAGCCTGTCTTCATAGGAGAGGTGCTCCAGCCCTCCAGTCATCTTCATGGCCCTCCTCTGGACTTGCTCCAACAGCTCCATGTCCTTCTTATGTTGGGGGCCCCAGAGCTGAACGCAGTACTCCAGGTGGGGTCTCCAAGAGTGGAGTAAAGGGGCAAAATCACCTCCCTCAACCTGCTGGCCACGCCTCTTTTGATGCAGCCCAGGATGCGGTTGGCCTTCTGGGCTGCAAGCACACGCTGCCGGCTCATGTTGAGCTTCTCATCAACCATCACCCCCAAGTCCTTCTCCTCAGGGCTGCTCTCAATCCATTCTCCGCCCAGCCTGTATCTGTGCTTGGGATTGCCCCGACCCACATGCAGGACCTTGCACTTGGCCTTGTTGAACTTCACGCGGTTTGCACAGGCCCAGCTCTCAAGCCTGTCAAGGTCCCTCTGGATGGCATCCCTTCCCTCCAGCGTGTCGACCACACCACGCAGCTTGGTGTCATCAGCAAACTTGCTGAGGACGCACTCAATCCCACTGTCTATGTTGCTGACAAAAGATGTTAAACAGGACCGGTCCCAATACCGACCCCTGAGGAACGCCACTCGTCACTGGTGTCCACTTGGATGTTGAGCCGTTGACCATAACTCTTTTGAGTGTGAACATCCAGCCTATTCTTTATCCACCGAGTGGTCCATCCTTCAAGTCCATGTCTCTCCAATTTAGAGACAAGGATGTTGTGCGGGACAGTGTCAAATGCTTTGCACAAGTCCAGGTAGATGACATCAGTTGCTCTTCCCCTATCCCCCAGTGCTGTAACCCTGTCGTAGAAGGCCACCAAATTTGTCAGACATGATTTGCCCTTGGTGAAGCCATGTTGGCTGTCACCAATCACCTCCTTGATTTCTGTGTGCCTCAGTATAGTTTCCAAGAGGATCTGCTCCAAGATCTTGCCAGGCACAGAGGTGAGACTGACTGGCCTGTAGTTCCCCAGGTCTTCCTTTTTCCCCTTCTTGAAAAGGGGGGTTATGTTTCCCCTTTTCCAGTCAGTGGGAACTTCACCAGACTGCCACGACTTCTCAAAAATGATGGATAGCGGCTCAGCAACTTCATCCGCCAGTTCCCTCAGGACCCGTGGATGCACCTCATCAAGTCCCACGGACTTGTGCACCTTCAGGTTCCTTAGATGGTCTCAAACCTGATCTTCCTCTACAGTGGGTGGTTCTTAATCCTTCCAGTCCCTGCCTCTGCCCTCTGCGACTTGGGTGTTGAGGCTAGAGCTCTTGCCGGTGAAGACTGAGGCAAAAATGTCATTGAGTACCTCAGCCTTCTCCATATCCCAGGTAACCAGGTTTCCCGTTTCCTGCCAGAGAGGGCCCATATTTTCCCTAGTCTTCCTTTTATCACTGACAATACCTCTAGAAGCATTTCTTGTTGTCCTTGACATCCCTGGCCAGATTTAATTCTATCAGGGCTTTAGCTTTCCTAACCTGCTCCCTGGCTTCTCGGACAATTTCCCTGTATTCTTCCCAGGCTACCTGCCCTTGCTTCCACCCTCTGTAGGCTTCCTTCTTGTGCCTGAGTTTACCCAGGAGCTCCTTGTTCATCCATGCAGGCCTCCTGGCATTTTTGCCTGCCTTCCTCTTTGTCGGGATGCATTGCTCCTGAGCCTGGAGGAGGTGGTCCTTGAATACTAACCAGCTTTCTTGGGCCCCTCTTCCCTCCAGGGCTTTATCCCAAGGGACTTTCCCAAGCAGGTCCCTGAAGAGGCCAAAGTCAGCTCTCCTGAAATCCAGGGTGGTGAGCTGACTGCGCACCCTCCTTGCTGCCCTGTGGATCTTGAACTCCACCATTTCATGGTCACTGCAGCCAAGGCTACCCTTGAGCTTCACATCCCCCACCAGCCCCTCCTTGTTGGCGAGAAAAAGGTCCAGCATGGCACCTCTCCCCGTCGGCTCCTCTATCACTTGGAGAAGGAAGTTGTGATCCACACATTCCAGGAACCTCCTGGATTGCTTGTGCCCAGCTGTGTTGTCCTTCCAACTGATGTCAGGGTGGTTGAAGTCCCCCATGAGGACCAGGGCCTGTGAACGTGAGGCTACATCTATCTGTCTGTGGAGGGCCTCATCCGCCTGGCCATCCTGGTCAGGTGGCCTGTAGCAGACGCCCACTCTAATGTCTCCCATCCCTGCCTGCCCTTTAATCCTGACCCATCAGTTCTCTGTCAGCTCCTCCTCCATCCCCAGGCAGAGCTCCATGCACTCAAACTGATCGTTGACATAGAGGGCAACACCCCCTTCTCATCTCCCCTGCCTGTCCTTCCTAAAAAGCCTGTATCCCTCCATTCCAACACTCCAGTCGTCAGAGTCATCCCACCACGTCTCTGTGATGCCAATAAGGTCGTAGCCTTGCAGGTGTGCGCGCGTCTCTAGCTCCTCATTTGTTCCCCATGCTCCGTGCATTTACATAGAGGCATTTCAGTTGGGCCCCGGACGAAGATGCCTTCCGGCCTTAAATTCCTATCCATGGCTCTTCTGGCGCTCTCCTGCCGACCTGCCATCCTTCTCCGGTCTCTGGGCACCTATTACTGGCCCTGGCATCGGACTGGCTGAATTGGGATGGACTGAGGATCCCCTTCCCCAGCAACTCTAGTTTAAAGCCCTCTTTACCAGCTTGGTAACCTATGACCCAAGATGGTCTTCCCCTTCTCTGATAGATGGACCCCGTCAGCTGCCAGAAGACCGGGTTTCTCAAAACAAGTCCCATGGTCTAAGTAGCCAAATCCCTGGCTGTGGCACCCGTCCTGTAGCCATGTGTTGATTTCCCTAATATGACTGTCCCTTTTAATCCCCATCCTTTTGACTGGAAGGATCGATGAGAAAACTACCTGGGCCCCAGAGTCCTTTACCACTGCTCCCAGGGCTCTGTAGTCCTCCTTGGTACGTCTCAGACTGCTCTTAGCTGTATCACTGGTGCCCACGTGAAACAGCAGCAGCGGGTAATAGTCTGAGGGCTGTACCAGGCTCGGTAGCCTCTCCGTGACGTCCCTGATGCGAGCCCCCAGTAGGCAGCACACCTCTCTAGAGAGCGCATCAGGTTGGCAGATGGGTGCCTCTGTGCCCCTCAGTAGAGAGTCACCTACCACTATCACCCGTCGCTTTTTCTTGGTAGGACTGGTCTTTATACGGGGGACACACTGGGCTGTCTTAGTGGGCTCCAGCATCTCTTCCAGTGCAGTGGGTCTTTCCTCCTCAGACTGCAGAGGACTGAAGCCGTTCTGCAAGGGCACCTCAGGCCTCAGGGGAAGTCTCTTCCTCCTGCTAGTCCGTGCTTTTGCATCCTTCCAATCCTCTGCAGTTATATCCCCTGCCACTGGGGGGTTCTGCAGGGGCGCCTCAGGCCTTGGAGGAAGTTGCTTCCTCCTGCTGGTTTTTGTCTTTATTTTTGTCTCCATTCTCCTGCAGTTTTATCCGCCCTTCCTTCTGAGTGTGCCACTGGGGGGGTTTTGGCTGTTTGGCCATGGACTGTGGGGCCACTGCAGACTGCAGTGTATACAGGCATCTCATCCATTTGCACAATGTTTTATCCGTTTAACTTTGTAACTTACTTCTATTTAATATTCTTAAGCTTTATATATTAAAAAAAAAATAAAAATCCTTTCTGAGTTACCTTGAGCCACATCCACCATGGAGAAGGAGAATATATGCAAGCGCTGCCGCAGCCAGTAAGCATTGCTCTATAGTGTTGCATCTATAAGTACAATGTTATTTGTGTTTACAGTGCTATTATTGACAGTGACCTCTTCCTTCTGGAAGTTTGCTTTCAAGATTGCCACTTAGGCACTGACAGAGGGAGAGAAATTCTAAATACCTGGAATTTCAGAAAAAGCCAACAACTAACATAAGCCATAAAAAGTTGAAATATTGCCAAAGGAAAGGCTACAAATTTCTCTTCTGTTATTCTGTTGCTAAGAGTGGATGCAGAAAAGCAAGATAACTTTAAAAAAATATTTCTAAAGACCTTAGAGTAACATGAGAAAGATCAAACAAATTTTAGGAAATTACCACAGTGAGCTTATCTTGACTTACAGTAATAGCTTGTGGCTTTCTAGCCTGTCTCAATTCTCATTTTACAGACTAAACTGGGAGCCATGTAGTATTTCCATTCTTTGCTTCGGCAAGAGAAGTAACATTTCTTGTCTTGCAGTACATTTTTACTATATTGAATAACCAATTTGCACCTTTGCAAGTAACTGGTATCTATGAAGGAAAACAGTACTGGCAGAGAAAGTAAGAGCGACAACACTCAGAGGAAGTCATCTTAGTGATGCTCAGAACATGCACCAAAAATGCAGACTTCACTTGTATACTTCTGGTACTACTGTCCTGTCATTTTGGATAGAAGACTGTCTCCCTGCAAGACAAATTGAGTCGATACTGCTTTCCAGCAACTTCCTACTGACTCAATAATGCTTTCTGCTAAATAATTTTTGTTGAGTTGTCCTCCCATTTGGTATTCTTGTGCTGTGAACCTAAAATGATTAAAACATCTGCTAAAATTACCAAAGATCACCAACCAATCTTTCATAAGATGCACACCAAAACATGGAGCACAAATGTGTCCTACTGCTTTTTTTTTTTTAATTTGAACCACTAAAAGAGAGTGTCAACACAAGGAGTTAGCAAAACAACAGCAAACATGTTGCAGTCTTTTTTAAAAACTTACTAGGACATCTTCAGTAGTTCATTGGTTTCGGGTTTCCACACTCCTCTCACCAGCTGTTCAAAGTTGGAAATTAGGCCACCACCAGCTCCTGAAATTGCAGAGATTTACGATAAGCCTCCACTGACTGCTACCACTACTGCACAACCTATTATTGCTCCCAGCAAAACTCATTACAACAGGTGCCAAATGTGGCACCCAAAGCTCAAGACTTAAAATAGACTGATCCAATCTTTTATATGTACATGACTTGAGCGACCGACATGAAACCTCAAAGGTTTAACTACTTAGCAAGAACCCAAGAACCTCAGGTTTACCTTTATGTGATAGCATCTGAACTGATGCACTCATCACTACCAACAAATGCCTGAATTGCCAAAGCAAATCTCCAGAGAGGCTTATATCATTCCATTCTTCATGTCAGCACATAAGTACAGAGAGTGTCTCTATAAACTACAAGGACCCTCTGCGAGAAAAGTGGCAATGTATTTTTACATTAAAAGAATACAAGACATAAGGAGGTGTTAGACATTCTGGCCAATGAGACTGATTGTATTATAACCTGGGAAAAGAATACATTAGATCATCACATTAACACTTGTTTTTCACCAAAACAGAACAGAATGAAGCAAATAGAAACAACAGCTGCACTACTATTCCCTGAAGTGGTTCTAATGTTGTGACTACAAATACAGCTGCTAGGAAGGTAGCTTCCAGGGTCACACTCCAAACAGCAGGCAGGCAAGAAGGTTCATTCCTGTGTTTAAAATCAGCTCACGCTTACAGCCCAGAAGCTAAGAAAACAGGTTCTCTTCTTCAGCCACATGCAAGAAAAACAGCTCTAAGGAAATACGCTGTTGGAAAGTTTAGTAATAGCACTGAAGCTACACGGGAGATCTATTTCTTGATTGCCATCAACTGCCCATCCTACAAGTCCTCACAAGACCTTCCGACGAGACAAGATGAACTTCCCTCAAAGTCATTCAATGTCACCCTTAATCCAGGCAGAAAAACTGCTGCACAGGCTTTTGCCTTGAAGGGATAACAGACTGTATTAGGACTATCATATCCAGCACAGCAAGGAATGGTGCTAGAGTTACGCTGAAGGGCTAGCCATTTAAATACCACGCGAAAACATCACAATCCATCAGGACAAGATGTTATGCATGTTACCTCTGGCCCAGCCCACAGCTACCATGACAAGCCAGGCATCTTTGAAGTGACTGTCTGCATGCGCAACGCCAGCTGTTATCTTCCAAGTCCTAGTCACTTCTTTCATTCCTGCAACAAGAAGCCGAAGAGGCAGAAAGGCAAAGCACCGGTAGAATATGTCTTCTGGGCAGTAAAACAGAAGATACCTGAAAATCATGAGAAAACCCATTAGCAGCATGCAAAAGTTTTTGCTAAGGAACTCACTTTCTAATAACCTTTAAATATATTTTTGGAATATGCCTAGGAATGCACGATATACTACTGGTAACTCACTGTCTTGTGTGGTAGACATACTGGAACAAATCTGAAATCCTTTTGAGCATGCTTGAGCTCTTGCACCAGAATCATCAAACATTATTTGAAAATGTTCTTACTGCCTTATTGTCCCAGAGAAGAATCCATTAAAGTACATGAGAAACAGCTTTAAATTTTACCAACTGTTCTATAGCTTACATACTATGTTTTTAGAATTCAAATTATCAAATTAGTGTCTGACTGACTTTGTGTGGTTTGGTTTTTTGTGGGTTATTCTTTGGTTGGGGTTTTGGGGTTTTTTTTATGGGATTACAACAGGGTGGTAAATTGCATGCTGAGACCATGCTTTCATATTGATAGGTACATGGAATTATATAACCTCAGCGAGAATGCCTCCACTAGTTAGTGTCATACCAGATGAAATGTGCAACTATTTTCAAACACATTTCCCATCTTAGTAACCACCAATTCTAGCTTTTCCAGCTTGCCAATTAGTAGCACATTTATTTTTTCAAAGTCTTGAAAGCAGAGCACTCAAAATTTAATAATATCTTTTATCAACTTGCTTTTAAAACAAAGTTAAGTTAAAGATTGTCTAACAATGAAAACTTAAGCTGACAGTAAATGTTAAAAGATTAGATTACGTGGTGTTTTATTCGATCCCTTCAATCATAAACAAAATTCAGTTCTTACAGAGACATTCAAGGTCTCAAAAAATAATCAAGATTAAGTACAATCAAGATTAAGTATCTAGATTATTTCAGCATAGGAATAAGGGAGTGACAATTAAGTAAAAGCAGAGAAAGCCTTTAAAAGATCGGAAGGGTACTTTTTAATTTTCTAAAAAGAAAGATATTTGCCTGCTGATTCAGGTTTCTGAGCTCAATCTTTTCCACCAGGAATTTCTAAGGCTGTATCCTTCTCCTGTTTATTCATGCTACAATGCAGACATGCATTTCTCATATCTAGTTTACTTAATTAGGACTACTAGCAGACATCACAAATAGAAGAGTCATGCTTCAGAGTTAGATATTAGAAATCAGGACAGCACTTGGGTTTGGGGTTTTTTTGTTTTGGAAAAAAATGCTTATCCTTTACAGCAGAATGCCAGGAAGCTTCCTCCCCAGAAAGGCAAAGTTTAGCTGAAGTCCTGTCCTAGTTATATGGTTTCATTTTCTGCAATGGATTTAGTACCTTGCCAGTGCAAACTTCTACAGCTTCTTGGTTTCAAGACATCCCAGAGTGGAGCATACAACAGCCTGTTTCTCACATACAAGGAAGTTATTGGAATTTACATTAATAGCTAACTAGTGCTTTGGTGTTCAGTTTTAGCTTTACTTCTGAACTACTCATATGCTTCCTTTTTCTCCTTTTGTAAAGTCAATTGCCTTTGTATGCAACCAAACTTCAGTTGACATGAAGTCGTGTATGAAGATGTGTAGAGCATGTATTTTAATGGCTACTGCAAATAGTCATTTAAGCCAAGTACTCAGCAGACAACACTAACCAGAACTAATTTACAATGGCAGGATGTGGATTTAGGACCCTGAAGCACAGGCAGCTGGACTGAACCTGGCGCTGCAGTCCCACCAGGACATTTTTGCCCACAGTTGTGCTAGCAGCGCTCGCGAACAGCAGATGCCGCTGTCCCACCGGCTACGGAGGAGCACTGCTCCAGCGCCGCACACCCCCGTCCACGCTCCGCTGTCACCCACGGCTTGGGGAATTTCGTTTCACATGATTTGGGACCCAGAATCAAAGTCATTATACTCATGAAGAAATAACTTTGTAAAACTATAAGTTTAAAAGTTTTGTAACATTCATAGCTCCTCATTAAAACCTCGTTTTATTTGTGCACAGCAAATCGCATTTGACCACGTTAAGTTCAACAGAAATCATGTTCTGTTCAAGTGTACTCCTAACTCACGTCATTTGTGAAAACAAGCAGTCGTGTTGCCCGCATCAGACTAATAGAAGCCATAAGCAGATTCTATAAGCTTTGTTAATACTGCACTATTTATTGCACATTATTCATTTCACCTATTTGCCTAAATGAAATCTGCAAGGTGGGTCCGGGCAATCCCAAGCACAAATACAGGCTGGGCAGAGAATGGATTGAGAGCAGCCCTGAGGAGAAGGACTTGGGGGTGATGGTTGATGAGAAGCTCAACATGAGCCAGCAGTGTGTGCCTGCAGCCCAGAAGGCCAACAGTATCCTGGGCTGCATCAAAAGAAGCGTGGCCAGCAGGTTGAGGGAGGTGATTTTGCCCCTTTACTCCACTCTCGGAGACCCCACCTGGAGTACTGGGTCCAGGTCTGGGGCCCCCAACATAAAAAGGACATGGAGCTGTTGGAGCAAGTCCAGAGGAGGGCCATGAAGATGACTGGAGGGCTGGAGCACCCCTCCTATGAAGACAGGCTGAGAGAGCTGGAGCTGTTCAGCCTGTAGAAGAGAAGGTTCTGGGGAGACCTCATAGCAGCCTCCCAGTACCTGAAGGGGGCCTACAGGAAAGCTGCAGAGGGACTTTTTACAAGGGCAAGTAGTGACAGGACATGGGGGAATGGTTTTAAACTGAAAGACGGGAGATTTAGATTAGGTATTAGGAAGCAATTCTTTCCTGTGAGGGTGTTGAGACACTGGAGCAGGTTGCCTAGAGAAGTTGTGGCTGCCCCCTCCCTGGAAGAGTTTAAGGCCAGGCTGGATGGGGCTTTGAGCAACCTGGTCTAGTGGAAGGTGTCCCTGCCCATGGCAGCGGGGGTTGGAACTAGATGATCTTTAATGTCCCTTCCAACCCAAACCATTCTGTGATTCTATGATCCTCCAGTGCAACATGAAGACCAGAAGACTAATATATAGATATACACTGACAGATAGAAACACTTACTTTCATTTTAATGAATTTGCAATTATAAAGCCTAAGGGGCTGCAAGGAACAGATACTAAAGGATTTCAAGCAGGTAACACTTCTAAGATACGAATTGAGGTTTTTAAATTAAAAAACCCACTGCTGCTCACAAATTTTGTTAAGTTTGGGGGTTTCTTCAAAGATTACTTTCTAGAACAAATGAACTCCACTGGAAGGTCACATTTATATGAAAATAAATCCAGTGCTTTTTTTTAATTCCAAAACAGGCCAAATTGATGCCTTATTTCCATACCTGAATTCCCATTCAGCTCTCTACTGTCTTCTACTACAACACCCATCCATTTGGGAAAGGGCAAAATATAGAGAAAAAACGATGTCACAAAGCAAGAAACTAGAGGAGAGGAAAGCAGTTCTGTGTCTTAGATCCCCAATTACAGAAAAGTTCAAAATTTCTACGTTAGCCAGGTTCTGGTCTTCAAGAGCTACTGCTGAAAAACTAGTCTGCGTTTATGACTTACCTATATCCAGAAAAGCAGTAACTGAATTCTGCTTTATTCCAAAGTCTTGCTTTCAGCTGTTTGACCAGGAATACTATAAAAATCTAAGGCAAGTCTAGTCTAATGACTGAGTATTTCATTATACAACACCCCGTAAGAGCTGCTCTCTTATGAGCATTTTATTCCTATAGAACAGGATCATAACATCTATTTTGCTGCAGTGACTTTCTGGATTAAGAGACAGCATCCAAATCCATAACATTTTTAAGTTAAGCTTCTGATTTACACGGAAGCTTGATGGTACAATCTCAGTTTACAACATACAGCTTCCTCAGAACCAATACTACTCATCTAACTCAATTGTGGCTGCTTACCAGACTGAAGAGGCCAGCAGAATATTTGTACCCTTTGCCAGAATTGCTACTGGAGGTTCTGCAAGCATCAACGAAGACAAAACTGAACCACCAAAGCAGTGAAGCATAGCACTAAACCAGCAGGCAACTGGACTTCGGACTGACACTTCCACAGCCCCTGAAAAAAAAAGGGAAAATATGCATAAATAGAAAAAGACATTTGAGAATCATATCATGTTTTAGAAGCCAGTATTTTTCAAATCATTCAATCCAACGTTGTTTCTTTAGGTAATGAAAAATCCTGCAGAAATCTGTAGGCTTTCACAGGAAAAGTCTTCAGAAATACAAACTTCAGAGTACATTGACTTAAGCATATGCTATCTAAGTAAAAGACTGACATTATGTTCTCTGAACATCTTTTGTGGGTTCGTTTATTGTAACTATTTGTCTACCAAGAAGAAAAAGCTTCCAGAGCATGGCTGAGAGGTCTCCTTGTTAATAATCTGGCATAGATACAGAGCTGCTTTCAAATTTGTATTAAAAATACACAAGTGGCTTTGCTGAGCTAGACAGATTGGTATTGCTAACTTTTTGGGGGTTATTCTACAAATTCCATTTCTGCTTTTGACTGTTCATGAATTCAAGGTCACTGTTTTCCTTTTTCCTCATAACGCCCTGCTAACTGTGTTTGCTGACCAAAATGAAAGCAGTATCCAAAACAATTATTAGTTTCACCTGTAATCCTGAACCGAGAAAAAAGGTTATGTGAAGCCATAATAATAAATGTAAATTTCCCTTGTTATTAAAAGCTTCACAGTTTGGTTTATTTTGTTATCTTTAAAATGAAATATCCCTTTTAAATTGCAATTGAACTATGCCAAAAGAGTATTCAATATGAAAAGATTATGCTGGAGGTAAAGGGAAGCCTTAACAGTTTTGGGGGGAACAACACTTTATCAAAGCCAGAAATATCCTCAGGTAGTTGTTTTGCCTATTTCCTTCCATTTCAAAAGTCCAACGTTGCCAAAGCTTCCCCTTTAACCAAGTGCAGAGCTCTGTTTGCCTGAATAGTTTTCATTTTCCATAGTCCAAAGGCTGAAGTTCACAAAAGCAGACATGAAACCTAGTGTCTGTCCCAAAATGCAATTTGACATATGTTCCAAACTCAGAGGACAAGCTTTTGGTTTTTCAGGCATTTCTGTGGGAAAAGATGCTTCTTACCCAAGATGAGAAGCTCAAACATATCAAAGAGAATACAGCATTCTCAATACAATTCACTTCATACAAGAGTATTAACAAGACAGTTCCAGTTTTAGTACTGGCAAAGCTATCACATACTGCACCACTATCTAAATTCCTATGTAACAGCCAATTTATAAAAATGAGCACTCCTAAGTGTTACAGAATATCTGAATATAAAATATCATCTAATTTTTTTTAACTCTTCCGTAATTTATTTTCCATACTGCGGTACCTGGTAGTCCAAGGCGGTCATGCGCAGCTCTGTTAACATGTATTACCACTTCTCCAAAGTAGCTATCAATTATGTTCATGTGCATAAAATTCACAGCAGAAAATTCTAAAGCCTGCTAATGTTATTTAACAGCAAAAATAAAAATATAAAGTGGGTCATTACATCCAGATCCCATATAGATGAATGTGGACCTATTTTCACCAACATATTTGAAAAGGGTAAGGCACTTGCAGAATATTAATGGTTTGTGCATACTACATTGAGTTTTCTTCAACTAAAAAAAAATAAAAATAAAAAATGCTGGCAGCCATTGCATTCAGAAAAAAATGCAAAATTATATTAAGTAGACACTCATCCAAAAGAACTGCAGTAGTTTCCTTCTCAGATGTAATTATTCTCTTGTTTGATGACACAGACACATTACAAGTACTACCATATACCTACTTTAGCATGAAAGGACTGAATTCCTTTTCTTGCAACGACAAGAGAATATCCTACCCCCACATTCAGCAGTACTCTCTCAGCTGAGTAACTCCACTAAATGCTGCTGTGGCATTATAGCACGAAGTGACCATATAGAGAAGAAACATCCCAAACTTTACAATTGCTTTCTCAATTGTCCCAAATAGGACAATTGAGAAAACCCAGCTAACAGAGGCAGCCAGTGTAAATCACAATGGAGCACACGCTGGAACTGGGGAGTGCTGCTAACAGATCAGCTCCTGCGCTATGCACAAGCTTTAACTCCTGGACAGATGTAATACAGTGTAACCTGCACAGTACAGAATCAACCAGGTTGGAAGAGACCTCAGGGATCATCGAGTCCAACCGTTGCCCTGACACCACCGTGTCAACTAGACCATGGCACTAAGTGCCATGTCCAGTCTTTTCTTAAACACATCCAGAGATGGTGACTCCACCACCTCCCTGGGCAGCCCATTCCAATGTCTAATAACCCTTTCTGAAAAGAAATTCTTCCTAATGTCCAACCTGAACCTCCACTGGTGAAGCTTGAGGCTGTGTCCTCTTGTCCTATCGCTAGTTGCCTGGGAGAAGAGGCTGACTCCCACTTCACTACAACCTCCCTTCAGGTAGTTGTAGACTGCAATAAGGTCACCTCTGAGCCTCCTCTTCTCCAGGCTAAACAACCCCAGCTCCCTCAGCTGTTCCTCGTAGGTCAGACCGTCTAGACCCTTCACCAGCTTGGTAGCCCTCCTCTGGACTCGCTCCAACACCTCAACATCTTTCTTGAAGTGCGGGGCCCAGAACTGGACACAGTATTCAAGGTGCGGCCTCACCAGTGCCGAGTACAGAGGGACGATCACTTCCCTAGACCGGCTGGCTACACTATTCCTAAGAGAGGCCAGGATGCCATTGGCCTTCTTGGCCACCTGGGCACACTGCTGGCTCATGTTTAGCCGGCTGTCAATCAGCACCCCCAGGTCTCTTTCTGCTGGGCCGCTTCCTAACCACTCTTCCCCCAGCCTGTAGCGCTGCGTGGGGTTGTTGTGGCCGAAGTGCAAGACCCGGCACTTGTTCTTGTTGAACCTCATGCCGTTGGTCTCGGCCCATCTATCTAACCTGTCCAGATCCCTCTGTAGGGCCTTCCTACCCTCCAGCAGATCGACACTCCCACCCAGCTTGGTGTCATCTGCGAATTTACGGAGGGTGCACTCAATCCCTACGTCTAGATCATCTATAAAGATATTGAACAGCACCGGCCCCAGAACTGAGCCCTGGGGAACACCGCTAGTGACCGGCTGCCAGTTGGACTTTGCCCCATTCACCACCACTCTCTGGGCTCGGCCATCCAGCCAGTTTTTAACCCATTGAAGAGTCCACCCATCCAAGCCCCGGGCAGCCAGTTTGTCTAGGAGGATGCTGTGGGAGACAGTGTCAAATGCCTTACTGAAGTCTAGATAGACTACATCCACAGCCCTGCCCTCATCTACTAAGCGGGTCACTTTGTCATAGAAGGAGACCAGGTTGGTCGAGGAGGACCTGCCTTTCATGAATCCATGTTGGCTGGCCCCGATGCCCCGATTGTCCTGCATGTGCCGTGTAATGGCACTCAGGATGATCTGTTCCATCACCTTGCCTGGCACCGAGGTCAGGCTGACAGGCCTGTAGTTCCCTGGATCGTCTTTCCGACCCTTCTTGTAGATGGGCGTTACATTTGCTAATTTCCAGTCAGCTGGAACTTCTCCAGTTAACCAGGACTGCCGGTAGATAATTGAGAGTGGTTTGGCAAGTTCATTTGCCAGTTCCTTCATTACTCTGGGGTGAATCCCATCCGGGCCCATAGCCTTGTGGGTGTCCAACTGGCACAGCAGGTCACTAACCGTCTCCTCCTGGATTACGGGAGGTTCACACAGCCCCCCGTCCCTAATTTCAGGCTCTGGGGGCCGAGTCTCCTGAGGACAACAGGTCTTGACGTTAAAGACCGAGGCAAAGAAGGCATTGAGCACCTCTGCCTTTTCCTCATCCCCTGACACTACACTACCCTCCTCATTCAGCAAGTGGTGGAGGCTCTCCTTGACTGTCCTTTTGCTGTTAATGTATTTGTAAAAGCTTTTTTTGTTATCTTTGACTGTAGCAGCCAAATCAAGCTCTAATTGAGCTTTGGCCCTTCTAATCTTCTCCCTACACGACCTGGCAACGTCCCTATAGACCTCCTAAGTTACCTGACCCTTCTTCCAGAGCAAGTAGGCTCTCTTTTTTTCCTTAAGTTCTAGCCTAAGTTCTCTGTTTAACCAGGCCAGTCTTTTTCCCCGACGGCTTGTCTTCCTACACACCAGGACAGCCTGCTCCTGAATATTTAGCAATTCCCTTTTGAAGCATGTCCAGCCTTCCTGGACTCCTTTGCCCTTCAGGACTGACTCCCAAGGGACTCGGTCCACCAACCTCTTAAACAGGCTAAAGTCTGCCCACCGGAAATCTAAGGCAGAAGTTCTGCTCTTGCCCCTCCTTACTTCCCCCACTATCGAAAACTCTAACATTTCATGGTCGCTACTCCCAAGACAGCCACCGACCCTCACATCTCCCACTAGTCCTTCTCTGTTCACAAACAACAGGTCAAGCAGGGCCCCTCCTCTAGTGGGCTCATTTACCACTTGCATGAGGAAGTTGTCCTCCACACATTCGAGGAACCTCCTAGATTGCTTCCTCTCCGCCATGTTGTATTTCCAGCAGACATCCGGCAAGTTGAAGTCGCCCACGAGTACAAGGGCCGGCGACTGGGCCGCTTCTGACAGCCGCTTGTAAAACGCCTCGTCCGCCTGCTCATCCTGGTTGGGTGGTCTATAACAGACTCCCACCGTAATGTCCGCCCTGCCAACCTTCCCCCTGATCTTTACCCATAGACATTCAACCTTGTCATCCTCATCATCTTCCTCAATTTTGACACAGTCCAAGCACTCCCTAACATACAACGCCACGCCACCACTTCTCCTGCTTCGCCTGTCCCTCTTAAAGAGCTTATAGCCATCCATAGCAGCACTCCAGTCATGAGAGTCATCCCACCACGTTTCTGTGATGGCAACCACATCATAACCTTCCTGCTGTAGAGTGGCTTCTAGCTCTTCCTGTTTGTTGCCCATACTGCGTGCATTGGTGTAAATGCACTTCAGCTGGGCTAACGGTCTTGCCCCTGACGCAGGCCTGTTGCCCCTAGGTTCATTTGCAGTTGCCCTGGTCTTATCCCCCTCACCCATCAAACCTAGTTTAAAGACCTCTTGATCAGCCCTGTCAACTTCTGGGCCATAACCCTTTTCCCCTTATGACTCAGGTGTTCCCCATCCATCATAAGCAGGCCCGGTGCCATGAAAGCCGCCCCGTGGTCAAAGATCCCCAAATCCCACCTACCAGTCTCTTAGCCACGTATTAATCTGTTGTATTTTCATAGTCCTTTCCCTATTTTCACCTAACACCGAAGGAACTGAGGAGAATATAACCTGTGCACCTACCCCCTTCACCAAACACCCCAGGGCCCTGAAGTCCCTTTTGATAGCCCTGGGACTTCTCCCTTCAATCTCATCCCTACCCACCTGGAATACTAATAGTGGGTAGTACTCAGAGGGCCTCACCAGTTCAGGAATCCTCCTGGCAACATCCCTCAGCCGAGCCCCAGGGAGACAGCAGACTTCCCTGTGAGTTGGGTCTGGCCTGCATATGGGGCCCTCCATTCCCCTTAGCAGGGAGTCGCCTATAACAATTACTTTTCTTTTCTCCTTTTTGGAGCTGGTTGCAACCCTCCTACTTGGTTGCTTCTGTTTACGTAGCCCTGTAGAAGGCCTTTCACCTAGATTCATGTCTTCCTGACGCTCATGAAGACGCTCAGGCTCCAGCACCTCATACCTATTTTTCAGGGGGACACGGGGAGCGGAGAAAGGTTGGGATGGAATTCGCCTGCCACCCCGAGCAGGGACCTGCCTCCATTCCCCCCCATCCCCTAGGTCTCCTCCTGCTCCTTGTGGAGGAGGAAGAGGATCCTCCACTACCCGGGGAGCATTAGGCCCATCCGTTTTCCCCATGGCAGGTAGGGAACAGCACTGCCCGACAACCTCTTCCTGGGATGCTCTTGTACTCCTTAACCTTTCCACCTCCTACTTGAGTTGGGCCACCAAGATCAGGTAATCTGGTCTTGATGTGAGACCGGTAACCAGATCATGACAGGAGGTTCCACATCCAAGAACTGTCAACCTCCAGACCAGGTTTAAAAAAGACAATCTTACAGTTCAGACATCCATGGTCAGGTGGGTACGCACCAACCTCTCTTTCATTAGAACAAAGCTTCTCACCTTGCATTAGCAGAGAAATAATCATCTTAACATCTTACTGGCGGCCTTCATCAGAATATTGAACTCACACCCCACGAAATTCAGCATAAAGAGAGCTAGCTAGCTTCACTTCACCTGGTCTTCGGTCAGATTACTAACATAACGAAAGGAAACCATTCCAGGTACTATGTCTTTGAGTTCAACACACTCTATTTTTTTTTTTTCACGTACATGGACATTGAGTGCAATTAATGAAACAAAGCTAGTAACAACTAGCTTTAAGGAAAAAATGGAAGATTCCCATTATCAGGTTTGAAAAGGTTTAGATTTATTTGTATTGTACATTTGACGGCATTTATAGTTCAACTTGCCTTCTCTTCAACATACTTTGTGAAAGTATTCTAATGATTTTTAACTTCCTACGCTAAATGCCAAATTAAAAAAAAAACTTAAAAAAAATCAATGAAATGTTGGAGTTGTTTTAAAATTAGTTAGCTATCTGTTCTCTTTTCTAATCCGTTCCCTTGCCTTTCAGCAATCACTGCTTTTCCACTCTTCCTTTCCCCCACAACTAGCAGCAAATGGTTTCCAGTTTTGAGGACACATATAGGAATTACTATTATTATTACCAGATTGCCTTCTATGAGCAAGCTTCACAACAAAGCATGTAGATTTCTTCATTAAGCTACTATGTATAAAAGAACAAGAGGCTTTTTAAATGTTTTAAATGTTTTTTCTAGACAATAGTAATAAAAAAAAAACCTTGCCAGCAAACTATTTCTGTCAGTAGGATAAGATCTGCTTTTAACCTTTCCAACATGTTCCAAATAGGCAATAAATAATACACACCACATACACATCTAAAGAGCAAACCAGAAGGACTTGTAGAAGTTTTTCTAGCACCTCTATTCAACTATATATAATAACATCAATTAAGCTGAAGGATTTATAGAGTCAGATTTAATTTAGCAAAACTATGCAAAAAAAAAATTAGTTCTCTTCAAATCACCAGAATCACGTCATAGAAAACTTGCAAGAACAAATCCAGCACATTCCTTCCAAATATGACACATCCTCAGCCCTCAACACCTTTTGCTGTCCTTCCATCCCAAAAAAAGAAAACTGCCAGTTCTGCAACTGACTGGAGTTACAAACAAGCAACTCGTAAGCAATCCCAAACGCACTAACCAAGAACTCTTAGTTTCAAACATGTGGAAAGCAACATGGTTGTCACTGCTGTAGTTCGCCAGCACTCACAAGTGACAAAGAAAATCTAGCTAGAAGGACTGGAAAAGTCTCACTTAATGTGCACTCATCCACAATACAAATACCCACACTGAATCTGATTTTAAGCAGTAGGAGGGTGGGGCGTTGGTATTTTAGTGAGACAATAATCTGGGATAAAACAAACATGGCTCTGACTTGACCACATACTTGTTGTATCACCAGCCACTTCAGGTTATCCAGTTATTCCCCTGTGAAATATAGCTACTGTTTTAAGTTTCCAAAAAGAATATACAGTAATGCCTAGAGAATATTAATCAATGATAATATAGCCATCCTGCATATTTCATAGTGACTGCTATTTCAGTTATGATTTAATACTCAGTTCAAACTGCTTGCAAGTGAGCAACAGACCAGCATGCAGTCACCTGAATTACAGTTATTAGTTCAAAGTATTAGAGGATACTCAAGAGTTCTGAACTTTCCAGCTATTAAGCCAAGAAGAAAAAAAAATTACCAGCACAGATCTGACCAGACTTCTGACAGCACTTCTACTGTCCAGAAGTGCTGTCTCTCTAAGGCTAAGCTGATGCTAGCGAAGCAGAGAGACTCTTCTCATCCTGATCTTTAAATGTGTCCATTCCAGAGGAAAGTTTAAAGGTAGTGCATGATAACGTCAAATACCTTTAGACAGAAAGTCCTGATTTGAATGGAACAGTTATATTACACAATGCCACAAGTCAGCACCCAGAAAAAAATTACCAGTAGTAACAAAATTTGGTGAAGATGATAGCATACATAAGCATTTTATATCAGTCCTCACAGTCTGCTAACTGCACTTAGTCAGCAGGAAGTAAAAATTCACCTTGACACATTTAGGAAGGGACCAAAGAACAAGCTCTCACTAAACAAACAGTGTAGAGCCTTAAAAATCTGAAGCAAGCAGAAGCTCCCAAATCTGCACCATAATCCTGAAAGCCAGCTTAGTTTCCTACAGCTACCAGCTGGGATGCACAATCACTGTAACTGTCCAAAGCCACACCACAAGTAGTTATTCTAAACATTAAAACAAGGCTAGTCTCTACATTTGTGACAACTAAAAACTAGGCTTGGGGTTAACAACCATAGTGTAAAAGATTTTCTAGGAATGAGCATGTAGAGATTGAAGTGTCATTACGCACACTCACACAAAATCCAGATCCAGTTACTGGGAGTGAAAAGCTTTCCTAATTTAATTTTACAATCTATGGGTACATGAGAAGTCACTAGCACACAACCTGCCCATTAGATTCCCAAGCTGTGTTTCCTAGACGACAGAACTGCCTTAACAGCTTCCTGTATATCCAGGATGTGTGAAGGATATTAACCCATGAGACGACCAGCTCTCCTCTTACCTCTCAAATGTAATACCTGACAGCAAGTGCCTGTGATCTGCATTCCTTCTTTGCATGCATAGACCTAACTTCAGGGGGTTCAGCCCTTCTATTATTGGACTTTTAAAATCTTAAACTGCAAAAAGGTTTTCAACAAAACTCCTGCCTGATTTCACCAGTGCCTCTAGTTCTGAGAAGGCAAGAAAAGTTCAGCTGGGCACTTCCTATGTAGTTTCTGCAGTCAATTGGACATTATTTATTGACAGACGGACTAATGAAGACTGCAGACAATATTATTTGCACGCTCACGGACTAACAGAGAACACCTGGATTTTGTTGCAAGAGCAGCAGGGGCAGAGCAGGGCGAGGCGCCGCTGCCCACGGAGCCCCCGGCAGCCCCCGGCAGCCCCCGGCCGTAGGTCTGTGCAGAACCTGGAACTTTGGCTCGCGGGGCTCCTGATTCAGGGCCCACGAGGAGCGCTGGCAAACCCCTCGCTGCACCCAACGAAACACAAGCCACCTGAGATTTTGTGGGAGTCCGCACAGGAACTCGGGTTTAGCCACTCGGCGTCACTAAAAACAAACAGAATCCAAAAATAGTGAAAAAAACTCTCTAGGATTTTGCAGGCACCCCACCCCGGGCGAGACACCTGCAGCTCCCGCAGAGACCCAGCGGCAAAACACGGGCAAACGCAGGTCACCCCCGGCACCGCTGGGCGCCCCCCGGCCCAGCCCCACTCCCGCGAGCCGCCTCGCTCCCGGCTGCCGTCAGGCACCCCCCGCCATCTTGCGCGGCGGCCACCCGTGCCCAGCCGGGGCTGGGGCGGAGGGGGGCTTCCCGGTGCCCGCCTCTGGCCTGGTCGGGACGGAGGGCACGGTGGGGGGTCACGGGGGAACCCGGCGGGAGACACAGGAGAGGGACGGGGGGACACGGGGGGACGACAGGGGAACACGAAGGGGTGCTCCGTCCCGTCCCGCCCCGACAGCCGCCCCCGCTCACCCCGCTGCTCCTTCAGCGCCATGATGGAGGCCACATAGTGCGCCAGGTCGAAGAAGGGGAACATGGGCAGGCGCGAGAAGAGCAGCGGCACCTGCCACAGCTCCATGGCCGGGCGGCGGCGGGACAGGGGACCGGGGAACGACTACCGATCGCGGCGGCAGCGGCGGGCACCCAGAGGAATCTTGGCCCCTGCCGGCCGCCGTCAGCGGCGGGGCGGGGCGGTCGGTTCTGTCCCTGGCGGCCGCAGGCCGGGAAAGGCGGCGGCGCGGCGAGCTCCGTTCAGGCGGTGCCGGGGACATGCAGCCGCTTTCCCCGGCGGCTGCAGCTCGCAGGGCTCCGTGTGCTTGTCCTTGCGCGCTGCCTGGCTCCGTTGGTCCGGCTGAGCCCGGCCAGGCTCTCCCCGGCTCCTGTGGGGCTCCGCCACCCTGCCTGCTCGGGGGCAGCTCTGGGCAGCCCCGGCAAAGGCCGGGGGGGGCATGTGGGAGCATCGCCTTTAGCTCTTGGTCCAAGCCGCCTCGGGCCGCAGCCGTGCGGCTGATTCCCTTCACCTTTGTAGCCGTATTTTGCCCATCGGAACAATTTAACATTTCTACCGGGTCTTTTGTTTGCCTTTTTTTAACAAAATCCAGATATGCCTTGTTCATGGTCAGTTTGAGATTGGTTGTGGCCCCCAGAGCCTTTTCTACACTAGTGCTTCTTCCCTCTTACACATCGCTGCAACTGGCTGTCCTTATGCACAGGTCACTATACTTACCAGGTATAAGTGTGACACCTTGCCTTTATCCCCTTTTTCTTTTTTTTTTTTTCCCTGTAGAATATTTCTTCAGTACATCAAGAGTATTTAGGATTACCAACATGGATGCTGCAGCGTGTGGTCTTTCCCAGGTTGATGTCACCTGTTCATCACCTGCCTAATAATTATTAAGTGTATTAGTGTACACCAGATCCTGGTCAGACCTCAGCAGAAACCCTTTTAATACATCTTTACATCCATTTTGATAGTGAAGGCCATTGTTAACTGTTTTGTCTTCTAAAACTAGATCTCTAACCAGTTTTGCATCAATCCTACAGTATTTTCAACAAAACTAGTTTGCTTGTGAGCTTCCCAAGTGAAACACTGACAAAGATCTACTAACTTCAAGGTACACAACATCTGCATTTTCTTTGTCCACCAGACTGGCTAACTTGTGATAGAAGTCAATGACGTTGATGTGACACTGTTCTTGATGGACCCAGGTTAGGGTTTGTTGGTCTTCTCATTTTTTCAGCAGAGTAACTTTTTTTTTTTCCTGGGGATGGAAGTTAAGTTTACTGGTTTGTGAGTCTTTGGCTGTTTTTCCTACTAAAGAAAGGCACCAGTTTTGCTTTTCCATTCAATTATTTCCACAAGCTGGTGAAAAGAACTGTTAATGTCTCTACGATTTGCACACTATGTGGTGAAGTTAATCAAGCTAAGCAATCTGAAAACATATAACTTCCGCAGGTGCTCTTAAACTTGTTCTTTGCCTACCAAGAACTAATTTCAGGAAATACTTGGAATAACTGTAGCATCACTTTTGGGAAAAGGTTTATACAGGGAAAGATAGCAAACACCTGAACTTTTCCCAGAATATTTTTCCCTTGACATGAATAGTAAGCCATTCTTTTCATTGTTTTTCCTTTTATCAGTACCGTATTCACAGAATAAGTTCTCCTTATTCTCAACACCTATTCCTTTCTGTTTGTCCAGTGACTCATTTTCTCCCTAATGCTTTGTACCATATGCTTGTACCTGTTTTCTATTTTCTGGACATTTCCATCCTGCATTTCATCTACATGAAGAGCTCCTGATTTAGCCAAAGTGATCTCTTACTAGTCTTATTATTACCATTTCTAATTATTATTTCCTGTTGTGCTTATGTGCAGACATGGAAACTGCAGTTTGTCTTCTAGAGCAAAATATTGCTTTGCCACAGTTGATAGATGGTAAGACATACTAAATTAGTAAGCTGCATTCTCTGGCAGAAATCAGTTCAGTATCATTTTGTTTCCCACTGAACATATGTGTCTATGCAGCTGCAGCAACAGATGAGCTACTGACAGTTTTATACGATGTAACAATCGTCTACCCACAGGCTGTAGGAATGCTAGACCGTTTCTACTTGCAGTACTGTCTTATTCCCGCTGAGTGGCATCAGGTTCATTGTTAGAAGTGACAACTAGTCAGACTATCTTGTATGTGATCATAGAAGGAGAAGAGAAATAAAAATGGCAATGATGACCACAATGAATCTGTAGTGACATGAAATTGTAATTTGGGCCAGCAACGTGTTGTGCCTGATGGCAATGTCTGCACTGCAGCTACTGCTATGCCTACAACTCATGTAGATGTACCCAAGTTCTCTAAAATGTCAGCAATGATACCACTACTGGTGCTATCATGTGGCAGATTTGCAATAGCTACCTGAATAATTACGCAGGTCCTCAAATACATACTGTGTCCTCTTGCAGGCAGTCTTCACTGCACCTGACACCTTGCTTTCCAAAGCAGAGATAGCTAGTGTGAATGTGTATCTCCACAAGTCACCTTCGCAGCAGTTACATGGGAAAAGTGCGCTAACTGGCACAGCTAAACTAGAAGGAAGCTCTAGTGGGTTTTCTGCATCCAGCACCAGAAGGAAATAAGCATAGCAGTTTCTCTAAGTTTGCTGATAATTGAGGAGGGGTTCCTGAGATTTCTGTGCATTCAGGGTGGCGTCTTAGCAGAGCATAGGACAGAGGAACCCACCAAAGAGAAATCAGGTCAAGGAACACTGTGTACTAAAAATAGAGTAACAAATAAGAAAACTTTAAATTGGTCATTGTTTTTCTAGCCATCCCAGATATTTCAGGAATAATTTAAAGATAACAGAGGATAAGCACCTCTGAAATAATCCTGTTCATCCTTGGACCAAATACGCTGGTGCTGAGAGAACTGTGGCATTGAGAGAGGATGGTATTAATGTGTAAGCTAGGTACACTTGTGTGTGTGTTACACAATTTTTTGTGTTTTGCTGATTTCAAACTGGAAGAACAGATACCCCTTTCTTCATTTCTTGGGTATAGGCTAATAAAAAGAGCAGAGCATGCTATACATATAAGAAATTTAAAGATGAACTGATTCGTATTCTGCTCTGTTGCATGAGCATAAAGCTCAACATGAAAACAAACCACAAGCCTGAAGTGACTTTCTTGGCCAAGGAATGTTAGCATGACCTTAAAAAAAAACACTGCAGGTACCTGCTGATTAGCTGCCCAAATTCCACAGGCGCCAGAGTACTTTTTGGCAGGATTAGTTGTCCTTTCCAAGAGGACACTGGTAAATGAATACAAATATTTTCTGAATTTGCTTCAGAAAACATTTCAGCTGTTCATGAAGTCACCACATTTTTACTTCTGAAACAGCTGTGAAAGTCTAGGATGTTACGTGCCTGTCAGCTATTCCTGACAGCTGCCTTCCTGCATGTCATAACTGATCCTGGATAGACAGTTGTTCTTGGTCCGTTCTAGGCAAAGCTGAAACCACACATAACACCTGACAGTAACAAAGAGAGAAGTAACGAAGAGAGTTGGTTTCAAAGTGAGTGCATGTCCACATCTTTAATCTCCATGGAGCATGACATCAGCAACCCATTACTCCCTAGATCTTATAGAAGCTGTGGATAACGTGAACTAGAGCTGTCATACTCGATTCATCTGTTGTGTCCATTTAATACGGCAATTATGCTAATTTAGTGTTTGAAAAGAAGGTCTGTGTACCTAGCATGGAAGCATGGCTGGTGAAGTTGCTGCTAAATGTGGGATATGTTTATTTAGAGTTTTATTTCATAATGTCTGGGATCCTACAGACATTGATCTGGAATTCAAAAATGGTGCCTTATGAAAAAAAAGGAGGACTTCTTTAGTCATCGGTATGCCTTAAAACTCATACGTCTGTACTCTACATCCCAAAATTGGAAATATTCCTGTTTTATGGATTAATAGATTAAATTTATTTACCTTTCTTAGAAGATGCCTCAAACTCAAGTCTATGCATCAGAATCAAGTCAGGTGAAAATAGTAATCTTTGCCACATATGAAAATAGACATTCCCATTGTCTGCTGTCATCCTGCTGTGTTTGTGATTTGTAGTCATCTGATACACTGCTATCTATGTACTTCTAATCCAGTTCCTGCTCTGCTCTGTAGTTTTCTGCCTCATTTATATTTCACCATTTTCCAACAGTTTCTTATCCTCCTCAAGCTGCTTACTTTGATCTTCTAGTACATTTTCTTCTCTTTCCTCTCTCGCTAGCACCATGTATTCATCAACCTTGCCTCTTTCTTTCGGTGTCAGTCCTCACAGTTATTATTACATTCCCAGTTTCCCTGATTTTCTTGCTTTCTCCGTGCCATCCTCAGCATTTAGTCATGGCTTGGTACACCTCTCAGTCTCCTGTCTCTCTCTGAGAATCTGCCTGTTCATCCCATCTTTGTCACCTTACTCTTGTGCATGCTTTCAATGCATATGCTCATATAGTCAGGCCTGACCTTTACCTCTGCATAACTTCCAGCTTTGTGTTTCACTACTGTTACCTTCCTTCTTTTCCACATTCTTTTCTTCTTTTTACCTTCCTGGTCTTCTCCAGCAGGTGACCTTCTCCTGTCTCCTTTCAGTTTTTTCTATCACGTTGTTTGCTAAGGTGCTTTGAAAAAATCAGCTGAGAAAATAAATCATAGGAAGTTCACACAGCCATTTATCTCCTAACACAACATTACTTTGGTCTGTTTTCCTTATGTGCTGGTTGATGTCAATCTAGATTGCAAAGTGGAGAAATAGAAGTGTTTCTTAAGCTGAGCAGTAGTGTTGCTTAGACTTACATCTGCCTCAGATCCCTCCTCTCTCACACTGGATTAGATTCTCACAACTATTTCAGAATCCACTTAAAATTTCTCTTCTATTACAACCTTTAAAGCAGCAGCATTGTGTTGATTCCTCGGTGAAGCTTGGAACTGGGGACTTGAGCAGCTTGTAGCCAATTCTGCTGGCTGTATCCAGGAGCTCCCTAGCATATACCCTTAGGTTATGTCCACACAATTAGGCAAAGCATGTGCTTCAGGCTCTTGAGTTACATACTCCATGTATTTTATCTTTATTGCAGCAGTAAACTCAGTCATGACTTCATATAGAGCTGAATTCAGGTGCTAGAGGTATTCCATACGAAAGTTATGGTCTTGGCTGCAGGGATGTAGCTCTTCTAGAAATGGTCACTTGACTCCTGAGTGCTCAGATCTTTTCATCTCTGCTTAGGTTTTAGTGTTGGGTTAAGCCTCTTCTTAGCACATCTTCTTCCCTAACAGTATACTTTTTGAACAAAGCTCATTTCTAGGGTGGGCTTGAACTCTTACTTACCTTCTTTATCGCCCTACTGCATCATTAGATGCATCACTAGGTGCTTAGTTCACAGGACTGAAACAGGTCCCAGCACTCTATTGATCCAATCAAGGTTCAAAGATGTCTTTCCTTCAGCAGACACATGGGCTGAGGCAATGGCATGCAAGAGTGCCATGGTGTCACTCTCCTATAATGTTCCCTGACTGAACTTTTAGCCATTGTATTGACTTGTGGTTCAGCTCCAACAAGCGCTGAGCAGCTTCTCACTCCTCTCATTACATGCATGATTCCCAAGAGTGTCTGCTTAATACACCTTCTGTATGTTTCATCTGTACATGACTGTCATTGTAGTTGATTGACCAGTCCCACGCTATCCTCCAGAACATGAGAGTCTGTTCCAGGTCTGAAAGTTGTGGGCCTACTTCAACCAACGTCTCAGGTTTTTTTCTGGAAAAGTCCATGTCATTAATAATCACTGCTAACTAGTTTCAGGGTTATTGCCAGTAACAGTTGGCAATACATTCCTTATATATTCCTGTTACTACAACTGTTATTGCATTAGTTTTATGTGTCACAATATTACTCAGGTGTTTCAAATGAGGCCACAGCCTGTTGCATTAAATTCCCTATATGTGCACAGCATGAGAAACATCCTTGCTTAGTATAACTCGCTACCTCTATAAAAAAAAGTTAGGAAAAACAGCGGTCTGGGCAAGGTCATACCTCAGGTCAGGAGAAACACAAGGCGACAGAGCAAGACCTTCTCCTCTAGATTATGCTACTTACTCTGTTTATCTCCTTTGTCAAATCCTCACCAGTCTGATCTCACCCAAGTCCTGCTGTAGAAGGGAAGCAAAGGATACAGTCAGACCTCACACAATAGAAATCAGCATACCTCAAACTACTTCAGTGCAAACTACTACCTGCTGCGTGCACTGACTTTTCTCGGTTAGATGCATCAGTAAAGCAAAAGCCCAGGTCTTTAAAGTTCATTGGATATCAGTGGATTTTAGGTGGTCCAATACCTTCAAGAATGTGGCCTTCAGGGAGCATAGGATCTGGGATTACTGATTGTCTCCGATTTCAAGCTATTTGTTTAAGCAGGTGTATTTATGTATAATATAACACAGCTCATAAAAATACTGTTTGGTTTGGCTTACATCCGATAAGCTTCCCTGCTTCCCAGGGTAAAAAAAGAAAAGCAAGGGACATTTCTGTGTATATTATGAACACAGAGGCTCCAATCAGCATGTGGTAATTTGAAAAAGCATACTCTTTATATTTGAATTTAACCTTTTAATCTTATGTTTCTGAGATTTTTTCTGCTCCTTTGCTTAGTTGCTCCACTCACAGTGTTATTTAGAGCTGGTTTTGTTAAATACTGATATATATGTGTACTGATATACATTGTAATGCACTACACATTCAGCCAATGAGATCTTGGATATAGAAGAGCAATGCTGGCAAGATACTGCATATTTTCTACCCTATCAAATGAACTACATGTAATCCCCTCAGCAGCAAATGCAGCTGAATCTGAGACTGGATCTGAGACAACAGCTTTTAGACAGTCATTTTTCCTCCTCCATTTGCTTTCATAAAATGGTGTCCTGAAATATTCTGCTTAGGGCTGCAGGACTGAACAAATAGTCTGCTCTGTGTGAGAAAGGGGAGCTGTCCTATTTAAGATGGAATGCAGAGCAAATGTCTTCCTTCCATCTTCCCTTTTCCCTCTCAATAGCAAATGATTTATCTTCACCAGAGGCAGGAATCGTCTCTCAAAAACTAGCCTTCTGAATTTCTGCCAGAAAGGAGCACAGAACAAAAAACAGACATTAAGGAAACAGTTAATATTCCCTTGTTGCCTTTGGCTAGTAAACAACGTTCACCAGAGTCTCAGGGACAGAAAGTTGAGGCCCATCTCTTTCTGGAAGTGTTGTAATGCCCCCTTCTCTCTCTTGTCATCTCTGCCAGCATGTATGTATAGACAGTGCTTTTATTATGTGTGGAAACAAGGTGCCTCCTTCCAATGATTTCCATTTTGAAAAACAAAATATACTTCTAGTTTGTGGCAAATATACTCAGCAGAGGCAGTGGTAGAGTTGTGCTCGCTCACACCACCATTGGAACCAGCTCAGACCAACACTCAGTCTTGATCCTGCACCGATACCAGTATCCTGAGGTACAATCAAGGTCCTGCAAGCAGGTCGAGGGAGGTGATCCTTCCCCTCTCTTCAGCACTGGTGAGGCCACATCTGGAGTGCCATGTCCATTTCTGGGCTTCCCAGTACAAGAGAGACATTGACTTACTAGAGCAAGTCCAGTGGAGGGCCACAAGGATGATTAAGGGACTGGAACATCTTTCGTAGAAGGAGAGGCTGAGAGAGATGCGACTGTTCAGCCTGGAGAAGAGATGGCTGAAGGGAAGCTTCTCAGTGTGCACCAAGATGTGTTGGGAGGGAATGATATATAGGGAGCCAAACTCTTCTCAGTGCTGCCCCGTGACAGGACAAGAGGCAATGGACACAAATTAAAAAACATGAAAATCCATCTGAACACAAGAAAAAACTTTTAATACGAGGGTGGTCAAACATGGGAATCGGTTTCGCAGAGAGGTTGTGGACTCTACGTCTGTGGAAATACTCAAAGTTAGACTGGGCATAGTCCTGTGCAGCCAGCTCTAGGTGACATGGCTTGAGCAGGGGGGTTGGACCAGATGATCCCAGGAGGTCCCTGCCAAAGCAAACAATTCTGTGATTGTCAAAACTCTACCATAGGGCTGCTTTAATCTTGAAAACAATTTTTTCCATACCCTTTGTGTGTTTCCTCTCAGGACTGTTTCCTGACCAATTCCGGATGTAGCAAAGGTAATGTTGGTAAAACCAGGATGGGGACACTGTCAGCTGCTGCAGAGGTGGAGTACATATTTAGAGTTGTGAGTGTGTGTCTGCAAAGTCACTGCCGTTATTCAATAAATTTCAAGTGCAGTGTCAGTCTAGTTGGACAGAGGAGGTTTTATGCGCTCAGAAGCCGTCTAGTGCCATAGCTACCATCCGATGAACGATTTGTGGACCATACTTCAACTACTAGATTGTGGGAAGGATTAGTTAAGGAGAAAGAAAAGCGATGTTCAACAGGAAACAGACTTCTCATTGTGCCCCTTCATTGTACATTCTCCGTGCTCCCTTTTCTGCTCAGCAGCGCAAGCCAGTTTGGGACACTCTAAATTGTCAAGAGCAGCAAGGGGTTACCCGGAGTGTGCTTTGTTTGGCAATACAGCCGGCTTTTTTTTTTAACTGACTTGAACCCATTGTTTGTGCCTCCCCCTCCATACCCTCTCTCCTGTCCTCAGCAGCCTCATCCCCAGCCCATCTCACCCTCCACAGATCCCCTTACAGTCTTTGGGTTCATGAAGTACAAATTAGCATAATCAGATTAGCTGCATGGGGTTGTTCAGCGTGGAGCTGAAAAGGAAGAAAAAGAAAAAATGGTTCACAAAGAGAAGCCCTGAGGAGGGCAAAAAGGGGTGGTATTGCTGTTGTGCTGTGGTGCTGAAAACTTGCACCTGCATAGCAATCAGATCCTCTTCTCACTAAGGACTCTTAGATGGTATTAAAGCATAGGAATTAATTGGGGGGAGGGTAGGGAGGCAGAGGAAGTATGACAGAAGAGCTGGTATGGAGAGGAGAGGAAAGGAGGGGAGAGATTCTGTAAATTGAATTATCTGGACTGGGAATGTATAGTTTGCTGACAGTGGAAAACATTGTTTGATTCCTATTCATCATGGAGAGGAGATCAGTTTAGTAATCTGGCCTATCAAGATAAGAGTTTTAGAGTCTCTGCAGGAGATTGATAAGAAACATGGTAGGAAAAAAGCAAACTGGATAAGGGAAGGGGGGTGGGTTGGTTGTTTGTTTTTTCCTGGGTATTTTCTGTGGTGGGTTTGCATCACTAAGAGTAGTAAACAATCTGCTTGATCACCTCAGTGCCTGCCCTAATTTTCTCCTTTCTGCCCTTGCTGGGAGAACTCTCCCAGAGAACTCAAGACTCAAATCCATAGCCACAGGTTTTAAAAGCAGCTAGGGGCTTTGCATGCTTATGTATTCAGGACCACAAGATGAAATGACTTGAAGATGCCTGTTTTTAAAAAAATCTTCAGATACCTTCCAAGGCAACTTCCACACTGCCAGCTCTTCCAGCTGAATTCCCTGGCCAGTCACCCTCATCTTTCTGAGGCATCTTAAAAGCATGCATGGACAGAGATTACAAGAAAAGCACCCCAAAAAGCAGTCATGACAATCCTAAAATGTTTCAAGTTAAGCCCTCAAGATCAAGAGTCTTACTGACAGCCTTAGCCCTAGACTTTCTCAGTACTTCACAGAGTCAGGATAAAAGGAAACAGGATAAGTCAAGCTTTGAGGCAGTATTTATGACAAGCCCCTGGCTGACTCGGACCTGCAGTTTTCAAGAAGAAATACTGTCCTTGGTTTGATTTACCTTAACAGAACATGGCAGAGAACTGCTGGAAGTATTTAACTGATGAAGTTGTGATAAAAAGCAAAGAAACTTTTTTTGCTATTATTTTAACAGTATTTTCATCTCTTTTGACTTTAGAAATAAGCAATTAACTTACAACTGTATTGTTAAGGGAAATATAAAATATATTTAGATAATCAAAACATACAATCAATGTTTGTCTGTATTGGCTCAGTAGCCTATACTCTTAGGAAATGTTTGAAATTAGTAGGAGCCACTGTATCAGGGCTTTCAGAATTACCTAACTGACAGCTTGACTGACTTCTTAGAAGTAACAGAAACAAGGTGGTGGTGTTCCGTTTTCTGTAAGTGATACACAGAGAAATAATACAGAAGTCTACCCCCCCTAGAACAAGAATAGTGGCCATCCAGGTATGTCAGACATGGCAGAACCATCCTACACACTTTCTCCCACTTTCACTGACAATTTGTCTTGTTTTCGTTCTTGTAATTTTTCTTTATCCTTAGTCTGAAAGAAGGATAATTTTGATTTTAAAGGCAAACTGTGTGGTTTTCCCTTTGCATGTGACCTTAAATGAACTTCAACATGGACTTCAAGGAGATGATAAGGGTACTATAGATAGATGAACAGATAGAAAGACAGACAGACATATATATATATATGTATATGTTTTCTAATCTGCTCAGCTATTCAGTTCAAAATTGACAGGTAAAATTATGCAGCTGAAGTTACCTGCCATGAATTTCTCCCCTCACTTCCAAATCTGAGAGCTGGGGAACACCCATTTTCATTCCACATGTCTATGTAGAAATTTGGCCTTTGAGACTGGGCTGTCCTGTGCCAAACACAGTGGCTGGGCATGTTCACCAGACAGCAGCTGGCCGCTCTTCTGTGCCTGGAAATTTAGGGAGAACATTTGCAGCACAGCTCAGGAGGAAGAGTCAGAATGGGCAGCTCCCTTCAGCACTGAGTTATTTCAGTTCCCATTTAAGAGGGATGTGCCAGCACCAAGCGCTTTTGGCAAGTTAAACTTGCTGGGCTCATTTGCTCTGTCTTGGACTCTCAATTGGCAACCGACTTTTTGCTGTTCAGTCCCATAGAGATTGCTGCAGAGCCTCTTAGCAAACACCTTTTAACCTACAGGCAGGAAAACTTCAGGTCACAGTCAGCTGGCCTGGGCTTCTGTGGTTAGCTAGGTCTAACAGCCTCCACTCAAGGTGCTTTTAGGCATTGTGGTTTCCTCTTGAGAGTCTTCGGGTCTTTTCAATAAGTGTAAAGCTTTTTAAAGCTTGAATTTAATACTGTGTAGTCTTGTGTTGGGGAATCTATAGGTTATGTTTTGGTTGTTTGTACATCTATGTATCAGAGCACAGTAATTCTGCTGTGATTTGAAGGAAGGTTTAATATTGGCTGCTCTTAGCCTCTCTCAGCTCTAGGACTGAGCACTGCTGTCTAGCAGGATTTGCCAAATACAGTTACCAAGAGAAAAATCAATGCTAAACGTTGTCTACACCCAGGACTGGAGGCAGAATGCCTCCCTGGAGACTTGCTAACCGTGGGCCATCATCCTTTAGCTTTCCATTAAGGTTTTAGACTACCTGAGAAAGCATCTGTCTTTCAAGGTGCACAGTAGGGAATTTCAAAGAAAGTTAGAGATCTTCCCCAGGTCTGAGATATTCCGTGTTGTTCACTGTGCCCCTGGCCAGCTGTAGTGGGACAGAAAGGTAGGTGCACGGGAAACCACTCCTGCCCTGTGCCTATGAATATCTCTCTGCATTGCTTGCCAGCATAAAAGTTGGAGACTTTGTCTGAGGCTCAATGCAGTCCATGCCGAGATCCTCATGATTCTCACTGAATTCTTTCTGCCCTTCATCCTGAGCCACTTCTGTGCTGTTTTGTAGCATTGATGCTCAACAGAGGAGATGTACCCACAGAAAGGTTGGTTGCTCTTTGCCTCTCTTTTTGGTTCTCGGTGTCTGAGGGGTCCCTTTTGCAAAAGACGATCCCAAAAGGGTCTTATCACGGGGTCCTCAGTTGTGCACTGTTGGGTTTGCAATCTGTGGCAGAAAAACAAACCATGGAGGGATGGGATGTGCATTTGTTTGCACACATGGGAAGGGGGTGGGGGGAGAATACAATGGAATGAGACTAACTCTTTTTCTTATAGAGAAGAGCTGGACCAACTCAGAGTACAATGAAAAAGCTACCCATGTCTTACAGACAGAAGAATAATGAATAAATTCAATCAGAATAAATATTGACCAGACACAGGGTAATCTCTACCTTCTATAACCCAAATACTTGTTTTTGCTGCTTCCTCCACCCACCTTCTCCCCTCTGATTCTCTCAGCACCTGCTATATCAAAAATACAATTACACCCCTGAAAAGTGATGGATTTAGACCCTGTCACTTTGTTGATGACCTTTAGGTTTAAGACTAGCTCCCAAGTGACCCCTGCCCCACAGGTCAGTAGTTAAGTCGCCCATTCTCTCCGCCTCCTTTCATCACCCAGCCTTCAAAGAACAAAAGTCAGATCTGCCTTGCTCACACTACTTTGGCCGTGGTCATTGCGTATCATTCACTCACAGCAAAGAAATTTGTGGGAGCCAGTTAGATACTGGAAGATAAATTACTGAATGGTTCATGAATCGTATGCCTCTGAAACACATCAGTCCTGCAGCTTCCACTTCTTGCTCAGAGCAAGATGCTAGGATGTATCTTAGTGTCCTAAAACAACTCTGTTTTGCCATTTAATTCGTCTGGTTTAGGAATCCTGTGAGTCACCCTCTCTTACGCTCATTGTAACCTTCTCCTCCCTGATTTAGACTCAATAGTACTAACAAGGCTGCTGAGTATATGCCTCAGCACAAAGTCTTCCTGGGCATGGGCAACACTCCAGAAGGAATAAGGCACCATGCAGATCTAGGATTTCACTGTTCAGTGTCCAGTGCTAGGTGCAGTGTGTTCATACCATCCAGGATTTGAATCCACTGAATCTCAGGCCAAAAGCTTGATTGCAGACCTGCTCTTCCTCTGACCACAGGCTGGCCATCACTAGTATTCATGCACAAGAGTACTGCATCCTTGCAAAACACAGTTGCAACATATTTCTTTCCAGACCCAACCCAGATATCCAACTTCAGTTACACTCCATAGCCACAAAGGAGATACTGAGAAAGTGGACATGATGAACAGCAGTCTGCACAGCCGGCTTCTTTCTGGTGATGTGTAGGTTACTTTTAAGGACAGTGTACATTGCACCTATCCTGGCATCAGTTCTCTTAGGTTCTGTGATAGCTGAAGAGTGGCACTTGTTTCCTAGCACCCAGCCTCTGAAGAAAGTAATCCTTATTGGACCTGAAGTGTGGAGCTACATTTTCCCATTGATCCTCGTGGAAATTCCAAGTAAAGGAATGTCTTACTAGCATTTCTGCATCACTAAGGCATGGGAGGACACCTCACACCCTGTGTGCAGGTTAGGAGTACCATGGGTTGGAGGGAGTCATTACTCCTCCATGACTTCTTTAACTTTGCATCATGTCTTTTTGTGTCAGAAGATACCGAAGATGCTTATAGAAGATACCACTTTAGCTGGTCTTCCTTGCAATATTGATAGCCATATCCTCACCAAAAAAATTATAAAAGGAAAAAAAAGTTCTGTTCACACAACTCTTTAGCACTGCTAGTTACAGCTAGGAGACACAATAGGAACCTTAAGACTAGGAACATTTTTGTCATTTATACTAAGGTTTTGCCACTGCTGAAACATATGTGAAACATTTTCAGCCAGCTCCAAATGACTTGGTACATCTCCATGATCCCATTATCTCACAGCACAGCACCATCGTGAGCTATACCGTGCTTAGTTCCAGAGGAGGCATTGCCACATGATCCTCAGCATACTAATTCAGCATTACCTGCTGTAAGCAGAGGGTCCTCTCTAAGGTGGCATTGCCTTGCTTAGTATAAATACATATTTTGAACCTCACACTTGCTAATTTAATCACTTTTACATATAATCTCTTGAGACGATGCCTTTCTCAGACACATATTGTGCAGAAATCCCTCTCTTGGTGTGTCATAGAGCAGCGTAAGGGCTTTGAGACATCCAGTTAAGAATGAAATGGAAACTGGCCCCATGTCCCAGTGATTTCCCATCTTTTCTTCACAGCTTCTGCATCTGTGATCCCAGTCCTTCCTTTCCCTCTCCCAGCCTCATATTCAGTTGGGGATTAGGTTGTTCCCACCAGGTGTTAGCCAGAAAGAGCAGATTTACATCCTAAGCTCCCCTCAACTTTGGATGAGTTTTTATATCTGAACCTGGACTCCAGCCCTAATCTGTAGGTTGTGCCTGTATGAATATCTCCAGATATGATAGACTCAAATCAGAGGCCAAATTAATTCTTTAGGATGACTTCTGCTTTTTAAAATGGAGTTGGTTAAAATCTTTTGAATTGTGAATATTTGTAAGACAAACACAACTGTGTTGCACAATGAAATTTTATTTATGTCTTTTGCAAGAGCTGGTCAAGATCTTCTTAGCATGTAGACTGAAATAGAGTTCAACCAAAACATGTTATAAATCATAATAAACAATGAATTCCTGTCATTCTTCATCATCTCATAATGTTGTTTCTAACATCAAGACTCTTGCATAAGTGCTAAATAGTAGAACGATCCTCTACTGGAAATTACATTGTAATGTTTTTGGTATCCTCTACCAAGTGGCATGCAAATGTAAAATGAAATTTTAGAGAAGTTTAAAAAGACAAAGATTAGTTTCTTATATAATTTATTTGGAATATATTAGATGTTAAATAACATATAGCACAAAATGTGATCAGTTACACCGTATTTGTTCATGATCATACAGATAACAAATCCACAAAGAATGAAGAAAAAACCTGACCAAAAAAAAAATCTTTGGTAGATCATAGAATCATAGAATGGTTTGGGTTGGAAGGGACCTTAAAGATCACCTAGTTCCAACCTCCCTGCCACAGGCAGGGACACCTTCCACTATACCAGGTTGCTCAAAGCCTCATCCAATCTGGCCTTAAACACTGCCAGGGAGGGGGCATCCACAACTTCTCTGGGTAAGAGAGAGATCTAGTCAAATACATACTGAACATGAGAGTAGGAAGCTCCTAAATGGAAAGGAGAACAAAGAAATCACTGATATGAATCAAAGCAATAACAAGAAGGGAAGCTTTTTAGGATAGAAAACATAACAAGCATGTTATGTTACAAAATCACCAGGTTTTCTTTCCCCTTCCCTGGACAATAACTCCACTCACAAGATGTTTTGGCTTGCCTTGGTGACGTGTGTTTCCTAGGATAGCAAGTGGCTGATTTACCAAATAGCACCACCACACCTTGACAACGAGTGCTCTGATTTACTTGGACTAATTTATCTTGCTGTAACTCCCAGCAAGTCAACAGAAAGCTAGGAGGAGGATGTTGATCATTACCTTTGAGGCGCTGTGCAGAAGAGTCTGTGACTCCATTCAGTAACGTTAAAGTGGGCAGAGGAGGGGAGAAAGCAGTACTGATTTCACAGACTGCAAAAGACTCTTGTTGTGTTTCCACTAAGCTGCTCTCCAGTCCAGTCCTCAGCCCTGACAGCTCAGAAATGCAAGGATAAGCAAACAAGTTTAGCAGTGTTCAGGAACAAAATGAAATCGCCATGAACACTTTCAGCTTTTTTTTAATTCATTCAGTGAAAATCTGTCCACTGGGATGCCTGTACTCTACAGCACCAGCCCTGGACAGGGTGAGCTGTGTTCCTGTCAGATCTTGGTGTTTGTCAATGCACAGCACAGTCCAATACACGCTTAGGAGGAGCCGGCCCTGGCTGCTTTGGTGCACCTGGTGGTTGGTGAGGCTTTCAAAGGCAGCTCAGCTTTGGATGCCAAATCCCCTCATGCAGAAGGGCTGTACGTGTTACATGCACTAACCCTATCTCTGCTTCCTGAAGGCAGCTCATTGTGTCATGAATAAACGGAAACAGCCCAGGGACATACCTTGGCACATGGGAGCTCAATTTCTTCACCAGTGATGAATAGTTATCTTTTCTAAGCATTGACATGTACCTTGGTCCACATAGAAATCAAAAGGACCTGTGTCAGTGGGAGCAGGATCTGACCAGGAAACAGTTCTACTTAAACCTGGTGCCATTTTTTTCTGTTGCTCTAGGCAACTTTATAACTTGCATGAGCAGTCCAGACTTTTGCTAGCATAGGTTATAACTCAGTCAGGAAATTGCATTGATTTATGGGCAACAACCCACCATGGTCACCTTCATGAAACCTCTTTTCATCCTGCTTATCATCTAAACACATACAGCATGGTGGCTGGCATTCCCTAGAGGGAACTGACCCGCTGAATCAAGTGGAAGACATTTACACCAATTTCTTTGTCCTTGCTCCATCAGCCCTTTTGGGATAGTGTCCAGATGGAGGAACCTCAGGGACAGCAGGCGAGAGCAGGGAGTTTAAAGGCAGTCAGCTTGGTACAGAGGCAGGATGTCTTTGTCCATGGTCTTGGTACCCCTCCTGGGGCAGGCCTGAACCCAACTTCACGCATCCCAGTGTCACAGCACCAGGGTCTTACAGGTGACAGCAAGGATGAGTGCAGATCAGTTCTGCCTCCCGTGGCAGCAAAAGCAGGGCTGGTTCAGGAACTCGATGCCCAAGACACGTGGCGCACAGCCCTGTGCTGAAGGGGCATTGTAGTACACCAGTAGTGCATGCTCAGCACCTTCTACTGGGCCCAGACATGCTCCAGCTGCTTCTGCACCCTGGCATTTCCATGAAGGTGTTCACAGTGCATCAATGAGGCCTTTCTCCTGGGACCTCCCTCCCAAAACAGAACCTCCCCTATTGCTGCAGCTGTTGAAGAACAAAGACTTTTATCCACTAACCTGTTTGATGGGCCTTTAAGGCAGCTGGAGCATAGCTCACCGGCTTGCTTCACATGCACACTGTCACTGCTATGGAAGAGGTTTACTCTGCCTATTGAACCCACTGAAAATCATCTATGACTGTGTCTTCTTTTCTCTTAGATTGGCATTTTTGCTTTAACTTAATGTTTAATTTTTTTTAATACTGTTTTGCTCTGACACTAGGGATCCCTGCAGTCTGATGGAGAAAGATGTAACCAGGTTAAAGGGCTAGGACTTGTATTTTCAAAAAAAAAGAATCAAGCTGGAAAGAAGATACACAGGCTCAAGAGTGAGTGCAATTAGCCTTTGGAACCACTGGTGGAGAACTCTGGCAAATATCACATCTCTCAAAATCTTTCACTACTGAGGCCAGATGTCTGTCTTGGACAAACTTTGTGGTGCAGTCATCATTCTTGAGCTCAGTAGTGTTTCCTCAAAATAGCATGGGAGAATAATCTCTTTACCTGCCGGAAACACTAGATGAATTTCTATGTCCTGATTTATGAAGGAGATCAGGGCAGAAGACCCTTCTGGCTTGGACTCTGCTGTGACAGCAGTGAGTCCTTCCAAGTTCCCAGGGGCTGCAACTTCTCTGTCTGGTCTTCCAGCTTGTTGGCCGACCAAGGATTTCCTTTCCTATTAAATAAAAATGTATACCAAATAAAACAGGAATAAATATAAATAAATAATCACAATACTTAGAGGAGCAACCCATAGATTCTGCAAAAAGAGGGGGACTATCAGACTAACACCAAGACTGCATGTCTCATTGTCTTCTAGGGAGATGATGTCTCTGACCAACACTCTACTATATTGCTGCTCATGCCAGGAGAAGAAACACCACAGTTTTCGATCAGAGTCAGCTCCTCCATGCTTTGTAAGCATGGGGCTTGCTGGAAGAACCCCAGGATGCTGCCCCGTGCTGCTACTGACGTCTGCTGCAGGCCTGGCTCTCCCAAGACCTTGACGAGGAAGTTGATGTATCTCATAGCTAACCGTAGCGTCTCATTCTTGCTCAGTTTTTTGTCTGGCGGGTGGGTGGGAATGAGTTTCCGCAGCTTGGCAAAGGCGCTGTTGACATTTTGCTGCCTCCATCGCTCCCTGGTGTTGGTGAAGATTTTCCTTGTCATTCTCAAGGTGCTGCAAAGCAAAGGAGGTTGTGAGTGAATGCTATATACCCCTGGCTTTCACACAGGCTGCTGCTGTGGGGGCACTGTAACCTCTGGGCCAGCAGTGGGTGCACAGTGGTGGTGCTAGGCATTTCTAATTTTTGCCCTCTGTGGCCGACACCCTTGTCCTACATATCCTGCACAGATTCACCCTCATACCTAAAGTCATATCCCCATTTGTAGCCTTGGTCATAAGCATTGCAGCTGCAACCAGATGCCAGAGTCCAGTAAGGACGTCACAAAGGAGTAAATGGAGTTTCATTTCCTCATACAATGGTTTGGTACTGCTGCGAGCCCAGCTTCTCCATGCTCATGAGAGTTCCCCTGCAGCAGAATTCCCAATAGCCAATGCATTAAGTCATCCCACCAGGCTGAGTGAGGGACACCCAGGCACTTTTTGTGGGGGAAGGCAGGCAGGCCCAGGGCAGAACACATCCATGCTTTCCCATGCCCAGTTCACACCTTCTTGGGGGCTGCTCCCAGCTGGCCCAAGTGTGATGACTTCTGGCTGGAGCTAAGCCAGGTGGACCTTCATCATGGGCCTTCAGTGAGCAGACAGCAGACACTACAGACATGTGTTGTTGTTTCGGGAGACTTCTCCAGGGAAGGAACAGTCTGGTTCCCTGCCCAGCCCACAATGACTGCTGGTGGCACAGTCTCTTTGGTCTGATCCATTCAGGCTTCTGTTTTAGCCTCTGAGAGCTGCCACGAGTGCCGTGAGTGCAGACGGCAGAGGGAAAGTGCAATTCTTACAAAACGTGCAGGCATCCCCGCCAAAACGTCTATGTAGGTGTAACCTGTCCACCCTGCCTCACAGAGCTGAGCAGTAAAGGGAACTCAGTGCCCAGAGCAGACCTGGCAACAGAAGAGTGCTGTGCAAGGGGAGCGCGGTAATTATAAATGCCATTTACCAGAAAGGTCGTCAAAAGCTCTTGGGGTTGCCCTAACCCTGCTCCCACCGCCATTGGAAAGTCTTCCCTTATCTCCCACAGCCCTGCAGGAGACACTCACTTCTCCATTTCTGAAGCTGCTTTTTATGCCAATGGCACACAGACAGAGCAGGGAAAAACTATCCACAGCCAAGAGACTAAAGGACAAATGTTTCCACTTACCCTCTTATGCATGTGAAAACCTCAGCTTTTTATATTCATTGGCAAACCCATCCTTACAGCAGTCCCACAGGGGACTGGGGAGCAGGGGGAATAGCACCCTTCACCCCTAGCAAGAGGAAACTTCAGGGTGACGGCTCATATGTGACCCTGTGTCCTTGTGAAGCAGCCTCATACTGTGCAAGACACTCGGGGTTCACCAAAGTACGTGGTAATATTCCGGGTGAATAAAGAAATCCCACTGTGACTCAGAGGTTAATTGGGGTGCCCTGGCAGGGAGACAAGATATGTATGGCAGACAAGAAAGTTCCCTCCCAGCTCCTTCAAGTCCCAGTCCAGCACCGATTACAGGGGAAACACAGTTACAGCCTTGTAAATTATGTCAGAGCCGCATTCAGAGACCTCGGTCAGAGATGCAGCTAATACAGATGCGCCCGTGTATACTATATATGGCTACGCTCATGCCACTCATACCTCACAGGCTGCTCTCAGCCCTAGCCTTTGCAGAGCTAACACATTTCTATTTTGGTAGAAGTCTGAAATTACTGTCAGACCTAGTCACCTACTCTGCCTTTAGGGGACGATAAAATTGTCTCATCAAAATGTCCTTGCTTCATGAGAGGCTCATTTAAAAAACAAACCGCCATATTTCAGGTTGCTAGGAGTTTTCCAGGGTTTTTGTAGACTTACATTGAGACCCACTGCTTGATCTAAACGGGGATTGTATCTCTCTTTTTTTTTTATTATTCTCCTACTCCATGTATTACTTTTGGTTTGAGCTACGGGAGAAAATCTGCTTGGTATTTTGCACCTATCTAACAGCTAGCACGTACCTTTTTGGCAGGAACGCTGCTGCACCAGTGATATGGATTTTAAACACTGTCTTCCAGTCCTCCTCTGTACCATGACATGTTCACTCCCCAAGGCAAAACTTTTGCCTTTACAGTTTTATCCTTCCAAGCAGCTGCTTGGATCTATGTGAAATTCAGAGTGCCATCTGCTTCTCTTTCTTCTGTTTTTGGTGTTTTGTGGGGGTTTTTAAGACAAATTTATCCATGTACAAAGACAGCTATTTTTTATAACCAAGGGAAAATTATTTGGTCTTCCTTGTTTCTTCTAATGGATCAGGTGGATTGTACTTTACCAAGGCTTTTAGTCTCTGCACTGTAATTCTGGTATGTGGGTCTGGGTTTGCTGGGTGCGTATTTACACCTGAACTACAAATACCAACAGAGGGTCTGCTCCTTGTCTTTCTCCTGCTGCAGACAGACCCCAGCGCAGCACTGCAGGAAAGCAGGTTAGCATCCAGCCCTGGTGCTGTGAACATGTCATCTTGTCCTGTTACCAGTATTATTGGTGGAGAAATAACCCCAGCCTACTCCTTCACACCATGCTTCCTTTGTCTCTCTTCTCTTGCTTTCAGAAAGGACAATACGACTTTTGTGGTCACAAGCCTTGTCAGCAAACAGATGCCTTTGTGAGACCAGCTCCTGCTTTACAGTTCAAAAACGTGTGTTTGTATTTCTGATATTTATTCAAGATCAGCAAACAGCAGCTCCCCCTCTCCCCCAGTGCTGCCTCTTGTGCTGATAGCTCTACGCAGAGCTTCATTTCAGGTGTAATCCACCTCCGTACTTCTCTCCACCTTAAACTCCTCTCTTTTCCTGTACTGGTGTGGGTTTCCTGTTGTTGTGCTCAGAGTTTCAGCTAGAAATGTAAGAGAAAAACGAGCCTGGTCCAATCCTGCAGTAATTGTGATGTTTCAGCACAGCTTCTTTTTTCCTGTCATCACCTACGCATCTGAGTTCTCTGTAACCACAGCACCTTCTAGTTAAAATGCAGACAGTTTACTGGCAAGCGATCTGATTTCCATTCCTTTTGTCTCATTCCCTTCCTCCTCTTCCTTCCTTCTCTTCAACCCTCCCCAACAAGCTTGGCTTTCAATATGATATTACTTGCAGCTTCAGGTCTTTGCTAATGTTGAACATCTGAGCAATGTATTCTTTAGCTTTCTCTGTATAAAATATGTATTGTCTAGTGACTGTGTGTGGCTTATATCCCACTGGTTCATTTTAAATCTCTGCAGAAATCACCCATTTGTGCATATCATGGACAGATAAATTGCATCAACCTGCAAGCCTGGATTCCATGCTTTCTGGCCACCTCCCCTAACCACAGGTTAACAGCCTCATGTGTAGCTGACCATAAAGAAATCCAGAAAGATAGCAGCTTGAATTCAAGAGGATTAATTCTGCTCTCAGGAATGTAAACCTGGAAGGTTACACCATTTTCACTGGAGGAATTACTCCGAAGGGCAAAATGTTGCCACTGAGGACAGGATTTAACTCAGATCAAGGAGACATGTCCAGAAGTAGTGGGGAAGTGCAGTTTCATGAGGTAAGATGCGCATCTGCAGTGTGTAAAGAGAATTGTGCAAAGAAATAACCCCAGCACAGCAGTGAATCTGCTCCAACAGCCAGAAAGAGAAAAAACAGAACACCACCACCCACCAAACAGATAACTGAAGCTCTTTCTACCCCCTTGCCTACCCCTTTGAAAAATATAAAAATAGGGGGGAAAAATTACTGTCTGTGGTTAATGTAGCCACAAGTGTCAACAGACAAAAGACTAAACAACAGAAAAGATGAAGACCTCTCCCTCCGTAGCAGCCATTCTCACAGCCTCTCTGTGCAAAACCATTCAGGCAGTTCAGGCAGCAGCAGCAGAGCAGCTTAGGCACAAAGCACCATCTCTGCTAGGACATTCTCTGGGGGCAAACGGCCCTCAAGCCAGCGGTTAATGTCTGAGGGCTGGCAGGGGTCTTGCCAGGAGCCCAGCACTCAGTCATAATTAGCAGGCTGCTATTAAATAAAGATCTTGGATGAGAAAGTTCCTCCCTCAAATTATACCTTTGACCTCAGTGAAGTTAAATTCATGTTGAAACTGGCCACTGGAGACCTACTTCTGCAAATCTTAATCAGACAGCAGCTGCCTGCTGCCAGCAAGAATTGGAGTGCTTCTAGTAAACCTGCAGTGCCATACTGTTACTCCACAGGGGAAACCCAGTGCCTGCTAAAATTGGTTATTTATCACATTGCATTGGATTTTGTGAAGTTCCCTCAGCCCTTAAATAAATTGCAACAGAAGAGCAAATGGTGCCTGGTATATCAGGCAGGTGCTCGTGAGCCTGATCTACCACAGGGAGCAAAGATTCCCCAGCTATCTCTCCTTGCTGCTGTGCTTTTTTCACTTTGCATCAGTGCGATCAGGAGAAGAGGAGAAAGAGGAAGCTCATTGTTTCCCTCTGCAGTTTCATGCGAGCCTCAGAGCATGGGACTCGGCTCCATGCAGAGAGAAAGACTGAGCATGGATGTCACAAGACGTTACACTGCTTATCCATAACGTGTGACTTTTTTTTTTCCTCATGCCCTAGGAGGAATAAGCTCAAACTCTTTGCAGCTGAACCATGCTCAGTTTGCTGCACGGTTGCTTGGACTGCAAGGACTTCCTTTGGGTTGGGAGGGGAAGGAAGAGGAGAGGGGACAATGCATCCCAGCTTGACAGCTTGCAAGAGGAACAGTGCACTTCTAGGTAGAGGCTCTTCCCTCCCAGCTTTCCTCAGCCTTCCTCAGCCCCCTCTCTCCGTCGCTGCCTCCCTGTATCTCAGCACTATACACCTCCCCAGTGCCTCCCTCCTGAAATCTCTCAGGTGTGCTGGTGGACAAGGACAGAGAGAGAGCACAGTGCAGGAACTGAACACTGGGCTGGCAATCAGGGAGTTGAACTTCTGTCCTCATTTCTGCTGTTCCTTGGCCTCAGGCAAATTCCTTTGTTGTTTTTTTTTTCTTTTTTGCAGTATCTCCGTGTCCCTCCTGCCTGTAATTAGTTTGTCTCAGCTGCAAGGTTTGTGGAAAGGAAAGCATTTTTGTGTGTATGTGTTAGAGTAGTCACCAGCACACTGTGGCCCAGCCTTGCTCAGCGTTGGTAGGTGCTGTGTTTGTGTAAGGAAAGAGAAGAGCTTCTACCAGCTCTCACAGGGTGATTCCTCACACCAGCAGTGAACTTCATTTTATTTCAAATAAGATGTGGGAAGAGGAGCTACTTCAGGAGTAAACAAGGGCTCCTTTCGCTGCCTCACACCTCTGTTGGGAGTGTTATATGACAATGATACCATGGTACAAAGTACAGCAGAGCAGCAAAAGCGCTTTAAAAAAGTCAGCGCTGACAGAGTGGTTTACCTTTTTTAGAGTCTGTAAATCTGGGACAAAAAGCACATAGTGAAATCTCTGCTTCTGGGAGCCCTCCCGTCTAAGGGCAGCATTTACAGAATCTCTCACAGCTGCACTGTACTCTCGTTGAACCTTTAGAAAAAGGAAATCGCTGGAGTCTTCAAAAGCAACTGTGTAAATGTCTCAAGCTTAAGTCAACCTCCATGTTTGGGGATTCTAGTCTATATGTGATCACAGTTTCAAAAGGCAAGTTTTTTGCCTGACCCAGTGTTGGCCCTGGGTTGCTTAGCTTTGTAATCCAGTTGCCCTCCTAGAGGATGCAGAACTTCAGCAGGTGAGAGAGCTTGCTGCTTTCAGCCTAACCTGCAGACTTCATAACCTGGACACACCGGCATCGTGTCCCCTAAAGCTGCCTTGGGAAAGGTAGGTCTGTAAAGCAATGGGCTGCCACCCAGCAGGCACTTGGGAGAGCACAAAATGTGTGGTTAAGAACTTAGTAATAGCAATGAAGAGGTTTACTCAAGGAAAGGTTTACTCTGCAAATGGGAGTGGTTTTGTTTTTTTTTTCCCTGCGGCTCTCCTCTTGTCGATGCTTTTTACGTTGCTTTGCAGTAAAGTCAAATCATACCACAGGTCTGTGCAAAACAAAGAACCCACTTATGGGCTGCAACAGCTTTTGCTAAATGGAGGTGTGGTATATTGGCATGGGCATGACAGCTTGCAAAGCTGAGAAAGGAACACTCTGCCAGGAGGTTTAGTCTTTATTTGCTAATCTTGCACTTGTGTTATTTTCTGTTCAAGAAGATCTGAGAGTCTTTCTTGGAAAAGTGCTTCTCTGTCCTCCTGGTCCCATCTCCAGTAAGGCCCTATGTGTCAAAGTCTGAACTATGGTTCCAGTGGGTTTCCTTTAAAAACAGTCTCTGCCATACTAACTTCCCAAATGCTACATACAGACGCTATCCCTGTGCTTCAGGGTTAACACAGAGAAGAAAAACAGCTTGGTGGTCTTCCGGGAGTTCTTCAGGGACTTATTTTTTCCAGACCCAGTGTGCAAAACTCTGTTCCACACAGATATTTGCTCCCACCTCATTACAGCCCTCATTCCTGCATGCCTCTCTCTGTACCTGCCACTGCGAGGCAGTAAGGTAGCTGTTAACGGCAGAAACATGTCCATTTGCTTTAACTTCCTTGCCTTGCCTGCACATGTAGGAAAGTCTACATCCTCCTTACTGAAAGTCCGCTCTGTGAAGAAGGAGGGGGGACCAGATGCTGCACATCTTAAAACTCGGCAAAGACCAGTGTGCAGCAGCTCACGCTGTTACAGGAGTTGTTAAGAGCAGAGAAGGAAAATCCAGTGCTGTAAGGGACATCTGCATCAGGGGAAAGGTAGATCTTGTGCTGTGTTTGGATGTGACCCCCAGAGAATATTTGCTTCTGCACTTTATCCAGGTCTGCTCTAAGGCTGGTAGCAAATCTCTCTGTGACTTCAGCAAAAGCAAGACTTAAAGTTTGACAGCATCCTGACAGCAGCATGAAGTGTTTTGTTTTCCTACCAAACATGAGTTAAAACCAGTCTACTGACCACCATGGCATCACACCAGGAATTAATTGGCTCTGCTGTGCATAAGACTAGAGGTCACCATAAGCACAGAGAAATGTAACCACCACAGCAAATCATAACTTCCAAAAGTGTGATACAAACCACTGCAAGACAAGGACCACAACCCTTTTTTCCCCTAAATGCCATGCTGCTAACCTCTGTGGGGCTACGCCTGATAGGAGGATCGGCATGAAGATCATCCCTGCCTCAATGACAGTCTCGTGGGCACCTGCATGTAGTCCGCGAGCCTCCTACCTGGCATGCTGACTCTATGAGCACTTAATTTCTTGGATCAGCTGCTCATATCACAACTACTTTAATGATTTATGTAAACAGGCAGTAAGAAAAAGCTGCATTTATTTTAGGGGGTTTTTTTTTGTGAAACTATATAGAAACGCATGGTGGAAAAATGTTCTAAAAATCATATATCGTCCTGTATTGTTATATGGAAATAAGGAAGGATAGAGACAGCTCCTTCAGAAAAAGGCTCGTTTTATTGTTTATTAACTTTCTCAGGCAAATACAGCTTTATGCAGTAGGCTACCCCTGGAAATATAAACATGCTCTAGACTGTCAGTTTCAAAAGTGTCTTTACAAATCTGATAGTTATTAATATTTACCAGCAGAAATGAAATGAATAAAATTGGTAAGCTTTTCCTCCTAAGTGAATATTGAACTGAGCAAAATTCAAATGCCTATGTATTTTATATATGCATCAGCTGTAAGACAGACAACCAATAAAGTAGCGAGGATATTTTTAAATATGTGAGGATTGGAATTTAAAATTGTTTCTTTATGTCTTTACCTGTTGACACGGTCATAGGATTTCCACACACTCTAGTGCATAAGCATACAGTAAAGTCTATAATGAATGCATGATTTTCTGTGCTTTTGCAAATAACTTGTTTTAAATATCAAACACGATTGGAGAATTCTGTTAAGTTTTAGTTCTAAACTCAGAGAATCTATGATGCTCAGTGTAATCATTTTGCACCAGTGCAATAACATTGATTTATAGCACTTTGCAGTGGTATAAATGAGATCGCCTAGTGTGTAATTATACAGTTATAATGTAAGAAAATCTAAGACTAGTAGGAACAGTGATTTTAAAATCCCATTAGTTTGCCCCACGTCTAAGCATCAATATTTCTTTCAAAAGTAGTAAAACCAGTTAATCATTTCTCCTGGCATGAGGTCTGATTCACTGAGTCTCTGCGGGTACTAGGAATTTGAAAAGTCCAGACACAAAAATAGGGCAACATGGTTACTTCGCTTGATTAAACACAGCCATTTGTAAATGGCCGTTTCTGTAACTATTCTGTTTGCCAGATCAGGTGCCTTACTCTTAACTTTTTGATGACAAGATCCAGAGGTGCCATGATAAGAAATAAAAATCCAGTGGATGGTAAAAGGCTATTGCAGAAATTCCTTCCTTTAAGCATATTCCCTGCTCTGAGAGGAAACTTTGGCATTCTTAAGAAAGTTGCAAGATAAGGCCAAAAGAGGGGAGGCAACACTGTAAAGAGAAGAGGCAGTTGTCACTTACTTTTCTGGTCACAGGTGCTTTTGGCTCTTGAACCCTGGTCAGCAGGCAAACAGACAGCAAAACTGGATGCTTCCTATATTTCTCTCCCAACTGCTCTTGCAGTGCCTGGCCACAGAGCTTGCTCTCACTGGTCCTGGCTGCCTCATTTATAGAGTAGCAGGTCCTTTGTCTGGCGCGTGTCACCACTAGTCCTAGCAATCCAGGGAGCTTGTTTTGCATCTCCCAGGAGATTCTCCCTATCCTGCCTTTTCTTTTCTCACCACATGCCCTCTGCCCTTTTCTGGGGCTGGTATGGGGTGGTAGCTGGGACCGTGCTTACTAGCCTTAGAGAGACTCTGGATAGGCGAGGTGCACTTTGCAGGAGAGGATGGAAGCTGCTCGTGGCAAGAATCTAATTTTTCTCCCTTTTTAAAATTCTTTTTTGGGGGGGATTTTTTTTTTTAATTTGTTTAGTCAGCTCTGAGCTTGTAAATGTTTCCAGAGACAGAGAAACAGTGCTCATTCAAAAGCCCCACAGCTTTAATGTGACTCAGTACTGAGGAACAGGCTGGTGTATTTATTGTATTCCTAAGCAGGAGATTCCCCCTCCGCCCTGACAGTAAGTGCAGTGAAGTTGTGGGGGTGACAATCCTGCACTACCATTTTCGGGGAAAGCTGTCTCTCACTTAGAGTTACGGCTAGCATCTTCTGCAAGCCTGGAGGACAGGTACGGCTGCTGCAGCCTCAGCGCTGCCCCAAGCCCTGCGCTGGCCCTCTGCCTGAGTACACGTGACAGCCGGAGGCTGCAGGTGTGATTTCACACATCTACCAGCTTGCCCTTCACTTCAGGGCCCACGCAGTGCACTAAGAGTAGGTTTAATTCATGCTTTTACAGCAAAGATGAGCCAGCTCCATGCCCCTGTGGCTAGGATGCAGGGTCAGGGAAACAGAGACTTCGTTCTGCACTGCTGAGATGGCCCCAAAACTTCCTCTCAGCTCAGGGACTACAGCCAAGCAAGCTCACATCTAACTGCAAAAGAAACAAAAATGTCAGACTAACACTATCTCCATCACTGCAGCACATGCCTCTTTGCCCATGACAGAGACTGGTCCATCCAGCTTCATCCTCCCCCTGGGTAACAACTCTCTTCATAGGAAAATGGTCACAAAATTGTCCCAGGCACAAGCAAACAAGGTCATAGCATTGTTACAAACATGTGAAGCCTTTGGGACTCATATGACCTCACCTGCACCTCCATCCACTTCTCCATTAGGTGCTGGGAGTTTGCTTTGGATGAAGGTAAGAACAAATAGGGAGAACAAGAGCAAGATACCTACTTACACACTGGGAGCAACAGGATACTAGAGGGGAACAAGGGATGGGGAAGGAGGAGCTCCAGATAATCACCCCACTACAGTCATGGGGCAGGAGAACACCTGTATCCAGGATAAGGCAGCTTTAAGCACACTCTATGGGTTTCCTCTGCCAAGCCCCAAGAAAGCTTAGCTCTTACCCAGACCACATCCCCCAAAACAGCAAGCTGGCTAGGTAGGGCTCACCTACCGGGTTTTTAAAAGCACTGCAAATGTTTCAGTCAACAGGATTGCCCCCATAAATATTAACAACTCAGCAGAGGAATGATATGGTTGCTTTCCAGAAAGACTGAGCCCCAGGTCCCCACTCGGGCAAGTTGTTCCCCGCAGAGCTCGGCTGGAGGTTCAGCCCTTTCACACAGTAAATTAAGAGTGGCACTACAGCCTGAAAGCTGTGTCAACCGCTTCATTTAGCACAAGAGTTAAGTAAAGGCCCTATTCCGGAGGGGCCTTTGGCCTCAGAGAAGCCTAATTTCCATGTAATTTACATTGGAAAGTTGCAGAGTGCCCCTCCTCTCTGTTACTTCCTCCAACCCATTATTTACCCACAATCTGCCCTGAGATGCTCCAGCCAGCACACAATGGTAGGGCAGGGGTCATGCCAGTCCAGAAAGGGGAGGGGACTGAAGCTCTTTATCCCTAAATTCTTGGATACATCACTGCCTAAGGCTTTCAAAACCTGGCCAGATGAAGCACTGTAAAATATACAGTCAGGAAAGTGTTTGTCCTTCCAGGGAGAAGGGCTGGATGGGCTGCTGTTCATTCGCAGTCATGCATCCATGCAAGAGAGCTGGATCCTGCTCCTGGTGCTGTCAGATACGGGTTTTACCTGTGCCCTCTCCAGAGGCAGGCTTGTGTTGAGAAACCTGCCTCACTGGGGAAACAGGAGAAAAAGGGATAGCTTAGCCCCCTCCCAAGTACTTCAGAAAAGCCACCACCACACCTCTTTAGTGCTTCAGCCACATCCCAAGGTCTCCTCATCTCCCTCCTGTTGTATAAGGGAATTAATCCTCCTGAACACCTCTTTGGCAGCCCAGCTGAGACTGTGCAAGCTGCAGCACCCAGGAGGTCCTCACCTTCCCCTCACTCTCGTGCTCTGCACCATCCCCTGGCATCCTACAGCCCCAACTTCTGAGAGGCCACCACAGCAAAGCTCTACGTCTGCTACATGCACAGCAGCACTTTCTGCACTGCTGGGACATGCCATGACCCACTGTCAGGCCCTGGGCAGGAGGTCCCAGCTGCCAAGCCAGCACTGGTGTCAAGTCATTGGGAATGCTGATGACATGTCACAGGGATGCTGACTTTTACACCAACTTCAAGGGTCTTTTCCACCCTGTCAGATTGCGTTGAAGGGGTCATACATGAGAGTCTGCTTCACTGCCTCTTCATTAAGCTTCCTATTGGACTGTGATTACTTGGCACCAATGAGTCACACCCATCTCATAGAGCTTCCTCTCCGCACTTGGCAGTGACGCAGCAGCAGGGGGAATACATTATCAATACATCCCTGCAGTCCTGGGATTACTTTTCCCTAGACCAATCAATAGTTGCCAGGATAATACAGCTCAGCTAGGGGCAAGAAGAGGGGAACAAGAGCAGTGAAAGCAATATTGCACCCTGGGCATGCTCTTCCTCACAAGAATTTCTGCCAGGATCCATCCTGACAGTTTCCTTGGAGTCCGGGGCAATTCTCTACCTGCAACGGGTCTGTTTTTTAGCAGCCACCCATTATCAGTTCATGAAAAGTCAAGGGGAAACAATGTGTTTTGTAACTTGCACTCTGTCTCCAGACTGCAGTTGCTATTAGCATGTTTGCTGGTGTAATGGCCACATTTACCCTCCTCCAGTGCCCATACAGCACCGACAAGGAGAGGAGGGTGGGGAACACTGCATCTGCAAATGGTGTGACTAGGGACACAGGGCTGTTGTGTCTGCAGATGCAGAAACCGCTGTTTTATTGCAGCAGTGCTGGATGACCCTTGTTGAAATGCAGATCCAGTCTGCCAGGCGGGTACACATTCTTCATAGCAGGGAGGCATTCCTTGGCAAGTTTGATGAGACAAAAGCAGGAAGAGAAAAGAAAATGTAGTCTCAGCCCTCTCATGGGTAAGAACTGAGGCTGAAGAGGAGAATGGGTACAGACCCCATCCAGAGGACACTGTCTTTCCCTATTTCTGCTATCATGCCCAGCATGTCCTCCCACCAGAGGCAGTGCTGAACCCACATTTAGCGCACTCGTTTTCTGAAGAGCCAGACTTCGGTCACCACAGATATTGGTAACAGCTAGAGCTGGATGAAGCAACAGACTGCCTGCATTGTCAGTCATTTATGCAACAGCATTTACACATGTGGCTCTGCATGTTTTTGAAATTTGGCATACCAGCATTTAAATTCAGGCCCCTGAAACATCCAAGGGGAGTAACCCTAGTTATTCCTTGTCCTACAAGGAAGAGAAGCTGTTCCTGGCATACACGTCTGTGAGGTATGCAAGCAGGAGCAAAAGGCTTTATCCTGCTGCTACATAGCTTCCAGGGCCAACAGAAGCCTCTCCAAGACAGAGTAATTTTCATATGGGAAAAAATATATCTGTGTTTCACACTGAGCCAGACCTCAAACCCTGTCTTTCTCCAGCAAAACTCTTACTGCAGATGAGCAGGAAAACAAAGAGAATCCTGCCTAAATATGGGCAGAGACTTCAGGGGATGGGCCTGGGTTCAAATTATGTTTCCCCCTTTGTGGGGTGACCCCTTTCAGTCTGATGAAAGCAGCACACAGAAAGTGATTGACAGAAAAAGGACAGCAAGAGGCTGCAAACACACAACCACATTACCACTGTGAGTTCAGAGCCACGCTCTACAGATGGGAACAATAAGAAGCAATTATACACATCTGGACTCCTGCCCTTTAAAACAAAAATTTAGATCAATTTAGATTTTGAATATAGAGAGCTGGAGGAGGCTGCTGGAGGTTCAGAACAGCAGCTGCATGCAGACTGGTGAAATATTAAACTTCAATCATCTGAAGCTTTTTGTAATGTTTTGAATCTCTTATTAGTGTTAACAAAACACTCACATCAGGGGGTGTTTTGAATTCTGGCCACACTTCCTGGCTTAATTCCAGAAGCCAAAAATCTTCTCTTTTTTAATGCTGAAACTTGCTGGTAGCCTTGAAGAAAATGTTTATCCACAGAAGAAAGAGACTGAAAATCTAATGTTTCTCTAAACTTTCCACTGGAAGCAAGAGAGAAGAGACAAGCAGCTCATTTTCCCTTTGACACAGACGTACTCAGATATTAAAAGTTCTTTGAAAAATCACCTAAAGTAGAGAAAAACAACTCAGTCAGAGAATCACCAGCTGCCACTTTCACTGGCACACAATGCTGAGCTCAGCCAGGTTGTATGCAGTAATAAGGCCACCATATAAGCATGATTCAAAGCAGGGATTCAAAGAAATGTGGAGCTGAATGTAAGAAAACCTTCCTAGCTAGATTATAAGCCCTGGAGGGTCTTTGCCATAGATGTGTTTGCACCTTCTACAACAGTCTTTTATTTAATGACAAAATGTACGGACCGAGAGATTTAATTTCCAGTATGACTTCAAGCAAAACACTCAACCCCCAGCCATGTGTATTCAATGCGTTAAGAGTCACCAGGCTTTGGCACAGTCTGGCAAGTTCTCTTTCTTCATGTGCAAGTCTTTGAAACCATGTGGCTTGATCTTTCAGGTGAGCTCCTGCAAGGAAGAAGGGAATTTGCTCTGAATCTCCCTAACATTTCTTAGTGCAGGTTGCTGCTTGGGAACGGCTGAGGTTGAAATCCTGAATGGAAAGGTCCCATATTTGGTCCTTGAGACTGCTTCTCTGGTAGGATCAGCAGAGGATGTGTGTACAAAGGGAAACTCCAAGAAACCCAGCCTCTCAGGGGCTCATTATGGTCACACAGTCTGTTTCACTTAGAAAAAACAGACCTGCTCACTATTCTGGCTCTGTGACGTGGCTTTCTTCCTTTGCTTTTAAAGATTTGCCATCCTATTTTTTCTCAGTTATGAACGTATGCCCTTATTGCTGCCTTGATGATGAAGAGATGGTACAATTAATTTCATATTTCATTTTCAATTGTGTTGTTTCCATTGTTTTTAAATATATCTCTGTATTTCAGATGCTCAGCTGGTGTAAACTGATGTACTTTCACCGGTTACCACGGAACAGCGCTGATCCACAGCATGCAGAGATCTCTCCATTACTCTTTCAATTCACCTGTATTCCATCATATGGCTGTGCTATATGTCTCTTTACATTCCACTGGCTCTACAAAAGCCAACAGCAGCCAGAGAAAGGAAGACAAATTTTTGGCAAAATTCCTCAAGATGAGAACTGTGCAATCTGCTTATCTGCATTTTCAAAGTGGTCAGCCAGAAGCTCCTAGTAGTGTGGACCAGGGTGTCCGTTCCGCACCTGACTATGAGTATCATTCCTGCAGAGCTGGTGTCCCAGCCTCTCACGTCACAGCACAAGGAAGCAGCTCCATTAATACCAATGAAGTCCTTTGTGTACGCATTAGCAAGTTTTCACCCCAGCTGTGTCACCTGAGCCCATGAAACCAATACATGCCCTATAATTAGCTGGACCCATCAAAACAGCAGGGTCTGAACTCTGTATGTGCAATATTTTTAATAGCCCCTAGGTAGCCCTTCAGACACCTTTGCCTACCCACTGCAAACAAGATGTAAGTATCAGGATGTGTGTTCAACAGTGTGGAGAAGGACCAGGGAACAAATTCTCCTGATCATCTGTGAGTACCAAAAGCCCAGTGGAAAACCCTTCCTGGGGTGGAAAACCTCTTCTCCAGTGTGTTGCATCTGCCATGAGAGAAGCAGCCTCATCTTTGTGACAAACAAAAGGAATTGCTTTCAGTCAGGAGTATTATACAGCAAATGTAGGTCAGCTCAGCTTTCCACGTGGCTTTCAGTGGCCACACAAAGAATAAAGAAGCTCTCAGCTCCTCTGTTTTGATTGTAACTGACCTCTCTTGCCTTCCTCAGCTTTCTACTCCAATTTGTAAAAAAACAACCACTTCTACCTAGATGAAAACGTGGCAGCCTCAGAGACCAAGTAAGTGACATAAACCACATTTTGACTACTGGTGAAACTTGAGTAAGATGCTGTGTTGATTGCCTGGGCTCCTGAGAAGTGTTTCAGGAAGACACAATCCTGTATGAAACCCAGAGCCAGATGATGCGACTATCTTGCATGCACTAAAGCACAAGTGCAGGTTTTAGGTGATACAGTGCCTGCATGTCCAGGCTTTGCAGACACAACTTCAATCGCCATTTTTTATAATCTGTCCCTTCATTCAGTGTGGTCACTGTGTTCAGTGACTAAGTCCAGACCGTTGACAGCACCTCTTACTCAAAACTTGTTTGGGTTGCTGTGCTTTACACTATGAATTAATGACCTCATAACACATCATGAACACAGAAGGGCAGGAAATCACTTTGCTCCAAGGTGGTCAGGGATGCACCAAAAGTAACATCCCAGGGCAAAGTGCTAGACTCCAGGAATGCACCGGCATTGCCCTCCTCGACCCAGTACTGAGACACCATTAATACACAGGCAGCGCCCACTCCTGACCTTTGATTTGCTGTTGTCTTCCGCTGCTTTGCCAAGCAGGAACACCAGTCTGCACAGAAACAAAGCCCTGTTCTGCTGCTCCTCGCTCATCTCTGCACGCTCTTGCCCACCCCTTTCAGCACCACTGCCTTTTTTGCAGTTTAAATGTTTCTTTTTAGAGTGCCTTTTATTTCCAGCTTGGAGAGCAGTGGGACAAGAGATGGGATAGGGATGCTGAAGTAGTAATTTACATAATCTGATTAACAGAGGATTATCCAATGGCTGCTGAACAGCCTTAGTGTGCTTGAGCTAAAAACCTTACTTTTCATTGCTCTCACCACCCTGCAGGACGGCTGCACCTGCAGCACCAGCTAATTCTCTCCTGGGGACTTCAAGGAAGGAGAAAAGCGGGGGCATATTTTTATTATTATCTGGGGGAGAGTTGAGGAGCTGCAGCTTCTTGTGTGCAGTCCCTAATTGATCTGTCTGCTTTAGTCTTCAGGAAGCTGAAATGAAAGCTGAGACAGTTGGCATTATCAGGAGCAGCCATCACCTTTGAAAAGGGCCAGCTTGTGTGGCTCCTCCCGGTTTCCCTGTGGGTAGTTCAGCGAGGCCCATCCAGACCCGCTGTGGAAAGAGGCTGGGTAGAAGGATCTTGCATACACAAGAACGAAAAGCAGTTTCCCCTGTGCTCACCAGTACCCAGCTCAGCTGGGAGTAAATCAGACCCGAACCTTGATCTAACATCACCAGAGCGCTTCTCAGGCTGTAGCCCACGCCTCTCCCCCCCGGGAACAATGCAGTGACATGGGGACGAGTATGCTCAGGGCTTGCGAAGCATCACACCCAACATGTTATCTTTTTATTGCCCACAAGCTGTCACATGGTGCAGTTATCCAGGGATTTGGCTGAGGTGGCAACTGTGGGAAGGGCAGTAGGACCCATCAGACCAATCCAGCTGTATGCTCAGGGGAGAAGGAGTAAGCCTGCAAAACAGCTCTTCCACAAGCACAGTTCAAGACCTCCCATACAGGAGAGTTAGCTAACCCTCCTGTAGCAACTCAGCAGGCAGGCTGAAAAAGCCTGAAGAGATGGGAAGGTGAATGCCATAGCCCCTTGGACATACTGCAAAACTCAGCAGCGAATAAGGGCATCAGCTGGGGCTGAGTCAAGCTCTCCCAGAAGGAGATGGGGAGACAGATGAAGTCCAGGTCCGGGCAAGACAAGAAGGGTTCAGCTGCTAGTTGGAACAGAACCAGATTTGCACCCCAAATGTCCACCCATGATGAAGGGGTGAGATTCCAAGCTGAGAAACATGTTAACCGCAGAATGGAAAGAACTGGGGACACAGATCTCCAGATTAGGGGAGATAGCAGGTACCATGAGCTGGACCCTCCAACACACATTCACATCAAAGCCAGGGAAAGAGGAAGACTTTGGACATTTTTCCATTGTACAGAGGGACATCTGTAAGGCCAGGCAATCATAAGAGGGTTTTGAGCCTTCCAAGGAAACAAAAACTGGACTTTCTATAAGAAAAGAAACACAATTAAATTTAATCGTCCAGTAGAAATGCTGCAATATAACCACCCAAGACTAATTGCTAGTCTTTGTTTTCAGGAGCACACTCCATCCTCACAGCTAAGTCTCGAGATGCTGGTGTTGTTTTACATATTCACTCATGCCTGCTGTATTTGTCTGGGGGTCTCTGAAGACCTGCATGACAGCTGCCATTCACAGATACCACCTAAACAGGTTTGCAGTACAATGTGTCTTTCTTACTCCTCTCAACAGCAGTGTGAATGAATAATGCTACATAGTGGTCTCTAGTTAAATAGGGAGATGGCAGAGTGTCATGAAGCCAACCTGCCCGCTTGTTTCCCCAATTTCTCCTCCTCTCCTGAAGCAAGAAGGGAAAACCACTTCTGAGTTCTGGGGGAAAAGCACAAGAGCAAAAGCTGGGAAGCAGCCACAAGACAAGACTCTGTGTTTGCTGACAGCACATGCACAATCATCTCCACTGAGTGTTTTTTTTTTTGAGGAGCTGCAACACAGAGAGCTGCCCTTTCACTATATGTTGCACAGAGACCAGGGCTCAAACCTTAGTGCTACCTGGAAACAATAACTCCTCCCATCTGCTGGCTGATGTGATTTGGCTTGCATAATGTGCAAAGCTTCACAGCAATTGCGCCTGTGGGATGTAGCATGTCGTGCAAGGTGCCCAATGTACCATATGGCAGCAATATCTCCATGCTCCATGGCAGAGGTATCACTGAGTTATTTCCATGCTTTGCTGTAATTCGTGTTCCTGGATTTAGCAGTTAACTAGTATGAAAACAAAGGGATAAACTGCATCCTGGGGTACAAAAGCTCTCCTGCTTTGAGGAAGTTCATCTCTGTTGCTAAACTAATCCTTCATACTGGCTGCCCAGATGCCAAGAAGAATGAGGAACTGACAGCAACTCCACTTGCATTTCTCTGAGCTGCATGCAGTGGGAAACCTGTTTCCTACAGAGCCTTATATCTCTGTACAACTGCAGCTTAGTGAGGTCCCCTTGCGCCCTTGCCTTTTGAGCAGAAAAACATTCAAAAGGGAAAGAGGCAAAACAGAGGTGAGGGAACTTGCACATGCTGGTGGATAAAATTCAGGCCCCTTCTTCAAGAGGTCTTGTCACTTTAGTACAGGCCTGTTCTGTATTTTGGAATTAAAGGGCTAGGACCTGGTGCAGATCATCTGGCATCTCATGGTGTCCCAGGAAGGGAGAACATCACCACAGATCACAGATACACAGACAACAGCAGCATCTGTTTGCTCCATCGTGTGTTCCCAGAGATGGACTTTTATATTCATTCCCCAGAGCTCAGCAGCCAGAACAATAAAACTTCCTCACAGCTCCTATTACTTTTTTCCATGCTTCTGTCCCTGGAAAGGGCAGAAGAGCTATTTAGCTGCCATCCAGGTACACAAACTTTACCCATAGGAAGTACAGAAAATACATATACAGCATGAACAGAATGAAGAAAAACCTTCTGAGCAGCGGGCACGTTTCTCACCATAAATCTTCAACCTACAAATAGCAGCAGCTTCTCCTCAGCACACAGAGGGCAAAGCTATGGAGCAAAAAGCATGCCAGGAAACATTCAAATGTCAGCAGCCGGGTCCGCTGACAACGATTAGAGGAAGGGATGTATCTGTGCGTGTGAGGGGATCGTGCTATCTCTAGCATTAAAAGTCGAGTTAAACATAGACTATTCTCAGAAAGGTGCAACAAACCAGGGATTTCTCCTTTTTTTCTTTTTCCAGCCCTGCCCTCGTGCCCCTCCCAGCCAACTCAAGCTCCCTGCACAGCTGAACTACTGTTTCAAAACACAGCTCGGCTCTGAAGCCCCTGCGTTATTTATGAGTTTGGAAATCAGAGCCGTTCGGTTCACTGCCAGTAAATGGCAATGATTGGAAGGAGGGAGGGGTAGGCTTGTGAGCAGCTCTTCATTCTCTATTCATTGTGAAAAGGGGATCACTCCAGCTAACTGGCCCGTGGAGATAAGGATTTCAGACAATCTGCATTAGCCTGATAAGCCAGGGTTGCATTGCATAAAGATTATTTGTTAAGAACCTCAGTAAAATAAAATACAGTCAGAAGGCTTATCAGCACAACTCATTTCCACTCATACCCCCCTGCCCGCCCCTGCTGACATTTTTTTTCCCCTATAAATAAAGCTCACTGGTTGTGTCCCAGCTCTCTGGCATGGAGCACAAACGAGAATGAGAAGCAGGGGGGAGGGCCGAGGAGGACAAGGAAGAATAGCCTGAAACCTCCCAGCTGCTGCTGGTCACTGTTAGAGCCTGGTCCTGATCTGCACTCAGTGGGAGAGCAGCGATGCCCACCTGGTGGGTGGTTTGGATTTGCCCCTTCTGGTGTAAACCAGAGCAGCTGGGCTGGCATCAGCAGGCTTCCCTCTTTGTGCTAGCTAAGGATCAGATCAGGAAGGAGGAATTTATACATGTTTCCCTCTACTTCATGTTTTCCCCTTTCCTCACATATAAAAAAATTGGCCCCTCACATGCAAAGTACTGGGGACTCGCAAGCCCCTGGCAGTCTTCTCTCTTTCCTCTACAAACTGGCCTTAGTCAGGTGTTTCACTGGAAACCAGCCTTGCTAAATAATGGAAACTATTAGAACAGTCCCCTGTGCTCCCCTTTTCCCCCTTTTGTTCTCACCACCTTCAGTGTTATGAGGGAACATACCAAACCCAGGACTGTTCTCTCTGGACAGTGACGCCTTTTCAGGAGGTGGATGCCCGTTTCTGCATATTCAGGCTTATTCAGGTATCACACAGCAATTCAGATTAAGTCCCTCTCCAGTCCACCCTGAACCCTGAGTCCCAAGGGAAAGGCAGCCACACAAATACAAACTATTAACAACACAAGCTCTTCTACATTTGGACAGCCAGGACAATTAAAGTCACTTAATGCGTGTAATCTGTTGTTTCCAGCTGCCATTGCTGCACAAATTTTTATCAGGGTTTGTTGGCAGAAAGACCTTAGCAAGACAGAAATTACGCAGGTAGGGCTTAGCATTTCTGCCTTAGTACTTGCTAACATCATGGAGTAGCACACCAATAAGTACTATGAGTAGCAACAACTCTGTCTTACTCACACCTTTTGTTTAAGGACTCCAACACTTTTCATGAGCATCAGTGACCATGCACAAGAGTTGCTTAGCCCCATTTCAAACACAGGTTCCTCCATTTCAGGCCCATATGTAGGTGAAATCTGGGCTTCTGTGACGCCAGTGACAAAGTCTTGTATCTCTTCAGTGCAAGTTCTGCTGAATCCTCTTATTTCAAAAAGTGAAATGGGAGATGTTTCAGTCTGGTCACCACACCAGACAAAATCAAAAGCAACTAGCTCTGAGTTTCAACCAGCTTTCTGTCACTCTGCCAGATAAGATATTAGTAAGGACTTGTTAAGCCTCAGAGAGACTCAGAAGTTATACTGGGGAGGGCTTGGAAGATGGAGCAGTCAAAACAAGAACAGACAATGTTATTTTCTGGGCCCTTCCTTGGCTTGCTCACAGGAGATATTGTGGACCATTACTCCTAGGTCAGAAAAGCTCTACAGTACACCAGGGAAAGGCAGGTCTGAGGGAGGGCCAAGGGGCAGCAAATTGACTGGTTGACTTCATTAGCTGCTTGTAATGAAGTGGCCCTAAAAGACCTGTAATGAAGAGGCTCACAATGATCTTCAGCACATTGTCACTTAGCAACAGTTTGATCTCAGCAGGAAAAAATAGGTACTTTTTCTGAACAAACAATGAATGCAGGCAGCTGCAGGGTGCTAAAGGCATCAGCAGTGCAGGAAAGTCATCACAGATGGGTACAGGCATCACATGCCAAGGCCTGTGCTGGAGGTGGGCCCACCAAGCTCCTTCACTGGTGGTGTTCCTGTGTTCCCAGGCATGTTACATGGCTTTATTAGGCTCACAGACGCCAACACCCAAGAACACCACAAAATCACCTCCAACCCCCAGCCAAAAGCGCTACTGACATCCTTTTCCCTGTCTGTGCTAGGAATATGAGTCACAGAAAATTGCCTTTTCTTTCCATGTGTGGCAGGACGCCATGTCCTTTGGCTGTAGAGAGGTAGAGGCTACATTATACTGCTGCAGAAGAAGTCAGACCCCAGAAGGCATGCACTAAGAAAAATGCCTCTTTTTTTTCCAAATAATGCTCCAGAACCCACTGCATCCCCTTACTTGGGGTGATACAGAAGTATAATCTGTACTGGTATAACTCCTCTTTTGTGGACCAGAAAGTGAGTTCAGCTTGCAGGCGTGTGCTTGGTTTACTACCCCTCCTGCTAGAGTATGTCTACTTTGGAATAAATGCCTGCATGCCAGTACAACTACAGTCATAATGGGACATAATGCTTGGGAATACTATTGCTTATTTCAAGCAGTGTCTTTTCATGCATTGACAAGACTTTGAGTTTTCTGTGTGTTTCCTCTATGAATATGGCTGGAAAGGAATGTGTAAAAAATAAGTTTGCAAGGCATCCATGTGTATAGATAAAGAAAAGCAGTTTCCCCAGGGGATAAAGCTCCATATGTCTGGTCAGTCATGAAGGGCCCCCTCCCCCATGCCACAAAGGTATCTTGGCTTCCCAAAATAAAATAATTAATTAAAAAAACCCATCTTTGGCCTGGCTCCTATCTTTACCAGCTGTCACCTGTTTAATCTTCTCTCCCTTTCCATGTTTGTTCAGAAATCCTTCTCTTTCAGTGCAGCTGGAAAGGTTGTTCCTAACAGGCAACCAAGCCTGAATGCTGACAATGTGAGATGTACAAGTGACCAAAGAGCAAACATGCAGACTTTTCAACAAAAGATGCTCCTGCTGCCCGAATGGGCTTCTGAGATACCACTCAGGACAGCGGCAGTGATAAACAAGGGCTAGTGTCAACTAAAGAAGAGGAGAGGCCACAGAGTTCAACAGTAGCTCTGTGTGGAAGCTGCTATACTCAAGAGTTTTGACTTTTCTGACAGGAGGTTACTGGGTAAAAGGCGCTGTAATTAGTTGCTTTATGTCAAGTAGGGCCACTTGGTTTATCCTGGTTTTGAAGTGGTAGGAACAGAAATGGCTGAGCTGGTGAAAAGTAAAGAGACTGAAGCACCGTGACCATTCAAACGGCGTAATTTTAGCACTCCAGGTTACAAGTCCACTCTGAGGGCCTTAACCAAATCGCAACAAATCATCAAACTTCCTTGAACAGATTATGGAATAGAACGAAAACCCATGAGACATGCCCCACCATGTGGGAGTCCCTGCTGGAATTTCAAGTTTGCACATGACACCAAACTGGGAGAACTGGTTGATTAGTGCTGCCATCCAAAGGGACCTCAGCAGGATGGAGAAATGGGCTGACAGGAGCCTCATGAAGTTCAATGAGGGGAAGTGCAGAGTCCTGCACCTGGGGAGGAGCAACCTCAGGCACCAGCACATGCTGAGGGCTGCCTGGCTGGAAACAGCTTGGCAGAAAATTACCTGGGGTCCTGGCAGGCACCAAACCCAGGTCCTGCAAGAAAATTCCTGAGAGCTGCCAGTGACTCCCCGTGGAAGGAAGCAGGGGAGCCCAGTGGGCTGGCCAGCAGTGCTGGGGTGTGGGGAGAGCCTGTGGGACTTTGTCCTGCAGCCCCCCAGAGAGGCACGAGGCGTTACCGAGTGAACCCTCTTGCCATGTGTGCCCAGAGATGTCTGCCCCAGCCAGAGAGACCTGACACGGCCCTGGGAAGACACAGCTGAGGCCTCGGTGACTGGCGTGAAACACGGACGCCGAGCACAAGACAAGCGATGGGGGGATGGAGTGGGCAGTGGCGCTGCGGTAACTCCAGGCGTGTGTGCTGGGGCTGCAGCGCTGCCGGGGAGAGCGCTATGGGGGAGGATGGCCCGTCGCGACGTCCCCGAGCGATGCCCGGTGATGTCACCTGCGATGGACTGTGACATCCCTGACCGATGCATTGTGACGCAGCGTCCCACGCTGCTATAAATTCGGGCGCCGAGTCTCACCTGGCCGGCTCGTGCCCACACTCCAGCTGAGCGAGGTCATGAGGTTTGGAGAGCTGAGCGAGGCCTTTGGTGCTGGTGTCGTGCTCAGGGAGTTGTTCGTTGCAGCTCTCGGTGCCCGACCCCAGAGCTGTCGGAGGATTTCCCCTGGCCCTGCCACGTTCAGGCAGCCGGGGCACCCAGCAGGCGTGCTCACAGCAGCACAGGTGAGCTGGGAGGGGACACCTCACCCTGGGGAGCTGGGAGGCTTTCCTTCTTGGGGGACCTGGGCGCTTCTTCCAGCCCTCCCTGGGCCAGCCCATGACTGTGGCCACTCTTCCCTTTCTAGCGCGACACCTGCTGCTGCAGCGCCTGTCAGAGGGAGCGGCCCGACATCCCCAGCTCCCCCGAGCCCACCGCAGCCTGTGCAGAACATGGCCGCGGAGCTGGACAACCGCTGTCCAATGTGCCTGGACAGCTGGGAGGAGGTCAGCTACGCGATGCCGTGCCTCCACCAGTTCTGCTACGCGTGCATCGCGCAGTGGGCTGAGAGCAAGCCCGAGTGCCCCCTCTGCAGGAGGACGATCACCTCCATCTTGCACTCGGTGCGGGGGGATGACGACTTCCAGGAGCATGTCATCCCACCGTCTGCAGCACCAGCAGCTGTCATCCATCAGAGCCATATCCCTCACCCTGCAACACCCCGGCCACCAGCTGCAGGGCTGGTGACAAGGGCTCCTGTGGGTGGCCTCCATCCCCACATCTGGGCGCTCCTCTTCCGAAGGGACCCAGCTCTGCTCCTGCCCGTATGGCCATGGCTGCAACGAGAGCTGCGACTCATCTTTGCGGGTGCCAGGGAAGCAGCGGAAACGGCATGGAGGCTTGTCCTGTCCAGCCTGCGACTCTTTGGGCTGAACGGTGAAACCCTGATCCAGGTGCTGCGCCGTGCCCTGGGCCAGCACACGAGGGTCTTTGTGCGCCGGCTGATTGTCACCATTGTGGACCGGTGCGGCAGGGAGGCCCAACGTCAGATGGGCCTGGAGGACGCCGATGCTGCCGAGGAGCGGGCGGGCAGCTCTGCGGCTGCCCCTGGCCCCGCTGCCTCCCGAGGGGAGTCTCCTGCCCCCAGCCCAGCCCCCTCCAGCAGCCCCAGCAGATCCGAGGCAGAAGAGCTTGCCAGTGCCTCATTGGCTGCCCTTGGTGGGGGTGCTGGCAGCCCCTCCTCTACCCCCGGCCCCGCTGCCTCCCGAGGGGAGTCTCCTGCCCCCAGCCCAGCGCCCTCCAGCAGCCCCAGCAGATCTGAGGCAGAAGAGCTCGCCAGCGCCTCATCAGCTGCCCTTGGTGGGTATGCTGGCAGCCCCTCCTCTGCCCCCGTTCCCACCCACGAGGAGCAAGAAGAGCCACAGGAGGACCCAGAGGAGGCTGTGGCCAGGCCTTCCACTCGCGGCCAGGATGGCAGACGCTACCCTGGGCGGCCTCGTCGAGCCCCAAAGAGGAGGGCTGGCAGTCCTGAGGACCCCTCCCAGTCCCCCAAGAAGCCACCCCACCATCGATGACACTGGGAGGGTGCCTCTGGGGCCTGCCAAACCACATCCAGGCTGGCACCTGGGACTCAGGCTGGTCCCCAAGAGATCCCAGCCCCCTAAATTTAATCACTATGCAATAAAAGAAAATAAAGGCACGAAAACTGCAGAAGAGTCTCACCATCTTGGTGGCGTTGCTATCCCCACCCGTGCTGCTTTGCCCCCTTCTCCTGGTGCTATGCCCACCGTTTCCTCGCATGTCCACTGGACCCTACCACCTCCATGTCCACAAGCCTGGCAAACTCAGTACCAGCCTGCTGTACGGTACTAGCAACAGCAGTGCCATGTGCCTGGGCTATGGGACTCAAGGGACTCAAGGGACTCAAGGGGTGCACCCACTGTGGGTCCTGTTACACAGCGGGGCAGAGGAACGGGGGCAGGAGACTGGATGGGGCTCAGGTCCACAGAGGAGCAGTGGCACAAGCCTCTCTGCTTCGGTTCCCCTGGTGAAAGGTGGCCATGCCTTGCACCAGCCATTTCCGCAGGGCTGCTCTGGTTTAAGCAGGGCTGTTGTTCTCTGGAAACACCCCCACCCCAGTGTGATCTGGGGATGTTACAGGTGCTTCAAGGAGGACTGTGTGAGCCCCGGCGTGGATGCCCTTTGCAGCGCACAGAGAACGAGCGTTGTGGGCCGGGGACAGAGCAAGGGTTTTCTAATGCACGTCAGCCCACAGAAATTGCAATGCCATCAGGCCGCTCTGTCTTCTCATCTCCACCGAGTCTTTCCAAGTGTGTGGGTGGGCTTTCCTGGGAAGAAATCCGCAGTTTATTCTTGTCTTTGGCTTTGAAAATGAATGCCTGCAGCCATAAAGGAGGAGCTGGGGCCTTGTTCTGATCTGGCAGGGGAAAAGCTTTGCAATTCACAGCCAGCAAGGAGACCCATAGGCTCTCAGTAACAGTCTAATTCTTAGACAGGACAAGAAAATAGAGGACTAAAGACTACACAAAAAAAGCCCTCGGCTTTGCTAACAACGTTAAAGGTTGGGGTGTTGATGGCGGTGGTTTCTGCTTGCTCGCATTAGGATCTCCTTGGCACCGTTGGTACCATTTGCTAATATGCATTCAGTTCTTGCCCTTTTCTCTTCATCATCTTTTTTCTTCAGGATGGGGATTAAATTTGATTAACATTCACACTACTGAAGGTCTGTGACATTTTTGCACGTTCTCCAGCATGCTGCATGCCTCAGGAGCCCGGGCTGTCTTTGCTGCACAGTGCTGTCTCTGCTTGCGCAAAGTGACAGTGCACAGTGACCAGGTCATACGCCTCACCTGAGCATAGCAGTGTGGCACTGCCGACACACGCTCCAGGCCATTTTGCTGCAAACTTGCGGTGCATCCTTTCTGTTCCGGCATCCCAGCTGCTGTGCATAGAGGGCTGCTGCCTAGAGGGCAGCGTGGAGATGTTGTCTGTCCCAGTGCTTACCAATTTGCCCCAAAGCAAGTGCTCCCAGCTGGATGAACTCTTCAAGCAATTAGCCATGTTATAAGAGGAGCTTAACAGGCAGCACAGTATCCAGGAATCTGAGTGAGAGATTGATACATGGTGTTACGTGCTCTCGCGAGCTGAGAGACAGCCCTGCCTTAAGTCTTTGCAAAGGGAAGGTAAGCTTGCTTTCAACCCTGAGCTGACAGACTCAACTAACTCACAAGACAAAGGAGACTGGACTCTTGTCTCTGCTCAAGGCAGGAGGAGGAATCTTTCCCCCTCTCCTGAAGTGCCCATGCATAACAGATTCGATGCTCTGGGGTTGGAGAATGAAGAGAGCATGAGTAACATGCAAAACCCAGGAAAGGACAACCATGCAAACTTGGTCCAACCACCCACCCGCATTAGAATCGGTGCCACCAGAAAGGTATGTAGTAATTGTAGACTCCTTGCTGAGAGGCACCTAAGCACCCATTTGTCATCCAGACAATGTCTCTAGAGAAGTTTGCTGCCTGCCGGGAGCTCACATCCATGATGTCAGAGAGAGGCTGCCAAGCCTGGTAAAGCCTGTGGACTATCACCTGTTACTACTGATTCAAGTAGGACTGAATGAGGCTGCAACGAGGCAACTCAGAAATATCAAGAGACCTTATGTACCTCGGAACAATGTTAAAGGGATCAGGAGCATAGGTGGTGTTCCCCCTCTATCTAGGACATTCAAGAGAAAGGAAACAAACAGGTGAATGACTGTCTGCATAGCTGGTGCCATGCTCAAGGTCTTGGCTTCTACAGTCTTGGGCATACCTTTGAGAAACCTGGCCTGTTGACAGCTGACAGGAGTCAACCAACCAAGTGGGGCAAGAGTGTCCTGGGAAACAAGCTGGCTGGACTTATAAACAGAGCTTTAAACTAGATTTAGCGGAGGAAGGGGATGGAGTTCTAAGCACTAGAGAAGAACCAGGGGCTACTGAGGCATTAGCAAAACACCTTTGAACTGCCTCAAGAGAATTAGGGCAAACTCCTCTAAAAAAGGTGATGTGGCTGATAGCCCAGCCCTTCTATACCAATGCATACAGCATTGGCAACAACAGGAGGAGCTGGTTGCTGCCTAGATCACAGAATCACAGAATCACAGAATGTTAGGGATTGGAAGGGACCTCGAAAGATCATCTAGTCCAATCCCCCTGCTGGAGCAGGATTGCCTAGACCATATCACACAGGAACGCGTCCAGGCGGGTTTTGAATGTAGATGGAAAACTACAACGTGATTGCTATCACAGAAACTTAGTGGGATGAATCACACAATTGGAGTGCTGTGAGAGACGGCTATAAACTATTCAGAAGGGATAGGCAAGGAAGGAGAGGTGGGGGAGTTGCCCTTTATGCCAAAACCAGGATTGATGGCTCACAGCTATCTTTGAAGAACAGTAATGCCCAGGTCAAGAGCTTATGGGTGAAAATTTGAGACCAAGACAATAAAGGAAACTTTGTGGTTGGTGTCTACTACAGGCCACCCTATCAAGGAGAGGAGGCCAATGAAGAGTTCTTTCTTCAACTGCAGGAAGCATCACGCTCACAGATCCTGATCCTGATAGGAGACTTCAACCATCCAGACATCTGATGGAAAAGCAGCACAGCAAACTGCAAGCAGTCCAGGAAACAACTGGAGTGCATTGAGAACAACTTCCTAGTACAGGTGATGGAGAGCCCGATCAGAGGAGAGGAACTGCTGAACCTGTTGCTAACTAATGCAGAAGAACTTATTGGAGAGGTGAAGATTGGAGGTAGCCTGGGCTGCAGTAATCATGCCCTGGTGGAATTCTCAATCTTGAAGGGTACAGGATGGGTAAAAAGTAGAGTCAGGACCCTAAACCTCAGAAGGGCAAACTTTCAGCTGTTTAGGGTGCTAGTGCATGGATCCCTTGGGAAACTGCCCTCAGAGATAAAGGAATGAATGAGAGCTGGGAGATATTTAAAGACAATTTTCTTAAGGCACAAGAACTCTCAATCCCAACATGCAAGAAGTTGGGCAGGGGAGACAGAAGACCAGCTCCTTCTGGCCCTTCTTGTAGATGGGCATCACATTTGCTATCCTCCTGTCAACTGGGACCTCCCTGGTTAGCCAGGACTACTGATAAATGATGGGAAGTGGCTTGGTGAGCACTTCTGCCAGCTCTCTCAGTACCCTTGGGTGGACCCCATCTGGCTCCATAGACTCATGTGTGTCTAAGTGGCATAGCAGGTCGCTAACCATTTCCCCTTGGATTATGGGGGCTTCATTCTGCTCCCTGTCCCTGTCGTCCAGCTCAGGGGCCTGGGTACCCCGAGAACAACTGGTCTTACTACTAAAGACTGAGGCAAAGAAGGCATTAAGCACCTCAGCCTTTTCCTTATCCTTTGTCATTATGCTTCTTCTCGCATCCAATAAAGGATGGAGATTCTCCTTGGCTCTCCTCTTGCTGCTAATGTATTTATAGAAACATTTTTAATTGTCTTTTACAGCAGTAGCCAGATCAAGTTCTAGTTGGGCTTTGGCCCTTCTAATTTTTTCCCTGCATAGCCTCATGACATCGTTGTAGTCCTCCTGAGTGGCCTGCCCCTTCTTCCAAAGATCGTAAACTCTCCTTTTTTTCCTGAGTTCCAGCCAAAGCTCTCTGTACAGCCAGGCCAGTCTTGTTCCCCACTAGCTTGTCTTTTGGCACATGGGGACAGCCTGCTCTGGCACCTTTAAGATTTCTTTCTTGAAGTGTCCAGCTTTCCTGGACGCCTTTGCCCTTCAGGACTGCCTCCCAAGGGACTCTGCCAATCAGGCTCCTAAACAGGCCAAGGTCTGCCCTCTGGAAGTCCAAGGTAACAGTTCTGCTCACCCCCCCTCCTTACTTCTCCAAGAACTGAAAACTCTGTCATTTCATGATTGCTATGCCCAAGACAGCCTCCAACCACCACATCACCAATAAGTCCTTCCTTGTTTGTAAACAAGAGATCCAGCGGGGCACCTTCCCTAGTTGGCTCACTCACCAGCTCTGTCAGGAAGTTATCTTCCACACACTCCAGGAACCTCCTAGACTGTTTCTTCTCTGCTGTACTGTATTTCCAGCAGACATCCAGTAAGCTCAAGTCCCCCATGAGAACAAGGGCTAGTGATCATGAGACTTCTCCCAGCTGCTTACAGAATATTTCATCTGTCTCTTCATCCTGGTTGGGTGAAGACTCCCACCATATCTGCCTTGTTGGCCTTCCCCCTGATTCTTACCCATAAACACTCAACCCCATTGCCACCATCCTCAACCTCCAGTCAAAACACTCCCTAACATACAGGGCCACCCCACTGCCTCGCCCACCTTGCCTATCCCTTCTGAAGAGTTTACAGCCATCCATTGCAGCACTCCAGTTGTGCGAGTCATCCCACCATGTTTCCGTGTTGGCAACTATGTCAGTTTTCCTGCTCCACAATGGCTTCCAGCTCCTCCTGTCTGTTGCCCATGCTGCGAGCATTGGTGTAGATGCACTTCAGTTAGGCTATTGATCCCACCACCTTTTTGCAGGGAGAAGCCCTAATTCCTGCATGACCATTCTCAGGCACTTCCGTGGTTTCTAACCCTTCAATAACCCTTCCAGCTCTGCTGCTGCATGGCTCTTCATCCCCTGCCTCCACTAAGAGGGCAGACAGAAGAACCTCACTATCACACCTGTAACCTTTTACCCCAGTGCTACCTGGCAAACCTGGACTTCCCTGAAATAACCACTATTAATCACTCTTAGGACGGCAAACTAAACTTCTAAGAATAGCACCCCTAGCCTGCTAACACTATCCATATCTCATGAGATAAAGATGTTCCACCGAGTTCCCTCAGCAGGCTGAATTGTGCGGCTCAAATATTGTTTAGATGCCACAAAAAAAAAAAAAAAAACAAACAACAAAACAAACAAACAAAAAAAAACCAGAAAGAAAATCAAGAAATGAAAACAAAACAAAGAAATAAGAAAATAATTTCCTAAATTCAGTCGGACCCTCTTCCAGGTAACAGCAAAAAGACATGCAATCACATTGTTTCTTCCATTTACTGACCAACCACATTCTTGAAGGCCTCCAGGGGCAGAGATACTACACCCTTCCCCAAATTATTACCCTCTCCTTAAATTCCAAAAACTTTCCCTACAGCCTAGTCTGATCTTCCTTGGTGAAATTTAAGCTTCTTCACTCTTGCATTATCAACGAAGAGGACAGGATGGAGTACCTGCCACATCCTTCTCAGCCTAAACAACCCCACTTCTTTCAACATTTCCGTGTAGGTGGTTTCCCATAGCCTACTATTTTCCTGTTGACACTCCACAACTGGTCCACCACCTTAACAGGTGAGGGCCTACACTGATCTCTATACACCAACTGAAATGTTGAACATAGTAACAAAAGTTTCATTTCACTCTTCCTGCAGATGCTAGCACTCTTTCTACATGCCACTGGATTTGCTTTGGTCACAATATCACCCTCTGTTACTATGTATTCAGCTTATCAACCATAGCTCTAAATTGCTTTATTTCAGAACTAAGTTGAATATCTTTGCACAGTATGGTACTGTGTCAGACACATTACTGCCCTGAGTGGTACTAGTGTGCTATGCCTCTGCAGTCTGAAATACAGGCACCTTGTACCCACTAAGATTCAAGCTAATTACTCTGATGATAAAAGAAGGTATTCAGAAGTTTTAGGGCCAGAAGAGGAACATTAAGAGCACACAGTACAATCTGCAAAGCAACCGACATGTCATTTCCCCTAGTGAACTCTGGATAAAATATTCAATTTCTCTTTTAAGGTGCAGGAAAGACTTATTTCAGGAATACAGGCACAACCACAACAGTGTTAGTTTCCCTCCTTAAAGAACAAAACTTTCACTGTTCCTTCCTTTTTTCAAGGGGAAAACTCTCACCCAAACCCCTTAGTTATGGCAGTGACTTGGATTTGATGGGACTCATTCAGCTCATAACTCACGTGCTCTGCTGCAGTCTAAATAAATAGGACATTTATGTATAAAACTAGCCTCAGTGGATAACTCACCATTAGGCAATCTAATGCTATTAAGCAAGATCATCATCTGATGTAAATCGGCTGCTGGTGCCTATTTACCAAAACAGAGGTTGTAGGTCATTAAATACAAATGCTAGTCTTTTATGTGCTTGCATGCAGTTTCCCAAGTTCCCATTTTGTTCTGCAATACATAGCGTGATAGAATTACATGAAGAGAAAATAAAACAAGCCTGAACAGTGAGGTAGCTGCCCCTGAATTTCCCAAACTGCTGTGTGAACTCAAGAGAATTCTGCAAATGGATAATACAGGGCAGAACTAAGTTCCTGAAAATCATTGCACCATGACAAGCCAGTCCTCAGAAGGAAGGTATGTATCTGTATTATTACACAGATGTTACTCCTTTAACATCTCATTCATCTGTGCAAAACAAACAATTCCACCTGTGCAAAGCAGAGACAGTTTTTTCTCAAGTTGGCAGGCTTTAAGACTTACAATGAGGAGAGAGAATTCTAAAGCAGCAAAGGATACAAACTTTTTTTAAGACCAGGAACCAGCATCTCCCAGACTCTGTTTCAAAAGAAAGGGCACAACAAGATCAGCTACTTCTTTTTCATTTGGACAGCAGAGAAAGACTCAACCATATTTTCAGGATTCTCTCCTATCCATATCATCACAGTTTTGTCTACTTCTATTAGAAGAGTGGAGTGGAACATACACAGGCCCTTCTTCCATCAGAAGACTCCTTCCGGACAGATCAAAAGTGTTGGCATCTCCCTCAGACGCTCACTGCCCTGCATAGCCAAGTATTGTCTGTTCTGTGCAGGAATTACAAGATTGTTCTACAGGCTCAGTCTGGCTCAGACACATCTTTCCGAAGAGCTGCGTTGCACTCTTGTTGTAAATGATGACATTTGCCAAGTGTTCATGATGCTGCGGTTTCTTATAATTTCCACTCCCAATATGAGCTCTAGTATCAGGTTCTAGAAATACAACCTTTCTTAAGCTCATACACAAACGATGATTCCAATTTCCATTTTGTAAAAGTTTTCAACAAAGTTGTTGAAAACTGCTACAGAATCACAGAAAATAGGAACTGCCTCCAGCTGGAAGACAGGATTAACTACAGTCAATCCTTAACTACCGTCAGTCTTGGCTGAGATTTGTCTGATGTGCTCCCAGAGACCCCCAAAGTCAAAGGCTTCACACATTCCCACATGTAAAATACTCCAGTGTTCTATGCAGGCAATGTGAATTCGAGTTCTTCCCATTTACTTCTATTTCCTACCAATCACGGAAAGGGAGCACATACATCCCTTCTTCCTTTTTGTAACCACCTATTACGGCTTTTGAAAATGGCTATTTATGGTCCCTTCTCTTCAGGCAACCCTACTTCTTCAGTCTTTCCTTGCAGTTACTCCGGAGCTTTGAACATCTTGCTATCCTCTTCTTGGCTCGTGGGCATGCCTTGAATAGACTCTGCTATCCTTAACAGTTACACATGTGTAACATGCTTTGTTTGCTACATGAAAGTCAAGGTACTTCGCACGTTGTTGCTTAAGACCTTAAATGCATGCCATTAAGAGAATTTAGAATTTCCCCTTCTCTCGAGAGCACTTTCAAAATGAAGGTATTTTGGATGGTAACACAGGACGAAAATTAAGCTTCCATTTCACATGAGGCAATTCAGCAGAACCTATCACAAAACAAATCCCTAAATCTGGGTGCTTCTGTGGGGAATGGCAGGGCTTCAGCCTCACAGTGTGCCTTCAAAGAGCACCAGTTCTATGATGTTTACACTGCTCTTTGGGGTGCAATGCTACAAGCAGGAAATCTGCGGTCAGGGCACTCCACAAAACACGACACGAAACATGCAGAAATGCAATGTGTTTGTGCAATTGCACCATCCTTTTTTCTACACCTTCTTTATTCAAAGTATCTTTACTAAAAAATAAAAGCTCAAGATAGTCAATAAGCAGTGTAAGAAACAGTTCAAAATTTTTCTCTGTGCATTATGTCACAGTAACTGCAATGAAGTGTATTAAATACTGCCCAAGATGACAAAAAAAAAAGGATGAAACAACATCTTGAGTTCCAAATTAGACTGTCCTTCTTTTAATCAGTGTTAAATACACATTTGTATCTTCTGAAGAAAAAATATTTTAACCTGAAGAATAACTTACAGGTATCATCAAATACTTAAGACATCCTCCCTTTCAGGGACATGCATTTTTTTCCATTAGTCTTTCCATCTACAAATATAAAGTCAAAAATTTGACAGGATTATAATTTTCTGATAGTATCTTTTCTGTAACTCTTAAATCTATCACATTTGAAAAATTTACAGGCTTATTGTACATTATTAAACAAAGAAGTTCATAACAAGAGTTCTGAACACAGAAACCATAAGGACTTGACTTTTTTCATTTTAGGAAAAAAATACAAAAAATTCTGCCTAAGAAATTATCCCTTATGATGTAACATTTACTTTATCGAGTAAATGGCATTAGCAGGATTTTACATCTCTCTCTTCTTAATTACGCAAAGCCAACAAAGTTACCACACCAACTGAAGAGCCAGCAAGACAAGTTGTTGCCAGAAGCTGAATAATTTACTCCAGTGCTTCAGTGGCAAGAGACTGCTGGAACCAAGAGCATTGGCAGTAAAAAGCATGCGGCACACTCCAGGATGAAAACAGCAGGGAAGTGCAGAGTGCACATGGAATGATACAGTAGTAAAACCGCCGCACAGCAGTAGCTAGTTAATCTCTCCAGAACTGTACACATCTGAACACACAGCCAAAACCTGCAGATCAACAGTACGCAAACCACAGACTCAACATACCTCTACCCAGTGGAAGGTGGAAAAGCCACGACCTGCAGATAGCCCTTCTGCTTTAGCAAGGAAAGGATGGATACAGGTTTGTTGCAAGCAAACATGAGCTCCATTCAGTACCTTGACACTGGTTCACAAGTACTCCTGGGTTTGTGCCGTATGCTATAGTCGTAACTCACTAGCAGCTCTAGTGCCCTTGTCTTTCCGGCACAGCAGGACCAGACAAACTTGGACACACATACTTACATGAAAGCTATTACCCTCTCCAAAATACTAAAGAAGGAAGCTTACTTCATTGACCAAAAGCACAAGCAGAAGCAGAAGGAGAGAGTTATCAGGCTTCCACTCTTCCCATCCAAAGCCTAATGTTACACTAACACTTCACTTGCAATTATGCTACCACAAATTTGATGGAACAGTTGGTATTTGTACACACTTCTGCTCACACTTAAAGAGCTGCAATTCTTTGAGATCTCTGTTCTGTGAGCCCATGTTAAACATAAAACTATCAATACCCTCATTTCTATCTACTTGTACGAAAGCAGGGACAGCTATAATTTTCTAAACTCTGGTCAAAACTCTTACATGGAGAACACACTAATTGGGACATCAAAACCAGAATATTTATTTTTTCATGGAAAAGACATCCTTGCAGCATACATCTTCATGTTGTTACAAAAAGAAAAAAAAAAAGCAGATAACATCCCCTGTCATAATTGCATGCAGTAGTCAGTTCACAAAAAAACCAACTGTTATTGGAAGATGTTCGATATGGATAGTTTCTCCTTCCATTCATTTAGTATTACATGGTTACCCAATACCTCCTACATGTAAAGCAGGTGGGTCACACAGTTTCTGTGTAATAGAAACATTCCATTCCCAAGAGCAACCTGTTGCATATTGTAGGGATAGATCAGTCTCAAATCAAGCACATTTGAGGTACTTATAACTCCGGTGTTTGAAAGTTGAATATTCACAGGATCTCCTCCGAAAAAAAAAAAAAGGAACTTCTCTGTGATTTTTCCATCCTATCCCTGTCTTAAGCTTGAGAAGTGAACAGTCCCAAGGTTTTGATGATCCCAGGAAAGTCTAAGCCACCCGGCCACTGTTTACATTTAAACAGTCAACTGCTTGTAAGTTTACTGCAACATTTCTTCTCTCTTCCCTTTGTGCAGCTTTTCTTTCAGCTTCCCTTCTCTTCAGTTGCCTTTAATCTTTTCCTTTAACTACCTGGAAAATGCATTATGAAGGTGAAAAAAATACCTGTTAAGCAAAAAAAGGTAAATGTCTCCTTAGGGAACAGATGAGAAGTTACAAAAGGAACAGATCTTGATGTCTTTGGGAAATAGGAAATTACCAACTGACAGTTTCAAGGATAGCAGGCATGCTCTATCAGCAGTCAGGTGGTCAGTAGATTTGAATGACATCATCCCATTCATCAACAGGCCAGACACCGTTGTACTGCACATTGGATGGTGAGCTCTTCCAGTCCCAGGTCTTCACAGGAACCTTCCAGTCTGGGCCATAGTTGGCTTCAATGTACTGAAGGGTTTCACAAGGCACATGTACCTTGAGTTCTACAAATTCAGTCCAACACAGAGTAAACTTTGGAAAGAGATACCTGTGCCATAACAAAAGAAAATGGTCACTGGCAGAAGACTCAAATACACCTCTAAATAAGTTCATGGAGAAAGCAAGCAACTGCTGCAAGTGGCCACATTGCATTTATAATAATCTTTTTCTTATTTCATAGCTTCCTATCTATGAATTATTATTTACATACTGGGCAGGGGTGTTATTATCAACAGTAACTGATTAACATTTGCCACATGTTCTTAGGAGGCAGCATTACTAATTCTTTTGCTGTTTATTCCCATATCATTCTGCCACCTATAGGAAATCACTTAGTCCCTGTCCCCAACTTTTCTACTTACAAACTGGATTTAACAGTTACCTCATTTAGAAGGGTGTCAAGAGTATGATATATGTTATTTGGTAGGGGAGATTTTGATAAAAGCAGCATTAAACACTTTATTACGAGTCAGGCCTTTTTTAAAAACAAGTTTTTACCTTTCTTCAATCTTACCGAACAAAGCATGCAATTCTTCTTCAGTACATGGTGCCAGACTTGAAGCAGCTGCAACGAATTAAGATATAGCTGCCACCATGTACTTTCTGAAACCTTCTCAGCCCACTCAAATGTTTAAAATAATTTACTACTAAACAGACCTTGTTCTGTACCTGCTGTTTTCTGTAGAAGGGCCAACATAAGCCCTACCTATAAGTACACTTACACCAGTGGAAGTTCACAGCTAAATTTCAGTTTGATCACAATGACATCCTATAGGAGCACAGTGTCAGAGCCAATGTGTTAAACAAGTTAATACCAAAGCCTATGTACTATTCCTGCAGAGGATCATTCCCACTTCTGAAGCTGTGAAGGCTTCCACAGAAAAAAAGAGATCTTAAAAATTCCTTTTCACAGGTTAAAATGAAACCATAAGCACTTAAACCTTTTGAAAAAGAAGGTTAAAAGGTTTGTGCCTTTGCATGAATTAGAAACCCCAAGCATTCCTCTAAGCATGAAGTTAATTTTCTTTCTAATTGCTGAGTAAACAGTTTCACAAAATAAAACCACCTTGCTTTTATGCCTTAAATGGAGGGAGAGCAAAAGGTGATCAAGCACTTTTGGATATATATACAGAGACTACTGATTATCTTTAAACTAAACCAAAGTGCAAAAAAATGCCAGCTACCAAGGGGAAAACAAGATAAACAGACTTTATTAGTGGATCTATAATCACCAAACAGGTCTTTAGCTGTTACTAACCCAGGAAATCATTCATCCATCAGAACTGCAGTGGGCGTGCATATGCAAAAGCTATCAGCAAACCACTGAAATAATATATCCTCCAGACAGTGAACTCTGAATAATAATTCTAAGGAAAATGAACGGGTAATTTAAATAAACTAATCTGCAAATTAAAAAGTCAGTTGGAAATTTCACCAAAATAATTATTTAAAAATAATTATTTAACTATTATTAAAATCAAATGTTTAAATTCACTGATGAAAAATGTAGCTATTAGTGATGCTTCACGCTACTGGAATCCTTGCTCATCGTTTGCTCATTCCAAGTGGCTGGGATAAGGTTACCTACTCTTGTACATATACACTGCTCACCATTTTTTCTTCCAATTTCAGTTTCATCAGTCTTTGGACATAAAAGTACTGACAAGATTTTACAAGGTCCTCTATGCTAAGAACCTACAGAACTATCTGATTTTAAAGATTAAAGCATGCACTATAGATTTGATTTCCAGATTCAGTTTTCGTAAATACTTATTCTCTGCTGAAGAATGCAACCGTTCAGTACTAATTTTGTAAACAAACAGGAGGTCTCAATTACTGTAACTCCAAGATAAGATAAGAAGGATGTACATGCTTGCTTGTGTCTGCAATGTTGAGAAAGCATTTGTTTACATGAAAATTCAAACCATACAGCCAGACTTGTAAGGTTTAGAAACCACTCCTCAAGGAAACAGAGACTAAAAATTACGAATGAAAAATATTTGAGAGACTAAATGAGAAATACTTTCACTCTTAATACTTTTATTTAGCAAGCTGTATAGAAAGTATGCCTGTGCAAATATTTAGCTTTCTGAAGAAAATGTCTGTACCCTTCTTTTTTAAAAACATAAATATATTAGAATAGAACTCCCACCCTTATCTGTGATGACCTAGTAGTAACCAGTATCTGTTCTGACACCACATAAACAGCTGGCGAGATTCCTTTAAAATTGTTAAAGTGGATTTAGGATTCAGTGTGATCAAATAATCACTTCTCTTTTGACTGACCTCCTCACTTCACTTTCCCTCAAAATTTTCTAAGGGCTGAAGACTAAGCAAAATTGAGGGTGATTCTGGTGTTGCAGGCATTCAAATCAAGCATGTTAAATCATCACACCTCACAGCTAAGAAGCTGTCATCTTTTTTCTGTGTCTGAGAAGGTATTTGGAATAATACATATCTGGAATTATTTGGCTAAGCACTCTGAACACCCATGTTCCATCAGAACTTGGGGCCTTTATAATGGTAAACAAGCAGTTTTCTTGCTCCTTTTCTGTATGGATTAAGTACAGTAAACTATGCCTAAGAAACAACAGTTCAGAATTAGAGGCTTCCTTCTGCTACTATGTCTAAGCAAATTAGTTCTTATTGAACTAGAAAGCCATGCTTGTAAACTTTGAAAAAAATTATCAGCAAAAATAAGTACTAGACTACAAGAAAAGGAAAGTGTTTTCTGAAAGCTGGAGTTCCAGAAGAGCTGTAATATCCTAGGATACAGGAGCTGAAGCATAGCACAGGTTCACATCTACCTTCTATTCTCATGCATTGGACCAGTCATATCAAAGGGCGGGAAAAAAACAGCTATCAAGTACCCAAGGTCTGATGCTACAATGGAATTTTGAAAGAGCATGTCAACTTCACTGGCATGGAAATAGCTATTGCAGTTTAGACACAACTGAAGTACAGAGAAAAGGAAAGGAATTTATTGGTCAGCTTTCTCCTCAGAAAGCATCACACAAAATCCTCCAAAATCTTGTATGGAAAAACAGACATTAAGCCTGCTTTGGAAAACTGTGAAATTGTTGCAGTATTCCAAGAAAAATACTCTGCAACATAGCACATTTTCTGTGTGAATATTCCAAGAGCACTTCTTTTAGTCTATTTGTAAGTGTGCCTTTTGACTCTGGTCATCAAAATATCTTACCCAATCTTTACCATTTCAGAACAAAGATAACTAAGACAAGGACTCAGACATTATCAGCATCTGGATGGCAGTATTCACTAAGGTCCCATTAGCTAAATATAAGCAAATACAGTTCAGGCAAACTGCGAAAGATAATGAAATCCTATAGAAGTCAACAAGGTTTTCAACTAGTCTGCAACTGTCTCTTTCTGAGTTAAGGTGGGTAATGGAAAGAAACAAATCTAATTAACAAAACCTATATTCAGTTTGCTGAGTAGATTAGGAAGCTGTTTACTTATTTGCCAATTTAATACTGAAAGGCATGAAGCAAGAAATGTGGGGTCCTATTTAAAATTCCATTTTCAGAACATGAACAACAAGAAGCTCGGCAGTAGTCATCTGCGTTGTTGTCACAACATTACAGTCAAGAATGTATTCCAGATCATTACCACAAAATCCAAAACTATGGGGTTTACTTTGCAAGGACAGTTGAGTCCTTCTGCCAAAAAATTCCGTCATCAAGACAGATGCCTAAGGATTCATTTTATACTGCAAAGTTAGTTTGTGCAACAAACAGTTTTAGAGACTTCTTTCTCATATTAGCTGTTTATTTAACTCAGAGCTTGTCACGTAAGATCTGCTTGATACATGACATGCCAGCATTGCTTTTGATTTCACAAGAGAACTGACATTTGACAAGCCCAGCACCTCTCTAGAAAGGCATAGTGCTGTTCTCTTCCTACTTTTCTGGTCCC